>NC_064642.1:646761809-647395809 GCF_023864345.2 Schistocerca serialis cubense | reverse complement strand
GTACGTAAAGAAATATGAATGCTTTAGTTGGACCACTTTTTTCGCATGGCGCTGTAATAGTCACAAACATTTGGCTCACAATTTTAGACGAACAGTTGGTAACAGGTAGGTTTTTCAAGTGAAAATACAGAACGCAGGTACGTTTGAACATTTTATTTCGGTTGTTCCAATGTGATACATGTACATTTGTGAACTTATCATTTCTGAGAACGCACCCTGTTACAACTTGATTACATGTAAATACCACATTAAAGCAATAATTGCTCAAAATGATGTCCGTCAACCTCAATGCATTTGGCAATACGTGTAACGACATTCCTCTCAACAGCGAATAGTTCGCCTTCCGTAATGTACGCACATCCATTGACAATGCGCTGACGCATGTAGTGAGGCGTTGTCGGTGGATCACGATGGCAAATATCCTTCAACTTCCCCACAGAAAGAAATCTTGGGACGTCAGATCCGGTGAACGTGCGGGCACGTGGTATGGTGCTTCGACGAACAATCCACATGTCATGAAATATGCTATTCAATACCGCTTCAACCGGACGCGATGTTCCACTTGTCGCAACCATCGTGGATTTTCCGTTGCCCAATAGTGCATATTATGCCGGTTTCCGTTAGCGCTGTTGGTGAATGACGCTTCATCGCTAAATAGAACGCGTGCAAAAGTCTGTCATCGTCCCGTAATTTCTCTTGTGTCCAGTGGCAGAACTGTGCACGACGTTCAAAGTCGTCGCCATGCAATTCCTGGTGCGTAGAAATATGGTACCGGTGCGATCGATGTTGATGTAGCATTCTCAACACCGACGTTTATGGGATTCCCGATTCTCGAGCAGTTTGTCTGCTACTGATGTGCGGATTAGCCTCGACAGCAGTTAAAACACCTACTTGGGCATCATCATTTGTTGCAGGTCGTGGTTGACATTTCGCATGTGGCTGAACACTTCCTGTCTCCTTAAATAACGTAACTATCCAGCGAACGGTCCGGACACTTGGACAATGTCGTCCAGGATACCGAGCAGCATACATAACAGACGCCCGTTGGGCATTCTGATCACAATAACCATACATCTACACGATATCGAACTTTTCCGCAATTGGTAAACGGTCCATTTTAACGCAATTACCGTCCGCACTGGCGGAATGTTACGTGATATCACGTACTTATACGTTTGTGACTATTACAGCGCCATCTATCACAAAGCGAAAAAAGTGGTCCAACTAAAACATTCATATTTCTTTACGTACTAAAAGAATATGTAATAAAAAATGGGGGTTCCTACTCAAAAACCGCAGTTGATATCCATTTGACCTACGGCAGCGCCATCCAGCGGGCCAACTATAGCGCCATCTGGTTTCCCCCTTCAAGCTAGACGAGTTCCGTTCTTTGTAGTTTTTTCGTTTGATCCTTATTTTGTGAGATATTTTCCCGGTCACTATCAATGGACCACCCTGTATATGCGGCGACATTTAGGCATGTGTGTCTTCCCGACGTGCATGCGGTACATGCGGAAACGTGAACGATGGAGGACCAACGTGCCGTTGTTATTTTCTTAGTAGCCGAAGGACAAATACCAGTAAACATTTTACGAGAAGGTAACATCGACTGAGAAATGGGTGTTAGAAAGGCGCACTGACACTTCTAAATTTTTGTTAAGACTAAACATGCACCAGTGATCACAAATTATTACTTCATCAGTCACAATTTTGTTTTTTGGGTACACCTTGTGTATATCATTCGTCTCACTAGATATTTAGCAAACTTTTAGTTAGATAATTCAGGGAAACTAGCAGCTAAATAGAACTACTTCCTTTTAAAATTTCAATTTACTTGAAAACAAGAAACAGTAATATCATAATGGCCATTTGCACAATTAAAATTTACTTGTAACTGCTCGAACAGAAATATCGTAAAACCATAATCATTATTTACATAAACTCAGAATAACAGGCACAATTTTCTACTAACCATGAAGTAGTAATTATTTTTTTTACAATTTATATCCACGCCACGCACACCAGACAAGCATCTCACGTACTGTCACAATGAGGTAAACTGCTTGACAAGAGGAACGTAAACGGCTTTTAATGTATTAGACTGTCGTGACTATGCGTACTACCAGTATTGTTCTTCGGCACAAATACTAGCACTACTGGTGGTGAAAGTTGTGGCAAGAGTGGCGTTAAGCCCGTTTCGAGATCATGAGTAAATATAGCATAACACCCCCCTCCCCTCCTACCCTGTGACGTGGAAACAGATACATAATTCGAGGCATGATCGAAGACAGAGTGCTCTGCATTTGTGCTCGTATCTGGAATTAGTATATGAAATTAAAGTGTCGGTATAATAGCAGAGAATTAATGATATGCCGGATTGAGACAGAGAGACAATGAAAACAGCGTCAGACTGCAGGAGGCGGCAGCACATAAAGGGGCGGGCATTATTAAAGAAGCGCGGCGCTTGTTAGGAGCGAGGTGGCGTGGGGCAGCGTGAGGCCGCGCCGGGCGGCGTAGAGCTGCGTGGGGCAGAGTGGGGCGGCGTCGGGCGCGCTGCCGCGGGCTGCGTGCCGGCAAACAGCGGTCGGCATTGTCCGCGCCGCCGCCTGCCACCCACCGCCGCCCCTGGCTAATTCAGCTCTGCCGAAGGTCAGGGGTCACGGCGGGCGGTCAGTTGCCACTGCTGCTTCCGCGCGTGCAAAAAGTGGGAGGCGGGGAGCGTATCGCGGTCGACTGGATTTTACACGGCCGCCACGGAAGGGATGTCCTGCCCCTGTCTGTGTACTGCTCCGCCTGTCAGACAGATTGCTCTCTCATCTCCCAGTCTTCTACTCGTAAAAATAGAAAACTTTCAAGAATCCATCATCCATCATTGTTATACAGGGCGGTACAGATCGGCCGTAAGGACACTTTTCCTAGGAAACTGCCTATCCGATCTTTCCATTAAACTGGGTTTACTGAAAACCATAAGGTTAGTGTCTTTTTATCTTACTTTTACTTGCTGTAGCATAACCAGGTTTCCATTGCTCCCCTAGTGGTGGATGGGCCGCAGAGGCCATGTTGTCATTTACACTGCCGGAAAAAGAAAATTAGTACACCGGGAAAGACGGCGTCGATTTTGATCCTATCACGGCATATACCACTTGTGGGACCGTAGATGTTCTGATAATGGTTTCAACGTCGGCCGCCAATAAATAGCGTAGCGCCATAGCTACCAGACAGCCATCTGTCTCTGCCCTTTAATAGGGAATCCTCACACCCAGAAGTCTCAGTGTGGTGCAAACGTATTAAGCAAGCAGGCAAACATGCGACACAGACGCATTTGTGTTTCCTACAGACATCTGCAGGAGTTTGAACAAGTTCAAATTGGGACATTGGAGAACTGGTTCAAATGGCTCTGAGCACTACGAGACTTAACATCTAAGGTCTTCAGTCCCCTAGAACTTAGAACTACTTAAACCTAACTAACCTAAGGACATCACACATATCCATGCCCGAGGCAGGATTCGAACCTGCGACCGTAGCAGTCGCGCGGTTCGAGACTGAAGCGCCTAGAACCGCTCGGCCACACCGGCCGGCCTTTTGGAGATCTGCCACGCAAGTTGGACGTGCAGCGTCAATCGGGCAACGCTGATGGTATCAGTGATCACATGAACATTCTCACACTCTTAGACGACATTGTGAACGTCCACGCAGCATTGACGCCCACTAGGATCATCATATTATAAGGGCACCGTGGCAGATCGTACAGCTACCACAGCACAGATAAGAGAGCTTGTGAGCCCAGACGTGTCAACACGAACTATTGGGAACTGTTATTAGCAGTGAGACTACAGGCACACACGCCTGTCCACCGACTTCCACTCATGTCACAGCATGGACGTGCACGGCCTGACTGGCACCTTGAGAGGGTCACTTGGAAGATGGAATGATGCGCCGTGTTCCTCCGCGATGGAAGCAGCTTTTGCCTGCACGCATGTGATGCTCGTTAGCGCGTGCGACATACACCTGGTGAGTGCTGTCTCGCAAAGTGATTTGACGTAAGACACACTGGCCCCACTCAGGCCTTAGTGCCTGGGGGAGCGATAAGCTACAACTATCGTTTGTTGTTTCTGGAGTGGATGCTAACCAGCACTCGGTAAGTGCAGAATGTTGTTAGACTCGTACTTTTGCCGTTCTTGCAACAGGATGGCTATGTGTTGTTCTAACAGGATAATGCCCGCTCACACTGCGTGTGAAAGTCAGTGTGAGTAATAGGGAAAAGGAGGTTTGGTGCCATTTTTGATATCAAATTGATATGCTAAGTAATTAAATTGATGGTTTAATCCCTTAACCTATTGTTATGCTAACTGATTTTGACCCACTTGGGATAATCCATCCTGCTGAGAAACCCCACTCCCCAACCCCTCCGTCTCCCACTCCCTCTTCCCGTCTGGGAAATCCCCAACACTGCACTTCCTACGCAGAAATTGGCGACAAATTCAAACTTTCGTGGTAAAATCGTACTTTCGCAATAAATTCAAATGCTAATTACATTGTATTGCAGAGGACACAATAATAATAATAATAAGAAGAAGAAGAAGTAGAAGAAGAATTAATAATAATACATTCTTTATTAATAAAAATGCAATTTGTATATCGCTGGTGTCGAAGGATGTGGGGTACTGTATTTATTTCATTCCCTTTGGAATTTTGACACAATCTTACTATGATGTAACAGTCCCAGATGACCGACCTAGAATACTAGTGCAGTCTAACGCCCCTCTTCCTACTGGCGGGAAATTCACAAATTGGCGCCGGCCGGAGTGACCGGACAGCTCTAGGCGCTACAGTCTGGACCCTCGCGACCACTGCGGTCGCAGGTTCGAATCCTGCCTCGGACATGGTTGTGTGTTATGTCCTTAGGTTGAGTAGGTTTAAGTAGTTCTAAGTTCTATTGGACTGATGACCTCAGAAGTTAAGTCCCATAGTGCTCAGAGCCATTTGAACAAATTGAACCACAAATTGGCAAGAAAGTCCAGATTTTTTCCTCCGCTGTGAAGCATGGGAGTTGGGGAGCCGTAGTTCGCAATGATCGACAATAGAGAGTAGCTTTATCCAGTATCATCTACAACTGCTGCTTGTAGAGAGGGTATTTTTGCTATTAATCCAGTACTAGAGAGTTACTCCAGCCAAGTTTAGCCAATAGCCTATGTGAGAAACGCTGGAAGACAGAAAACTATCACTGAAGCACAGGGGAGTTGCCTCCTGCCGATCTACATATAAGTGAATAGCTGCTGTGATGAATATAAGAATGGGTAACAATATTACGACAGTGACACACTGTCCCAGTGCTGCTATTTTTCCCCTTTAATGTTATTTCATCTCACTCACCCCATATGGATGAGGGGTGGATGTCAGTAATACAGTTCCCCACTCTTCAGGCAAGAGAATTGACAATGAGAAATGCATATACAAATTGGGGTTGTGTTCTATTTTAAATCAAAAATAAAAGATAGGCAGTTAAAAAAAAACGAAAAAATATACAATTCAAAAACACATCGCAGGAATGTGAAATTTTTCTGATAAACACTGAAGCACTGCACTTCCACTTAAAAAACTGAGGGACCTTCAATAGGGTAAGAGGTACTGGCGGAGAAGAGAGTATGTTCCAAAGGATTGAGGGGTGTAGGTAGAAAGGGGTCTGTTAGATAGGAAAAACTATGGAGATGAGAGGCAGGAGCTAAGGGGGAAATACAGAGAGAAAGCAGAGAGTGAGGAGTAGTGTTTAATGTGGGTAGGGTTGCGGTTGCAAAAGGAAAGGGATGGGGATGAATGGAGAGGGAAAGGAGAGAGAAGCCCTGATGTGAAGTGGGATAGTTGGGAAGAGTTAAAGCTGGTGAGAGGGATAAATGTCAGGACCGATCTCATTGTCTGGGAGAGAGAGTACGTTGAAGTTGCGCTGGGATAGGATATGGGATAGTTGGGAAGAGTTAAAGCTGGTGAGAGGGATAAATGTCACGATCGATCTCATTGTCTGGGAGAGAGAGTTCGTTGAAGTTGCGCTGGGCTAGGATATGGAGTGTACATAGCTGTAGGAATGTAATTGTGAAGGCACAGCAGCATAACAAGGTTGATTATCAGAGGGAAGACAATGGGATGATCGGAGTCTAGTTTATTGACAGTATAGGAAATGCAGAGGTAGTCAGTGTGACTGAGGAGGCTGGATTTTGATGAGATGGTAGAGGACATAAACAGATGTGGTAAGTGAGATGGAGTGCATGGCATTTGAGAATTTGGAGGGATTTGTAGAACTCTGGTAGGTCGGAGATCCACGCAACATCTGAATAGCAGATGATGCAGTAGATCAGGCTTTTGTAAGTGTGGAGAATAGTGGAGGGGTGTAATCCCAAAGTTTGGCCTGCTAGTAGTTTGACTTGTTTTAGTCAATTGTAGGCTTTCTATTTTATGGTTAGTAGGTGAGATTTCCACATTAGCTGCTGGTCAAAGTTTAGTCCAAGATATTTTAGTGTGGTAGTTAACCAGATAGGATGGCTGTAAATGATAAGGTAAAAGTCAAGGAGGCAGAAGGTGCAGAGGTTGGTACTATAATTATAGCCTAGGTTCATCTTGAGGAGCCATTGGTTACACCGGTAGGTAAACTGACTTAGGTGGATTTGGAGGGATCATTGGGATTTCTGGAGTGTAAGCTAGACAGCAAAGAAAGCGGTGTCGTCAGGAGGTGGACTGGAGATGGGAGGTTTGCGAATTTTGGCAGTGTAGAGAAGATAAAGGAGAGGAGAGAGGACCGAGCCTTGGAGCATTACAGTAGTGGGGTGGAAGGTATGGAAATGGCATTGTTAATAATGACAAAGGATGGGTGATTACGTAGGAAGGATAGATTAAGGTGGCCAGAGTTAAATGGAAGTGAGTATGTCTGGAGTCTGAAAAGAAGACCAGAATGTCATATGTAGTAAGACACTTTTCCTAGGTCGAGGGAGACAGAGATATTGGATTTATGGGAGTTGCATTGGTGGGATAGGAGTTGGATGAGGTGCAGGAGCTGGTTATCAGAGAAGAAATTGTGATGGAAGCCACAGCAGTTAACAGGAAGAAGGTGGTGTTAGTTAAAGTGTTGATGGATGCATCGCGAGAGGATGGATTTGAAGACCTTGCTAAAAACTGAGGTGATGCACGTTGGACTTTAGGCAGAGGTGTCAGTAGGAGGTTTATGGGGTTTGAGGAGAAGCAGGATACTGGATGTTTTCATTGTTGAGAATGGTAACCTTTGGAGATAATAGTGGTGTAATGGGTTGTAAAGGTGGTGAGAAAGGAGAGGGGCGATTCTTTAAAGTGTCAATAAGTTATGCAGTCATGACTGTGTGACTTTTTGTGCGATACTTGTTTTATGTCAGTTCCTGAAATTGGTAAGTTTAGTTGTGTTTGTGGTATGTCGTCCAAGTACAGGAAACTGGGAGTCATGGCTGGGACAGTGGTATTTGTAGATTCATTGATGGCGGAGAGAAGTGAGTAATCAAAATGTGGATCACCAAGGATGAGGAAGGTGTCAGACATATGGTGCATGTCTGGCACCACTCAGACGTTTCTTTCGTATTTAATACATTCCCGATATGTCTCTGTGTTTACCAGTGGCGTGTGAGTGTATTCTGGTCCGAAGTAGGCAAGAAGGGGTAGTAAATATGACAGGAGTCTCGGAGGAGCAATAGGATTGTGGGGCTAGAATGGGACCATGAGGATATATGGTCTTAGTAGAAATGTGGGTGGATATAGCATCTTACTGAAGATCTTCAAAGAAACGAAACCGGTAATAACACAATAAATGTCTAAAAATACAACTGAGGTGGTTGTCATTAATTTTTTACAAAAACCTTGTCCGTATAAGCTCGTTCGCTTCCAGATTATGTTACTTGCTAATCGAGAGATGAAATTTGGACTCGCGTATACGAAACATGACTTTTCAACCAATGTTTGCGTCATTATCTACCTTTCCCTATAGTCATACAGTTTAATGGCATGTTAACATAAAACATTCATTGCTGTGATACCGCTTCAAATCGTAAAATAAATATCACTGCATATCCGGTGACAGCTATTTTATAACAAGACGCTGAACTATACCCACAAAAATTTTACAACTGACTCTGATCGTGGAATCGTACGCGATTAACGTCATGTTGTTTCTAATTTTATCATACATTTTTCAGTCGAGATGTATTGTGAAACATATTCTCATACACATTACTTGTGGAGTTATTCTTTACGTTTTCTATAGCGACACATTCATTGACTCACACAGGGGCGCAAAATTAGTTACGACTACATAGTGAAATAGTCAATTAAAATTCCTAATCTAGACTGTAGATTATTATATAATCTTTTCTCCAGGAAGCGTGGTCAGTTGTGTAGGAACGTTGTTTCTTCGTGAAACTATAAGTTCTGGCCATAGGAACAATTTACTGTAGGAACAGTTTACTATAAACATTATGTGAACTAGCGGAATGTTTCAAATCTACAAGCGAAACATATTCTGTATCAGTCATTTCGATTCCCAAAGTAATTTTTGTATACAGTTTCCTCACTACCTCCGGAATTAGCCAACATGCGGAAACTAAGTCATGAAAACTGTATCCCAATTTTCTGTAACCAACATACATAAAAATATATGTTACTTTGGTCTGTCTCACGATTATGTATTTCCATGCCTCGACGCTCATTCGATTTGAAGTGTCTCAGGAAGTATGGCACGTTTGGAGAATATGTAGAAAGCCGGCATTGCAGTCATCTGCTAAACGATTCTACTGCAGCCACCATACATTGCGCGTAAAGGCAAGACGGTAAGACACGAGAAATTAGGGCTAACTTGGTGGCATATGCACAGTCGTTTTCCATAGTGTATTGTGAGTGGAACAGGTAAGGAAATTACTGCTGTGACGCAGGTACCCTTCGCCACGCACCGTATGGCTTGCGGAGTATCTATGTAGACGTAGATGTTGGCAGGATACACGTATTTAAAAACATTTCATCAGATATAAACTTTATCACGCTAAGACAAAAAACAGCGTGCGGTTTGCAGAAATTCATCTGCAAGAATAAATTTGTTTTGTTCCGTTTAAAGGTTTGCATTCTTGCTCAGATTTAAGGAGTTAAGTTGCTGCTACATCAGCTGCGTGTTTCTGACAATGACGATCGCAGGGTTTAGTAGTAAACAAACATATGTGACGTGGCTTTTTCATTAAAACGAAGTAATTGTATGTGAATTCAGTCTCCCCTGCTTTACAAGATTAAGTTTAACGTTATGTGATAGTGCAGATCAAATAAGGCCCAAATCCTTCACAGGATTCGAGTACTCAAAACATATGCTATGTAACTTCTATGTTATATATCTAGAAAGCCTAGTTTATGTTCTTAATGGTAAAAGGTCCAAATATTCAAAACGTGACCTTTTATTCGATACCTCGCAGTTCTAAAATCTGTATTCTGTATACCGAAATGCTCTACGTGTTGAACTGGCATCACTAGAAATAAAGGTAAGAAAGCTGTGCAGCTTGATGTAGTGAGAAGTAACTTTCGGGATTTAATTCAGTTTATACCTGTAACTTTTGCGAAACAAATGCCATCCTCTCGTAAATTTGGTATCGTATGTTTTATTTATTAACCTTTCTCCAACAGAAAGTTGAGTCCCATGCCAGAAGTATATCCTCCGCCTGACAGGAAGATTTACGGAATAAAAATGAAGATTTATGAGCGTCAAGATGTGAATATATGGAACACTAATGGTGAACTTGCAAATGACGCCTTGGTAAATGCGTCTGTGATTGCCTCACACTTCTGTCTCACTGCAGGCGCAATGGTCAGGACATAAAACTTCATGACACAACGAATGAATACCGAGAGATAAACTATGAGCACTGAAATGGCGTTGAAAAATTGAATGTTAATGCGATATCGTAGTCTTTTCTCTATTACAGTTTCAGTCAAATGGAACGAAAGAGGAAAGTGGCACAAAATCCACTTTATAAAGCGGCCAATGTCTGTATGAAAGCAGAACTGTATGGAGATATCATCCTTGTAAATTATAGATATTAATTTGATAATTATCTTTGATAACAACATGTCATGGTGTCGTGCTAGAGTCAGTGATAATTTCGTCAGAACATTAAACATTTAAAGTCGACAGTTGTGGAGGACTATCCGTAGAGAAGAGGGCAGGAATGTACTTTAGACTAATGAATTAACTTTGTCGTGGAAGAAAATCGTCAAGAGAGAAGACAGGCCAGAAGAGATTGAGAATTGTTAACGGTGGATAGCAACCAAATCAAGTTTGAAGATGATCAGCAATTGTTTGTACTGATTGGAGATGTGGGATGTGTGGGCGGAAAGACGGAAAGAAAAGTAGAGCCGCAAATACAGCCACGAGTAGTCTTATTGGCCAGAAAAGTGTAGTGAGCTGTGTGAACTGCGGAACGGTGCATAGGCTGTAACGGAGGGACTATTTAAACTCTACATCATGTTTTGGAATTTTACAAACAAATTAAACTGATTTATTTTGTGAGGAATAGCACGTATATGTGTTTGAAAGTAAAGCCAAACAAATTTAACATGCATTTTTTGCTGTTGGGAGGTATTTTTAACTGTGTTACGCTGAATGTGAACGAATGCTATAATTATATTTTTTCTGTTGGGAGGTTACACTAGTATATATATATATATATATATACGCTGAATGTGAACGAATGCTATAATTATATTTTTTCTGTTGGGAGGTTACACTAGTATATATATATATATATATATATATATATATATATATATATATATATATGCGCGAGGCTGCTTTTACTTTATACTACAACGCTCAGGCCCGGCATCGCTCCCCACGACCGGCCCAGCCAACTCCTTACACACGACTGCTAGCTACTACTTACTCCTACTGCTACTGACGCTGCTCTTACTGCATACAACTCTGCTCTCTGGTCTGAGATTCTCTTACAGCTTACGTATCGCAGGCAGCGTGTGAGCAATCCATCGAAATTACATCTGCTCGAGTGCGCTAGCAACAAATTCCTTAGTCATGGACCTCTTACAACATGAATTTATTTTCCTTCAAAGATCAGAAAGTGGAAACGATGAAGTCCAATAAACCAATAAAAAAATGATTTGAAAACAGTAAAAATTTATTTTGCTTTAAACTCGAGACAGAGAAAAGATCGTTATAAGTGACACGCTAAAATGGATTTCCGTCAGTTTATTCGTTAATAAAATCAGGAAGACTGACATTCAGTCTACTGAACGAATTTCAGTTGTCTTTTACATGTGTATCACTGTTTACGAGATTTTTAATTTAAACTCACCTTCACCACCAACATGACGATAAAACACTTAGTTCGTTACAATTGCTTGAATGATTTTACTAAATGATACGTTCGTATTCTTAAATCTATAGGAACTAGTTTAACGATACAAAATGAAACGGCATGTAAATCTCAGCCTTCACAAAACAAAGGAACGAAATGGTTCAAATGGCTCTGAGCACTATGGGACTTAAGTTCTGAGGTTATCAGTCCCCTATAACTTAGAACTACTTAAACCTAACTAGCCTAAGGACATCACACACATCCATGCCTGAGGCAGGATTCGAACCTGCGACCGTAGCGGACGTGCGGTTCCGACCGGCGGAACGCAATGGTCACCATGTTACTAAATAGCACATTCACGGACTCTTCTTAATATATTAGTTGTTATCAATTGTCTTTACACTGATTCCTAGCGGTCGCTGCTGTGTCCGTTGCAGATACTTGCGGTTACTAAGGACACATGAGTGTTCGAGGATATAATAGGGTACGGTTTAAAAGGTTGCCAACGCACCCTACAAATGCCACTTACGTGTGAAGGATTAGACTTCCGAAGTTCTGCATCCTGCATGAAGACGGCCATCTGAAAATCTTTCTTGTAACGAGACATTTAGCCATCATTAAAACAAAGTAGGGAGTGAAACCAAATAGGACTTAAATTCACTAGATATTTCTGTTTCAAGGATCCACTTACTAAAGTACATGCCGCATCAAACTTTGAAGTTTTTTGTATATCATCGATAAACGAATATACTGGCGATGATGCCGTTAGGACGTCGGTTAGTAAGTAGTTCCAACTAATAGATGTGGCCGGTTGGCTCGCAGGCAACAACGTGCGTTACGAACGGTCAACGCCCGGGCTACGAATTATAGGCACTGCCACCAGCTGCCGATAGACCTGAAATATTTGACTGCCCAAACTGATATCCGACCTCCAAAGAACTAGAGGTTCTGTATTTGTACAGAACAAAACCTATCTGCATGTTGTCTGGAATCTTCAAGATTACTTTTTTTCATGTCTCACAAAAAAATAACATCACGTGCCGCTTTTCTTCTTTTTTTTTTTTTTTCACAGTAAACGATCAGAAGATGAGAGATCTGTGTAACATTCTTTCTGATGTAAGGCAATTTAGTGACTAAGGTGGATCTATGAGAATTCAATGATTAATTATGTGTCCCGGAAGCGATGAAAAAGTTGAAACAAAGTATCATCATAGAAATACAAGGGTAAGGGGAACCACTAATATCTTCATAGTTTCTAAACTTTTAAGAGACACAGCCATATTGGGCGAACATAGCGGAAAAATTATGTGAACATCTGAAAGTGAAAGATATTCCATTCAATGTAGAATTTTGGTCAAAATGAAACGCATATAGGACAAATGTGACGCCGCGTGTCGAGCAGGAAACTAGTGGTTTGCTTATAACCAGGTGTGAATATGTGGAGCATGAGATTAAGGGGAGGTTTACTATCTTTTGGTTCGAAAAATCGA
Organism: Schistocerca serialis cubense; assembly: GCF_023864345.2. NCBI lineage: Eukaryota > Metazoa > Arthropoda > Insecta > Orthoptera > Acrididae > Schistocerca > Schistocerca serialis. The sequence goes on along the minus strand of NC_064642.1, from coordinate 647,382,965 downwards.
TTTTTTTTTAGTTGCATTTTTGGATACAATAAAAATGTTTAGAATCCACCCCCGAAACGCTTTTTCCGAATACGGAACGGAAATGTTTGTTATTCGCGGTTGACCAAAGAAATGCACCTGCCTGAAATCGGCCTTTTTCAGGCACCAGTTTTTTTTTCTTTCGGCGGACGAGTTATTGTACCGGTTCTTGCGAGGAAACACACAAAGATCAAATGAAAGTTTGAACGCGTGTGTTATGAAATTAGCCCTCAAGCATTTGCATTCTGGTGCGAAGACTGTGGAATTGTGACTTTCCTGGCAGTGAGCAGCTTCAACGAAGGATATTCAGCAATTCTGAAGACCATGACAACGATGGACGTCACCCTGGGACTCTATTTGACGCAGTTCGCCAAGCATTCGGACGACCACCGGATTCAAGCGGCCGAAAACCGCTTCTCACCGGCCGTACGCGCGGCTGTGGAGCAGCGCAGGGTGGCCCATATCGAGCAGGACACCTTCTATGAGGAAGTGGAAGAACTAGTTTATGGACCCGGAATAGCAGATTGAACGTACGTTGGATAATATTGCATTTATATGTAGTCAAAACTTAAAACGCGTTTTTCTCGAAATGAAGTTTTTTTGCGCGCGGTATGGTAACGTCAAATCTACTGAACCGATTGGCATGATTCTGTGTTTCCGACGAAGCTAACTAAATTGTCTAGGAGTTGTACCACTTTTATCCCGATCCATCAGCCATAACTATTTTTACGTGGCCGACGAAGTCGAAAAATCGATGAAAAAAACTCTTTTTTTAAATGGTCACCATTTTGTTTCCTATGGTTCAAATATCTTAAGCGAGTTACAACTTCTAAAGAATCGTATATACTTCGCTAACGTCAACGCAATTTTGAATTCAGACGAGCCGGCTGACCTGTGACGTACCGCGCGTGGAGGTCTACATCGCAATTTTGTTTCGTTCCGACGGCACTTCCGCCTTTGCTCTTCCAAATTTCCGGTCGAAAAAATTCGTTTGTAGAGGAAATATCACTAAACATTATGACCAAATTTGACATTGATATCTATAACACATCCAGAGAAAAAAATTCTCAAAGAATATGTTTTTGTCGGACCTCCCCTTAAGTGGAAGAATCTCGTATTTAGAACCGTTGATAATGCGCGATGGGCGAAACAATGAAGATATTACAAGCAAACTGACGCAGCTGAGGAAGGTTTTGCTGATATTCAATGTTGAAGTGAACTGAGGGCGAGGCTGTGTTATAGAGATAGTAATGAAGGAAGATGAGGGTATGTTCCAACGCCAAATTTTTTCGAAAATTTTAAAATTACCATGGGGAAGATAACCTGCTTTTGAGAGCCTTTTCAACGGGATCATGCTCGCCCTTTTTGTGCCCCGATAGGAGTATTTTTCCGCTGGTGCGTACATATTCCAAAGGGTAATCCTTTGTCGATGCAACCACTCTACATGGTTGCTTTCTGCTTAGTATATGTTAGATCTTTAATGGAGTGGTTTCCCCAGTCTATGCCGCTACCAAGATGCATTCATTCGTCCAACTTTACGGGTGATTTATCACTCTGAAGACAGAAGTGTCCCCAGACCTCAGCCCACTCATCCATACTCAGTGGAGGCTGTCTGCCACTCATCGGTGGCTGTTCGGCTCCCTTATAGTCGCCTTTCACGACTGGCGGATTTCACCGTGGGCGGATTGTAGCACACAAACCTCACGCATCATAAACAAAGTAATATTCCATTTTAGTCGCTTCGTACTGCAGTTTCTAACAAGAATGTTAAATTAATTACAAGTTGCGAGAGATCTAGTAGCTCGACTTCCCCGTTCTCCCGATAATCTCATAGATTTCTGCCAGCGGGTGGACACGCATGGACAACCTGCGCACCTTTTAGGATGATATGTCCCCTCCATGCGATTCTTTGAGAACGAGGCCTGAAGGACGTGAAAGAATGCGTAGTAAGCTGTGTTGTCGACAGACCTGGCGGGCATGCGTCGGAAAGGCGAAAATCTTAAGAATGATCCACAGATCAGTATGAGTACCACCGCAAAAGAAAGAAACTGAACGAACTAAATAATTTGAAAAATGCAGTGAAAAACAATGGTTAATTTAAAAACCAAAATTTATGAAAGACGTACAAATCTTAGAGAAAAGTAACCTTCGTTAGGGATAAACCATAACAGACGTTCACTGTATTTCTATATTTAGCTGGCTAACATTACCCACTGTTCTTGTCAGTACTATGACAACGTTCCCACTCGCTTTGCTGCATCTTCTTGTTTTCCAAACGCCTTCGTATTTGCCCCTAGGACTCTTCTCCACGCTTCCTTCACTTTTCTTGTGACTTCTCGGCCTGAGTCACTGTTCCCGCCTCCCTCTTGTCTAATCATGTCGAATGGTGATGATATCTTCTTCCCTTTACACCACCTCACATGGTGACACCATAGAGATATAGGCACTCATTACAACGCTTGTGTATGTGTCACAATCTTTGTGGTGTGCATTGACCTAATTACCCAACACTTTTCCAATCGTTCTATGAATTCGTTCTATCCTTATGTTATTCTGAGGACGAGAGGACTCATTCTTAATGTTTTCACCCTAAGTAACTGACGCAACTCCTTCACATGAAGTTGACATGAAGTTTCCCCTGGTCACTAATCATCATCCCCAGCATGCCTAACTTTATTTCCTTGTATTCAGATTCGGTGAGTATCAATGCCCACCTCATCAATTTAATCATCTGCCCTCAAGTGAGCCACTTGATTTACTAATGATTCTATGAACTCATCCCGCGTGACACCATGTGTCACTGATTTTGCCATTCCCTCGCCTTTACTCATTTTTATGACTCAGAAAAAAGGGGAAATAACAACTACTCGTATTATTACCCCACTTCCTCTGCCTAATCGTGAGCCACCTGGACTTCGGACATTACCTAGCTGTGCACCCAAAACGACTGCAATAGAATAAACCACCACTGCTGATTCAGCATAAGGGGAAGACGCTCAATGAAATTACACTCGGTACTACACAGCCATTATCTCTAAATTGCTACAAATCAATTGGTTCCCCCAGTGTGACAAAGGTAAACCTTGTACAATTACGCCCCCTGAACTTCGACTCCATGACAGTAACCAGCCAAGGACAAAATAGTATCACTTACCCTTAACAAAGAAACTTCAGGCTGTGGTTCAGACATTATACTGCAGTGGAAGCATGCTCTCTGCTGTTAACTGCTGGACACTTATGACCTCAGTTGCTTTACGCTCTAAAGCAACAACAACAACAACAACAATGTTGTTAACTGCGGCGATTTCGGCACCACTGACTATTCTAAACTGGGGGGGGGGGGGGGGGATGAGTGAATGGTAGTGACAGGCCGGTGGACCAAGGCGAAATGCTGTAGACGGTAACAGTTGACCTTTATTAAGGCACTCACGCCTCTCCTCATTGCTTCTGGCTGGTAACAATAAATGGGGAGGGGGTGGAGTGGGGTGTGTGGTGTCACCGCCAGACACCACACTTGCTTGGTGATAGCCTTTAAATCGGCCGCGGTGCGCTAATATACGTCGGACCCGCGTGTCGCCACTGTCAGTGATTGCAGACCGAGCGCCGCCACACGGCAGGTCTAGAGAGACGTCCTAGTACTCGCCCCAGTTGTACAGCCGACTTTGCTAGCGATGCTACACTGACAAATACGCTCTCATTTGCCGAGACGATAGTTAGCATAGCCTTCAGCTACGTCATTTGCTACGACCTAGCAAGGCGCCATTACCAGTTAATATTGAGAATGTAAGACATGTACCGTCAAGAGCGATGTACACCAATTATGGATTAAAGTTAAGTATTCCAGCAACAACGTACCTTATTGGCTATATTAATTGCATTGTCCTGTTTCAGACCTCACGCCAGTTTGCGTGGGCTTAAACGCGAGCATTTCGGCCTCCTCTAGCTACACGGTGTCGGCTCTTCTGCCAACACATCAGGGTGGTGTTGATAGTGTCCATAGTTGCTGAGCTGGCACTATGCATTGCCTAGGCTAGCGGCCTTTGGTGGCCACGGCAGTTGAAGTCAACGGCTCTAAGTGTTGTGCTGCAACACTATTCCACTCGGAGAAGAGCCTTTCAGCTCGACACTGGCCACACTGGCAGTGTGTGGAGTCTGCTGTACTCCTTCAGACAGAAGTCAGATGATGGCTGGCGCTGGGGAGCCAAGTCCCACTAAGCACTCAGCGTCGGTGGCGGCAGGCAAGGACGGCACGTCGGCAGGACTGCGGCATCAAGTCCTGTGAAACAGTGCTGGCAGCATGCACAGCACGGTCTCAAACCCATGGCTGCTGCTACCGAGCCCAGTCGTCTAGAACTTAGAACTACTTAAACCTAACTGTGGTGTCACCGCCAGACACCACACTTGCTAGGTGGTAGCCTTTAAATCGGCCGCGGTCCAGCAGTATTCGTCGGACCCGTGTGTCGCCACTATCAGTGATTGCAGACCGAGCGCCGCCACACGGCAGGTCTAGAGAGATTTCCTAGCACTCGCCCCAGCTGTACAGCCGACTTTGCTAGCGATGGTTCACTGACAAATTACGCTCTCATTTGCCGAGACGATAGTTTAGCATAGCCTTCAGCTACGTCATTTGCTACGACCTAGCAAGGCGCCATTATCAGTTGCTATTGATCTTGTGATGCATGTACCGTCAGACCGACGTTCAACCTTAATGGATTAAAGTTAAGTATTCCACCAGCTACATCCATTTTTTCTAGTCTAATTTCCTTGTCCTGTTCCAGACCTCACGCCAACCTGCGTGAGCTTAAACGCGTGCCTTTCGGCTTCCTCCAAACTCCGTGGGTTAGCTCCTGCCAATCCACAACACTAACTAACCTAAGGACGTCACACACATCCATGCCCGAGGCAGGATTCGAACCTGCGATCAGAGTGGTCGCGCGGTTCCAGACTGTAGCGCCTAGAACCGCTCGTCCACACCGGCCGGCTATAGTGCCTAGTCACGTAGCCATAAGAAGGGACTCACACTGGTGCCCCACTTGCTTCATGATTATCCCGTGCGGTGATTTTTGCTGCAGAGCTCGGCTTTATTGCTTCACAGTCAACAGGTACGTCTGTTATTGTGTATTGTCGCCCTAGTGGCGGATACCAATTCACAGCTGTTAACGCAATGCTCTATGGCGGCCTCTGCACTACTACTCCTTAATTTTACCAAATTGTGTGTCCAAGGACTTTGCAATGGTTTTACAATACCTTAACCCCAAAATGTTGTAGTTTTAATAATTAGATGTAAAATATTACTTTTATCTTCGATGGTGTTTAGCTATAGTGATGCAATACTTCCTAGAAGAATACACCGCCATTTGACTGCGTATTCTAATGTTTATCTTTTGTACTACACAGATTTCGTGTTTTGTGCCATTATCAAGCACAACACTAACAGTTATTAGACCATTATTAAGTCATATTTGTTAACAGATATGTTAATTATTAACATATTAGACCATTATTAAGTCATATTTGTTAACGAATATGTTAATTATTGACGTCTTAGACTATTATTAAGGCATATTTTTTAACAAATACGTTAATTTGTAAATGACTTAATAATGGTCTAAAAACTTTTAGCACTGTACTTGATACTGGCATAAAAACCGAAATCTGGAAAGTACAAAAAATTAATACAATAATACAATAATGGCGGGATACTCTCTAAAAAATTCAATTTTATCATTTTATTGTATAAATTTCATTGAAATTAGCCATTGCTCCCAACCCGATATGAATGAAAAGATAGATCCATAGGACGTTTGAAAAAAATGTTTCGTATCTTTCCAAGAGGAGGTAAAATTGGTCAAAATTAGGACAAAATTACCTGTAATGATATGTGCATAGCAGTTGAGAAATAAGTAAATCTGGTTCCCATAATTCTTTAACACAGAAACAAGGGCAACAGCCACTGCTGCATGTTGCTGCCGTGTATTCTTACACATCCTTGAGCCCTTCTTCACAGTGAATAATGCTGTCTTCCAAATACACCTGGCTCGACTTGGATTGCCTTACTTGCATTGTTCACATGCTCCTTTAATGTCTGCACATTGTTTGTAGGTTGAGCAAACACTAACTGGCCGCGCGTAGTAGCCGCGCGGACTTAGGTGTCTTGTCACGGTTCGCTCGGCTTCCCCCGTCGGAGATTCGAGTCCTCCCTCGGGCATGGGAGTGCGTGTTGTCCTTAGTGTAAGTTTGATTAAGTAGTGTGTAAGCTTAGGGACCGATGAGCTCAGCAGTTTGGTCCCTTAAGAACTTAGCACAAATTTTCAAAAATACACTGATGGCTTTAAATTACTCCACTGCCAGAAATACAAAGGATTCAATTCCGATAAATAGGGAGGTCATGGCACCATACCTCCTCAATCAATATACCATTCATGAAACATTCCGGTGAAGTACTGTTCCACAGTCCGTAGCAAGTGCAGTGGTCCCCATCGTGGATAAACAACAGACATTGCCTTTCTGCAGGCGTACAATTCTCCAATAGCATTCCTTAATAGTCACGCAGAAATCGGTGATACACAGCACTGTTTGCTATAGTGTATGGCCATATGAGTCCCTCACCAAGCATTGTGTAAGTAGGCTGTTTAGGTTTTTATGTTTGTGACGCCACGTAGTTCTCTGTATGAAAATCACTGGCTGTGCTGTGTGCAGTCTGTGGCTGGTTGGCATTGTTGGAATATTCGCTATTGTAGTGTTGGGCAGTTGGATGTGAACAGCCCGTAGTGCTGCGCAGTTGGAGGTGAGCCGCCAGCAGTGGTGGATGTGGGGAGAGAGATGGCTGAGTTTCGAGAGCGGGTGATCTGGACGTGAGTCCATCAGAGAAAGTAAATTTGTAAGACTGTATCTCATTAACTGATATATATTTTTGACTTTTGAACACTATTAAGGTTGTTTATTCTCTATCAAAATCTTTCATTTGCTAACTATGCCTATCAGTAGTTAGTGACTTCAGTAGTTAGAATCTTTTATTTAGCTGGGAGTATTGGCGCTCGCTGTATTGCAGTAGTTAGAGTAAGGAAGATTTTTGTGAGGTAAGTGATTCATGAAAGGTATAGATTATTGTTAGTCACGGCCATTCTTTTGTAGGGACTATTGAAAGTCAGATTGCGTCGCGCTAAAAATATTGTGTGTCAGTTTAGTGATGATCAAAATACGTAAGGAGATAAATGTCTGAGTAAAGAGAGAAATGCGTGAGTAAGTTCAGTTTTGCTCAGCTGTTTGAAAACCAAATAACGTAAGGGGTTTACGAGCACAGTAATTCATTAATTTTTCTAAGGGGACGTTTCATATGTCGACCTTCAGCCGAGGATACCTCACTAGAATCTTCTGATTTTTTCTTGTACTTTGTGTAATTAGTGTAGCTGTTGTTTATTGCTAGTGCGTAATTATAGAGATAATATTCTTTGTAGTTGTAGTTTTTCATTGTTGTACAGTAAAACAGATGTGGCATGCACGTAGATTTGCACCAAGTATTTCGCAACTGTGCTTGCAATTAATTAGATATTATTTTCAATCCTATGTTAATGTGTTTTCTTATTTTGCTCTTCAAATTGTGCTTTTCTGTGTTATCGTGTGAAATATTGTGACAATAATGGCTTGTGAAAAACGTAATACTAGGCTCCAAAGTAAACTGAGAAATGACAGTGAAGATGAAAGCAGTGTGTTAGCACCACCGTGTAATGAATTAACTAATGTTCAACATAGCAATTTGGTATTTGTGCATAGGGGAATGGATCAGGCAATAGATAAACGTGTAGTCAGTGAAACAGCTAGTGAAGAGGGTAGTATCGTCTATCGGTCGGTCGCAACCGCTCGCCACAAGGATCCGAAATGACAGGACACAATTTTGCAAATACCATAGATTCAGGTTTTGCGTCATTACCCGTTTCTCAATCAAGTCAAGACATATTTTCTGCTTTTCAAAATGCGAATATTGCCAGTTCAAATGCACTACCGAATAGCACTGAGGAACGTTTCAGACGCCATTGCATTGTTGTTACAGTTAATGCATCAAATGGGACAAAGGCTACAAAAGTTAGACACAACGCTTGAACAAAATCAGAAACAAATGGGACAAAAGCTTCAGAAGTTTGACACAACGGAACAATATCTTCGAAAGTTAGACACAATGGAACTAAACAAGAGACAAACACAGCAACAGCTTCAAATGTTAGACACCAGGCTTTAACAAACACGTAAAGATTTAACTGCTGAGTTACTTAGAATCGAATTGAAATGTCAAAAAGTCTAATAAAGTAAAAACACAAATTTGTGAGCATTTCAACGTATTTTTTCGCGACATGAAAATCAATTACAGAATCACGAAGCAGCCATAAAGGAACTGCAAATTATTCTTAATGAAAATCACGACACCTTGCAAGCTAAAATTGACTCAGTTGCATCTACCGATTCGGTTATGCAACTTGCAAAAACTCAGGAAAACTTAAAGGACGCAGTAGATACCTTTTCAACACAAATGGACACTCTGAAACTTGGTTCAGAAAAACACACTGAAGAAATCAGTTCATTATCGGAGAAAGTAGCCGAACTTACGGATCAGTTCACTAACTTATCTACAAATGTAGATGATGATCTGAATGACACAAGAACCGTAGCCTTCACTGACACAGAAGAGTATGAACAAATTAAGAAATTCAAACAAAATCAGAACCAAATTAATACGCAACACAAAAGAGAAATCCGGGAAGTACAAGATCAGTTGGCACAACTAATACAAGAAATACATATTTCAGAGGAGACTCGCGCTCCAACACGGGAAGAGGGACTTACGAAATACTTAAAAGCCACAAAATAATAACACAGGGCATTTCGGAAATTATGAAAGAAATTGGCAAGGTGCACCGAATTTTGAGATGGAACCGCCGACACGACGTAACAATGACCGACATGCGACTGGCCGACATGATGCTTTTGACTATAAGCTGTTTATTACTACACGTAAATTCAAAACATTTAAGAATTCCGGCAACGACATTCATCCAAAAACGTGGCTTCATCAATCCTCTCATTGTTTTCCTCCCAACTGGTCATTAGAGCACAGATTAGAATTTATGTGTGGCTATTTAGAGAATGAACCAGCTGTAAAAATGCGATCGGTCATTCACAATTGTCACAGTCAAGGAGAATTTGATCATGCCTTCCTCTAATCGTATTGGTCTCAGGCTACTAAAGATCGCGTCAAACATAGATTCATGATGATGAAACACTTTGAACAATCTGAATGTTCCAGTCTTGTGAAATATTTTGAAGACATGTTGCACAAGAATCAGTACCTGTCAAACCCATACAGCCCCTCAGAACTCATCCGCATTTGCTTAATCAAATTGCCTGAACATTTAAGACATATTATTTTGGCAGGACGTTGCAAAGACGACATTGAAGCTTTTCAGGGACTCTTACGAGGATTAGAAATTGACACACAGTCGCGGGATGCGAAAACAGGAAAACAATCATTACAGGTCACGTCCGTCACGATTCCGTGACGACAGAAATAATATCTGGACACGACAAGTCTATTCTTACAACGCAAATCGTGACCAAAACAGACACCACACGTATGACAACCTTTGGCAGAGTAAAAATAATTACAGAGAAAGATCGCATTTCCATAGTAATGAATATGACAGAGACAATCAGAGAAACAGACATTATGGGAACCAAATTAATTATTATGAAGGGAGACAGAATAACTTCAGACTCAACAGTCCACCACGCAGTCACGACTCATGGAGAAATTCTCCGCCACGTGACCCACAAGAAAAAAATTACAGAAGCTACCGACATAACGACAGACGATATAGTCTTAACGACAGACCAGAATTTAACCAAAATTGGCGTGGTTCAAAGAGGGAAGGGGCCTCTCGACAAGGTGAATATGTAGAAGTTAGATTTTCTAATGCTAATAACGACGCGCACCAACAAAGAGATAGACAATGACTCGCACCGTAGGCAGCCACGTGCGCCTGCTGGCTAAGAGAAAAATAACATACACGCTAACCTTGAGAAAATTTTTAGCATCTCTTACTGACATATACAACATGATAATAGCTTTGAAGTTGAAAGTCTGCGCACTAGAAAGGGTAAAAGATTGCACCACATTTCACATGTAAAACCGTTTATTGAAACGTAATCTGCTTTTTAACTTGGTCTTTGCCATAAAATTTTTCACTTCACCTTACTAGTACCCTTTGTCACACTTAGAAACTGTTAACATGCAACAATGTATCGAAGTTAACTATCCAGTCTAGAACCTAGGGAACATAATTAGACAGTAATCACGAATGCATTGTTATAGTGAACAGACGACACAGTGTTATTGTGCGTGTACATTCTTGCTTGTTAGTTGCACGATTATGTAACGACTATAAGGCTTACATACTTAGAACATATTCCGATACTGCTAATGAGATTTTAATGCAACATTTTGGTTTACTTGAAGATACATTACGGATTAAAAGTGCTTTCTGAGAGATAACAGATGACACAGTGGTTAGTTTATTTGACAGCTACATGATTATATCACGACGCTACTAATGAGTGACACAATTTACATTGTTGCTTTTGTGGTGTATCTGTTTTATATCTGCACAGTTTTCTTCTGGAAAGTAAAACATGTTTTAGTAGAAACTTTGTGGTATAGCTACAATGAGACAGCCTTTTCCGTAGCATAACAATACGTTACAGTACAGTACTTTCTTCATCACGGCAATACGCGTAATAACTACGGTATCTATACGCAAAGCATTTCACTTTTGTTTATGATGAGGTAAGTACATTGACTTCTGCAGAATTAAGCTTCCAGAGGGTGATAACTACGACACTTCCACATAATTATCTTAGAGCAAGACGCACATTTAGCGCTGTAGGACACGCATTTGAGTGATTAATTTTTGTACTTAAAACATTTATTTTTAAAGATACATAGAAATTTTTCGGTAATGCATTTCATTCGATTGATGTAATCTGTAATACCTGAGGGTATAATTACAATAATCCTCAGGGGGGTACACGCCTACTTTGTGTTCTAAGTGTGTAGCGAGCACTAGGAGCCCTAGCTAATATGGTATTTGCTTATACAACTTTACACATCGGTACCATATTTCTCCAACACATAAATTACACAGCTATCTGATCATTTAACTGAGAGAGACAAATTTTTTTTTTCTTTACTATGTCAGTGACAGATGTTTACGTAATTACACAGTTGGATAACTTCACACTTATGAAACTGTATTTTGTCTGTACTTTGTGAACTGTTCATATTTTGTCGGAACCATTGTGATACTATGAGAGCTTTGAATGATGTATTTGGTATGGGATCGTGATTTTTAAAGTACGTTTGAGATAGATGACACTATTGAAATGAGCAGAGAATTTTTTTTAGGTTTTGAAGTTATTGCAGAAAGGTACGACGTTTTTGAGATTTGACAGAGGTGTTATGATGTTATTATTACGACGTCGATGTGTATTATGCTGTTGAGGTATGTTTATGATGAATAAGCTGATGCTATATGAGGAATTCGATTGTGCTACATATTTATTATGATGAAATATTGAAGAAGTGTCGACGAATATGTACAGGGTTATTACAAATGATTGAAGCGATTTCACAGCTCTAAAATAACTTTTATTATTTGAGATATTCTCACAATGCTTTGCACACACATACAAAAACTCAAAAAAATTTTTTAGGCATTCACAAATGTTCGATTTGTGCTCCTTTGGTGATTCGGCAGACATAAATCCGATAATCAAGTTCCTCCCACACTCGGCGCAGCATGTCCCCATCAATGAGTTCGAAAGCATCGTTGATGCGAGCTCGCAGTTCTGGCACGTTTCTTGGTAGAGGAGGTTTAAACACTGAATCTTTCACATAACCCCACAGAAAGAAATCGCATGGGATCAAGTCCGGAGAGTGTGGAGGCCATAACATGAATTGCTGATCATGATCTCCACCACGACCGATCCATCGGTTTTCCAATATCCTGTTTAAGAAATGCCGAACATCATGATGGAAGTGCAGTGGAGCACCATCCCATTGAAAGATGAAGTCGGCGCTGTCGGTCTCCAGTTGTGGCATGAGCCAATTGTCCAGCATGTCCAGATACACGTGTCCTGTAACGTAAAAGGGGCCGTAAACTTTAAACCGTGAGATTGCACAAAACACGTTAACATTTGGTGAATTGCGAATTTGCTGCACGAATGCGTAAGGATTCTCTACCGCCCTGATTCGCACATTGTGTCTGTTCACTTCACCATTAAGAAAAAATGTTGCTTCATCACTGAAAACAAGTTTCGCACTGAACGCATCCTCTTCCATGAGCTGTTGCAACCGCGCCGAAAATTCAAAGCGATTGACTTTGTCATCAGGTGTCAGGGCTTGTAGCAATTGTAAATGGTAAGGCTTCTGCTTTAGCCTTTTCCGTAAGATTTTCCAAACCGTCGGCTGTGGTACGTTTAGCTCCCTGCTTGCTTTATTCGTCGACTTCCGCGGGCTACGCGTGAAACTTGTCCGCACGCGTTCAACCATTTCTTCGCTCACTGCAGGCCGACCCGTTGATTTCCCCTTACAAAGGCATCTAGAAGCTTTAAACTGCGCATACCATCGCCGAATGGAGTTAGCAGTTGGTGGATCTTTGTTGAACTTCGTCCTGAAGTGTCGTTGCACTGTTATAACTGACTGATGTGAGTGCATTTCTAGCACGACGTACGCTTTCTCGGCTCCTGTCGCCATTTTGTCTCACTGCGCTCTCGAGCGCTCTGGCGGCAGAAACCTGAAGTGCGGCTTCAGCCGAACAAAACTTTATGAGTTTTTCTACGTATCTGTAGTGTGTCGTGACCATATGTCAATGGATGGAGCTACAGTGAATTTATTAAATCGCTTCAATCATTTGTAATAGCCTTGCATATGTGTAATACGGTAAGGAATAATGAGTAGTGGTTAGGGACTCTGATTTGAGGAAAAAGGATGTTGTAAACCAAGAATCGTACTGTAAGAGTTATGAAATGTGTGTACATGCGTGAATGTATCACAATGCCGCCGAAAATTTTTTGGACACTGCTATATTTATAGGATTTAGTTTCTACACATTTGTAACGCAAATTCTCGACCTGTGAAATTTTTTTATATGAGACTGTCACTGTAGCGCAAAGTGCTGTCGTAAATAGATCGGTAAGAAAGCTAATTGACCTGGACGTAATACACTATGGGCACTCAGCTGTGCCAGTCGCCTGGAGAAAAAAAAAAAGGAGGGCATTAACCTCGCTATTGACATTTCTTTGCAGAAAGCATTTCAAATAAGACACGCTCATACTTGAAACATATGATTAGAGTTTTGAGCTCGTACTTTGTGATACCTACTGAAATGCTTATGAATTGATGGGAAATATTCTTACATCTGCTCACCTGATTATGACAAGTGTCTTTCTATGAGAGTTGAGAGAATTTCTACTGACTTATGAAATGTCACATGGCTATTGAATGATGTTTTTATGCTTTGCTTTACATAGTTGCTTGTTTCATTTGATATCTGGTTTCCAGCTGTGTTGCAGCATTGGTTTTATAAAATAAAATTAAATGCATTTGTTAATGCGAACACTTTCTGTCAACAGATCTATTAAATAATAATTTTATGATCCACATTCTTCGAAAAAGGAGCACTTGGAAAGGAAAGAACAATAAGAAGGGACTAATAACATAATTTTCTTTTCAAGTACTTGGTAATATTTTTGTAGAATAAGTTGTTGTGGTGCACCACTTTAATGACATATACATTAAGATGTGAATAGAAATTTCCCTTATCTGCATTGTTGTCTTTAGTGTACTATTTTTTCTGCTTGAGTTATGTCATATTTAGGTATAAGTTATTGCATATCCTGCTGCTGTTTGCCAGGTATAGTGCTACTGAATTTCACTTTGTATTACTCTGTTAAGCCAGTTTTACTACTAATTTATTTTTCTTGTTGCTGCACATTGGCTCATATTAGTTGTAATGTTGCATTTGCTTTGCTAATTTATATTTATTGCTGCTAGCTTTGCCAATTTGCCTTTTTTTCTCATGGCTGATTGTGTTAATCGTTTTGTGCTGCTGCATTGCTTGTCCCTTAGTTTATACATCTGAGCTCAGTAGAATTAAGTTAGCTTAAGAGGGGGTAGGCTGTATAAGAGAATGAGTTGCGATGAATTGGAAGAAATGCATTGAGAAGTTTTTTTTTAAAAAAAAAAGGGTACTGTACAATGAAGAATAATTATTTTGGAAGAGGATATGAATAAATTACAGAAAGCAGGTATATATAGGACTTTTTGGGAATAATGACGAACGAAGGGAGATCTCCAAGAAGTAAAGAAAGCTTTGTTTGCAAAATAGTGCAGTAAGACAAATCCTGTCCTTTCCTTTTGTGTTATTCCGCTATATGTTTGTGTACTCTTGTGTATTTGTGTTCTTCCTGTCTTTATGTGTTTATCTGATAAGAGATATGTTGTAGAATTTTTCTAATAATGTGTTATTTGCATTGTAAAGATGTTCTGTTTTAATGCTCATGTGTGAAATTAATGTTTCGAAAACTGTTCTCATTATTTTATTTGTTTACTTATGTCATAATTCCTGTAACACTGATGTACATGTTTATTTCTATTCTTTTGTAAAGGCCATATTACTACAAATGTTATCTGTACTACTATGTTCTTTAATTATGTATTTTGTACCTTTGTAATTGTATTTTATATCGTAAATTTATAATTGTATAAACACCAGTTCTTCAAATTAAGTTTCATTTCACTGCACACGTTTCTGTTGGTCATACTATATGCACAATATGTGAGAAGTTGGGACTGTTAGTGTTTGCATGCGTGTTAATAATTCAGCAAGGGACTAGTTAACAGCATTGCTGGTGCTAAGGACAATTCCAAAAACTTTGTGAGTGCGCAAGTGGTGGTTTATGGACTTGCTATTTTGTCTGAAAGACTTTTCAATGGTGATTGTGCACCTGCATAGTCGCAACACATGGCTGCTGGCCGTTTCTACAAGGACTGCAGTGGGTCTGAACATTTGATGGCCCACCAATACCATACTCCCTACCAGGACTGCAGTGGGTGTGTTCTGTGATGACCTACTTACCAATATTCTTCAAAACTTCGACTGATTCTGCTGTGGGTTTGCTCTGTTGTGGCCCATTACCTGTCTGCATGTCAAGAGTCATCATTATCTTTCCATTGGAAGGACACACCACTTCTTCAAGACTGCATGGAAATCCACTACTTCGGTGTGCATTTTCTTTTTATCATCAGACTTTGTGCAATGCAATCACTATTGTCATAAATGATCAGGACTGTCTTTATAAGAACAATTTTTGGTTTTGACCAACAGTGCATCAATAAGTGTGTGAACTTGATATCTTTGTTATTGTAATTATGAAAAATTTTATCAAATCATTATTGGCCACTGCCCAAAACAATTTGTAAAATTTTTTTGTGGGGAGAATGGGGTTTATGTAAGTAGGCTGTTTGAGTTTTTATGTTGGTAACACCACGTAGCGCTCTGTATGAAAATCGCTGGCTGTGCTGTGTGCAGTCTGTGGCTGGTTGGCATTGTTGGAATATTCGTTATTGTAGTGTTGGGCAGTTGGATGTGAACAGCACGTAGCGTTGCACAGTTGGAGGTGAGCCGCCAGTAGTGGTGGATGTGGGGAGAGAGATGGCGGTGTTTTGAGAGCGGGTGATCTGGACGTGTGTCCATCAGAGACAGTAAATTTGTAAGACTGGATGTCATGAACTGATATATATATATATATATATATATATATATATATATATATATATATATATATATATATAATGACTTTTGAACACTATTAAAGTAAATACATTGTTTGTTCTCTATCAAAATCTTTCATTTGCTAACTATGCCTATCAGTAGTTAGTGACTTCAGTAGTTAGAATCTTTTATTTATCTGGCAGTATTGGCGCTCGCTGTATTACAGTAGTTCGAGTAAGGAAGATTTTTGTGAGGTAGGTGATTCATGAAAGGTATAGGTTATTGTTAGTCACGGCCATTCTTTTGTAGGGATTATTAAAAGTCAGATTGCGTTGCGCTAAAAATATTGTGTGTCAGTTTAGTGACGATCAGAATACGCAAAGAGAGAAATGTGTGAGTAAGTTCAGTTTTGCTCAGCTGTCTGAAAATCAAATAACGTAAGGGGTTTACCAGCGCAGTAATTCATTAATTTTTCTTAGGGGACGTTTCAATTGTGACTGAATAGATCCTGATGCCTTAACTCCGTCACTGCTCGAACATTTGCATCTGCTCACACCTCCATAGTGTCTTAATTTACTGTTCCAAATTTAGTATCTGAATGCTACAGTAAATTCAACCCAAACATCCGTGGTAGTAGAAAAGTGTCTTCCTGCTATACTTTTTTGAAGGTAGCTATTACACACTTCAAACATTTTTTTTTTTTTTTTTTGACAGAGTGGCTATAACAGAAATGTGATAGCACAATAAGAAATAACATTTACTAAGAGTCACATATAAAGTGATACTACAGCACAATACGATGCATGGCACTTGATTTTCTAAACCTAGTTCAGTGATGTTTAAATAAATTTGTTGTCTCTTGGTGGTATACAGTATTGCCACTATATGTGTAAATAATGATTGCAGACACTCTTGATAGTCCAATTATTGTATACACAGTGACTGTTAAGTAGTAAAGTAGACTTCAGCGTACTGTATTGAGCTGTCTGGAGGCACTGAGCTGCACTGTCTAAATCTTGACTCACAACTGTCTGAGTTTCCAGTTTTGAGTTTGCAAGTGTTTTCGTGCCTGTCGGAAGAAGGATTTACTTTCCGCCAGTACAAGACAAAAGCAAAGTAATCCACAGTTGAGAACGCCCCCTACGCCAGCTGCCCACACTAATGGTGGTCATGTATGATAGGGTGAAGTAAGTGGTGCAGAATCAGGAAGAGGTCCAGGTTTGTGTGAGCAATCTGGAGGCTGCTGCACAGAAACTGAGAGGTGCCAGGTGAGTAGTGAAACCTGTGCGGATGCGGCCTACCGTGATATTTGTTGTGTACTTCAGGTACACCACATTTACAATGCCATCTCTTCTGACAGCATACTGTAAAAAATACAACAAATTATTCTTCACAAGCAAAGTGGTCCATATCTCAACAGTTACAGGTTTCCAGATATATACTTATAGGAGTTCTTGTTCTAGTTTTGGTCAGTACTATCTTGAAACACTGAGTACAATAGCACTGAAACGTGTCTGTGCCATCTTTGTAAATAAAAATTTACTGTTGGCATACGTTGTTTGTAAGGACCCCCTTCGTGCAATAGACAATGTTAGTGCTCGCATATACTGTGTTTACGGGTATAAATGTAGATATTTCTATTGATGAATGAGAACAGCTTAGTGAACAAGATTATGCCAGTATTTACTTCATTTGCAGATTAATTATTATAGATGTTAAAGTAAAATGTTTTTGGGTCGGTTAGTACCTCCAAGTAAGCTGGCACAAGCAAGCCATTAATGTCTATTTCCCCTTGGGCAGCAAGTCAGGTATTTAAATGTGGATGCATGCACACAAAATGGGTAGCGTAGACTGACAGGTGCACTCCACTTCATGGTGCAGTGGTGATGGTGCAGATAAAATCAGGTAATAAATTATGTGACATGTTTGGAGGAAGGCTGCTAGTTGCAGGGGATAAACAACTAACAAACTGAAGTGATTATGTATTAAGATACTATTGATCACAATATATATGCCTAGTATGCAGTATTTTGATGATTAAACAGCTAGTAAATTATTACATCCAGCGTAAGGCGAGCGGGGTAGCCGCTCGGTCTGAGGCGTCTTCTCACGGTCCGCGCAGTTGGTCCCGGCGGAGGTTCGAGTCCTCCCTAGGACATGGGTGTGTGTGTTTGTCCTTAGGATAACCTAGGTTAAGTAGTGTGTAAGCTTAGGGACTGACGACCTTAGCAGTTAACTCCCATAAGATTTCAGACACATTTGAACAGTCCGCGCGGCTCCACCCGTCGGAGGTTCGAGTCCTCTCTCGGGCATTGATGTGTGTGTCGTCCTTAGCGTAAGTTTGTTTCAATTAGATTAAGTAGTTTGTAAGCTTATGGATCGATTACCACAGCAGTTTGGTCCCAGAACACCTTACCACAAATTTTCAAATTTCCATCCAGCGTAAGCTACACTCTCTTTAATTGCGGGTGTCAACTTCAACAGAAAGAGGTTGTACTGAAGACTAATATTGATTTGTAAGAAACTGTCAACAGGGTTATTGGATAATGGCCTAATTCTGAATTGTACAAAACTACGAAAATAAACTAGAAAGTAGCAGCTACACGCAAGAAGTAGTCAAATACACGCCCACTGCGGGAACAGATTCAAAGAAAATCATCTTAACAAATATTTATCTTCTGACGTTTGTTTATAGGATTTTTCTCCCGTAAGAATGCAGGGCACTTAAAACGAAAACAAAAAAAAAAAAAAAAGCAAAGAATGTGTAGTTGATAGAAGCTATCGCCACCGAGCGGTGATATTCCCGTTAACTGAAGACAAATGTGTAAATACACTAGATGAAAAGCGACTCGAAGAAAAATAATTGTTTGCTAGTCCGCTGTTCTTGAGTAATCGATGGAGACCAAACATAGCTCGAACACATCACTTACTCACATCTGTATAAACACAACAGTTCATCTGTATTTTAGTAATGAAAAATTCGCACATTTTGTTTCGAATTTCATGCACTCGGTTGCTGTGGAAAGCTCATGTAAAAGTCCCTATTTTTAATGAAGAGGGATCGTAAAAACCTACCAACAGAAAAGCACTATGCAGAGAGTACGAGAAAGTCGTAGGGCGACATAAACGCCTCGAGACGCCGTTTCGTACTTTATGCAGCGGGATTCAGTTACTGAGGCGGTGACAGGAGGAGTGTATAAATAAACACGCAGGGAGCAGCTCGTCGCCGCGCGTCGCGCTGCGCCCCAATCGGCGTTCGGCCGCAGCCGTAGCCCAGGACCCGCACCCGACCCCAGCCAGTGGCGCCCCAGGCTGGCTGCGGCGGCCGCTGAAACTTTGATGTCGCCACTGCACTGCGACCCAGCTCTCGCGGTGCGGCAGGCGCCACGTCGCACGGGTCAAAGCCGCCCTCAACACAAACGTACAGTAGGCTTCGGAAAGCTGTAAAGTCGCAGTCGTACTCTTCTACTTAATCTTATAGCACGCCTTGTGATACTATACCCTCTGTTGGCGTCGATAAGTTGCTATTATTCGATAAGTGCTTGGAAATAATTAGATTAAGAGGTCACAACAGAAAATTAATAGAAAAACTCTGTTACTTATTAGATAAGAATATTTAATACTAATTTCACATACATTCCTGATAAGACAGAGATTACGATAATATAACGACCAGCGGAAAAATGCTCCTATCGGATCACAAAAAGGCGAATATGCTGCTGTTTAAAAAGACTCTGAAAAATGGGATACCAACTGATTCTACCTTCCTCAGGACCTTTAAAAAGTTTTCCCATAAATTTTGGCATGCGAACCTATTCGTGCTCTCTTTACCCCACTTTTCGGTCACACTCTTTTAAATAGCAGGAGCATTTTTCCGTTGCTTCCATTCTTTTCCTAGCTACAGCTATAGGGTCCCTCACATGAAAAAAACTTTACGGGTAAGGAAAATTTTGATAGATTACTTGTACTGTATTGTATTGAACTGGGGACCTAGAAATGACGGAGAGGCTTCGTGCCCGCCGTAACCTCAGTGGTACACAATCCCACAACAGGCTACAGCAGTCCCCTCACCCCACCGCCGCCCCACACCGAACCCAAGGTTATTGTGCGGTTCGGCCCCCAGTGCCCCCACCCCCCGCGGACGTCTCACACCCGACGAGGGTAACCCCAATGTTTGCGTGGCAGAGTAATTATGGTGTATGCGCCCGTGGAGACAGTGTTTGCGCAGCAGTCGCCGACATAGTGTAACTGAGGCGGAATAAGAGGAACCAGCCCGCATTCGCTGAGCCATATGGAAAACCGCCTTGAAAACCATCCACAGGCTGGCCGGCACACCGGACCTCGACACTAATCCGCCGGGCGGATTCGTGCCGAGTACCGGCACGCCTTCCCTCCCAGAAAGCAGTGCGTTAGACTGCACGGCTAACCGGGCGGGCGATAGATTAATTACGTGAAATTCAAATAACGTAAAACTAGTTCTACACCTCAGGCTGGACTTTAACGTGCACTAAAATTTTGTATGTGCTTTAGTATCTCAACATGGGGTTCCAGAACCCTTTTGATGATGTCAAAGATACTTCACAGATATTTCTCCATGCTAAGTCAATTTATAAACAACGTTTTCACAGGATTTTACGTGCTTATCCCGCCAATTTACGATATTTTCCGTCAACAGGCATAACTCTGGTTACTAACTATACACGTAAAGTTTACGCAAATTTATCATGCGAATACCTGCCGATTTGAAAGTTTTACTCCTACAGGTACAAATTTGACGAATTGTATCCACAAAATTTAGGCGAATGCGTCATTCATTCACTCATTCATTCATTCATTCTGGAGTATCATGAAAATTTTTAAGGTAGTTCGAGATCGGGATCTTAGGTATACACCGTAAAAATTTCAGACATTTGGTGTACGTAGCGGCCTTGAAATCCACGACTGGGTTTTGGTCCGCTGCTGACGGCGGAAAAATGGTGAACAACGCTTTTTTGGGGGTTTCTGAGGAACCGTCGCTAAATTTACGCAAATGCATCGTTAATTCATTCATGGATACATCCGTCAGGTTTATCACTTGTATACCTGTTGGGTCTTACCCACTCGTCTCGCGTAGGGTGCCCAAGGGTTGAAGCGTTCTTGGAATATTCAAGCAAATAACATTAGAATTTTTATTTCTATAAAGCAGATTGACAATACTTGACTTTAATAAACAAAGGTGTCGGAAGGGATGGGCCACATGCAACATAAAGCAGATTCTTGGTTATAAACAAAGGTCAGTCACGTCTGTCACACAGTTTGTGGATCACTACTATCTGTTCTCGTAGCAATCTCTGCTAGGCCGTGCTAATACTTGTCGATACTGTCCACTAATGTCCGTATACTGAGCCGATCTGAGCGGCCGAGACTGGCAGGAGCGGCGTTTATATTTACTTCGGCTTGAGTCTTCTGTCATGGTGCGGTCGTATTCCGCGCACCAGTGGCCGACCTCGTTTCACCGCCTTCTCTGGACTTGCTTTCTTCTCCTTAGTTCCGGCGCTTGTGGTTACGCCAGAACAATAGCCGTTATCAAACAACCTATTTAAATTTTAAGTGTGTATTTTATATGTACGGGTAGGGTTACTTTGAACCTTTATATCTGCGAAAGGGATAAACATATCAAGAAAATATTCAAGGTTGTTCGATATCATGATCTTAGGAATGCATTGCAAAAATTTCGACCATTTGCTGTGCGTAGTCATCTTGGAATCCTAGGCTGGATTTCGTCAGGTGGTGAGGACGAAAATAAGGTAAAGGATGACTTTTTGGGACTTTTCCTAGGAACCGCTCATGAACTAATGGTGACTCCGTAAGTCCCATCAAGCCCGCCGTAGGCCACATCGAATGCAACAAGAATGAACCGACTTTCTCCGTTTGCCTACGCAGGAGGAGGTGTGCAATATTTATACTTTGGTGCTGTGCTGTAGATTGGCTGGGTAACCATCCGGTCTGCCGAACACTGTTGGCACACGGGGTGCACTCAGCCCTAGTGAGGCAAACTGAGGAGCTCCTTGATTGAGAAGTAGTGGCTCCGGTCTCGGTAAGTGACATACGGCCAGGAGAGCGGTGTGCTGACTACATGCCCCTCCATATCCGCATCCAGTGACGCCTGTGTGCTGAGGACGACACGGGGGCCAGTCGGTACCTTTGGACCTTCATGACTGTGCTGTAGGATAGTGACACTAAGACAGTCCTTCTGTTGTACATACAAATAGTCGGTAGACCAAGGGCTACCCAAAATCGTTGAACCTACCTTTTTATCACCAACAGAACCCCTGTGTGCTACCATCCGAAAATCCCGTTTTTGTTTTGCGCGGCGTTTTGGAACGTATTGGTAAGGATGCTGTCGCATGCATACCAGTGTCCTCAGATTTAGACGTGTTTTACCCCTACTTTTGTGACTCAGCATACATTTCAAAATTACACCCAAAAATGTCGTGCGGATGTAGAAGGTGTATTGAGGCAGAACATGTGGAAAGGACCCGTGTCCGGAAACGACACGCTACGACGATACAGAGCGTCGAAGTTGTCGGCGCAGGCGTAATTATATTATAAACTTTTAGGGACGATGGAGAAGGATAACTGTGGTGTCACCGCCAGACACCACACTTGCTAGGTGGTAGCCTTTAAATCGGCCGCGGTCCGTTAGTATACGTCGGACCCGCGTGTCGCCACTGTCAGTGATTGCAGACCGAGCGCCACCACACGGCACGTCTAGAGAGACTTACTAGCACTCGCCCCAGTTGTACAGCCGACTTTGCTAGCGACGCTACACTGACAAATACGCTCTCATTTGCCGAGACGATAGTTAGCATAGCCTTCAGCTACGTCATTTTCTACGACCTAGCAAGGCGCCGTATTCAATTGATATTTATTATGTGAAGCAGGCATCATCAAGAGCGATGTTCTACAATTGTGGATTAAAGTTAAGTATTATATCAACTACGTACTTTATTTGCTACTATTAATTCCCTTAACTGTTCCAGACCTCGCGCCAGTCAGCGTGTAATTAAACGCGTGCATTTCGGCCTCCTCTAGCAACACAGTGTTGGCTCTTCTGCCAACACTACAATAACTTTATCAATTCGAGGTAAAGGACCCTGGTCCGGAAGAGAAGAAGTCCAAATCTAATAGCGGAAATCTTTCTGCTACCTCTGACAGTAGAATACATGTACCGGTACTGTTGTTGCTACGAATGTAGTGTAAGCAACTTTTAGAAGTTGTGGCAATGACCATAACAAGAAAATAATGTCCAGTAAAGATTGGCTCTTAACTTCTGAGGTCATCAGTCGCCTAGAACTTAGAACTAATTAAACCTAACTAACCTAAGTACATCACACACATCCATGCCCGAGGCAGGATTCGAACCTGCGACCGTAGCGGTCACGCGGTTCCAGACTGAAGCGTCTAAACCGCACGGCCACACCGGCCGGCTTCACATGTTTAACTCATGCACTTCCGCTTGAGAAAGTGAATTTGGTATGACGCAGTACAGTTATTAGATAACAGTTCGAAAGGAAACGTAATGGGACATCCACATATCATTATTCTCATTCGTTTGTGTTAACACTTAAACATTTCGTGTTTACATTATTCCAAAACAAAAAAGGAACCAGTACTCTGTACGTACGGAACAATACTGATTCATTATAACAGCGGCTCGATGTGGCGACCACCAACGTTGTTACAGATATTGTAGCTAAGAAGCATGATTTCGCAGACACTCTCCATCTTACTTAGTGCCTCTTCAGTTTCTAGTGCAACGGCCAGAACACGTTGCAGCAGATATTCCTCTGTCTCTGCAGTAGCCTCATAAATTAAACTTTGCATACGATCCCACAAGAAGTAGTCCACAGGAGTTAAATCCGACAATCGCGGCAGCCGCGTGGTTGAACCACCTCTGCCTGTCCATCTTTCACGATATCGTCTGATGAAAGGTCTCTGAACCGCACATCAGAAATGAGGTGGTGCATCGTGTTAATTATCTGTAGTTAGAGCTGACAAATTCTTTTTAATAAGATCTGAAATGCTTACTTCCTTTATCATTGATCCCTTAGTATTTCTCGACGTTGCAAAAAAAATTTAAGTTACCTACTTCCGAGACAGCAAAGAACAAAACGACATACGATTTTATTTGAACACGGAGCACAAAATTCGAAACTGTGCTCTTAGCCACCGCGTTACTGCACTCGCAAACTGGCGGTGTAGTATTATAAATTTGATTGTCATCTTCTCGAAAATTATTTACTTTTGGCATCTAAGACAAAATTGGTGTTTTTTTGTTTCCACTCCTCTTTCACAAAAGTTTCGACTGCGTCAGAGAGCGACGTATGGTAGATTCCCTCCGTGATAGAAAGGCAAGAAACTGTGAACTGCGTTCGTTGGTCAGACTGTATGACAGTACTGCAAGACAGAAGGTCTGGGAGTGCCTGAGGAAAAGGACTGTAGCTTATGGAGTGGTAAGAAAAATCCAGACGATACTCAAACAGTTCTCTTGGAGAAGGACGATCCTAATGGTTTCGGACCGAAAGTGGAGTTCAGTAAGGCAATGCACTGTCCACAACACTGTTCATCATCGTTGTGGATGATGTAATAAAGAACACAAAGAAAGGTTTTGGTGGATTTACTGCAATTGTCTTTGGAATGAGGTGAAACGGAAGACCAGACTCAACGAATGGAGATCCCAGTTCCGGGAATACAAGCTACACATCACTGAGACCACGACACCAGTGACAGCAGTCAACAAAGATGGGTCTCCCACGAGTGCGACACTTTGAGACGACCAGCTAGAGTGAACAGCAGTTTTTCGTAACTCGGAAGTATAATCTCCAGGGATAATCTGATTAGACAAGTCATCATCAGCAGGATACAAAAAGTTTCTACATTTTAACAACAAGTGACAACCTTTTACAGGTTGACGTGTTTATGGAAGAAGCAAAGTCAGTGATGTTCAACAGCTACATCGTACAAATATTAACTCTGTTGTGTCGAAGGATTCCAAATCACAAAGAGAGAGAGTCATCCAGGCTTTAGGCAGCAGAAATGAAATTCGTTGTATCCTCCACCCAGAAGACCAAGGTGGATAAGTTAGAGAATGAGGAGGTGAGAAAGGAAGCCGGTATCAAGATATCCCTTTTAGACCGAATCAGGATATAGAGGACACAGTTGTACGAGCCTGTAATGAGGTTGGAGCTTACAAGAACAGCCCGAATAAATGTGAAAAGATAGGTGTAAAGAAAACGTCCTATAGAAATACCCAGAACTAGTTGGTTGCTCATATCCACCCATACTTTGCTACAAGAGGAAAGACGTTCTCCGTGACAGGTTATATACGTGTACAGAAAGAGTGGAAGAGGCTCATTAATAGTGACCGTTAAACTTGAAGTGTACGGTGATAATGATTATGTGTTGGTTTCTCACATGAAAGTGTCCACCATTCCTTGAATAAAGTGGAGGAAGGATGTGTCCCACTGTAAACACTTACCAGAGCGACTTGGAGACGAAACAGCGTGGTATCCTGAAAACAAAAGGTTTGTGTCTAAGTACGTTTGGAAGCGTCAGGCGACACATCATTAGAGCTTAGAGAGAAAGGGCCTGTCGAAAGAGGCTCAGTTGAATTTAACATTCCTTCAGTACTGTATGAAGAGTTGCCGTAAAATAATTCCTTTGCTACCAGGGCGCCATTCGTATGACAGCTGCTGATGTTCAAGGAGTTTTAGGAACACCGTAGTACGCCTGATTTTGAATAACGCTGCATTAAGAAATTTCTTCATTACATCTGTCTTTCACTACCGCAGCTGTTTGCATGAGGCGAAACCGAGGACACCTACCATGTCTCCGAAGGTTGCGTGAAATGGAGTTATTTTGTTACCACATCTGGTAAGAGTGAACGGACACCTCCATTACAATGAGGTCCTTGTTGTGTTTTAACCAGCTCAGAAAATCACCTTAATATGTACCTATACAAGATGACAGAAGAGCATATAGGAAAGCGAAAGACGCTTTCTGTGCGTAAGTGCCTGTTTGTATGTTTGTATGTTGGCAGCGCTGTAGACTGTATTAATATTGCCGACAGTGCTCTGCGCCCTCGGCAAGAGATTCTGTGGTTAGACGGACTAGCAGTGGATAGAGAAATGTTTGGATATGATTTTATTAGTGGAGACTCAGTGTTCGTAGAACGTGTATTGTAAAATTAGGATGGATGTTGTTGGTAATGTTTGGGTAGTGGAATTATTGACAACTGCATAATTTTTGGAACCGGATGTCACATGAATAAGGTAAAATCTTCTAAATACGTTGTTTCCCCTTTAACATAATCTTTCTTTTGCTAATTATTTTCCTCCTAGTAGTTAGAGTCTATAGTAGTTAGAATCTTTTTATTTAGCTGGCTGTATTTGCTGCTTGCTGTAGTTGCTGTAGTTCGTGTTATGAAGAGTTGCCGTAAGTGACTGATGAAAGGGTATGGGTTATCGTTAAGATTTCTTGCAATTCAGGGCCATTCTTTTGTGTTAATTATTTGAAGTCATGTTGTCACTGTAGAAGCAGAAAGATTGCGATGGGTTTGTACACTCCTGGAAATTGAAATAAGAACACCGTGAATTCATTGTCCCAGGAAGGGGAAACTTTATTGACACATTCCTGGGGTCAGATACATCACATGATCACACTGACAGAACCACAGGCACATAGACACAGGCAACAGAGCATGCACAATGTCGGCACTAGTACAGTGTATATCCTCCTTTCGCAGCAATGCAGGCTGCTATTCTCCCATGGAGACGATCGTAGAGATGCTGGATGTAGTTCTGTGGAACGGCTTGCCATGCCATTTCCACCTGGCGCCTCAGTTGGACCAGCGTTCGTGCTGGACGTGCAGACCGCGTGAGACGACGCTTCATCCAGTCCCAAACATGCTCAATGGGGGACAGATCCGGAGATCTTGCTGGCCAGGGTAGTTGACTTACACCTTCTAGAGCACGTTGGGTGGCACGGGATACATGCGGACGTGCATTGTCCTGTTGGAACAGCAAGTTCCCTTGCCGGTCTGGGAATGGTAGAACGATGGGTTCGATGACGGTTTGGATGTACCGTGCACTATTCAGTGTCCCCTCGACGATCACCAGTGGTGTACGGCCAGTGTAGGAGATCGCTCCCCACACCATGATGCCGGGTGTTGGCCCTGTGTGCCTCGGTCGTATGCAGTCCTGACTGTGGCGCTCACCTGCACGGCGCCAAACACGCATACGACCATCATTGGCACCAAGGCAGAAGCGACTCTCATCGCTGAAGACGACACGTCTCCATTCGTCCCTCCATTCATGCCTGTCGCGACACCACTGGAGGCGGGCTGCACGATGTTGGGGCGT
Source organism: Schistocerca serialis cubense (assembly GCF_023864345.2). Classification (NCBI taxonomy): domain Eukaryota; kingdom Metazoa; phylum Arthropoda; class Insecta; order Orthoptera; family Acrididae; genus Schistocerca; species Schistocerca serialis. Next base: position 647,355,724 of record NC_064642.1, on the reverse strand, counting down.
GAGCGGAAGACGGCCTAACGGTGTGCGGGACCGTAGCCCAGCTTCATGGAGACGGTTGCGAATGGTCCTCGCCGATACCCCAGGAGCAACAGTGTCCCTAATTTGCTGGGAAGTGGCGGTGCGGTCCCCTACGGCACTGCGTAGGATCCTACGGTCTTGGCGTGCATCCGTGCGTCGCTGCGGTCCGGTCCCAGGTCGACGGGCACGTGCACCTTCCGCCGACCACTGGCGACAACATCGATGTACTGTGAAGACCTCACGCCTCACGTGTTGAGCAATTCGGCGGTACGCCCACCCGGCCTCCCGCATGCCCACTGTACGCCCTCGCTCAAAGTGCGTCAACTGCACATACGGTTCACGTCCACGCTGTCGCGGCATGCTACCAGTGTTAAAGACTGCGATGGCGCTCCGTATGCCACGGCAAACTGGCTGACACTGACGGCGGCGGTGGACAAATGCTGCGCAGCTAGCGCCATTCGACGGCCAACACCGCGGTTCCTGGTGTGTCCGCTGTGCCGTGCGTGTGATCATTGCTTGTACAGCCCTCTCGCAGTGTCCGGAGCAAGTATGGTGGGTCTGACACACCGGTGTCAATGTGTTCTTTTTTCCATTTCCAGGAGTGTATATTGTGGGTAATAAATGAATAGGTTAAGTTTGAGTTGTCTTTGTCAGGGAAATTCTGTAAGTCAGTGTTTTAAATGATAAAAGTAAGTAAAGAGACAGTAGTTTCGTCTACTTAGTAGTTTCATTAAGAAGTTTCATCTGTAGTAAAAATGATAGAAACAATGGGATTCATAACAGATTGTCATATGTAACTGCGTTAAAAACAATGAATGGGCGATTACCCCTTATTAACGCTACATTATTAGCCTTCTGTTGAACGAAAACCTGAACCGACCAAGATCAGTAATCTTATAGGGCTTCCAGTTTAATTCTCTGGAACACCCATTCGCCAGTGTGATGACAAAATGAAAGTAAATGGCCTTGTATTTCTTGCACTGTTACCACAATTTGGGCCTTTTCCGTTTCATAATCTCAGGCACTGAGGGTTGAAAGAATCAACCTGCTGTATCAAATTAAATGAACTCACTGGAGATTACGACGAAATATTAATTCAAATTCGTCTTTCACAGAAGGAAAAATATCAACAATAAACCAGTCATATTCAAGTTACTTATTACCAATTCTCGCAGTTGTTAATTAAACATTGTTACAATATTTCGCACCCCGTGGTTCGACCATACCCAGAAGTGGCCTCAACGCACCCAGGTCGAATCCGACTAAATATGTATAGGGAAGGTAATGATCAGTGTGAAAATCTGGATGAACGAAATCGGTCTTTGACTTACAGAGTAATATGGTGAACCAGCTCCCCAACGCCTAAACGAGAATTTGCCCCGGAGAAAAGTGGTAATCACAGCGTAGTCTCTCCCTCTGGCCGCAAATTACAGCGTTTAGTTATGCGTCAGAACTTTAATATGTTGAAACTCGCGGTTCCTATGGGACCAAACTGCTGGGGTCATCGGTCCCTAGGCTTACACACTACTTAATCTAACTTATACTATAGACAACACACACACCCATGCCCGAGACAAGACTCGAACCTCCGACGTGGGAGCCGCGCGAACCGTGGCAAGGCGTCCTAGACCGCATGGCCCGGCAGGACATGTTTCTCAGACTTGACATTTCATTGCAGTTAATGTTCAAAAGTGGTTCAAAAAAGGCGTTTCTTGGCATCACTAATGCTAGGTCCAATCACGTCAATGTGACCACCGCTTATGTTCGATGTCAACGTGCAATAATCACTCGCAGACGGCAGTTGGCAGCATTAGCAGTGGACGGTTTATAAAGCATGTCGAGAGGACGCGGAAAACAGTGCAGTCGTTGACGTAATGCGGAAACGAAACGATTTGTCTGACTCCAAAAGGACATGATCATGGGCTTACAGGCCAAGGACAGATCTATTTACGAAACAGCCACGTTTGCAGACTGTCTGCTTGCCGCCGCGGCAGCAAAAGAGTACCGTACATGCCAAATTGGCGCCTTACAAACCCGGTGCCGAAGTAACTGTGGTATACCACGGGCCATAGAAGATAGGGATGAACGGCTGCGGAGATGTACGGGCGAACACACGTGCTACTGTTGAGCGAGTGATCACCCAGATGAACCAAGGAGTTACGAACAGTGTCTACTCAACAACCGTCCAGCGAACGCTGTTGCCTATAGGCCTCTGTTGCAGACGACACCTGCTACATGCTGAGAACTAAGGCTGGAATTTGCATGCCAATACCCCAACTGGAAGTCGGGGCCGAGGGGCAGCCTTTCTTTTCAGATAAATCGTGTTTTATGCTCCATCGGATGGCGTGAAAGTTCTGGAAGCAAACATCCTGATCTACATCTACATCTACATCCATACTCCGCAAGCCACCTGACGGTGTGTGGCGGAGGGTACCTTGAGTACCTCTATCGGTTCTCCCTTCTATTCCAGTCTCGTATTGTTCGTGGAAAGAAGGATTATCGGTATGCCTCTATGTGGGCTCTAATCTCTCTGATTTTATCCTCATGGTCTCTTCGCGAGATATACGTAGGAGGGAGCAATATACTGCTTGACTCTTCGGTGAAGGTATGTTCTCGAAACTTTGACAAAAGCCCGTACCGAGCTACTGAGCGTCTCTCCTGCAGAGTCTTCCACTGTTGAAAGTTTCGGTGGCGTGCTCTGAGTAACCTCGCCAGTGGATCAGCACAAGTATACATCTATTCCTGGAAACCATGTCCACCCCTACACGCAGTTTGTTTTTCCTCGGGACCACGGCACATACCAGTAGGACAATGAAATGTAAGTGGTTCGAAGAGCACCAGGATGAGTTTGCCGTACTCCCCTGGCCACCAAACAATCCGTATTATGCCCGATCAAAAATCTGTGGAACCGCCTAGATCGAGCTGTTCGCGCCATGGATTCTCATCCGAGAAACCTAGATGGCCACGGTTCTGGGGTCGGAACAGCTCCACATCCCTGTCCACATTTTCCGGAGTCTCACTGGCTCACTTCCTGCACTTCTCGCAGCAGTCCGCGCTGCAAAAGGTGGTTATTCAAGCTTTTGACAGGTAGTCATATTAATGTGATTGGACAGGACCACATCTCTCACTGAGCCGTACATTTTTCTTCTTACAAGCCCAAAGTTCACTGAGTTTATTTCTTCATGTGATCCGAAGTGTTGACGCTAGGCAATAATAAACCATTATTTTAATTCTCGGTTTTAATGAATATCGCTGGAATGACAAAAAAATGTTATACTTATATGGGGATGGTGTTCTGGCATTACCAGCCATGACCTCCTTCTTCTGTGCGGATGCACACATATTCCCCGAACTCTTACGGGACTTGGTAAGAATGTCTTCCACGGGTAATGAGTGTGTTGGGGTGGGTGACTACGAATGTAGTGGTTGGACATGTAAGCTGAGAATGTGGGTCCCTCTGGAGGCGTGCGCGAGATAGTCCCTGCAGTCGTGGGACCCTCTGTACCCTCGGTGGTCCATCTGGATAACCGTCTGTCACGTAAGCAGCAGATCCCGGGTTCGATTTCCGGTTGGGGCACACATTTTCAGCTGTCCCCGTTAATATATATCAACGCCCGTCAACGACTGAAGGTATTAATATAATTCTAAAAAAAAAATGTTAGTCAACCATTTAAATATGCACGCTGGATGCTTTTGGAACGGTGAAGATGGTATATAAGTAGTATCAGTCGGCCATTGACGCTCTAATGGACATGACAGAATGGCAGATGCCAGCTCTCGTGTTTGGATGAGCCTACGACTGCACTGTGAATGGAGTTGCGCAAGTAGAGATCTATCACTACGGACAGTTTGAAGTGTCTATAAGAAATGGTACACCACTCACAGGTACGTAAAAGGGAATACGAAATTCGTAATACGGTACTAACTGACAGGACAGAAGGCCGAATATTATGTAGTTTCAGTGTCAATCGGTTTCATACCCCGCTAGGAACTGTTCTGTCAGTGAATAGCAGGTCAATTTCAACCACTTCCCGAGCGAGCACTGGGAAAGGAACTGTTCACAATGGACGTCTGGAATCGGGTACATCGCATGGGACCATTGCTCACAGAGGCACACAAAGATGCACTCTCTCCGAAGGCCAAACGACACGGTATCTAGACAGTAGCTGACTAGAGTTGCCAGTTTGGCTCTTTTAAAACGCAACGTATCTAGTTAATCGACAGCTCATTTAGTCGTTTAGTCGAAAGTGTGAGTAGGGTGTAAGTCGGGCTGGAGGTTGTTCGTGGTGTTTTAGTTTTTCGTGCCACGACATAGCCTTACTCAGTCAGGTTACCGTCAACCTGAATCAAGACGTTTAGTTCAACATTCTCGGTGACCAGGTTTGCCTTTCTTAGGTATCTTCATGATGAGCCTATTGTGGGGACTCTCAAATACTATGAAGAGGATTCACAGGGATGTGTGTGCACTTTTCTGTTGAGAAAGGCTACATCACCTCGACTGGCCCGAACAATCGTCCAATCTTAATTTCATACAAAACGTCCGCGACCATCTGGATCCACGGATGACACGTAGCAGTCAACATGCACAGAAATTGGTAGCTTCAAGGATTCAAATCATTAATGAGTGGCTTCAGATGCATAAGACATACTTGAAGAAACTTGTGGACACTCCTCTTTGCTGAATTCCAACCATTAGTAACTTTAGAGGCTATGTTACACGGCATAGCCATGAGACTTCAGGGAGTGAGTAATTTGTCGTCCAGTATTTGTACCTTGTACAATTCTCGTGTGTCTGTCCTGATTATGTAAGTTCCGCACGATATTTTGCAACAGACTCGTTGCCATCATCAGATGCTCCGCTTTTGATGGCATTCTATATGCGATGGGCTATCGAGAAGATTCCATTTGAGAAGGCGTTGCTCCTAAGTGTATGCAAGGTAGAGCGACTCCGATGCGGGAATATCAGCAGTGACGTGTGGGCTAGGGATTAGTCTGGCATTCACGTCTTTCCGACCTGAGTGCGGTAAGTACGGAAACATGAACTGTGTCGACGCTATTGTGAAATGCGTCCAAACAGGACCAACGTGCCGTTATTCTCTTCGTGGCTGCCGAAGATAGTCATCCCTCGGTGAATGAAGAATGTGAGTGGCGTAACATATCTGTTGAGAACCACAGTTGTGAAAGTGCTCCAAGTTCTGTGCCGATCTCGATTCGACCCAAGAAGCCGATCGGTCCGGGAGTCCAGTCTCACGCAGTACGCCAACTCAAGTAGAATATACTCGAGCACCCACACTACGGTTCTGATCTCTTCCCATGCGATTACCATACTTCGGTCCCTTAAAAGAAGCCCTAAAGGGTCGACTATTCCCGTCAGACGCTCATGTGCAACAAGCAGTTAGGATTTCTTCACGTAGCGGGATTCGAAGTTTTACCAACCGAGTAGGCTATATTCAACCTGGTGCATCGGTGGAATGATTGCCTCAATGCTCACGACGATTTTGCCTCTTTCGAATACCAATTCTGAACTGTATGGCGTTAGAACTGAAACTTTCTGATCGCCCTTTGTCTCCACTAACCGAATTATATTTTGCCACTGTAATGGGGATTATTGTTCATGATGTCTCCTGAGAGCCGATCGACAGTGCATAGCGTTTATTTGGGAAACGCTGAAATCTCATCTCAAATGATGAGAACAGAGTCACTGAGAATATGTGCGTCCTTGGTGTGAGACCTATGCGCTTTTTTTTTTTTTTTTAATCATCTGACTGATTTGATGCAGCCGCCACGAGTTCCTCTTCTGTACCAAACTCTTAATCTCAGAGCTCAGAGTAGAACTTGCACCCTACATCCTAAGTTATTTGTTGGATGTATTCCAGTCTCTGTTTTGCTCTACAGTTATTACCCTCTACGGATCCCTTTGCACCATGGAAGTTATTCGTGACCTCTTAACAGTTGACCTTCTTCTCGCAATATTTTCGGTATATTCCTTTTCTCACTGATTCTCCGGAGAACCTCCTCATTCCTCACATTATAAGTCCAACTAATTTTGAACATTCTTCTGTAGCACCAGGTCTCAAATGCTTTGATTCTCTTCTTTCCGAGTTTTCCCACAGTCCATGTTTCAGTACCATACAATGCTATACTCGAAACTTACATTTTCAGAAATTTCTTCCTCAAATTAAAGGGCTAGGTTTGATACTCCTACCCCCATGAAATATGGACCTTGCCGTTGGTGGGGAGGCTTGCGTGCCTCAGCGATACAGATGTCCGTACCGTAGGTGCAACCACAACGGAGGGGTATCTGATGAGTCCAGACAAACGTGTGGTTCCTGAAGAGGGGCAGCAGCCTTTTCAGTAATTGCAGGGGCAACAGTCTGGATAATTGACTGATCTGGCCTTGCAGCACTGACCAAAACGGCCTTGCTGTGCTGGTACTGCGAACGGCTGTAAGCAAGGGGAAACTGCAGCCGTAATTTTTCCCGAGGGCATGCAGCTTTACTGTATGGTTAAATGATGATGGGGTCCTCTTGGGTAAAATATTCCGGTGGTAAAAGAGTCCCCCATTCGGCTCTCTGGGCGGGGACTACTAAGGAGGACGTCGTTATCAGGAGAAAGAAAACTGGCGTTCTACGGATCGGAGCGTGGAATGTCAGATCCCTTAATCGGGCAGGTAGGCTAGAAAATTTAAAAAGGGAAATGAATAGGTTGAAGTTAGATATAGTGGGAATTAGTGAAGTTCGGTGGCAGGAGGAACAAAACTTTTGGTCAGGTGAATACAGGGTTATAAATACAAAATCAAATAGGGGTAATGCAGGAGTAGGTTTAATAATGAATAAAAAAATAGAAGTACGGGTAAGCTACTACAAACAGCATAGTGAACACATTATTGTGGCCAAGATAAACACGAAACCCACGCCTACTACAATAGTACAAGTTTATATGCCAACTAGCTCTGCAGATAATGAAGAAATTGATGAAATGTATGATGAGATTAAAGAAATTATTCAGGTAGTGAAGGGAGACGAAAATTTAAAAGTCATGGGTGACTGGAATTCGAGAGTAGGATAAGGGAGAGAAGGAAACATAGTGGGTCAATATGGATTGGGAGAGAGAAATGAAAGAGGAAGCCGTCTGGTAGAATTTTGCACAGATCATAACTTAATCATAGCTAACACCTGGTTCAAGAATCATAAAAGAAGGTTGTATACATAGCAGAATCCTGGAGATACTAGAAGGTATCAGATAGATTATACAATGGTAAGACAGAGATTTAGGAACCAGGTTTTAAATTGTAAGACATTTCCAGGGGCAGATGTGGACTCTGACCACAATCTATTGCTTATGAACTGCAGATTAAAACTGAAGAAACTGCAAAAAGGTGGGAATTTAAAGAGATGGGCCCTGGATAAACTGACTAAACCAGAGGTTGTACAGAGTTTCAGGGAGAGCATAAGGGAACAATTGACAGGAATGGGGGAAAGAAATACAGTAGAAGAAGAATGTGTAGCTTTGAGGGATGAAGTAGTGAAGGCAGCAGAGGATCAAGTAGGTAAAAAGACGAGGGCTAGTAGAAATCCTTGGGTAACAGAAGAAATATTGAATTTAATTGGTGAAAGGAGTAAATATAAAAACGCAGTAAATGAAGCAGGCAAAAGGGAATACAAACGTCTCAAAAATGAGATCGACAGGAAGTGCAAAATGGCTAAGCAGGGATGGGTAGAGGGCAAATGTAAGGATGTAGAGGCTTGTCTCACTAGGGGTAAGATAGATACTGTCTACAGGAAAATTAAAGAGACTTTTGGAGAAAAGAGAACCACTTGTATGAATATCAAGAGCTCAGATGGAGACCCAGTTCTAACCAAAGAAGGGAAAGCAGAAAGGTGGAAGGAGTATTTAGAGGGTCTATACAGGGGCAATGTACTTGAGGACAATATTATGGAAATGGAAGAGGATGTAAATCAAGATGAAGTGGGAGATATGATACTGCGTGAAGAGTTTGACAGAGCAGTGAAAGACCTGAGTCGAAACAAGGCCCGGGAAGTAGACAACATTCCATTGGAACTACTGACGGGCTTGGGAGAGCCAGTCCTGACAAAACTCTACCATCTGGTGAGCAAGATGAGACAGGCGAAATACCCTCAGACTTCAAGAAGAATATAATATTTCCAATCCCAAAGAAAGCAGGTGTTTACAGATGTGAAAGTTACCAGACTATCAGTTTAATAAGTCACAGCTGCAAAATACTAACGCGATTTCTTTACAGCCGACCTCGGCGAAGATCAGTTTGGATTCCGCAGAAATGTTGGAACACGTGAGGCAATACTGACCCTACGACTTATCATAGAAAATAGATTAAGGAAAGGCAAACCTACATTTCTAGCATTTGTAGACTTAGAGAAAGTTTTTGACAATGTTGTCTGGAATACTCTCTTTCAAATTCTAAAGGTGGCAGGGGTAAAATACAGGGAGCGAAAGGCTATTTTTACAATCTGTACAGAAACCAGATGGCAGTTATAAGAGTCGAGGGCATGAAAGGGAAGCAGCGACTGGGAAGGGAGTGAGACAGGGTTGTAGCCTGCCCCGATGTTATTCAATCTGTATATTGAGCAAGCAGTAAAGGAAACAAAAGAAAAATTCGGAGTGGGTATTAAAGTCCATGGAGAAGAAATAAAAACGTTGAGGTTCGCCGATGACATTGTAATTCTGTCAGAGACAGCAAAGGACTTGGAAGAGCAGTTGAACGGAATGGACAGTGTCTTGAAAGGAGGATATAAGATAAACATCAACAAAAGCAAATCAAGGATAATGGAATGTAGTCGAATTAAGTCGGGTGATGCTGAGGGAATTAGATTAGGAAATGAGACACTTAAAGTAGTAAAGGAGTTTTGTTATTTGGGGAGCAAAATAACTGATGATGGTCGAAGTAGAGAGGATATAAAATGTTTACTGGCAATGGCAAGGAAAGCGTTTCTGAAGAAGAGAAATTTGTTAACATCGAGTATAGATTTAAGTGTCAGGAAGTCGTTTCTGAAAGTATTTGTATGGAGTGTAGCCATGTATGGAAGTGAAACGTGGACGATAAATATTTTGGACAAGAAGAGAATAGAAGCTTTCAAAATGTGGTGCTACAGAAGAATGCTGAAGATTAGATGGGTAGCTCACATAACTAATGAGGAGGTATTGAATAGAATTGGGGAGAAGAGAAGTTTGTGGCATAACTTCACAAGAACAAGGGACCGGTTGGTAGTACATGTTCTGAGGCATCAAGGGATCACAAAGTTAGCACTGGAGGGCAGCGGGGAGGGTAAAAATCGTAGAGGGAGACCAAGAGATGAACACACTAAACAGGTTCCGAAGGATGTAGGTTGCGGTAGGTACTGGGAGATGAAGAAGCTTGCACTGGATAGAGTAACATGGAGGGCTGCATCAAACCAGTCTCAGGACTGAAGACCACAACAACAAGACCTTAGTTTCAAAAAATGTTCAAATGAGTGTGAAATCTTATGGGATTTAACTGCTAAGGTCATCAGTCCCTAAGCTTACACACTACTTAACCTAAATTACCCTAAGGACAAACACACACACCCATGCCCGAGGGTGGACTCGAACCTCCGCCGGGACCAGCCGCACAAAACCTTAGTTTCATATGTTCCTTGTAAAGACCGTGCTGTCACGGCTTCAAATGGCTCTGAGCACTATGGGACTTAAAATCTGTGGTCATCAGTCCCCTAGAACTTAGAACTACTTAAACCTAACTAACCTAAGGACATCACACACATCCATGTCCGAGGCAGGATTCGAACCTGCGACCGCAGCGGTCACGCGGTTCGGGACTGAAGCACCTAGAACCGCACGGCCACACAGGCCGGCTCGTGGTGTCATACTTTTGTTCATCGTGCACGACATGGTGACAGTGGATGTAGAAACACACAAATCTGGGATTGTAATTGACAACTACATGACAAAAGGTGGAGTTTTCGGTGTAGATAAAATGTGTGCCTGATACTCCGTTTCAAGAATTTCGAGCAGATGGCCGTTGTCTACTTTTCCATTTTTCTGAACTTTCCTGGAATTAATTGGGAAACAAATTGTCTGTGAAAGGTGTTATGAAAGTGAACACATGTCAGAAAAATTGGCTAAATTATTATTTAATGAACTAAAAGAACAAAAGCCTTTGTTGTAAATGTTGAAGATCGTGAATGTGAACTGCTTTCTTCGATAGATATAATAGTTTCTTTAAGACAAGTTTGTTTTTACTGACAAATGACCACCTTGTAAATTTTACAACGCACGCCTGCTCGTGTGACAGCGGTAGTCGCGCCTGCCGGAGGTTTAAGGCGACAAAGACACCATTATCCACAACTCACTGAGTTTGAACGAGGTCGTGTAATCGTGCTACGAGAAGCTTGCTGTTCCTTCTGCGACACTGCAGAAAGACCTGGCAGGAATGTAGCCACTGCACACGATTGGTGTCAGCGGTGGTCACCAGAATGTACGGTCCCAAAAAAACCAGTCTCCGGCCGGTCCCTTAGAACTACCGGGAGGGACGTCGTCGTGTTCGGCGTGATGCTCGGGCGCATCGTGCTGCCTTTCCAGCAGCAATTTGAGCAGCAGTTAGCACCATAGTGACACAAAGGACCCTTACAACTCCGTTACTTCAACGACAGCTCCGAGCCAGATGCCCTGTAGCGTGCGTTCCACTAATCCCATACCACCGCCTTTTGCTACTTTAGTGGTGTCAAGCGAGAGTTAGATGGAGGGCAGTTGAGGGCCTGCAACCAACTCGTCTGCGCACTTCGTACGCTGGAACTACACCTGGAGTTATGGTCTGGGGTGTGATTTCGTACGACAGCAGGAGCACTCTCGGGGTTTTTCCACGCATCCTGATTGCAGATTCGTGCCTCAGTGTAGTGATTCGACCTGCTGTGCTGTCATTCATGAGCAGCATTCCAGCAGGTATTTTCCAACAGTATAAGACTTGCCCAAATACCGCTGTTGTAACTCAACATGTTCTACGGAGTGTTTGCATGTTGCCTTGGCGGCTCGGTCAGCACATCTGTCTCTAGTCGGGCACAAGTGGGACATCATTGGACGACAACTCCAGTGTCATCGACGACCAGCATTAACCGTCCCTGCACTGACAGATCAAGCGCAACCGGCATGGAACTCCATCCCACAAACCGACATACGGTACCTGTACGACATCGACACAACGCATGTACGTTTGAACACTTGCGTTCAACGTTGCGGCATTTACACACGGTATTAATATACCAGCATTTCACATTTTCCATGACTAATCTCGCGCTGACATTAACCTGTGATCAAACAATGTTAATCACTTAAATATGTTACCTAGACAAATGTATTTCCCAAATTTCATTATTATATGTTAGTTATTTTTTGTGTATTCTTATTCTGGCACGTGATAGCCCCATTGCTTTCCTAAAGATGGAGGCACAAACCAGAATCTCCTTTCCATTTAGTTTTGTTATGAAATATGAGGGCAATTCCAAAAGTAAGGTCTCCTATTTTTTTATAGTACAGAATCCTGTTTGTGTGGCAGTTGGTCACACTGTTCTGAAGAGTGCTTCACGCGCTGTGTGTAGACATGCGCACGCCGCGCTGAGGCGCTCAGTCTTGGCTTGGTAGCCATTGGAAATGGAGTTCCCGTTGGATTTTACCGCCAAGTGCGAACTGCTTGCAGTTATTCGGTTTCTGAACGCAAAGGGCACTGCGCCGATTGAAATCCATCGCCAATTGACGGAAGTGTATGATGAGTCGTGCATAGATGTCAAAAATATTCGTAAGTTTGCAGCTGGTCGGACCGAAATTCACGACGAACAAGAGAGCGGGAGACAGCCAATTTCTGAGGAGACGGTGTTGAAGGTTGAGAAAAGCATGCGTGAAGATCGGCGGATCGCCCTGGATCATCTCTGCACGTTGGTTCCTGAGGTTTCCCGAAGCACCGCTCACAGAATTTTAACGGAAACATTGAACTACCGGAAGGTGTGCGCAAGATCGGTGCCACGCATGCTGACTGAGGACCACATGAGGCAACGGGTTGATGCTTCCCGCGCATATCTTCACCGCCTTGCAGCCGAACAGAACAACTTTCTGGACTCGGTTGTCACGGGTGACGAAACCTCGGCATACCACTTTACACCTGAGACCAAGCGACAACCACGCCAGTGGCGGCATCCTTCTTCACCAAAGCCGCGGAAATTGAAACAAACACAGTCTGCCGGTAAAGTAATGACAACCGTTTTTTGGGACCGGAAAGGGGTATTGTTGGTCGACTTTATGCCCACTGGGACCACAATTAATGCTGACTGGTACATTGAGACTCTGAAAAAACTCAAACGGGCAATTCAGAACCGGAGAAGAGGAATGTTGAGCAAGGGCGTACAAATTCTCCATGACAACGCTCGCCCACACATCGCTCGGCAAACGGTTGCTCTCCTGTAACAGTTTCAGTGGAACACAAGCACTCACCCACCCTATAGTCCTTACTTGGCGCTCAGTGACTATCCTCTGTTCCCTGGGTTAAAAGAACATTTGGCCAGAAAGCGATTCAGCGCCGACGACGAGGTGAAAGAAGAGGTTCATAACTTTCTGAACAGAATGTCGGCGAGCTGGTATGACATGGGCATACAAAAACTGCCACAGCGTCTACAAAAATGCACCGACAGAAATGTTGATTATGTCGAAAAATAACTAAATGTTCAAGCTGTAAACTGATGTAAACCACTGTAGAAATAAACAGGTCTATGTACTGATAAAAAAATAGGAGACCTTACTTTTGGGACTACCCTCGTAGTTTAAATTATTACATGTTTTCGATCGTTAGGAACATTTCGGTTTTTTGTTTCGGCAACTGTAACACATTTCAAAAGAACTATATCTCTCTTTATTTTATCATTAAGGTAGACCCTGCGCTGAATTACTAATGTATCATTTTGCGATAACATTGCTGCCCCAGAACAACTTCGTTTGGAACTTTTTATCGATGACTGTCAGACCAATAGTACAGAACAAATCAGGCTCACCTGTACCTTGTTGCGTGTATCGAATACTCCTATTTCTTCCTCTCGGTGAGTCACCACTCCTCTTTCTGTAACGTCTGCGAGGTACCTCTTGAACGGGAGATGAATAATGTGCTTCACTAGTAGGTTCTGAATCTATCTCGAATAAGTACTAAACAAAAGTAATATATAGTTCTACCTGCTTTTGAACGCACTGAAATGCACACTCCTCCAAGTATCGAAATCATTGATGTTTTTCAACCATTAATAAAGGAAGTAACTTAAGTTTGCTGTATTAACATACTTGTGTTTCGTGTTCAGTCATTGACGAAAAAATAAATTCTAAGGCTGCGTCATTGTTACAAACGTAATTCTGTGTACAGAAATGTTTTGCCGTTGTTCAACGATCAGAAACATCGTTGTCAATGGAAAACATCTTTACATACACGGTAGAACAGGGTAAACGTACTTTCAGAACGGATGCCAAACGAATGTTGTGCAGATAGTAAATTTTGGAAAATTTCTCTTCCAGCAGATGTTAGATTTGCATAAACTGACATTATTTCACACGTGTTTTATGCGATATATGTTAAGTTTTCTTACAGTTTAACAAGCGCAATCAATTTCTTTCATTCTAAAATATATGAATTCATCTACAACTCATTATAAAAAAATTTGTAGGTGTTCAGTTTTGCAAAACCGGTCCTTGAAATATTCTCTTTTTGTACACATATATTTTATACCTTATAGATATACTTTTGTTCACTGCTCATTAGCTTTCATCAATATTACAACCTCATTTAGATTACACCCAGCTGTCCGTTTATACTTTGTACTGACTACCGTATATTTTACGTATGATCTGTGGGGGATTTCTCCAACAGTTAGCCACGTGGCAGTTTGTCTGTTTTTTTATGTTTTAGTTCATAATCGTGACTAGTTGTACTGGTACCTTGTTACCATTATGCTTTTCCTGCCGAGATTGAGCTACTTCATGTACAAAATGTTTTACAGCAGTGTAGAGTCATACAATACCTTAGGCATATGATTCATGCTATCGTAGTCGGAAGTTAAATGGTAGTGGCTTATATTATTTGTATCATTGTATAGCCCTGTGTGCTGTAGGTACAAAGCCCTCGGTAAACTTTCATATAAACATTGTGCAAAATTACATACACTTTCTGTGTACAGCAAATTAGCGGCTACTACGATATTTACAGATGGTCCTTGTATTATTTTTGTTAGCCATAAGTTAATTTTTCACTATTATATAAATACTTAGATTAACTAATTTCGTAGACATTGGACTACCTCTGACAGACATATTGGCTAATGTCTGATGCTTCCTGTTATATGCACATGCCAGTATGTGACTTTTTAGTACATGATTGCGACTCTTATTCAGTATTGAATCGTTTATACACCTTGTTTTTGTCGAAATAATTATACCTAGAGTTCGGCCCACCTTCAAATTCACGTTAAGGCGATGTCGTATATTAGTTTACCAAATGACAGTTTCTCTGTTATGATACAATTGGGTTCAAATGGCTCTGAGCACTATGGGACTTAACATCTATGGTCATCAGTCCCCTAGAACTTAGAACTACTTAAACCTAACTAACCTAAGGACAGCACACAACACCCAGCCATCACGAGGCAGAGAAAATCCCTGACCCCGCCGGGAATCGAACCCGGGAACCCGGGCGTGGGAAGCGAGAACGCTACCGCACGACCACGAGATGCGGGCTATGATACAATTAATGTTCAGGTCTAGTCGCATTGCTGCATTATTACTGTTATATTCGCTGTTCCCTCATATGTCAAGTTACTTTTCATACGCGACACTTTTATAATACTGCGTAGTCACATAATACTTCTGGCATTTGAGTTACGCTATTTTAACAAGAGGGAACATCTTATTGCTTTGTGCTGTTGTTACATTGAGACAGCCTGATGTTTGTGCTATTTCAGTGATGTGCCATTTTCAAGCACTCATTCATATCCTAGTGATTTTACAAGATCAACTTGTGTGAGTGTATACAATGTACATCTGCTACTACTAGCGTTGTACGCCCGAACGAGATCAACATTCCATACTCGTCAACCATCTTGATAACATGTTTACATAGATATACCGTATGGCAGTAATTTTATTGAACTCTATTACGCTTATGGCAGGCTGCTCGGGTGATGGAAGCAGTAAGTTTCGATGACGCTGTCTCTGCCGCCTCCGTGGCTAGAAGTGCTGCCATCATACGGGAGATAACTGAAAGTGCTGCTTACTTATGATGAGACGTAACAAAGTAAGTTACAAACTAGAGTAAGTCGGGGTAAAGCAACGCAAATTTCTATTTCTCTAATACTCTGGTCAATGAAGGGTAGTTTTTCCCGCGATTACAAATTGAAGTCATAGTTTGGATTGTTAGCCAATATCCACCTAAATCCAGCTCTTTTGTTACAATGTACCTAAATTCCAGCTGTGTCCGATTATTAATTTAAAAGAAATTTACAATGTAGATAAAACAAAAATTGCGGTGTTTTACCCCACAAAAAAACGGGGTAAAGGCCCGTAATGTGGGTTTTTGCCCCATTTGTGATAAACACGAATAAAATTGGATGACTGTGTAATAAAACCACTTGACATAACCATCCATTTGTGACGTAGTTGCAATGTAGTTAAGTAATCCAACACAATATTGAAATGAAATTTCTCTTAAATTTGAACATAACGCTTAAAAATTCTTGCACAAAAGTAAAAGTTGCTTTTTTCACCATAGGGATTTGTTGGGTAGACGATATAGTTGAATTACTGAGATTAAGCTATCTAGGTATCTAGTAAATATTGTACTGTGTTAGGGCCTCTGATTCTTCCTTGAAGTCGTAGACTCTTGTTCTTCTTCTTCTTCTTTTTAGGATATTTCTTCGCCAAATAATAAGCCCGGATCTGTATCTGAGTTACTGTCGTGTTGTAAGAAGTCTGTTTTGGATTCTAAAGAATAGTAAACTGGCTGCTTGATATGTGTTGTTCCTTCTTTGGCACTGACGTAATGAAATCTAACATACGTCGTTTTGCTTGTACAGCACGCTGTTTTTCTTTCTTTGGAACGGTTTTCCTACTCAGTAGTGAGATTTTCTTTCTCCATCATGCATTTTGTTGCTTTCGTTCGTTACTTGCTGTTGACGTTGGGAGCAGAGATTTCTATGCTTTGCCAGAAAGTTTCTCGTAAAGCTTTTTTTCTTTTTTTCAGTCAAAGGAATTACATCTTCATGTGGGAAAACCTCAAGCATTGTGTGTTGAATGCCGTCTTTCGCAGAGATTCTTACTGAAGAATTGTCATCTCTTTGTTGGTTTGAACTTGGAGATTTGCCACACTGCACCTACGGGTATTTGCCCCATTTATCCATTTTCTGACAAATGCGTCACTGATGGTTTTAGGGACCAACTGGAACAATTATTTCCATGCGAAACGAAGCTTAAATGCAATAGTGTCGACGAATAATTCGGTGATTCTTCTTTTCAAACAATACATCATTCTTTTTTCAAGTGAAACATCCGAAGACCTGCGTGTAAGTAGTAAAAAACGGACTTACCACATTCTCTTACCTCTGGATCGACCTGTCTGCACTAACTTTCATGGAAAAATTGCTTACAATAAAACAAACCTGCCACCTGCCTCGTGAATAGATGGCAGTCTATTAAAAACCTCGGTGCCTATGTTTATCCACCCGGGCTTTATCCCCAAGTACCCTCAGTTTTATTAAACGATGAACTACACTTTAAAGTGACGCAGATGCATGAGACTCTTTTTCAAAATAGTTACAAAATCTCTGCAAACAACAATCAGAACGTTCTAGTAATCGTTCCATTCTTCGACAACAGAAATTCGCCCTTTGTTGACGGAGCCATTCTAGAACAGCTCTGTGACCTTTGTGAACCTTATCGTCACTGGAAAGTCTCTCCTCCCCCCCCCTTGCTCTACCCCCCTCCACCGATGTTGTTTCAGGCTGCCGAAAAGATGGAAACCGCGTGGTGGACATTCCGATCATCACCAACCACGTGAGTATGGTCTTAGTTAAATTGTTGGCACCATTTCAATACGGCTGGACGCGACATAGTATTTTGTAATGTATCACGTAATTCAACTTTGGCGTACGTCCCCTGTTTCCGCACCATTTTAATCGTTCGCTGTTCTTCGTACCGTTGTAGAACTGTATCTGCAGAAAATCGGGGACATGTACTTTCTAAGAAACCACCAAATTTTTGCTCACTGGTCTTTCTATGGGACGACATGTGTAACACACTTTCTGAAGTCCCTATGTATAATCTGTTTATTTATAACTGCCTTCGAAAATATCGCGCTCTTTAAGAGACTGTATGTCTTAGAACAAATCACACTAGTTGCTCATTCTCTGCTTCAATTGAATGTTATTGTTGCATACTCCGAAAGCCAGTACCATTCAATTTCTGTCGTCTATATTCCATTTTTATTTCACTCCCACCCCGCTGTGTGGAGCATCTCCGGCCAAACAGCAGCAAGTCAGCACAATAAAAACTGTAAGAACACATTTATTTGTGCAAACCCTCATCACGAAAACCAATACATTCCACTCTACAAACCAGCGTTAGCTGCTTACATATATTCCACATTCGCTTTTCCTTCTATTACATCTTTCTACCCATAGTTGGTCTCTGGGCCACGATAGTTTGTCCTTCAGTAAATCAGCAGAACACCATTAAATCCGAAAGCAGGTGGTTATAGCGTTCGCGTATCACCACCTCAACAAGATCAACTGTTTTAGCAACACAATTTCACATTCTGTTGCAAATACCTTACAACCTTCTCACCCCCCCCCCCCCCCCCCACACACACACCCATACACAAAACGACAATAAATAAATAAATAAATAAAAGAAAGACAAATTCGAGTGGGCTCGCGCTCTGAGCGTTTCGTAAAAACTTAAGTATGTATATACATCGCCCATCTATGGGTAAGTGGAAATTCCGTGTAGCTAGGGTCTCTCGTCGGGTAGACCGTTCGCCTGGTGAGGTATTTCGAAATGCAGCCACTTCGGCGACTTGCGAGCGAATGGGAATGAAATGATGATGATAAGGACAACACAACATCCGGTCCCTGACCGGAGAAAATCTTCGAGCCAGTCGGGAATCGAACCCGGGCCGTTAGGCATGACATTCCGTCGTGCTGACCACTCAGTTACCAGGGGCGGACCGTCTCTGGGTGAGACTGCGAGTATCAAAATATGTGACATATATTTCCGTATCTTTTAATTGCATTCACTTAGAAGCTTAAATTACTTACACTGCCATGTGATCATACACCTAAGTGTTTGACACAAGTTTCAACTTGATATCACTATCCGTTCCAGAGAAAAATATTACCACCAGCTGAGCCACTCCTCGTTTTGTACTTATCATCGTTACAAATACAGGCAATAATGGTGACATAAGCGATTCGATAAATGAGTGAATCGTACCGGGACTAGCGGCCGGCGTACTCCAAACTCAATACAATGCTACCTATTAGTTCTGGTATGTAAGAGAGGCTTTGAACTACTTCACAGACGACAACCCTTCCCTGCATTACTCACTACTCTTTAACCAGAAAACCCTTCCTGACAACCCAAGTGAATCGAAACTTTTCCTCCTTCTTCCATGTTTGTCGAAGGAGCAGAGACATCAGCTGCGGAATGTAGTTGAAACACTGCTTTTTTCTATTCCTTGAGTTGTATTTATCTCTTTTAGCTGCAAACGCCATAGATTTCGAAGAAAATTACCTTCTTTTTTAGTGCCTTGATATGACACATGGACCAAAAGAAATCCCTAAAATTTTGCTCTGTAGCCGCGTATGGAATTCTGACTTCGTGTTCCATCCTAACGATGTACTTTTCAATTAACAACGTGCCTCTAATTTCATTCTTTCTAAGCTCTCGTGCCATGAAACGATGAACAAAATACATTGCTACACTCCGTTTTAGCGCTACTCGTTTATCTCCTACACAAAACTTATGCCATAAAGCAATGCTCATCAGTATTATGAACACACATTTCCCTCACTTCTATTCTGACTTCCTTTCGTCCCACCAATCATTCCGACACCACCTCAACAATTACCCGTTTTAATGTAACGGAACACTCTGTCAATTATTCACGGAAAATTAAACATTGTATTTGTAGAAAAAGAAAGACTCATTGGTAGTTACGTGATTCGCCTCTTTGAAGTGGTGGTCACTAAACGTTTGGCGTGTAGAGTAGATCCATGTTATTGACACATCACCAGTAAGGGATGCCAATGATAATCTCAGTCAATAGTGTAAAATGCAGTTGACAGACTGAATAGCAGTGCAAAACGGAGAGTTGGTGTGCAGAGAAGTAGCTAGGGGTGGGGGGAGAATGGGAAAAAGACCTCCCTACTTGCTAAGTTGTCCAGTGATTTCTAAATCAATGAGTGATGTGTAGTTGTTAAATATGCCCGCGATAAGATGAACGCTAAAGGTGTCACGATGTTAGTGCGTGAATATAGAATAAGGGAAAGTCAGGCAGGATCCCTTTAAGCCATGCGCTTGGTGTGGCATAATGTCAGCGAGAGTACCATTTGTTGCTCGCAGTAGGTAGGCAACAAAATTTACGATGCCCACGCGGCATCAGACGACAAAGTTAGATTGAAGCTATGCCGTGAAAGTGCAAACCTCAGCAGAGCACTTCCCTTGATTGTGACTTAGGACGCAGATAATTATGCGGAAAGATATATAACGCGATATGCAATTGATAGCAACTCAGTTGCAACCTGCACATCTAATTTACTACAAAATACGTGACATTCGGAATGGTTGCATAAAAGGGATAAAGCATCTATTCTAGATCATAGTTACGAAGAAACTGTAGACGAGCGGTGTCTTGTAACTCTGAACTGTTAAAGAACTCGATGATACTTCAGTAAGCAGAATAAAAGGCAAGAAAAAAAACGTGTGCCCGCTCTCAGTTTTTTAAACAAACACAAGTGTAGAAATATGAGTAAGGTACCACCACTTTATTCGTCCTAAAAGTGAGCAAAAGAAAAAACTAAAAATAGACGTGGTATCGGAGAACTATATTTCAGGAAGTAAGGAGCGCTACTGACATTATCAACAGAATAAGTGACAGCATCAACAGCTGATATTAACTGCAATACGATGTCTCAAAAATTACTCAACATCTTTGATACTAAACTCGACTGAAATACTGAAGAGTAAATGAATAACAAACATTAAGAACAAACACCCAGTTCGATAATAATTTTATTTTTGGTACACGTGTCAGCTGCGCTGTTGTTTTATTTACTCGTAGTAATTGCAAGGTTGCACGACTAATTCGTTTCGGCGGTTCGCCATTAATCGTTTCTGCGCAGGTGGCGTATATACTTACAATATTGTTTCTCACGTCTATGTTACTTACTACGCCTATGTAGGCCCCATTATGCTTACATCTTAGCTGGTATGACGTGGTTCATATTGCATCTTGCAGAATAGGTATCGGCTGACTTCCTGTTGCGATCATGTTATTTCTGTGTATTTTAATTGCATTATTTCCGTCAAGTCCTCTCTGGCAGTTCCGACTGTAGCGGAAATTATATCTCGGAAATTATACTTCGTGGAAACTCAATGGTGAAGTCTAATATTCAGA
Source organism: Schistocerca serialis cubense (assembly GCF_023864345.2). Taxonomy (NCBI): domain Eukaryota; kingdom Metazoa; phylum Arthropoda; class Insecta; order Orthoptera; family Acrididae; genus Schistocerca; species Schistocerca serialis. Next base: position 647,335,002 of record NC_064642.1, on the reverse strand, counting down.
AAGGGTATTTTGCGGTTTTACGTAAATAATGAATGTTTTATTGTTTTGTGGGTGCCGTGATAATTTACCTGTTTTTTTTACACTTTCTGTATTATAATGTCAGTAAAATTTTAGGGGTATTTTTTATATTTAAAATCTATTTGTTCATTAACGATATCCTTTGGGCGTTTTCCTATATAGTGTACGTTTTCATTTCCTCTAAAATGTTCTTTTTATGTCCTTTAGGTACTTTGTGTAGAAGTTTTAGTGCGTTTTCTGTATTGAAAATCGCTCACTTAAAGTATATAAAAATACCGCGATCATAATATAACAGGAAGACAGCAGATACCGACGCTCCAAGATGCAGTGTGGATCACGTCATTCCAGCTGATACGTAAGGGTAATGTGCCATACGTAGACGTAGTGTAAGTAGGTTGTTTATGTTTTCTTATTGGCAACATTACGTAGCGCTCTGTATGAAAATCACTGGCTGTGCTGTGTGCAGTCTGTGGCTAGTTTGCATTGTTGTCTGAGCTCAGTAGATTTAAGTTAGCTTAAGAGGGGGTAGCCTATAAGAGAATGAGTTGCGATGAATTTGAAGAAATGCACTGAGCGGTTATACGAGAAAAGTACAGAAAGCAGGTATAGATAGGACTTTTTGGAAATAATGAAGAACGAAGGGAGATCTCCGAGAAGTAAAGAAAGTTTTGTTTGCAAAATACTGCAGTAAAACAAACCCTGTCCTTTCCTTGTGTTATCCCACTATATTTTTGTGTATCCTTGTGTATTTATATTCTTCCTGTCTTTATATGTTTATCTGATAAGACTTATGTTGTAGAATTTTTCTAATACTCAGCTACATGAACTATGATGAGGAATACTGTTATCCTCAAATATAATTTGCATTAATAATATCTTATTTACTTTGTAAAGATGTTTAGACATTATTTATTCTGTTCTGTTTTAATGCTCATGTGTGAAATTAATGTTTCGAAAACTATTTTCATTATTTTATGTATGTACTTATGTCATAATTCTTGTAACACTGATGAGCATGTTTATTTCTATTCTTTTGTAAAGCCTGTTTTACTACAAATGTTATCTGTGTTATTATGTTTTTAATGATGTATTTTGTACCTTTGTTATTGTATTCTTATGTTATAAAATTGTAATTGACACCAGTTCATCAAATTAAGTGACTTGTAAGTTCCATTTCACTGCACACATTTCTGTTGGTCATAGTATATGGACAATATGTGAGAAGTAGGGACTCATAGTGTTTGCACGTGTGTTAATAATTCAGCAAGGGACTGGATAACAGCATTGCTGGTTCTAAGGACAATTTAAAAAAAATTGTGAGTGCACAAGTGGTGGTTTATGGACTTGCTATATTGTCCGCAAGACTCTTCGATGGTGATTGTGCACCTGCACAGTCGCAGCGGATGGCTGCTGGCCATCTCTACAAGGACTACAGTGGGTCTACACCTTTGCTGACTCACCAGTACCATTATTTCTACAAGGACTGCAGTGGGTCTGCACCTCTGGTGGCCCACCAATACCACAATCTCTACCAGGACTACAGTGGGTCTGCACCTCTGGTAGCCCACCAATACCGTAATCTCTACAAGGACTACAGTGGGTCTACACCTTTGATGATCTACCAACACCATTATTTCTACAGGGATTACAGTGGGTCTGCACCTCTGGTGGCCCACCAATACCACAATCTCCACCAGGACTACAATGGGTCTGCGCCTCTGGTGGCCCACCAATAGCGTAATCTCTACCAGGACTACAGTGGGTCTGCTCTGTGATAACCTACCTACCAATACTCTTCAAAATTTCGACTGACTCTGCTGTGGGTTAGCTGTGTTGTGGCCCATTACCTGTCTGCATGTCAAGAGTCAGCACTGTCTTTCCGTTGGAAGGACAACACTACTTCTTCAAGACTGCATCGAAATCCACTACTTCCGTGTGCATTTTCTTTTACTGCTCAGAATTTAAGAAAGACACTGCAATTTTACTGTCATGAATGATCAGTACTGTCTTTATGGACTGTGAGAAAATTTTAGCTTCTGACCAACATTGTATCAATAAGTGTGTGCATTTGATTTCTTTGTTATTGTTATTATGAAAAATTTTATCAAATCATTATTGGCCACTGCCCAAAACAATTTGTAACTTTTTTGTGGGGAACATGTAAGTAGGCTGTTTATGTTTTCTTACTGGCAACGTTACGTAGCGCTCTGTATGAAAATCACTGGCTGTGCTGTGTGCAGTCTGTGTCTAGTTTGCATTGTTGTCTGCCGTTGTAGTGTTGGGCAGCTGGATATGAACATCGCGTAGCGTTGCGCAGTTGGAGGTGAGCCGCCAGCAGTGGTGGATGTCGGGAGAGAAATGGCGGAGTTTTGAAATTTGTAAGACTGGATGTCATGAACCGCTATGTATATTATGATTTTTCAACACTATTAAGGTAAATACATTGTTTGGCTCAAATGGTTCAAATGGCTCTGAGCACTATGCGACTTAACTTCTGAGGTCATCAGTCGCCTAGAACTTAGAACTAATTAAACCTAACTAACCTAAGGACATCACACACATCCATGCCCGAGGCAGGATTCGAACCTGCGACCGTAGCGGTCACACGGTTCCAGACTGAAGCGCCTTTAACCGCACGGCCACACCGGCCGGCAAATACATTGTTTGTTCTCTATTAAAATCTTTCATTTGCTAACTATGCCTATCAGTAGTTAGTGCCTTCCGTAGTTTGAATCTTTTATTTAGCTGGCAGTAGTGGCGCTCGCTGTATTGCAGTAGTTCGAGTAACCAAGATTTTCGTGAGGTTAGGGATTTTGTGAAACGTATAGGTTAATGTTAGTCAGGGCCATTCCTTTGTAGGGATTTTTGAAAGTCAGATTGCGTTGCGCTAAAAATATTGTGTGTCAGATTAAGCCCAGTCACGTGTACAATTGTTCAAAGGGGACGTTTCAGTAGTAACCAACACAGACGTAAGAAACAATATCACGCTTATTCCACTATCTGCACAGGTACGCCTGATAATGGCAAAACGCCGAAACAAGATCTTCGTGTAACCACGTAATTACTACAAATAAATAGAGCAGTAGTGCAGCAGAAATCTGTACAAAAATAAAATGTGTTGTTCTTCGACCTCATGGATGCTGCGGACTCACTAGATAGGAAACTGTCGCTAATAATTGCTTAAAGTCCGTAAATACACCTTAATGGTGGCGGAGGTATAACTCGCAACTATAATCCATCACCACAAAATGCTAAAATAGCAAGGACGAGACGAATACACGAACGCTGAGACTGATGAAAGATAACACTGAACAGCAAAAGAAGATTAGGCACTGCCTGCGCCTCTTACTAGATCAAATGGAGAGAAAAGCATTTTATGGCACAGCTTGACAAAAGCCGGGCTCGGTGGTTGGACGTATCAAGAAGCATCAGAAAGTAATCCTTTGGGGGACGGAAGAAAGTGTCGATTTAAAATTAGTGAGGGAGACCGAGTCAAAGGCTACAGGAAGCATGTTGAAGGGTATGTAGGGTCAGAAGTTACACAAAGATAAAGAGGCTGAGACAGAATCGATTAGAATGGAGAGCTGTACCGAAGGAATGAAGATTATGGTTTAATGTATCACTGAATGCGAGTTCATTAGGGGCGGGGCACTCGCTTCGATTAACGAAGGATTGGGAAGGAGATCCACCCTGCCGCTTTAAAAGGAACTGTCCTGGCGTTTGTCTTCAATGGAATTAGGGAAGTAACGGGAAACCTAAATCCTAACGGGCGGACGGAGATTTGAACGGTCGTCCTCCAGAATGCGAGGCCAGTGTGCTAACCACTGCGCCACCTCGCTCAGCTGCTGTGTAAAGCTAGTGTTCACTCTGAAGACCGCAACAACAAATAACAACGACAACAACGCCCACATACAGAAATATACATTACAACCACAGTACAAACTTTATTACACTATAGTTGTATTGGAATCTTGTTCTAATTCGTTCCCAAACATAACTCAGGTTTCTATGCCACTTACCCTATTGCACATCGGACAGTCCATCTCCCCTTCTTCTTGGTACCCCAAACATTCTCAAGTAGAAACGCATATAAAATACATGTACTGTCTATGATGAAGGTGCTTGTGATTGAAAACAAATATGTCTCTCCTCTAACTAGTTTCCAGGTACGCTTTCGTGCTACACAGACAAGCTAATTTTTGAATATGTTTTAATGCTTTCGTCAGACCCATCTTGTGCAAACCGTTTTTGTAATCATACCTTTATGTTAACTGATTCTTCCGCCGATTCGTGGTAGGACAACATTACAACAAATGAAAGTACTACCTTGCTTATGTTCTACAGAAAAATAAATAGCGCTTTTCATTTATTAATCATTAATTCGTTATGATTTATGTTTGGAAGCTAACTTATATTACCTATGACTAATGCACTGATATGTGTCACATCTGAATCGCACAGTCTAAGTAATGTAAGATAGACATAGCTGCGAATACCACACATTATAAAACAAGGGCTTCTCAACACCGTCCACTTGCACTTCGAATGGGCATCAAAATAACGACGAGAAGAAAGGGAGGACGAAATGGTCCAGCATGGATAAAATGGCTGTAGTTCGAGGTAAGTGACAAAGGTGTCATCTCAAACGCCGCTCTTCCAGCTATTAGTGCCATGGTCTGTACTAGAAACGTTCAAGCGGTTACCCATCAACAGATAGGTATATCCAAACCTGAGCGCTGTAAAATAGTTCGTGGGGCGTGGTTGTGGAAAAGAGATACATACAACAACAAAAATTTTTGCATCACCCCTGTTTCCAGAACTCCTGAAGATAGACGTTGACTGTCGATATTGTACCACAGACACAGTCCCTTTGACTGCTCAGAGATGGCACTAAACCCGCCCAGAGATGTAAACAACCATGCATAAACAGCCCCTATTAGGCGGAGGGGGTCTGACAGCCGATCAGTTCCAGTCATTCCACCAGGAAGGAGGTACACAGCTCGCGTTGTCTGTAGTTCAAACATGCTTAGACGGCCAACACCGCGGTTCGATTGCGTCCGCTTTGTTACTTTGTGCCAGGAAGGACTCTCAACAAGGGAAGTGTCCAGGCATGTCGAAGTGCACCAAAGCGATGTTGTTAGGACATGGAGGAGATACAGAAAGACAGGAACTGTCAATCACCTGCATCGCTCAGGCCGACCAGGGCTACTACTGAAGTGGACGACCACTGCCTACGGGCTATGGCTCGGAGGAACCCTGACAGCAACGGTACCATGTTGAATAATATTTTTTGTACAGCCAAAGTGTAAGTAGGCTGTTTAGGTTTTTGTAGGCTGTTTAGGTTTTTTTTATTGGTAACGCCACCTCTGTATGAAAATCACTGGCTGTGCTGTGTGCAGTCTGTGGCTGCTTTGCATTGTTGTAATACTCGCCATTGTAGTGTTGGGCAGCGGCAGCTGGATGTGAACAGCGCGTAGCGTTGCGCAGTTGGAGGTGAGCCGCCAGCAGTGGTGGATGTGGGGAGAGAGATGGCAGAGTTTTGAAATTTGTCACGAACTGCTATATTTATATATGATGATATCAAGGTAAATACATTGTTTGTTCTCTATTAATATCTTTCATTTGCTAACTATCCCTATCAGTAGTTAGTGCCTTCCATAGTTTGAATCTTTTATTTAGCTGGCAGTAGTGGCGCTCGCTGTATTGCAGTAGCTTGAGCAGCGAAGATTTTTGTGAGGTAAGTGATTTGTGAAAGGTATAGTTTAATGTTAGTCAGGGCCATTCTTTTGTAGGGAATTTTGAAAGTCAGATTGCGTTGCGCTAACAAAATATTGTGTGTCAGTTTAAGCACAGTCATGTATAATTGTTCAAAAGGGGACGTTTCATAGCAGGTGGTCACTTAACTTTCTTACGGAAATATTTACGACAGCAGTTTCCGCTACAGTGACAGTCTCACATAAAAATATTTCACAGGTCAAGAATTAGCGTTGCAAATCTGTAGAAAGAAAATTCTATAAATATAAGTGTCCAAATAAAATATTCGTCAGCATTGTGATACAGTCACGCATTTACGCACATTTCATAACTCTTAAAGCACGATTCTTGGTTTCCAACATACTTCTTATTCCTCATATATGGTAGCCTCATCTTATTGATCATAAACATATCTCAACAGCATAGTACACATCGTCGTCGTAATAATAACATCATAACACCTCAGTCAAATCTCAAAAACGTCGTAGCTTTCTGTAATAATTTCAAAACCTAAAAAAAATTCTCTGCTCATTTCAATAGTGTCATCTACCTGAAATGTACTTTAAAATCATGCTCCCTTACCAAATACATCATTCAAAGCTCTCATAGTATCACAATGATTCCAAAAAAATATGAACAGTTTACAAAGTACAGACAAAATACAGTTTCATAAGTGTGAAGTTACCCAACTGTGTATTGCGTAAACATGTGACACTGATGTAGTAAAAAAATGTTTATCTCTCAGTTAAATGATCAGATAGCTGTGTAATTTGTGTGTTAGAGAAATATGGTACCGAAGTGTAAAGTTGTATAAGCAAATACCATATTAGCTAGGGCTCTTTGTGCTTGCCAAACACATGATACACAAAGTAAGCGTGTACCCCCCTGAGGATTATTGTAATTATACCCTCAGGTGTTACAGATTACAGCAATGGAATGAAATGTATCACGGAAAACTTTCTTTGTAATTCAAAAATCTTTAAAAATAAATGTTTTAAGTACAAAATTAATCACTCAAATACGTGTCCTGTAGCGCTAAATATGCGTCTTGCTGTAAGATAATCTCTGTGGAAGTGTCGTAGTTATCGTCCTCCGAAAGCTAAGTTCTGCAGAAGACAATGTACTTACCTCATGATAAACAAAAGTGAAATGCTTTGCCTATAGATATCTTAGTTATTACGCTTATTGTTGTGGTAAAGAACGTACTATGCTGTAACGTATTGTTGTGCTATGGAAAACCCTGTCTCATTGTAGCTATACTACAAAAGTTACTACTAAAACATGTTTTACTTTCCAGAATAAAACAGAAAAACTGTGCAGATATAAAACAGAAACACCGCAAAAGCAACATTGTATATTGTCACTCATTAGTAGCATCGTGATAAAATCGTGTAGCTGTCACATAAACTAACCACTGTGTCATCTGGTATCTCACAGAAAGTACTTTAAATCCACAATATATTTTCAAGTAAACCAAAATGTTGCATTAAAATCTCATTAGCAGTACCAGTATATGTTTTAAGTACGTGAGCCTTATGGTCGTTACGTAATCGTGCCACTAACAAACAAGAATATACACACACAATAACGATGTGTCGTCAGTTCACTATAACAATGCATTCTTAATTTCTGTTTAAATAAGTTCTCTTGGTTCTTGACTGGATATTTAACTTCAAACATTGTTGCATATTAACAGATTCTAAGTCTGACAAAGCATACTAGTAATGTAAAGTGAAAAGTTATATGGTAAAGACAAAGTTAAAAAGCAGATTATCTTTCAACAAACGGTTTTACATGTGAAATGTGGTGTAAACCTTTACTCTTCCTAGTACGCAGAGTTTCAACTTCAACGCAATTATCATGTGGTATACGTCGGATTCTGTAAGGTCCATTGTAAACTAGAAAGAATTTGTGACTCAAGTGTTTCTTCTTATGTGACAATGAATGAGCTTTAATGAGAACTTTCTGACCAATATACAGTTTCTTTGCATTTGCTTTACAGTGAAGTTTTCTCCTTTTGTCTGCTGCAGATTTTATATTTTTAAGAGCCAAATCAATTATGTCTTTGTGTCGAAGTTTACGTGTATTTGGGAAAGGTACAAGCTCTCTGATTCTGTTCGGTGGTTCTTCATTCTTTAGTACAAGAGTAGGTGGTAAAGCAGTGGAATCATGAGGCATTTCATTCAGCACATTTTGAAATAAGTGTAAATATCTGTCCCAATGCTGATGCTTTCTGTGACAATAAAGTCTGCAAAGCTTATTGATTTCTTTCATAATCCGTTCAGACAGGTTACAATGTGGTGAGTACAATGAAATAAAAACTGGTTTGATTTTATGATTCCGAAGCATGCGTGACCAAACAGCAGATCTGAATTGAGGTCCGTTATCTGAAATGACTTTGCTAACGTGTCCAACTTCACGTAAGAAATTTTTAACAAAGGCGTTGGATACAGATCGTCCAGTGGCTTTACGTAACGGAGTGAAAGAAACAAATTTTGAAGTAAGTTCAACAGCGACTAAAACGTACGAAAATCCATTAGATGTTCTGACAAGCGGTCCCAAGAGATCAACAGCAACAAATTCTTTTAATTTAGAAGGAATAATAGGAAATAACGGAGCACGATGTGAGACAGTGGATGGTTTCGCCTTTTGACAAAGTTTACAAATAGACAAGACTCTTCGAATTCTCTTTTCCATATTGTTAAAATAACAAGTCGTTCGAAGAATATGATAACATTATCGTGGACCAAAATGTGCGTAGCTGAAATGAATGTACCAAATGAGCTTATTAACAAAATCGTCTGGAATGCAAAGTACCCATAGCTTGTCATCAACAGTGCAGCGTTTGAAGAGTATGTTGTTTCTAACCAGGTAATAATGCCGAATCTGTGTGTGTGTCTTTTCATGCCATTTGCTCTTGATGTCCTTCCAAATCGGATCTTTATCTTGTTCATGAGCAATGTCCTTTAAAGATGTGGTGATGAAGTTTTCAAAGGCGACTTTCTGAATGTAAAGAATACTGAAATTTTTCTCGAGGTTGCCTTCTGTGTTACTTTTCTCAAGCCCAGCCGGTGCGCGTGACAGTGCGTCCGCAACAATGTTCTCCTTGCCGGGAATGTAGACTATTGTGAAGCGGAATTCTTGCAGAAACAATGCCCAACGTTTTAACCTGTCATGATTTAATTTTGAAGACATAAGAAATTGTAATGCACGATGATCACTGTATACTTTTACGTGCTTACCAGAAAGAAAGAAACGGAATTTGTTAAATGCCCAAACGATAGCCAAAGCTTCTAATTCAGTAACGGAATAATTTTTTTCAGATTTTGTTAGCACTCGGCTAGCAAAAGCAATGGTTTTCTGAACGGTAGTGTCATTTTCTATGGCTTCTGGAAATAAATGGGCACCAAGACCGACTTTAGAAGAATCCGCGCTAAGGCAGATATTTTGTGACAGATCTGGATGAGCTAGTATTGGCGCGTTAAGTAGCGATTCTTTCAAAGAATTGAATTCCAACTGTGCTTGTTCGTCCCAGTTCCAAATAGAATTTTTTCCAGTGAGAGAACAAAGTAACTATTATAAATTTATAAGAAATGCATTGAGAAGCTATCAGAAAATGGTCTGGCAAAATAAAAAGGATACTGTACAGTGGAGAAAAACTATTTTTGACAGAGGATGTGAACAAAATACAGAAGGCAGGCTTAGATAGGACTTTTGGGAATAATGATGAATGAAGGGAGATCTCCAAGAAGCAAAGAAAGTTTTGTTTGCAAAATACTGCAATGAAACAAACCCTGTCCTTTCCTTGTGTGTTATCCCACTATGTGTTTGGGTACCCTTGTGTATATATGTTCTTCCTGTCTTTATATGTTTACCTCATCAGACTTTTGTTGTAGAATTTTTCTCATACTCAGCTACATGAACTATGATGAGGAATACTGTTATCCTCAAATATAATTTGCATTAATAATATGTTATTTACTTTGTAAAGATGTTAGACATTATTAATTCTGTTTTGTTTTAATGCTCATGTGTAAAGTTGATGTTTCAAAAGTTATTCTGATCTTTTATGTATTTACTTATGTCATAATTCCTGTAACACTGATGTATATGTTTATTTCTATTCTTTTGTAAAGCCCCTATTACTACAAATGTTATCTGTATTATTATGTTTTTAATGATGTGTTTTGTACCTTTGTTATTGTATTCTTATGTTATAAAATTGTAATTGTCACCAGTTCATGATATTATTAACTTGTTAGTTACATTTCACTGCACACATTTCTGTTGGTCATAGTATATGGACAATATGTGAGAAGTAGGGACTGATAGTGTTTGCACGTGTGTTAATGATTCAGCAAGGGACTGGATAACAGCATTGCTGGTTCTAAGGACAATTTCAAAAACTTTGTGAGTGCACAAGTGGTGGTTTATGGACTTGCTATATTGTCCGCAAGACTCTTCAGTGGTGATTGTGCACCTGCACAGTCACAACAGATGGCTGCTGGCCATCTCTTCAAGGACTACAGTGGGTCTACATCTTTGATGATCCATCAATACCATTATTTCTACAAGGACTGCAGTGGGTCTGCACCTCTGGTGGCCCACCAATACCGTAATCTCTACCAGGACTACAGTGGGTCTGCTCTGTGATGACCTACCTACCAATATTCTTCAAAACTTCGAATGACTCTGCTGTGGGTTTGCTCTGTTGTGACCCATTACTTGTCTGCATGTCTAGAGTCAGCACTGTCTTTCCGTTGGAAGGACAACACTACTTCTTCAAGACTGCATGGAAATCCACCACTTCCGTGTGCATTTTCTTCTACTGCTGACACTTTGAGAAAAACACTACTATTTTACCGTAATGAACGATCAGGACTGTCTTTGTGGACTGTGAGAAAATTTGAGCTTTTGACCAACATTGTATCAATAAGTGTGTGTGGATTCTGTGAGAAAATTTGAGCTTTTGACCAACATTGTATCAATAAGTGTGTGCATTTGATTTCTTTGTTATTGTAATTATGAAAAATTTTTTCAAATCTGTATTGGCCACTGCCCAAGTCAATTTGTAAAATTTTTTTGTGGGGAGCATGGGGGCTATGTAAGTAGGCTGTTTAGGTTTTTGTAGGCTGTTTAGGTTTTTTTTATTGGTAACGCCACCTCTGTATGAAAATCACTGGCTGTGCTGTGTGCAGTCTGTGGCTGCTTTGCATTGTTGTAATACTCGCCATTGTAGTGTTGGGCAGCGGCAGCTGGATGTGAACAGCGCGTAGCGTTGCGCAGTTGGAGGTGAGCCGCCAGCAGTTCAAATGGTTCAAATGGCTCTGAGCACTATGGGACTCAACATCTTAGGTCATAAGTCCCCTAGAACTTAGAACTACTTAAACCTAACTAACCTAAGGACATCACACACACCCATGCCCGAGGCAGGATTCGAACCTGCGACCGTAGCAGTCCCGCGGTTCCGGACTGCAGCGCCAGAACCGCTAGACCACCGCGGCCGGCCCGCCAGCAGTGGTGGATGTGGGGAGAGAGATGGCAGAGTTTTGAAATTTGTCACGAACTGCTATATTTATATATGATGATATCAAGGTAAATACATTGTTTGTTCTCTATTAATATCTTTCATTTGCTAACTATCCCTATCAGTAGTTAGTGCCTTCCATAGTTTGAATCTTTTATTTAGCTGGCAGTAGTGGCGCTCGCTGTATTGCAGTAGCTTGAGCAGCGAAGATTTTTGTGAGGTAAGTGATTTGTGAAAGGTATAGTTTAATGTTAGTCAGGGCCATTCTTTTGTAGGGAATTTTGAAAGTCAGATTGCGTTGCGCCAACAAAACATTGTGTGTCAGTTTAAGCACAGTCATGTATAATTGTTCAAAAGGGGACGTTTCAAAAGGACGTTGTGTTACGACTCAAACTGTGTGGAAGAAGCTGTATGATATGCAGCTTCACTCCCGACGTCCATCGCGAGGTCCATCTTTGCAACCACGACACCATGCAACGCGTTACAGATGGGCCCAACAACGTGCCGAATGAACCGCTCAAGATTGGCATCACGTTCTCTTCACCGTTGAGTGTCGCATATGCCTTCAACCAAACAATCGTCGGAGACGTGTTTGGAACCAACCCATTCAAATTGAAAGCCTTAGATACTCTGCCCAGCGAGTGTAGGAAGGTGAAGGTTCCCTGCTGTTTTGGGGTAGCACTATGTGGAGTCGACGTACGCCGCGGGTTGGTCAAAGAAGGCGCCGTAACAGCTGTACAATATGTGAATGCCATCTTCCGACCGATAGTGCAACCATATCGGCAGCATATTGGCGATGCATTGGTCATCATGTACAACAATTCGCGCCCCCATCGTGCACATTTTGTGAATGACTTCCTTCAGGATAACGATAGCGCTCGACTAATGGCCAGCATGTTCTCCAGACATGAAGCCTATCGTACATGCCTGGGATAGCTTTAAAAGGGCTGTTTATGGACGACGTGACCCGCCAAACACTCTGAGGGATCTAGACCGAATCACAGTTGAGGAGTGGGACAATCTGGACCAACAGCGCTTTGATGAACTTGTGGATAGTATGCCACGACGAATACAGGCATGCATCAATGCAAGAGGACATGCTATGGGTTTAAGAGGTACCGGTTTGTACAGCAATCTGGACCCCCATCTCTGAAGGATTCCCTGTATGGTGGTACAACATGCAATGTGTGGTTTTCATGAACAATAAAAAGGGCGGAAATGATGTTTATGTTGATCTGTATTTTAATTTTCTGTACAGGTCCCGGAACTCTCGGAACTGAAGTCATGGAAACACTTTTTTTTTATTTGTGTATTAAGAACAAAGTGAGAGCAAAAAAGTAATACTATCATAACTTCCTTGCTTCAGAAACAACAAAGAAATTTGCAGCAGTCAAATCAGATCATTACAAAGAGACCTACGAAAGGTTCGACATAACTGGCTGGCGAGCGTGATATCTACCGCCTAGCAAAGGAGTGGCGTAAGTGCACAGCAGACATAGAGGAATTCTCTGGCGTCGGAGACCAAAATAGCACTGGTAAATGTATTTCGAATGTCTTCTACGTCGCACATCCCCCAGTACAATAGTTGACTCCCGATCAAAGATTCATCATGTCACGCATCAAATCTGGAATTCTAAAAGCCACAGGAGAGATTAAACATGGGAAGCGACTGGGCTCGATGATGTGCTAGCAGAACTGTGGAAGCATGTCAATGTTTCCTCTACAAGAGCACTGAAGAGAAGAACGTACCAACCGAACGGATATTGATTACACAGTGCCAATTTGGAAACAAAAGGGGAGTCAAGCTGAATGTTGAAACTACTGAAAATACTGACCTGTACCCCTCCTGTCACATACACTGATGATCATAGAGCGGATCACAAACGGCAGAGCACCCTGGCTTGTCAGTATTACGGACAATCAGTGTGGCTTCGGAAAGGCGGGGCGACCGCCTCTGCTGTCCACGCAACTTGCTTGGCTTTTTTTTTTTTTTTGGTCATCAGTCTACTGACTGGTTTGATGCAGCCCGCCACGAATTCCTTTCCTGTGCTAACCTCTTCATCTCAGAGTAGCACTTGCAACCTACGTCCTCAATTATTTGCTTGACTTATTCCAATCTCTGTATTCCTCTACAGTTTTTGCCCTCTACAGCTCCCTCTAGTACCATGGAACTCATTCCCTCATGTCTTAGCAGATGTCCTATCATCCTGTCCCTTCTCCTTATCAGTGTTTTCCACATATTCCTTTCCTCTCCGATTCTGCGTAGAACCTCCTCATTCCTTACCTTTGCTTCGATTCTCTTCTCTTCCGGTTTTCCCACAGTCCATGTTTCGCTACCATACAATGCTGTACTCCAGACGTACATCCTCAGAAATTTCTTCCTCAAATTAAGGCCGGTATTTGATATTAGTAGACTTCTCTTGGCCAGAAATGCCTTTTTTGCCACAGAGAGTCTGCTTTTGATGTCCTCCTTGCTTCGTCCGTCATTGGTTATTTTACTGCCTAGGTAGCAGAATTCCTTAACTTCATTGACTTCGTGACCATCAATCCTGATGTTAAGTTTCTCGCTGTTCTCATTTCTACTACTTCTCATTACCTTCGTCTTTCTCCGATTTACTCTCAAACCATACTGTGTACTCATTAGACCGTTCATTCCGTTCAGCAGATCATTTAATTCTTCTTCACTTTCACTCAGGATAGCAATGTCATCCGCGAATCGTATCATTGATATCCTTTCACCTTGTATTTTAATTCCACTCCTGAACCTTTCTTTTATTTCCATCACTGCTTCCTCGATGTACAGATTGAAGAGTAGGGGCGAAAGGCTACAGCCTTGTCTTACACCCTTCTTAATACGAGCACTTCGTTCTTGATCGTACACTCTTATTATTCCCTCTTGGTTGTTGTACATATTGTATATGACCCGTCTCTCCCTATAGCTTACCCCTACTTTTTTCAGAATCTCGAACAGCTTGCACCATTTTATATTGTCGAACGCTTTTTCCAGGTCGACAAATCCTATGAAAGTGTCTTGATTTTTCTTTAGCCTTGCTTCCATTATTAGCCGTAACGTCAGAATTGCCTCCCTCATCCCTTTACTTTTCCTAAAGCCAAACTGATCGTCACCTAGCGTATTCTCAATTTTCTTTTCCATTCTTCTGTATATTATTCTTGTAAGCAGCTGCGATGCATGAGCTGTTAAGCTAATTGTGCGATAATACTCGCACTTGTCAGCTCTTGCCGTCTTCGGAATTGTGTGGATGATGCTTTTCCGAAAGTCAGATGGTATGTCGCCAGACTCATATATTCTACACACCAACGTAAATAGTCGTTTTGTTGCCACTTCCCCCAATGATTTTAGAAATTCTGATGGAATGTTATCTATCCCTTCTGCCTTATTTGACCGTAAGTCCTCCAAAGCTCTTTTAAATTCCGATTCTAATACTGGATCCCCTATCTGTTCTAAATAGACTCCTATTTCTTCTTCTATCACATCAGACAAATCTTCACCCTCATAGAGGCTTTCAATGTATTCTTTCCACCTATCTGCTCTCTCCTCTGCATTTAACAGTGGAATTCCCGTTGCACTCTTAATGTCACCACCGTTGCTTTTAATGTCACCAAAGGTTGTTTTGACTTTCCTGTATGCTGAGTCTGTCCTTCCGACAATTGCAGAACGACTGGCTTGTCGGTAATAAACACTGTGAGTCGTCAAAACATCTTGTTTTCCTGAAGCTGGTTTTTGGTTACCACGAAATCTCATGCGGTTTGCCGTCCGAAAGTGTGAAATACCTAAAGAACTACATGAATGAGTCTGGCCGCTCTGGAACAATGGCAAAGGTCGAGTACATTCTGCTGTTGGAGCATCATTTGCGTTTCTTGTCCTTGTAGGTGACCATCACATTCTGTTCATAATAATAGTGGGATAAAGTCACCACAGACTTTCAGTAGTTGTCGTTTTGGATCCTGCTGCAAACTGATAATGCTCTTCTGGCTAATGAAGACCAGAACGACCTTCAACGATACGACCAGGCGTAATAGAACAGCCTTGAACTCCTCCTGCCTACGCCGCTATAAGAAAAAAACTGATTACTTATCCATGGATATAAATAGTACGCACACAATCAAGCTCGATCGTATAAATTTTCAAAAGACTAACGTCTTAAAATAATTTAGCTGAAAACTCGCTGCCGTTCGCCCAGTCGTTCTGCAATCACATACCACTTTTGCAGTACACGGCTTAAACGACGGACCATGAGTGATGTGCTTTGTAGTAAGGTACCGGACTCATTCAGGTATATAATACACTCCGCCTAGTTGCTTTTCACGGTGCAGAACGGCGGCCGACAATAAAAGAAGCGGAGCAACCACTTATAGTAATGGAATCCGAAATGCTTCGTTGAATGTCTGGCCTGTCATTTCAAGATCTCAAGCGGTACGGACTGGCACCTATTCTTGAAAAGATGAGGGAAAGCCGTCTGTGGTGCTACGGACACTTTCTTCGAGCAGACGAAGATACAATGTCAAAACGCGGTTCTTCTTTGAAAGTCGATGATAAACGACATATTGGGAGATCGATGCAATGTTTTCTAGATACCCGCCATATAAATCTCCACTTTGACGAAGCGTAAGACCACGTCAAGGTGAGAAAGAGAGAGAGAGAGAGAGAGAGAGAGAGAAAAGAACAGACCTCGTTGCATAGTGGAACAAACGCTGAGGAAGAAGGAGAAAAAGATGAAGAGTTTAAGTTATGAATCGAACTTGGGCATGACATTTGCTAATAAATTAAAAATAGAGAGAAAAAGTATTCCATTAGTAAGGAGGAAACAAATCTATTTACTATTATTCAAAATACGGTCAACCTTATTTTAGTTCTGTTCGATTCCTGTCAAGTCGATTTTCTAAGACTTCATATGAATACATGTATTTAGACCAAATATGTTTTATCTGCTAGTAAATTCTACTGAAGTGTGATCTGTTCCATTTATTTCTATATATTTGAAGTTTCCTTCTGCAGGCGCTTTCGGTAGTTTTAATCCTACTTATGAATTAATGTCGTTATCATTATCTTGAGGGATTTACTGTAATTTATCAGCTTCTGAAGGTTAGAGATATTTTACTTCTTCATCAGACTGTGAACTCCTTGGTACATTAACTTCAATGATATAAATGGAATACGATGTTTTTATTATTAAAACAAGCCTTCCTATTTTTCTAAGGTTCTCTCTGTACCTGTATTATTGATTTTCGCCTTCCCATTTGTTTAGTATGCTGTGATTCTCTGCAGCAAAATACAAGACGTGATTTTAATTCAGATCTGTGTTGTCTGAAGCAGTGGTGTAAAATAGTGGCTGCTTTGTCTGTTAATGATGATGATACTAGGTTATAGAACATTTTTAACGTTAGGCTAGACTTTCTCTACGTGCAATGCTCTGATGCATGTTTGTGCACGTATTTCATCTTATTCGCAAACAGTAGGAGATTAAGAATTAAAATTTAGAAAATAACTAACTGTTGAGCTTTAGAAATTAGCTAGAAATTAATTGGACATCTGAAGTAGAAAACTGGGTTAATACACATAAAGTGTAGATAGTTGTAGAGACTATGATTTCTTCCTTGCAAAAACTGTGTGATTATAGATTTTATGATCCAGAAAAATAACAGGATACATAAAATTTACAAGAAGACTATACCAATCTCTTTAATATGATATTACACAAAGTCGGAACAGAGATCATAATTCTATAGTGGTTTGTATTCAGCAGGCACAATCAATAACTCTAGCAGTATGATTTTTAACTGTTCGGTTTTGCAGAGAGGATTTTAAGGATAAAGTCGTGTTAAATGTGATATTGACCTTTCCAGGTACGACAGCTCAACTCTGAATTGATCCGTGTCAGGTGTATACATAAGGGAACAAGAAAACAATGACAGTAACAATTTATAGAATTTAACATGTTTATTTGCATTTTCGTTTCTGTACAAATCGTATTTGTAATTTCTTGTTTTGAGGTGTGCTCTTTCCATTTCAAAGAACACGAACGACAATAAAAATTTACGTTTATTCAGACAGTAAACAGAGTGACACAGTAAGAGGGAGGCCGGGAAAAGCGTTTCAGAGATCATACGAACAACTAAGAAACGGTGGTTTCGAACGAAAAGATCGTATTTCCTGCTAGTTTCAGGAAAGCATTGTACAAAAATTCGTGCAATCATTGGCTTTCCGGTGTAGACACAGCTGCATTCTGTGCGTTACTCCAAATGGTATTTCTTTCTTATAGCCTGAAATAGCTGTAATATGAAGGTCCTTTAGTGAAATACACATAATGTTGAAAAACGGTAAATTATTGTCTTATTATTAGAATCCGGTGTTGCGTGACACGTTGGGCAAAACACACGTAAGGTATGGTTCTCCAGACTGAAGAATGTAAAACACGAAATTGATTGTTTCAAAATGTCTGTAGTAGTTAGGTGCGACATTCACCATAAATTCAGGATATACGGGAAAGAACACGGAGACCAAGCTTCGAAGTAATTCATTTGATATAGAACTGGAAAATAATCGTGCCTAGTGCTGTGTGCTTAGCTTGGAAGTTTAAGTAGTATACTGCCGTACAGCAGTTTTAAATTCGAAAGAATTGTATTAGTTATGGACCGAGATTTCGTTACTTAATAGCTGGCGTAAACATTTGGGTATTACGAATGCTGGAGCAGTTGCTATCAGTTTCTGCTATAGTTTGATTACATAATATCGGATATATTAAATTCTAATAGTATGACATAACACTGTTCAAGAAAATCTTGAATTTCTGTTAAAAAGGGTCGGAAACGTCCGGATGCTGCAATGCATTCCACTGAAAACGCTAGAAGAATTTCCACCTACGGTTAGATGTTGTGCCATGTTGTTTGTGGCCTATGATTTGAAAAGTCCTTTGGTGAATTAAGCACATCTTATTTCTGTGAACTTCTGCAACTGCAATAAATTCGCAATAAATGTACAGTGGGTACGGAAACTGACTCTAAATAACATATTTGTCCAAATGTAACAAAATACTTCCACGATTGACTGCAGTTACTGCACAAGACTACGTGCCTCCTAATTACACTTAATAAGGCCCCATACTTAACACATTTTCTGAGCTCGTACGCCTTCCTAAATTACAAGACGAAAATCTCCTCAGCACAAAACCAAACTTTTGAAGTAGTACATAAGCCATCGAATAAAGCCACCCGTATCTTATAACCCCAATAACATCCACAGTAAGATTTTCTTGTAAACAAAAAATAAAGTTAGAATTTCTGGAATAGTGTGCATGTTTTGGCCAGCTGTCCACATTGTCCTTAAGAGCGTAGAAGTTACCTAGGTGCTCATTAAATTAACAGAATTCAAGTAATGGACTCACTAACTTCAGCAGCTCTAGTAGACAATCGAGCGTAACTGGCACTTATGTGAATTTTGTATTTATGTGTGTGTGGCGTTATGAGTAAATGGTGATGGAACTGCGGAAGATAGCAAGAAAAATTGGTCTATGGAAGTGATAAAATCGGAGCTGAAAAAATGAAACAAACGAGATCACTGCGGTTTCTGGTTCCCAGTTCACAGAGCATTTACAGGCAGTTATTTTACCATATTACTGTCTGACCTGAATAAACATGCAAAGCAGCAGACCGTGTCTGAACCAAGGAGTGATTTCGTACTTCAAACGTAAAAGAAATGATATCAGCCATTACAACAATAGGGGTACCTGAACCCTACTTGATATTGTTGAGATAGCAGGTTCAAAACCGATGATTTACATCTGAACTGATATTATTCTCTCGCCACAATACATGGATATAAATTACATACGATATTAAAAGAGTGAGATCAGAGAAAATTAAATTATCATCCATTTTAAAAAAATCATATTATACGAGCAGAATCACTAGTCCACTACATTTCTGTCATTAGGCCGTGCAAAGTCCTGTCGTTTGTTAGCGTGTTTCTCTATGTGAGACCAGACTCCTGGCTCATTCCAAGGATGGCCAGTACAACACATTCTTCATTACATTGAGTAAATCCTACGAAGTATACATATTTACATGCAAACATTATAGACTTACCAAATTCCACAAAAATCTGATTTACCATTAGCAAGCAATTAAAAAACCTACCACCGAGACAGAAATTACTTTTATGCAATATATAAATTATGTATTATAAATGTCTTGTAGACATGGAGTAGTAAACTAATTTCGTTGATAACGCTGTAGTATCACCTTGTGGACAATCAAGAGATCACTCCATGAAGCGGTAAAATAACAAAATGCAGGACCTTCTATTCAAGGGAATTCGTCGAATTAACTTATGGAATCTCCTTCTGTTTGTAAATCAGCAGGGTGGAAGTCATTGTGAAAGCTCGTTTGTAATCTAATAATCACACATAACATTGCCTCAGTAACAGACATACGGGACGTGACGCCAGTTGTGTTTCACACCTTAAAGACAGCAGGTAACACCAAAAGCACGGACCTAGCTTTGAACAGATTTTAGTCAGGACAATTTGATGTTTTAAAATGTAAGATGTATGTCTTCGAATTAAAGAACTACAAACCGAGAAGGAGGAGATGGAAGCTAAATTCGCATGCTGTTGAGGAATCGCCTGATTATAAGATAGAAACTTTGTGCCTAACCTTCCATAAATAAATCTCCAAAAATTGTAGCGGTGTAGTCACCAAAAGCATCGGGTAAAAGAAATTTTCTAGATGATTTCAAGATTGCCGGTTCAGGGATGTCGATTTACGGATAGCCTAACACTGCCTAACAAGCATGAGAACAATTTATTTAAGGTTCTAGAAGTATATTTGAAACAACACGAGAGTTGAATATTGGACTGTAGTTAGGCAGACAGTGCAGTG
This sequence comes from Schistocerca serialis cubense, assembly GCF_023864345.2. Taxonomy (NCBI): domain Eukaryota; kingdom Metazoa; phylum Arthropoda; class Insecta; order Orthoptera; family Acrididae; genus Schistocerca; species Schistocerca serialis. The sequence goes on along the minus strand of NC_064642.1, from coordinate 647,314,805 downwards.
TTAACTTAAACGCCTACAAAAATAGTAACAGCTGTGAACAAATTGTTGACCGGTTTGGAAAGTAGGATGGAATTAGGGCTAGATGTAAAGCTATGACGGCGGATTCGGGATTGTGCCTGGACAGCTCAGTCGATAACAGCATTTCCCGCGACACGCAAGGTTTTGGGTTTTAGACCCGTTCCTGTACACGGTTTTAATCTGCCAGGAAGTATCGTGTAGAACGTCCTACGGGATGGATGTACTTATGATGAATTATTCTCAACTTACTGGTCTCAACTCCATAATCTGATGTTTTGCTTCGAATACTGCCTCCAACATGGATGAAGACTGTAAAAATGCAATTTCTGTGTGTCTGTGTGTGCTCGTACAAGAATAAGAATTTGACAGAAATGAACAGATGCATGTTTTTGAACGGGTACCATTGTGAAACGTCTCTGAACGTCGACACCGGTGTAGCAGTATGCAGTGGAATAATCTCTTAAATACAGCCTTGGTTAAAGAAGAAAAGAAACGTTCTCACTGGGGCAAGCATCTTCTAAATGAATGTCGTAATGTTCTACAGTCACACTTACAAGGAAAGCTTTACAATACGATTCGAAAATACTGCCGTGTTGGACGTCAATAGTTCGCTGCATGAGTACTCCTCGAAACAAAAGTAAAAGTTATGCTACGTAGTACTGGTAGAAGGACGTAGAACAAGTGGAACGTTAAATGTAATGGAGAACTCACTTAAGAAGGGTATCACTCAAAAGTGTTTCTAAAGTCACTCCGTGTTCATCCACGTTTATCCTGGAATTCCAATGGTGTATCCCACCCCGTTTCTTATATTGTTAGCATGTGCACTCCTGCAGCAGAAATGAACACAGTCGTTAGCTTAGACGTAATGCTGTAATGTGAGCCAAAAACACAGCCTCCCTCATCCATCTCAATGCGCTGGTGATGAACGATGATTGTTTCGTCGCAGTGGTACAATGAAGTCTTCAGGAAGCGTTGAATAACAGCGACAATGGTACAAGACATCTACACAGTATCTTATAATTAACGTAGTTTTATAAAGAGCCTTAAAAACATCTAAAACACAAATTTTTAAAAGATGTTTTCGAGGGAATTTGAAACTCATGATATTGCAGCACGATATGTTAGTAAGAACTCACACTTAAACTAAAATTACTGTTTTGCACCGTGAGTTGTACATGTTGACTCTCACAGAAGAATGATGAAGTTTTGCACAGTGTAAAGTGCCAAAGTCTTGTTAAAACTATTCACAAAATTCTGCACTGAAGTATTCGTGTAATCTAGATGAACAGTTGGTTTTGATTAGACCACAAGGAAAAAACATTGTTTTCACTTGTGCTCGTATATGTCTGAAGAATTCACAAATATGTTCCACACCGATAGAAAACTTTTCTATCATAATTTTAAATTAATCTACACTTAGAACTGATTGCAATAAAACAAAAATATGATCTCTTTAGATGGCTTTCGCTATGATAAGTGAAGAAAACAACCAAGTATAACAAATCTAAAATCCCAGGCGTGTATAGTGCAGTTTTGTGTCTATTACAAATATCCTAAACAAAATATCGTCCTTTTTTAATGATGCGATATTCAGGCAGCTTCTCCAAGCACGTGCCCCAAAATAACTGATCTTCTTTCTTCAGCAGAGCAAGATTTGTAAATTCTTCAGAATTTAACATTTTTCCATTTTTAGAATATCGTGTGCAACATTATCGCCGAAGATACGGCTTTACATGATGCAGGAGGTATTCTCAGACTTTTTATTAAGCTCCTCTCATCCAAAACGTGACGCAGTTACAAAAAAATCTGCGTGCTACTGTTTCTATAAACATCAGTCTCCGAGTTCAGAGGCGAAACGCCACTTTTCGGACAAATAATTCGCATTTAGACGGTGAATGGCTGAGAGCAAGGCAACTTATATCATTTTACTTGACTTATTTACATTGCCCTTCAACACCTTTGTTACATTCTATATACTTCGATCAGGTACAAAATTGCGGTTTCACTTCGAGACATTGGTACGTTCTGAATCAACGTGGAAATGAAGGAAACGATAACTAATACGACAGCTCTTCATGTTGTTACTGCTTGGACCAGGTATAAACAAAGGGTGGAGATGAAGTAGAATGTACATGAGCAGTAATTTTGAGCACTGAAATATTCCAGAGTGAGAAATGTGTCATCTGATAGGTTGGAAAGTTTTATGAGCCGGTAGGCGACAGATGAGTATCATATCCCATGTCGTGACTGTAGGACTGTCGAATTCCGACGGTGATTGCATCGGCGGACGGCGTGACTGCATGCGGCGCGCTGGCGATCCAGTCGACGACTGGCTGTTTCATTGCGAGACCGCTGATCGAACGTGGCGCCACTGGCGGCGGCCGCGCATGCGCAGGAGTGACGTTGGCGGCTGGGCAGAGAAACACGGACAGACAGCCACACTCAGACCTGCGTGTGCGTGTTGCTGTGCAGCTGGTCGCCGTCCGCGCTGTTGATCTGGTTGGCCGGCGTGTAGTACTGGAAGGAGCAGAACTAAACTGGAGTTAATCAGGACTAGCACGGATTATCAAACTTTGAAATATTTCAGTTTTAACTACAAAATTAATTTCAAGAAGCATTTTTACTTAATGAAGGTTTCATAAAATGGAAAGCTGTGAAGATGAATGCACTTTCATGGTTGTTGCCTTCTTGTACTACTCATTAGTGATTTTATAATGCTAGTGATAAGAGTAAGTACCACTGGTTTTACTTTGACACTTATGATATGGTTCCCTGTACCATTTATTCTTTAATTTGATGGTACCATCAGCAATATCAGAATATCAGTACTGGAGGTATCGAATGGAGTTGGACCAAATAATAAACTATTTCTTTAATTTAATGAAAATAAAAATGTATGCAGTATCCATGTAGTACACAAGAGAAACAGGTTCCATAGAAAAATTACATACCATACACAGTCTACAGCAAACATAAAAGTTTTCGACAACACACACCTCTAAGACAAAGTATGTACCCATTAACCATATAGGACTATAGGACCAGAATTAAGACAGCAAGAAATAACATCCATGGTATTAGTGGGCGCCGTAACGGGAAAAACCTGAGGGGGAAGACCAAGGTAGCAATATGTCCAAAAAATAATTGAGGACATTGGGTTTAAGTCTTACCCTGACGTTGGGAATGTATAATTATGTGGATCGCTTAATACCACTTAGTCTTGTAGACTGACGAGGCAAAATGCATCCTTGGACAAGTGATTCGAGTACTGACTTTAAACTGGAGTTTATGTAAACATGGAATAATTCCCTTACTGAACCTCGTATTAAAAATAAGTGCTTTTATCTTAGTCGTCGCAGTACCAAGGTGTGAGAAGGGGAGGACTACCTTTTGAAAAAACTGTAATCTGGTCATGTACTCAATATTTCAAAATTTAGAAAAAAAATTCCTTTTAATGATTTCTTATAGCAGATTCCGTAGTTGTTTTCAATTTTTCAGTAAAACGAAACCCTAAAACCTAAGTCTTAGTAGTGAATGTGACTTTTCGCAACAAATGTCATGTTCATATTACCAGGTTCACGACCTTTATTACCTTATAAAGTATGTTGTGAATAAAACTGAATGACAATTAACGATTTTTTTTTTTAATTTTGTTGATCATAAGGTACCCTTTCTCTCTGTGTGCACTTTATGGAAAATCTTATGGTATTGCTAAGATTGTGCTAAAAGATTTTTTCAAGGTCTGGACCCTACTTCCACATCGCTACCCATTTAAAAAAGATGGTGTTAATAAGAGTTAATGTCAGTTAATGGAACTGTTTTTTTAGTTCGTTTTTGTGGTAGGCATAAAGTACTCCACCTTTTTATAGTGCACGTTATGGAAAACATGTTACTATTGCTAGGGTTATATAAAATGTTTTTGTGAAGGCATACTTTTGTTTGAAAAACAGTGGGTAACAATGCTCTCTGATCATGGCACGTGTGGGCAGCATAAATTTTATTTCACCACCTGTATCTCGTTTGCGATTAAAATATTGGTCATTTGCTCCTGCATTTTCTATTTTATTTTATACTCAAACTGGTTTTTGAAAACAAAGCATTATTTATGTGTTTTGTTATGTATTATGAAGATCCTTTTGAGTTTAACAAACGTTTAAATATACATCATCAATCACTGCCTTGTGATTCTGCCATTTTTGTTACATCATTATTGACTTATTTTTGGAACTGAAATCGATACCAATTACCATATAATATCTGGCATGGAACCGTCCATGGGAACTCTTCCATTGGTAATGACTTGCTAATTTCGTATTCTAACAAATTAATTTCTGTTAACATTTGTGATTTGTGGGAAATAATATATTAATTTGTATAAATAAAGAAATTTCCTCGAATAGCATAGATTTCTGTTTCTATTCTTACTGTGTCTTACCAGGCATATAATGTTTTCATCAGGGTTTTGCATATCTATAAGTACCTAAAATTCATTGTTGAAGAAACGAAAAAAACAAAAATTAGTATTCGTTAATAGACTGCACATATTATGTAGAACCCAAATTGTGGAGTTTCTATTAATTCAAAGCACATATGGATGTAGTATACACGACAGTCAGGTGAAAAGTTCCCAGACTGGCAGGGATCGATAACATCTCACTGCGCAGACGTGAACTTCGATAACAACAGTCCCATCTACACGAATGTACCTTGTCTTAAGGCCCACCGGTATTTTTATCACTATAGTGCGATTGTAAAAGATTTGCCGAATATCGAAATACGTCTTCCATAAAAAGTTGGATTCAAACGGTTTTCTACCCACAACGTTCTGTAAATCGAGAAATGGATGGAAAACAGATGGGTAACACACACGATAAATATGGTACCGGTCAATTTTCCAACAGTCTGTACTTGAAAAATCTCAGTTATCACATTGGTAAAGGGCCCTTGCAAAGAAGTGTACTCTTCACGAGGTATACGCTTTTTTCGTACGTATGAGGTGTGAGTCAGAAGAAAAGGTATATGCATCAACGGGTGATGGTATTACGGATTCTAAACAAAACCCATTATATGGAAATATGCCCTATTCCGAGTGGTTTCCGAAGCAGAACACAATTAATATAACTTTTGCGCGTTTTTCTTGAATAACTCGAAACCGCACCTCCAGCATTAAAGTACATTAAATTTCCATTAAAAAAAAGGCCCTACTCATTTTTTCTCTAGGAGTAACAGTTAGGGCAAAGAGAGCGCGAGAATACTGAAAATCTCGCGCGACTATCATACGCTGTAGCTTAGGTAGCTTTTGTAGGCCAATTTGAGATAGCTTCCCCACTTGATAGACCACGAGTGACCCATCACAAATTGTTCGCCTCCGCTTCCTCTACACTATTGTGTTACGTTGTAGACAATTACAATGTTTGAATAACACAGAAAATAAATAACGGTGTACATTAAGTGCGTTCTATCTCGGTAACTATTCGGAATAGGAGATAGGTCCATTTGAATCTTTTTGCTCAGAACGACTAATGTTTGTCACCTTTCTAAGGACATCGTCGAACTAAGTATGAAATTCAGTATGTTTCTCAAAAAGAAGAAAGTACCGTATGTATGTGCGAAGCAATTATCTTAAAATATTTCAAAATTTTAGGTAAACAAAGAAAACAAACACAAAGAAGACAAACTCACCTGATTTGGAATCAGAAATATATATTTTCTTTACAAGGTATATGAGGTTAAATTTGTAAAGCAGTTCAGTATTGTAGGAAGTGGAGGTGATACAGAAACAGTAAAAGATGCTGCAGGCACAAACATGGCAAAAGGAACAGAAAGTGAAAAATCGAAGTAAATAATAAAAGGAATGTGATATAATATGTTGAATTAAACAAAAATGTTCGAAAAGACAATGGAGATGATGTTAAAAATACATAGAACATCTGGTAATAAAAATAATGGTCCTACGTCTCATTCAAAGTAACAAAGCAGAGCCACTAAAACTGCAGTGTGATTAATAAAGTTCTTTAGTAACGATAGATTTTACAATAAAGTAGTTCCTCTTTTTCCGTCATTTTCGCCTGACATCTGAGCGAGATAATGCTGAAGTTCTTGAACCTTCGTTTGGAAGGAATGAGTTAAATTTACCGTCTCGCGATCGTGAACGAAGTTTTCCATGGCACTCGTTCCATACCTCTAGGTAATGGTGACAAGTTTTGCCCGTAGAACTTATGCCAAACTATGTAAAAAAAACATAATAAGAAAAGCGGATAGCTTGAGACTTGTCTGTTACATTCACGACTTCCAATATTTATTTTCATTTTCTGCTCTTAAACAGAAGGTACTCTGCAAAGATAGATTCTGCACTGAGCCCTCAATCTCTGAAAGCAAGTTTGTCTTTGACTTTTTGGTACACTGCCACGAGGAAATGCTTTCAAATGTTAGTTTTGGTGGGCCAGTCAGAACCGAACGCGATGCCTGACCTAGTGGGGGTCATCTTGTTTTAGCGCACCTGACAGGTGCAGGTGTGGTAAGATGCTGATACAGCTGAATATGACTAAGTACAACTGAATTTAGGGTCTGTTGTTCATCTGCAGACTCTGTGCTGTAAAAGTGTGCCTGCTGTCTTGTTTTTACTTCAGGGCTTGCCTTAGTGGTTTTATAGCAGAGGTACCAACTTTTCTGAACTGTCGAAATTCGCGCACTCGTGCTTCACAGCACGACTCTCCTCACATGACAGCGATAAAAAAAACTCTGTGGCAATATTTCGTCCGGGGAGTGTACCTGGCAGAAAAAGGACGTTAAAGAGCGACAATCTGGCAACACTGCAGCTACGTGTATGATAACTACCTCTGTCAGTACATATTAAACATGCTGTACAGTGGGTGCAATGGGTAGAGTTTTGGGTTAGCATGCAGGAGGTCGAGGGTTTGATCCGAAGTTGAGGCTCATTTTTTTATTTGCTTCTTTCATTCTGACATTTCATACTGTAATATACACCGTTTCTTAGGTCGCACGCATCATAAATTTACAACATTTTGTAACGCTGAACATAACATATACGTGGTTAGACAAATAAAAAATAGACAGTTGAGACAAATGAACTGTCATAGGATGGAATAACTACAAAAGCAATATAAATTTCGAGATGCTACAGACGATAGCGTAGTACAAACCACATGATATACTTGTCATTTATACTACATGTGATATGAGCTCCCAGATATCGCACATTAGCAACCAGTGAAAATACTAATGTCCATATTAATGACCGCATGTCCTTGAGATCTGAGAACAGATGCACCGAAAGAAATATTGCTTAAGTTACAAGTTTTGTAAAATTTGCTACTGGCTTATTTTCATTTTTTTAAAGTAAGTATCCTGTAACCCATCATAGTCCCCTGTTTCTTGAAAAGTTGCCTATTCTGTGACCTATTTTATTATTATAGGTGGTTATGTGCCATTTTGTTTTGTGTGTAAGTTGCAGCTCTGTTTTCTTGCATGTGAGAATTGTCTGTCTGTAGTACCCTCCTGTGTTGTGAAAGGCCTCGTACATATACGACCTGTTTTCTACCTTTCCATTTGCATATTTGTTTGCTTAGTATCTCTATTAAATAGGTATCATAAACATTTTACACTGTCATTTGCCCCCCCTACCCCCCCCCCCCCCTATTTACACGAGTTCCTCTGCAAGAGTCCCTTAGTTTGATCAGTGAAAAACTGGATGAAGAGCGGGTGAAGCTTTGTCGTCATGTGCTGACCTCCACGTATTTTTTATTTAACGGTAACATTTTTGAACAGAATGACGGAGTGGCTATGGGTAGTCCTTTGTCACCCATAGTCGCCAATTTATTTATGGAGGACTTCGAGGCTATGGCACTGAGGACTTCAGCTTTGCAACCAACGTGCTTCTGGAGATACGTGGACGATACCTTCTTCGTATGGCCGCATGGACGTGATGCTCTTAACAGGTTTTTGGACCACTTCAACTGTCTTCATCCCCGTATCAAATTTACTATGGAGGTTGAAAATGATGGGATGCTTCCATTTTTAGACGTAATGGTTTATAAAAAAACCAGATGGAACTTTGGGACACAGCGTTCACCGAAAGCCGACACACACAGATTTGTATCTGCACCCTAAAGAGTTGTCATCCACCACACCAACGTAGTGGCGTCCTTAGGACTTTGGTACGGAGAGCATATGCCATTTCCGACGCAGACAGCTTAACCCAAGAACTTGAGCATTTGATGACTGTTTTTAAGGAAAATGGATACACCGAGAAACAGATTCGTCGGGCTATGGAATTTGGACCGTCTCCGGAGGTGTCCGAAGAGGAACATAGATCTGTGGCCTTTCTTCCTTATGCTGGAGGCTTATCGTTTAAGATTGGACGAATTTTAAGGAGTTTTAACGTTAAGAGTGTGTTCCGTCTACCCTCTAAGATTAGGGCTCTGCTCGGCTCTGTGAAGGATGATTTGGGACTTAGGGAACCCGGGGCGTACAAAATCCCGTGTTAATGTGGGAAAGCTTACGTTGGCCGTTCTATTCGCACAGTGAATGACAGGTGTGTGGAACATCGCCGTCACACGTGGCTACAACAGCCGGAAAAATCGGCCGTAGCAGAACACTGCCTGAATGACAGACACAAAATGAAATTTGAGGAAACTGTTGTAATTGCCAACGTTTCCGGTTTTTGGAATAGTGTGTATAAAGAGGCGATCGAAATTAGGTTGGCTGATAATTTAATCAACAGGGACAATGGGTTTCCTCTTAGCAAAACGTGGAATCCTGTATAATCTCGCATCAAAACTGAACGTTCTTCGGTGCGGCCTTGATTGTGATATATCGTTGCCAGCAGTGTTTCACTAAGGGCGGCGCCACCTCCCTGTTTTGGAAGTCAGAAACCGTGATGGGCGGCGCATGCGCCGTGTACTGAACGGTGGCCTATATAGGATGTCGAATTGCAATCTTGCGTCAGTTCTCAGCGGGACTCATCAGCAGAAGCAGCATTTCCTGAAGATGGCGAACAGTTGGATCGCCGAAATATCGAGTCAAGTTGATTTTAGGATCCGGCAGCAAACCCGAAAAGAGTTTCAAGCTCCTGTATGTAGTTCACTTTGGGTATAGATGTTTTGCTTAAACTGTGAAGCATGAATTCAAAGCTTGCGTTCTTGGGTGCCAGTGGGTGGTTTGATTTATTGTGAATGACGGTGCTCGTTATTGGTTTCCTGAATTGTATGAAGGCATGAGTGTTGTTTATTCTTTTTCTGGTGAGATCCAGAAGTTAATGTGTTACTTGTTTCTGTTTCTAATGTGATGTGAATTTAGGGTTGTAAATCGTTTATTTAATTGTATAGCGGTTTCATGTATATGATTCATCAGTCAGGCATATTATCTCATCGACCTTGTGGAACTGGCATAACCTTAGACTTCTTGGTATTATTATATGTCTGAAGAATCTGGTCTCTACGCTGCTCAAGAATATGTTGGCTGAGAAGCTACTAGTAGACGATCCCAATGACAGTCCTTCCTGTTGGGAGTAAAATTCTTTGCTGACCACAAAAAAATTTTGAGTAATTATTGTCCTGGATACAGTTGCTACTTCATCAATGTGTGTCTCATGTATCGCCTTGTTATATTCATTGTGTGAGTATGTTAATTGTTTCAGGTACTGGAATGCAGGAGTAAATTTTTGTGACATCAAATGTATACAGCTTGCAGTGTCTAGTATGTCTACATCCCTGAGTCTGTCTGTCTGTTTCTGAGATTCCTATTGTCTCCAAAAGTACACATCTTTAGTAATGTGCTTGCACTTTGTGCAAGGTGATGCGATGGAGTATTTCTGCACTTAATGATCAGTATGAAGGGAATATTTTATCTGTGCAGATTCAGTTGGGAATTTAGATGAGGGAGCCTTTGGACTTTTCTGTGGCATTTTCTTTATGTGGCCAACTTTGAATGTATTTTTGACGTTCTTGAATGTTTTTGAATGTTTTTCTGGTACTTCGCTGTTGGGTCACTGGTAAATTTGGTGATATTGTTACACATCAGCAAATATTGTTTTTATTTTTGTGTATTTCTTTGGTTTCACAATCACCATTACACTGCCATTGATTTTTGTTAGTGTAGCATTTTGTTGCTTTATTTTTTATTTTAGTTTACTGAACATGATTTCCACATGTGTTCTGTTACTAAATATTATGGTGGATGTGTGTGTTCTGATTATTGGGGTTATTTGTGCAGCTGCTAATTCTCAATTAAGTTTGCATTAAAATATGGTGTCTTGTGCCTTTTTTGTTTCTTTATTACATGTTCAGATTTTATTATCAGATCCTCTAATGTTTTGTGTGTTTTGTGTGTGTGTGTGTGTGTGTTTATTGGCTCGTTCTATATGTGTTTAGCAAAGTTTAGTGTCGAGGAACTCTTTTTTAGCATATAGTTGCTTAGTTTCATGTTTTAACCACATTACCTAAGCCTTCATTTTCACTTTTCTTGCAGCAGGTGATATGCCGTTCACGGAGATTTTTATAAGGTCTGGAATTACATTATGATAGATACAATTTTTACTAAACTGTTTGTTGAGGATTGTCTTCTGAAGTTTCATTAAGGTTGTATTTATTGTAGACCGCTAGTGAATTCGTCGCTTACTTATCACATACCTCTAGCTGATAGAATGGGAGTCATCTCGGGCTAATGATGGATGCAGCCTCCAGCCGGATGAGGTGCTAGCTGTTAGAAGGTAGAGCGGATTGCCAGTGAGTAGTGAATCAAAGGGGTTTCACTGCAGCCGTAATTACATCTCCACAGGAGATGTCATGTTTTACTGTGACAAAAGCCATTCTTTCTTCCCTTGATACTATCATAGTGAGTCAAGTGTGACACAGTTATAAGATTTTCCCCTATACTGCTATGTGAAATAATTCATTATGGTCTGAGATCCATGTCATTCCAAGAAAACCTCCACAGTCTCTTTTGTGAGTCAGTGCCTGTGTCAAACATTTAAGTAAATTCTTTGACAAAACTGTTTGCCTCCTCTCAACAAATTGAGATTACTAAAAAATGACAGTCTTCAACACCAGTAATTTAAAGTACACTACTTTTACTAAGTCAGGCTCAATAAAAGGCAGTAATACGATAGTTCATAATGCAAGGACTTCCCTTGATGCTATCTTTCCTTGATGTCTTTGTCATTGAATTTTTATGTGTCAATATCATGACCTTACCAGTTCTAATTTTTAACATTTTTCTGCCTTTGTTGTTACATTTTCTCTGTGTCAATGTTATGACCATAATAATTATAATTTTTAAATTTCTACATCTTTGTTATCATTTCATCATACACAAACATTATGGTGTTGCGAATTTTGACTTTTACATTTCAACATACCATGTCTTTTTAATATAACGCTATGTGTTAGAATGTTAACCTTACTAATTTTGTTATTTTATTGCGTGTACATGCACATTTCTACGATATTTTTATCCAGTATTTGTATGCAAAATCTGTGGCCTGCTTAGTTCTAACATTGTTAATTTTGCTTATGATATTTTATGTTTGCGCGAAATCCATATATATTGTCATGTAATGGTACTTTTTATGTTTTTTGTGTTAAGCAGACAATAAGTTCGTTTTTATGCAGACTGCTGATCCTTATATGAATAAGCTTTCTTTGTAGAGTGTTAAGCGAACAATTTGCTGCTGGCTTTTCTGGAAAAGATATTGCAAGTCCGCTCTAAAATATAAGGCGAATGTGATGAAAACAGTCTGTCACATTTATAACTTTCAGTATTCATTTTCCTTTGCATGTTCTTAAGTAAGAGGCACCTGGTAAAGAAACATTCCGTACTGAGCCGTCCATTTCTGAAAGAGTATCTGTATTCGACCTCTGAGTACACTGATATGAGGGAACATTTCGAAATGCGAGTTTCAGCGGGCCAGTCAGGAACATGTGACTTAGTGTGGATCATCAAACTGGTGCAGTTGGTTGGAAATGCCTGGCAGGGGTAGGTGTGCTAAGTTGCTTTATACGGCTGAATACGACTAAGTACAACCGAATTCAGGATCTGTTGATCATCTTCAAACTCTGTACTGTAAATGCGTGCCTAGTTTCTGGTTTGTACTGCATGCCTTGGCGTAGTGGTTTTCACAGTGTTTTCAGAACTTAAGTGAGCAATTTATATGTTGGCACGCTACTTTCATGCTTTTTGAGATGGGTAATCTTCAAAGACCAGTACTGAATCGTGTTTATATTGATACATTCGTAAATTAGAGCATTTGAATTCATCGCATTCTCTTTAGTGGGCTTTTCTCAATGCTTTCTGATGCATATACATTTTCTTTTGCTTAAACGTTTCACATGGTGTGATGTGTTTGAAACACATTTGCTGTTTCTCCAAGGCGGCCATAAGTGCGCTCTAAATGCAAGTACATATTTTTTTATTCAAAGATTCTAAAGTGTATGCATGATACCTGTCCATTAACTTTAAGTTCTGATATATTACTGGCTGAGTGTTGCTTTGCGGTAGGCATAAAGCTGTCGTACGAATTATATAGTGTGTCTCAAAAGGTACGCTATAACTTCACTGTGCTATAGCACACAAAGTAATTACGATTGGCTTGTGTGACAGAAAAACTCACAAAGTTTTGGTTGTGTGTGTTCCAGACTGACGTGAGTGAAGCATAATGAGAAAGATTCAAGAAAAGGCTCAGTGCATGTAATTCGCTGTGGGCGTTCATAGCTCTCTAGAGGACGATGGAATGTTCCTAAACAACCTAGAATTTTCTGACGAAGCAACATTCCACATCCGTGGTAAGAGAAAAAACACAGTGTTCGCTTCTGGGGCGCAACCAATCCCTATACGAATACTGCGACGGAAGAAGTGCGTGACATCCTGAAAGTGAATGTATGTTGGTGTTTGATGGTTGATTGCTTGTGGGATCATTTTTTTCCTCAGAAGAAACAGTTAATTCTAGCAGTTACTTTGACATGTTGGAGTTTTTTGCATTACCAAACTCGCTGACCGCCAAAGCACGATCGTTTTACAAGCAGATGGCACACCGCCACATTGGACTCAAACTGTGAGAGATGTTCTAAACCAAGTGCATCCAGTTCGCTGGATTGGTAAGGGTGATCCAATTATCTTGCCTCCTAACTTCCTTCATAAAAATTAGCTTGTTCAACATAAAATCCACAGACGACACAGCAAGAGAAGAGGTTACAGATTTCTAGAACACATGAATGCACACAATGGGCAAAGTGAAGACGACACAGTATTAGATCAACACAGATGGAGAGAACGTTTTCTACCAAACTGATCTACGGTTAAATGTTGTCATCTAGTTAAGGATGAAGTCTTCCCAAATGCACTTGTGTACAGCTCTGAATGGAAGTAATTCGTGTACCACGGGGAAACAAAACAAGAAAAAAGTGATAAAATCTGAGGTATGAGGATGTAACTGATGTCTCTCCAAGTGCTTTTGTTTCTGGTATTTCGGGAGATATACATGTAGGTGGAGTCAGCCCAAACTAACACCACTCATCACATCGTTCGTGCGACGCCCAGTGCCGACGGAAAAGTTGCGGTTTGTTTCAAGTTGCAAACATTATGGGAACGGGAAACAAACCGACGCTTTTCGTTGACTCTGTGCGTCGCATGAACGATGTGATAAGTGTTGTTTTTTTAGCCTGATTTAAGATACGCAGTGAAAACACGAAATTACAGATATCTGCCGAAATGCTGAAAATTAGCTGGACATATCAGATAAAAAGTGAAGAGGCACTACAACGAACTGGGGAGCGAGGAAGAAACATCATACAACACGAGGACAAATGTTGAGTGGGCCGGTAGTTGTGTAAAAGTTAACAGATTTTTCTAACGCCATGTCCTCACTTTCCATTACATCGTCGTCTATACACTTTTGCATCTCTTGGAATCCCGAAAGGAGTGGCCTACATTTTTTTTTGTTTAGATTTTTCACTGTAACCTTGCACTCGATTTTGTTGCTTCGAGCATTCCTTGTTTTTTCTGCTCCTAGTAACACTTGTATCCATCGCTCACGGAGAATGGGTTTTATCTTGAACGTCCATGTTTCTCTGCCAACAATGCAAATTGGTAATGCGCATTAATTCTACGATTTTCGTTTAAAGCATTTTGCCGGCGTGGTTCTGAAAACCCTATTCCATTTAGCAAAGCACTCTAAGACATTTTCTTCTATGGAGAAGTACACCCAGTCGTTGTCTCCAACAGCAACAGGTACAAAAACTCTTTGAGTAGTTCTACTAATCAGTTGTTAATTTGTAATATTTCCTTTTCGCTGTTTTGATTGTACACTGTTTCAGTCTAACCATAACTGAATTTCTGATCTGGTTTTAAATTGTCTCTACCAATTTTTATTTTTATTTTCATTGGCCATTGTCTGCGTTAGAGTCAAACGATAGAATGTAAACAGCAAAACAGAGGTACTTTACACTGCCGTTCAAAAGTTGTCGACACCTATCACATCTATGGATTTGCGGTTAAATGAGGGATACCGTTTCAAATTTTCTGTCATATACACGTTTTGGAAATAAAAAAGTATAAATATGCAAAGATTATTGACTGTTGTTCGCGTAGAGGCTCGCTCGTGAGTATAACGACACTGACGTTCCTTTACCTAAGACGACTCCATTCGGATACGCTTCATTCTTTCAGCTGTCTGTGGAGAAATCAGTTAGGATTAGTTTCCAGTGCACTAAGTTCATCTAGCAGTGAGTGTGTGTACCTGACCAGGATCATACAATATTACCTCCTAATTTTACGGAAGTGGCAGACTGAAATCGAAAATCGTTTTGTAATCGTACCTCTGCGTCAGGAAGACTGTTTTAGTAGGGCAATAGCAACAGAAACTCGAGCGTACCCTCATCTACAGATCTGGAAGACACCGGGTAACGTCATACAGGGACGATTAGTTCATATATGTACAGAGTAAACATCAGAGGACTCATACTGCTCCTGAAATTCGCGAGGAAATAAACACCATGCGAAAAGCTCCAACTTCTGTCTCAACATTGCAACGCCGTCTTCCCGAACAAAGTTCAAAGGTCTGCATAACTGCCAAAAAATTTTATTACGCAAACAAGATAACGTGAAAAGATTGCAATGGGTACAGTAAGATGATAACTAGAGCGTGCAGCAATGGTCCAAGGTACTATTCACGAAAGAATCTAGGTTTGAAGTATTTCGAGGCCATCGTCGATTGTTTAATCGTCGACTTCGAAGAGCGTATGGAGAGAGAATGTGGGACACCATCAGTGAAGTTAGGTGGAGACTCTGTCATGGTGTGGCGATGTTTTGCTGGTGATAGATTCGATGATCAAGTGAGAATTAATACAACATCAAAGAAGGGAGGATATCACAGGACGCTGATCAAAAATGCAAATACACCTGGCAGGAGACATACTGGTCGTGGGTTTCTTCTGCAACAGGAAAATGATCCCAGACATGCTTCTAATTGTGCAGGGGTTATGTAAACAGAAAACTGGGGAACATAAGAATACGACTCGATCAAGTTACTCACCTGATGCAAACCCCATCAAATTCTTATGGGATGAACTTGACAGAGAGATCATCTAATGCTGAAGATGTATGGAATAATGTTCACACCTGTTGGACTCGAATATCTGCAAAAACACTACAAAATCTTTATCTCCAGAGTGGCAAAATTTTGTGCAGCACTTCAGAGGGCAAATGATGGGTACTTTGAAGAGGCTTAAATCTAAATCATATTCACTTTACTTAATGATAAAAAGAGAAAACACTTGTTTTTTTTGGTCTGTTTAGTTTTAAAATGTGTTTGTACGTTAAAATAAAATATATCGTCATACAATGTGGGCTTTCATGACTGGCGTCTTCTTCAATAAAACTTCAGGGCAGAGAGGCCGATTTTCGTCGGAAGATGTCTCCCGCAGTTGGAGACGAAACGTTAGAATGTAATTTATTCGTCAGCCATGGCCTCTCAGCCCGGATGTTTTAAGTGAAAAAGTACACAGTTTTTGTCACTAGTGATCAAAAACTTTCAGCCAGTAGTGCAGATCTAGCCTATTACTACACATACTGTCCTAGTTTTCCCAGTTTAAAGTTCTGAAACCTCCTGTAATCGCTGAGAATAGTTTCGGTGGTATTGAATGTCCTTACGTGATTCCTCATTCAGTTTTGAATTTCTCTCTATGCAGATGAGTCAGCGTCAGTAACATTTCTAGCCACTAATCATCAAGTGAGCACACTGCAGCACAGACTCAATGAATTTCTACAGAATATTTTGTTTCCTTATTTTATGAAAAAGAAGAACAGCTGCTATTCGGTCACGATTATTGTAATATCTATTTCACTGTTTTTAATTTTGTTGTTTTGCTCTGTAGTAAAATGTACGTAATGATTCAAATTCTGTTTCAGCTTTGCTCTTTTTTTCACACTTTTAGTAGCCTTACTGTGCCCTGCTTCATGTTATTTATTTGTTGTTGTGACTCAACTGAACTACCTTAGGATCCTACAGTTTTTTTAACTTGTCACACTAAGGCGTGAAGAGTGAGTACTTAAAAGCCCGCTTGCGCTATGTAATTAGTGCAGTCTTGTCTACGTGGTCGCTACGGGACTGATACGTATTGCCAAAGCTGAAGAACATTCATTTATTCATTGGGAAACTTATGCTGTAGAACCTAAAGTAACAGATGATGTGGTTAATAGACTTTCCTGCAAAATACAAAGTTTGCCTTCACCATATTCTTTCCTGAGAAAGACAAACAAAATACACTGAGGAAAATCTTAAAGAAATTAAATATATCACTAAAAATACTATCAGCAATAAAAGGTTGTTCAGTACGGGAAAGTTCCAGCCCATTTTAAAATTGTAAATGATCATCAGCTTATCCAAATGCAGAAAAATTTAGATTCGAAACTAGAAACAAACACACTTTTCAAGAACTCAAAGACGCAGATGAATACTGAGTCTGACGGGATTAAATCAGAAAATACGTTCAATATCTCAGTAAATGAACCCTACGTACACACAGACAATTGGCGCAATTAGCTACCAAAGGCACTTTTGCAAATAGTGAAGGTTTTTGCAGGCACAGCCAAGGTAAGAGAAAAGAGAAAATTAGAGTACCGAGTAAATAATAAGATTATGAGGGAATACCTTGAATCAGACAATACTGCTCAGAAATAAATTAAAGGAAGTTGAGATATTACAGTGAACATTTAGTAGTAAAAACAATGAAAACAAAAACAGAATGCAGAGAGTAGGCTAGAAGCTGGTTTTAGGTAGTCAACAAGTATTGTATGTGGAAGGTGGCAACATTAAAAAACAACAAATGGGAAAAATATCTCCGATGTTGGCGTGCTTTTGAGGCCGGATTTAATCTACAAAAATATGTTCCTGCGTTGTAGGCCAGCATTACACATCTTGATGAAGGCCCTTTCCAATTGTGTCGAAAAATTGGTAAAAATTGGGGCCCTTTACCAGATGACGCAATCAAAAATCAAGAAGAATTTTATAGAAAAAAGTGTCTTGTATTTTTTCCTAAACAGAACACAACTGAAAATTTTCGCATCGTGAGCGGAATTATAAAACCGTGTATTACCACGATAACATCCAGATATGTACTGACAAATATTCAGAACAAGGCAGTTATTCAGCTAATTTATCAGAATAATCGGATATTCGTAATTGAAAGCGGCTTTACATATGTTCTCAACAGCCTTATATGATGCTTTCAAGTCCTCAACGTGCTAAATTGAATAAGATATGTGTGTTAATGAAAGATAACAGAAAAATTTTCTTTTTCTGATGCTACAGTGCCATTTGATTATGGTGCTGGTCAATTCTAGAAAGGTGTTAAAGAACATAGTATAGGACATTTTGAAAGTAGGCCTGAAAATCAATTATAATAAGACTCGCGTAAAGTGTGATCGATGCACTGAAATAAAAAGAATAACATGAAGCAACGAAGTCACTGAATCAAGTGACGAAATTTTGTAAATAACTGCTGGAAGGTCAGGTAAGGAAATAAACAGAAAAAGAAAATTGACTTAGAGTTATGATTCATACAAAATAAAAATTTTAAAACCAATGTATATTGCCAGTTTTAAATTATAGGTATGTGATATAAGTTTTTTTGATAAGAGAATCATTAAAAAACTGAGAGTTGTTCCCCAAATATATATATATTACTCACTAATCTGTAGAGAACTTGGGTTTGTATGAGCATTAGTTACGGCGATATAAATGTGTGCATCCTGCACTAGCAACAGAGTTAGTTGCGTTATACGAGTACACCGTTTCATTCGAGACAAAGTTAAATACTCGATGGTGAAGCCTGTCGATAAGAAAGGGGAACCTGGCAGCTGGGTGATACTGTCTTTACTACCTCTCTTGTTTCTAGGGATTTCCCCGGGTACTTGACTGGCAGTAGTGCATACTGCTAGGGTGCCGATTAAAGTTTAATGTACAATACAGCGCCAAGAGGCTTACCTCATAGTGTGTAATTACCACAGGGCTTTGATGGTCTGAGAATTTTATACCTAATATTGAGACGATAGTTCTATATAGTATAGGTACGTGTTTCTTTTTTGTTTTTTTTGTTTTTTTTGTTTTTTTGGACTGAGTCGTACTGTTATATATTGCTCTACAGTTTCTTTATCAGTTATATCAATTTGATTTAAGTCTCGAAGTCCTCAGTGCACTTCACACACTGTGGCCGTATTATGCATGTTTGGACATGACTGGATTTAAACCACCCGCCCCCTCTCCCCTCTCCATCCGCCGAATTAACCTCCAGAAACATTTGTCATTTACGAATTCCCATATTCCATGTTTCTTTCCGGAACAACTCCCAGAAGGGTACTATCATGTGTACGTTCAAGATTTAGTCAATCTTGAGGCAGTAGAGGAATCTATGAGCGGGACATTAGTTTCTCTACGATGAAGTCCTGCGACCCTAAACTGCGTAGGAGTCATCAGAAGACAACAAACTAGATTGCTCATAGTGCATTAGAAAATTTAGGTTTTACTAACATGAAGGTCATGCAAAATTAGTGCTATTGCCAGGAATAATTGTGGTAATTTATAACTAGCATGAAGACCCAACTTATTTCTGCAGAAATCACAGATATGTGGTAATTGCCAAGGTACTGGCAACTACCGTTCCGTTTTCATAGTATTGTGGACTGGAATGCCGTGATAACGCATTGAACTCAGGCAACAATCTTCGAAAAATTAAATTATGCACAGAAAGTTTAAAGGGCAGTCTAGCCTCCCAGCTTATTGAAATAATACGTGCCAGCATATATTAAGCAGCTACGACACAAGTCGTCTGTGCGCTCCACTGTCAAGCCGCTGACTCACCCGTCCATTCTCGAAGTCGGCTCCTCCACCGATGGTCAGCCTCGCCTTCGCCTTCATGGCATCCGACAAGGGAATCTGTCAACAGCACCACAGGGCAGCTCAGTAGCGTTGTTCACTCAGCAGAAGTTGGCAGAAGATTTATTTTCATGCACTGTCTTTTGTGCAGAATAATCTTCCACACATCTTTATATTCTACCAGCTAAATTAGCTTACACCTAATGCCTGTACCAAATTCTGGACCTTTGTGAACACCAAGCTATACATCCAGAAGGCGAAAGTCCCGAGTTCGAGTCTCGGTCCGGCACACAGTTTTAATCTGCCAAGAAGTTTCACCAAGTTATATAGTTTCTTGATGCGCTAAATATTGTTACCCATGATTTGTGAAGAGGTTTCCATGACTAGACAATAGTCGTGGAAACTTACATAAGACGGCAAAACTGACGTATTCAGTAGATAGTACTGGGGAATTTTGAGGTGTTCAGACTTTCAGATAGAAACTGATTCGAGTAGTGTAGAAACAAGCAAAAGCCAATACATCAATCGAAAGATCAATGTTCTCATCCAAAATATGTGATATGCAATACAGACAATTTAAAAGTTGCTGTTCTCACTTTCCGATAAAACGTCTGCGGATCCAGCAGCAGTATCAGAGTTTCAAGAAATTTTCAGGCCATAATTTACAAACATGATCTGATGATATGTCCCAACATAAATAAGCAGCTACACAGTTATACGTGACGACCTATAACGGTACGGCAACCAGGATTTCAAACCATGTCCCTGAGTTTCAATGATAACGACCCCCTATTTTGTAGAATGAGTTACATAGTTTCCTCACAATGAAAGATGAGGTAATAATCACAACATTACTGAGACGTACAATCTGTCCTTTTTCTTTTACTCAATTCCATCATTACTTCATATTTATTAACATTTTGTTTTACAGCTATGTGAAATTTAGTCTCAAGTTTCGGTGACAGTTTCAATCGAAACATAGTTGCTTATTTACTAAACTGGCGGTCCTCAGAAACGACAAAGAGGGAATGCAGTCACTATCGTGGTTAATCAATCGTTCTGACAAGAAACGACAACTTAAAAATGTGAGATTTCTGCTATAGTAAATTTATTTTTGACACTAATAAAATTACTTGATGTGTATTTGCATTTTTTCGGTCCATACGACGTAGACAATGTACTCCAGACAGGGAAGATCAAGAACTGAAAGACTATTTTGATATTACTTTGCTATCAGTAACAAGCAAAATATACAAAGTAGTCAGTTACATTATGACAGCGTAGAAGATGAACTACTTAGACTGTTGTGCTAATAGGGGTGGCACTGATATAGTAGTGAGGACAGATGCAGATTTGCTAAACAAGGTCTGTCAGAAAAGTAAAAGTATATTTTATGAAGTTCAGCTATTTTTATCAATGAGTATTGGCCACCAGTATCATAGAAAAAATCTCGATAAAATCAGTATAAACCTCTTTGATCACGGGAGAAAACAATTTACAGAAACTGTATTTTACGTAAATCATACGAAATAAAGAACAAATAATTGATACAACGTTCCACAGAATCAAATTCACAGTAATCCTCTATCGCAAGTAGTTTTTCTATTTTTAAGACGGAGAAGGTTTGTTTGTATGCTGCCTACTGTGTACGTGTACGTGGGTGAGAAGCTTGATTCATGTCGATTAAACAAATATAATACAATAATGGTTGAAACCAATAAATGCAAGAATATATAGGTTCTTTCTTGACCACAAATCAAGTACTCTTCCGTCTTTCAGACAGTAACTGAGTAGAGAAAATTTTAAAAACTCTTAATTTAAACTTCATTTCATCAATCTTAAACCAAATCTTCACACATGAACACAATGTAATCTGAATGTAATGAAGGTTTCATCCTCAAGAATATGACGAATTTGAAAACGAGCTGCGATGCAGTAGGAGAAAAAAAACCATTTTCTAATTAACTTTCCACAGCAGTCGTGAATAAAACTAACAATCAATTCAAACATTCACCTTGGAATGTAACTGTTTTGATAGACGGCTGTATATTTTCTCTAAAAGGCCAATTTTTCTACATACGACGGCAAAATTATTTTTTTAAGAGGTTTACTGCGGCTGTGAGCCCGGGCATAAAAAAGACCTATACCGTGTACCTGCTGACAGTTACGTGTATGGTATATTGGTCAAGGGTAAGCGATGCAGTAACACCTGCATTGATCATACCACGAAGGTTTTCACGACCGTTTGTCTTAAGGTGCTGTAGAATCTTCCGGCTTATTTGTTCGTGGTCCATGAAACTTCTTTACCCTAGACCTTTAACCAGATGTGCGTTGGACCTTGAGGTGTGCCCATTGATGCGTCGGACGTCGGAGGGCGACTTAAATACCGTGAAAATGGCGCGTAACCGGTAGCGATAATTTCACAACCAAACTGTCGTCTTTCAAAGATTAAACTTATCTGTCGATTCTGTAGAGCTACTGTCCAAATATCGTTAACTACTTCTGTTGAAACCGTCCCCATTTTTATAAATTTCGATGGCTTTTCTGCATACACATAGATAACAGTTCGTCACTGCAAATAAAATTTTGGTTTCGGTAAACGTCACATAATTTTTTCCTGTTCTGCAACAGCTGACTTTCCTAAAGTCCCTAATCGACGCAGACTTTACTACTGCTTCAGAGACGTATTCACACTTCACTTTGTAGTTCCAGTGTAGAGCTATCCGCATATAAATGGAGTATTATAGTATTCCCTGCCTGCCGAAACAGGAGGGCGTTTGTCGGTTACAGATCTGTGGGCCTGACATATTTTCTTTGTTGGTCTAACAACCAGTATGAAGTTACGTTTCTGTAAAATGGTACCGATCTGATCAGGAACGAAAACTCTATGCGTCCATCACTTCCTTGGTCTTCGACCCACTGTTATCTGATCGTAGAACCGTATTTACTTCTTTTCTTGAGTATTCATTTATCCAGAAAGCCTGCTCCAGCTGTTTTATTTCGGTGTGTAACAGTGCAAAAATTCATTTGGCTCGACACCCCTTTTTTGCTGTGGATGGTCGTTGAAGCTTTTACGTAGGTATCTATCTGTCTGCCGTGACTTTCCGAAAAACTACTTCCATCGGTCTTTTTTCATAACCAAAACTCTCAGGATTAATATTCTGATATCATTTCCCATTTCAGTTGCAAATTTTTTTACATTCAATTTAGTTAACAAATGAATATTTCTCAAACTTTTACCGCGTTACTAAACCACTTATGTCTCATCGACAAGCCGATGCCATCGGGATGGTTTCTTATCTGCTTTTTCTACGGCTGATTATTCGAAATTTTGCATAAAAATTAGGAATCGCAGTTTCCAGTGGGTAATCCACTGCGACACCATGGCCTTGTTGATTGAAGTCATCGCCCCATTGGAACTAACTATAAATGAGGCATGGTCTAAGCAGAGCAGCCTAATCGCTTGGAAAAACATCTCCTATATAATCGATGACATCATTAATTGCAATCACAGTATATAAAGGTACTATGTAGAAACTTAGAAGAACACCTCCAGGACCAAAGAATATCTTCAGTAGTGCGTTTTTCCAATAATTAGTTGAAAAACAGTTGCCAATTCTTGTTACTTGATACACGAGGGAATTGACAGCATTAACAACGTGTCTCAGAGGAATATAAATTCAACGAATTTTATGTAGGCCATAGTGTCTGGAAACCATATATATCAGTGTTCAAAAAGGCTTCTTTATCTTGTCCTTGAACTGAAGTAGAGTACTTTATCAAAATATTTGTTTCTTCTACATTACGCGAGCAGGAGCTTTCTTAAGATTTTTGTAGTTATTTGATGTTAAAAGTTTCAAAATAACATGAAACTGACTCATTTGCACAATATGTGTTCGCCTCAGACAGGAATGAAATGTGGGAAAAATGTATATCATTTTTCAAAATTTATCGATATTCAAAATAATGAGGTGTAAAGAGGAACTAAAAGACCAAGATGGTATTCAGTTTTCATACCCCCCAACATTTTTGTTTCAGTTACTTCAGTATCTTTACAGACTTACTCGACACATAAAAGAATCAAAATCTAGCACATCAAGTCATATAAATTATACAGGTCAGAACAAATCCACAGGGAATAGGAAAACGCAGTATATTTGCACACAGTTATTATTTGATACAGTCATAATTTTTTAAACTTCACTCACACAAAAAATCTCAATGATGGAAGAAAAGTACAGTCTAATGTGCAATCTGTACATGTTTACCGACGTAGATTATCCTACTTTCAATCCAACTGCAGAATAGGAGCATTAAGTAACCTGGTACAAATTTCATTCAAACAATGGAAAATCCAGGATGGAATATGTATATATACAAGAGGCGTTCAAAAAGAAACGAGCCGGAGGCACAATTACAGAAACGAGTACCTGTATGTTAGAAGTATTGACCCTGGCTGTTGAAACACTTGTCTCACTGTGACACAAGGCGGTGAATAGCTGTGTCATAAAATTCCTGGGGCTGCAGTGTTAACCAGTTCCATACGCACAGCTGGACGTCGTCGTCCAAGATGAATCGTTTACTCCTCAGAGCCTTTTCAAGGGGACCACCCTTCACCAAGCTATCAAATCAAAATAACCAGGCAATCTCACCCATAGGGTCATTCTACTCCACGACAATTCAAAGCCTTATACGGCCAACACAGTCGCGGCACTCATGCAGAAATTCAAATGGGAGGTTCTCGGCCACCCTCCACAGAGTCCGGATCTCCCTCCGGGTGATTACGCCATTTTTCATCCCCTTAAAAAGGCTATGACGGGCCAACGAGTCATCTTGGGCTACGAAGTCCAGCTGCACATGCGGAATTGGTTAACATCGCAGCCTCGGGAATTTTATGAGACAGCCATTCACCGCCTTGTCTCACAGTAGGATAAGTGTCTGAACAGCCTGGGTCAATACTTCGAACATACAGGTACTCATTTCTGTAATTATGCCTCCGCTTCGTTTCTTTTTGAAAGACCCTTATACATGTACAAATTTTACTTTAGTTTTTTTGTCCGTTGCATCTATGTTCCAATGAATCTTCATAACAGGATACATGTCGAATGTATGCCTCCTGTGAAATACACTCCTGGAAATTGAAATAAGAACACCGTGAATTCATTGTCCCAGGAAGGGGAAACTTTATTGACACATTCCTGGGGTCAGATACATCACATGATCACACTGACAGAACCACAGGCACATAGACACAGGCAACAGAGCATGCACAATGTCGGCACTAGTACAGTGTATATCCACCTTTCGTAGCAATGCAGGTTGCTATTCTCCCATGGAGACGATCGTAGAGATGCTGGATGTAGTCCTGTGGAACGGCTTGCCATGCCATTTCCACCTGGCGCTTCAGTTGGACCAGCGTTCGTGCTGGACGTGCAGACCGCGTGAGACGACGCTTCATCCAGTCCCAAACATGCTCAATGGGGGACAGATCCGGAGATCTTGCTGGCCAGGGTAGTTGACTTACACCTTCTAGAGCACGTTGGGTGGCACGGGATACATGCGGACGTGCATTGTCCTGTTGGAACAGCAAGTTCCCTTGCCGGTCTAGGAATGGTAGAACGATGGGTTTGATGACGGTTTGGATGTACCGTGCACTATTCAGTGTCCCCTCGACGATCACCAGTGGTGTACGGCCAGTGTAGGAGATCGCTCCCCACACCATGATGCCGGGTGTTGGCCCTGTGTGCCTCGGTCGTATGCAGTCCTGATTGTGGCGCTCACCTGCACGGCGCCAAACACGCATACGACCATCATTGGCACCAAGGCAGAAGCGACTCTCATCGCTGAAGACGACACGTCTCCATTCGTCCCTCCATTCACGCCTGTCGCGACACCACTGGAGGCGGGCTGCACGATGTTGGGGCGTGAGCGGAAGACGGCCTAACGGTGTGCGGGACCGTAGCCCAGCTTCATGGAGACGGTTGCGAATGGTCCTCGCTGATACCCCAGGAGCAACAGTGTCCCTAATTTGCTGGGAAGTGGCGGTGCGGTCCCCTACGGCACTGCGTAGGATCCTACGGTCTTGGCGTGCATCCGTGCGTCGCTGCGGTCCGGTCCCAGGTCGACGGGCACGTGCACCTTCCGCCGACCACTGGCGACAACATCGATGTACTGTGGAGACCTCACGCCCCACGTGTTGAGCAATTCGGCGGTACGTCCACCCGGCCTCCCGCATGCCCACTATACGCCCTCGCTCAAAGTCCGTCAACTGCACATACGGTTCACGTCCACGCTGTCGCGGCATGCTACCAGTGTTAAAGACTGCGATGGAGCTCCGTATGCCACGGCAAACTGGCTGACACTGACGGCGGCGGTGCACAAATGCTGCGCAGCTAGCGCCATTCGACGGCCAACACCGCGGTTCCTGGTGTGTCCGCTGTGCCGTGCGTGTGATCATTGCTTGTACAGCCCTCTCGCAGTGTCCGGAGCAAGTATGGTGGGTCTGACACACCGGTGTCAATGTGTTCTTTTTTCCATTTCCAGGAGTGTAAATATATATTAATATATAATACATAAACTAATTACATTGCCTCACAGTACTAGAGGTGTTGACAACAGTAACGCTCCCTTTTAGCTTCAACCTCAATAAATCCTGCAGCAGTGCTCGCTTCTGTCTCTGGTTTGTTTTTCCGGCACTGTTAGTTGTACGTTAACAGTGCCACACAGCTGTTCGGATAGGGATACTGATGAATGGCTTGTCTATATGAACCTCGTGAGTGGGTTCAGTGAATGGAGGAGCGGCACTTAGATGCTTTTCTCAGCTGTTCCAGCAGCGATGAAAACCACATTACATTACTTTATCATTCGTATTAGGTTGGTGCATATGTTCGTAGCATTTTTGTTTTGCATCCTTGTATTCCAATTGCTATGGGTTTCCTTATCGATTGTCATTCTTTATTTGTAGTTCACTGTTGCTTTTTGGGTTTACGTAGTGTCATTTTGTCATTTGGAGATAGCGAGTGAAGCTGTAGATGTTAGAAAATGGAGTACCAAGTGGAGAAATCGAAATATTTAGTGAACAAAAAGATATTTAGCGACATTGAATATTGGAACCCCCAAATCCTCCAACAATAAATGAAAAATATACCTATTGTAAAATGTAGATAAAAATTAACTTCACTCCTTTCTGAGAGTCAATCTCCACTCCTTCCAAATTAACTATGTAAGTGTAGACCAAAGGTGGCTTGAATTCGAAGAAATGGTATCGACAGCAAATGAGAGATTTCTGCCGAATAAATTAACAAACGACTGAGTTTATCCCCTTTGGTACACAAAACGGATCAGAACACTGTTTCAGAAACAACAACAACAAATTCCAAATTTAAAACAAAGCAAAATCTGCAGGATTAGCGATCTTTTAAAGAAGCTCGAAATTTAACGCGGACATCAATGCGAGATTTTTATAATATTTTACACAATGAAACTTTATCTCGAAACCTGGCAGAAAATCCAAAGAGACTCTGGTCGTGTGTAAAGTATGCTAGTGGCAAGACATAATCTATGCCTTCTCTCCGTGATAGTAATGGAGGTACTATCGACAACAGTATTGTGAAAGTAGAGTTACTAAACAAAGCCAATCGAAATTTCTTCAGCAAAGAAGATGAAGTAGATACTCCAGAATTCGAACCAAGAAGAGCTGACGAGATGAGAAGTTATGCTGATTCAGTAGCTCCATACCAAGTGATCATATACAACCGCTCGCTCAACGAATGATCGATACCCCTAAGACTGGAAAGTTGCATAGGTCACACCAATATTGAAGGAAGCGAGCAGGAGTAATCCACTGAATTACAGGCCCATATCATTTGGAACATATATTCTGTTCGAACATTACGAATTACCTCGAAGGGAACGGGCTACTGACACACAGACAACACGGATTTAGAAAACATCGTTCTTCTGAAACATAACTAGCTTTTTAACACACGAAGTGTTGAGTACTACTGACAAATGATTTCAAATTGATTTCGCATTTCTAGACTTCCAAAAGATTTTTGACACAGTACCACACAAGTGGCTTGAGTGAACTTGCGTGCTTATGGAACATCGTCTCAGCTATGTGACTGGAATCGTGATTTCCTGTCAGGGTGGTCACAGTTCGTAGTAACTGACGGAAAGTCAGCGAGTAAAACAGAAGTGATTTCTGGATTCCACAAGGTAATGTTATAGGCCCTTTGCTGTTCCTCATCTATATAAACGATTTAGGAGACAAATTGAGCAGCAGTCTTAGGTTGTTCGCAGATTATGCTGTCCTTTACCGTCTTGTGAAGTCATCAGAAGATAAAAATAAATTTCAAAACGATTTAGAAAAGATATCTGAATGGTGCGAAAGTTGGCAGTTGACCCTAAATAACTAAAAGTGTGAGGTCATCCACATGAGTGCTACAAGGAATTCGTTGAACTTCGGTTACACGATAAGTCAGTCAAGTTTAAAGGCCGTAATTTCAACTAAATCCTAGGAATTACAGTTACGAACAATTTAAATTAGAAAGAACATATAGAAAATGTTGTGGGCAAGACAAACCAAAGACTGTATTTTATTGGCAGAACTCTTAGAAAATGTAACAGATCTGGTAAAGAGACCGCCATACACTACTCTTGTCCGTCCTCTTATGGAGTATTGCTGCGCGGTTTGGATCCTTACCAGACAGGATTAATGGAGTACATCGAGAAATTTCAAAGAAGAGCAGCACATTTTGTTTTATCGAGAAATAGGGCAGAAAGTGTCATGGACATGATACAGGATTTGGGGTGGACACCATTAAAACAGAGACGTTTTTCGTTGCGGCGGAATCTTCTCACTAAATTTCAATCAGCAAATTTCTCCTCCCGATGCGTAAATATTTTGTTGAGTTCGTCCTACATAGGAAAAAACGATCATCATAGCAAAATAAAAGAAATCAGAGCTCCCACGAAAAGTTATAGGTGTTCGTTTCTTCCACGCGCTGTTCGAGAGTGGAATAATGGAGAGTTATTGCGAAGGTGGCTCGATGAACACTCTGCCAGGCACTTAAGTGTGATTTGCGGAGTATCCATGTAGATGTAGATGTAGATGTAGAAATCCTTCTGTGTGAGTCCAATAGATGGCTGCCGGCAGCGGAGGCAGCCAGAAACATTTGCGCCGTGTACGGAGTAGTAGCATCGGACAGAAGACAACGAGAAAATGTTTTTCTCGTTATAAGGAGGATTGTTTTGACGTCAGACCTTCGAGGTTGAAGAAGATGGTTTAATCGTATTAATACACAATGATCCATGTCAGTGTACTTGAGAACTGTCAAATGTGATAAACTGTGATCATTTGACCATCGTTCGACATTTGAATGCTGTGGAGAAGGTTCAGACATCGTTTGTATGGGTGCCGCCTGCTGTAAGCCAAAATCATAAATATCAGCAGGTGGGCATACAGGCATCTCTACTTGCTCGTCATCAATTGCCTCGTCAACAACTCCGAGCATTCCTATCCTGTATCGTTACTGGTGACAAGAAATGGTATATTTATGCTAGGAAGGGAAAGAATGGGATGGTTGAGCCCAGCAAAAGCAGCAAGTCCACGTACAAAGACCGTCGCGCCTCCACAAAAGATAGTGTTACGTAGCTGGTGGAACGGCGACGGTGTGGTGTAGCAGTAATTGCTGCACCGAGGTATAACCATCACTGGTAATATTTATCGTCAACAACTGAGGCGTCTTGCAGAAGCAATCCAAGTACAACGACTAGGAAGACCGCGTGAAGAGATGCACTCCAGGAAAACGTCAGCCGGCATTCTAATATACTACAAAAAACACTATACAGGAGTTGGGTAGGGAAGTCATTCCGCAACCAACTTACTCATCTGATCTTGTGAACTGAGATTTTCACCTTTTCCGTTCTCTACAGAACAGTCTCCAAGGAACTTCCTTTCTGGTTGCAAAAGCCCTCCGAACATAGCTCGACGAGTTCTTCGCCTCAAAACCACATGTCTTTTACAGTCACGTACTCGAACAGTTAGCCCTACGTTGGCAGACTATCGTAAATAATGAATGAGAACATACTGGTGACGACCAAACTCTGTTACGTATGTCTGTTACGTCTATAAAACTTAAGGGAAAACGCTACAAACTCATGCACTAACCTAATAAATTAATCTGCGTTACGTGTTTCATGTTTTGGTGATTTCATTTCACAGACGTTTACGTTGATGCGGTGGCATTTCAACGAAACAATCACAGTTACATTATTGCTCTGAAACATTCCACAGTATTCCACAGGCCTCTTATACACACATCAAAACAATGTTTTGGATCACCCTGGTTCCCAGAACACCTGAAGGTAAACGTTGACTGTGGATATTGTACCGCAGATACAGTTCCTTTGACTGTACAGAGATGTCACTAAACCCGGCGAAAGATGTAAACAATCATGCATGAGCAGCGCCTATTAGACAGGAGAAGTCCTACAGCCCATCAGTTCCAGTCATTCCACCAGGAACGAGGTACACGGCTCGTGTTGTCTGTAGTTCAACCGTGCCTGGACGGTCAGTATCGCGGTTCGAACGCGTCCGCATTGTTACTTTGTGCCAGGAAGGGCTCTTAACAAGGGAGGTGTCCAGGCGTTTCGGAGTGAACGAAAGCGATGTTGTTCGGACATGGAGGAGATACAGAGAGACAGGAAATGTCGATGACACGTCTCGCTCAGGCCGCCCAAGGGCTACTACTGCAGTGGATGACCGCTACCTATGGATTTATAGCTCGGAGGAACCCGGACAGCAATGCCACCATGTTGAATAATGTTTTTCGTGCAGCAACAGGACGTCGTGTTACGAGTCAAACTGTGCACAATAGGATGCATGATGCGGAACTTCGCTCCCAACGTCCACGGCGAAGTCCATCTTTGCAACCACGGGACCATGCAGCACAGACCAACAACATGCCGAATGGACCACTCTGAATTGGCACCAAGTTCTCTTCAGCGATGAGTGTCGCATATGCCTTCAAGCAGACAACCGTCGGAGATTTGTTTGGAGGCAACCCGGTAAGGTTGAACGCCTTAGACACACTGTCCAGCGAGTTCAGCAAGGTGGAGGTTCCCTGTTGTTTTGGGGTGGCATTATGTGGGTCATGGAAGGAGCCATAACGGCTGTACGATACGTGACTGCCAGCCTCCAACGATAGTGCAACCTCATCGCCAGCATATTTGAGAGGCATTCGTCTTCATGGACAACAATTCGCGCCCCCATCGTGCACATCTTTTGAATGACTTTCTTCAGGATAACGAAATCGCTCGATTAGCGGTCTGCATGTCTTCCAGACATGAATCCTATCGAACATGCCTGGTATTGATTGAAAAGGGCTGTTTATGGACAAGGAGACCCACGAACCACTCTGAGGGATCTACGCTGATTCGCCGTTGAGGAATGGGACAATCTGGACCAACAGTGCCTTGATGAACTTGTGGATACTATGCCACGACGAATACAGGCAAGCATCAATGCAAGAGGGCGTGCTACTGGGTATTAGAGGTACCGGTGTGTACAGCAGTCTCGACCACCAGCTCTGAAGCTCTCGCTGTATGGTGGTGCAACATGCAATATGTGGTTTTCATGAGCAATAAAAAGGGCGGAAATGATGTTTATGTTGATTTCTATTCAAAATTTCTGTACAGGTTCCGGAACTCTCGGAACGGATGTGATGCAAAACTTTTTTTGATGTGTGTATCTAAATGCTCCGAAAGAATCTTTGAACAACCTCCAAAATTTTATCGGTGGAGTTCAGATTAACCTTGCGTAATTTATGACTTATCTATATAGTTTTTATTGTTATATTATTGTCATCCATACAACAATGCCACATACTGGCAAAAACTGATATAGCATTACTACACCTAAAAGAAATACAGGGTGATTCAAAAAGAACACCACAACTTTAAAAATGTGTATTTAATGAAAGAAACATAATATATCCTTCTGTTATACATCATTACAAAGAGTATTTAAAAAAGTTTTTTTTCACTCAAAAACAAGTTCAGAGATGTTCAATATGGCCCCCTCCAGACACACGAGCAATATCAACCCGATACTCCAACTCGTTCCACACTCTCTGTAGCATATCAGGCGTAACAGTTTGGATAGCTGCTGTTATTTCTCGTTTCAAATCATCAATGGTGGCTGGGAGAGGTGGCCAAAACACCATATCCTTAACATACCCCCATTAGAAAAAATCGCATGGGGTAAGATCAGGGCTTCTTGGAGGCCAGTGATGAAGTGGTCTGTCACGGCCTGCCTGGCGGCCGATCCATCGCCTCGGGTAGTTGACGTTCAGGTAGTTACGGACAGATAAGTGCCAATGTGGTGGCGCTCCATCCTGCTGAAATATGAATTGTTGTGCTTCTTGTTCGAGCTGAGGGAACAGCCAATTCTCTAACATCTCCAGATACTGTAGTCTAGTTACAATAGCACCTTCGAAGAAAAAGGGAGAAAAAACTTTATTGGCTGAAATGGCGAACAAATGTACAACTAAATGAAACTTTATAGCTCCCTTAATTCGCCGACAGATAGTGCTTAGCTCTGCCTTTTGTCGTTGCAGAGTTTTAAATTCCTAAAGTTGTGGTATTCTTTTTGAATCACCCTGTACATTATGACCTCACAACAGTGACGTGAAATGTAAATTTTATATGATCAGAATTAGCTGCGGTCTCTCAGTGTAATGCAGGAAAAGTTACAAATTAATTCAGTTTTATTGTGATATGTGTATCAGTGTTATGAGAAGTACGGAGACTGGGATGTGGCGGCGTACCAGGGGAGGTGCGCCTCGCTCACCTTGGCGCGCGCCGCGTCCGAGTGCGACTTGTAGCAGAACTCGGCGAGCGCCACCAGGATGGCCAGCAGCAGGCCGCCGATCAGGATGTAGAAGATGCCCGCCACGTTGCTCAGCGACAGCTCGTTCCGCGTCGCGTCCTGCAGACAAACGATCCGTTTTTGGTGGTCTTTCTGCGTGACTGACAGCAGTCACCGCTCTTGCTCTGCGAATACTGAATCGTGATGCATTCGCACGACATCTATGTGGCCTCCTTATGTACCTGTACATTTCCTTCGTAATTTGAATGCAGATGTCCTTTCATTTCATTAGGAAGGATACTTCCAGTAACTAGGACTACGAAGCAAATAATACTCTGTGGTCTTGCTTCACTTCCAACAGTAGCAGCTACACGTAAGACCGAAATTACTGTCGCCACACTCCCTGTATTTTACTCCAGTCGTGTTGTAGAATTATATGATAAATTTGAAGTACCACATTTCCTATGACATTTAAAAATTTGCCCACGGTGACAATCGAAACACGTATCACAGTAGACAAACCCACTGAAAACGAATTGCTTTCGACAAAACTAATATTCAAACTGAACGTCACTGAATAAACGCAAATGACTTCCATAGTGCGATAAGACTCAACTACAACATTTAATTGCCGGCCCGATTGATATCACTAACGGTGCACCCGTTGTTCCTTCACTCAGACAGCAAACAAACGAAATTATTATGTTAATGAATCAATCACGACGCCCCGATTGTAAGGTCACGACGCCCCTGGAATCTGCGACGAACAGCTGTAGACCACGGCCTCTTGCCCGTAAATAAATCAGCAATGGCGCGAATGCTAGACGTAAAGTAGGCATTGTAAGATTAGGATTTATCGTTCCGTCGACAACCAGTTCACTAGAGACGGAGCACAAGCCGCTTGGGACACACGCTGCGTAAGAAACGGGATGTATCCTCTCCAAGGAAACATTCCCGGTATGTACGAGGCATGTTTTTTTAAGTAAGTACCGTTTTGAAACATAAAAAAAGACGTGCTAAGCTATCTCAATAATTTTATTTTTACATGAAAGCCTGTACCTTAATCTACGCACTGACGCCATTACAATATGATTCTTCCTTGTTTACGTTGCATACTGAGTGTTTAAGACGCATCCGATAATCGTGAGTCCCACCGACTGTGAAGTAAGGCCGTTATAAGATTTCTTAGTGCTAAAGGCCTAAAAACTATCAATATTCATCGTGAGATCTGTGCAGTTTACAGAGAAAACATTATGAGTGATGGAATGGTAAGAAAGTGGGTGAGAGCATTGAAAGGTGGCCGTACAAATGTCCATGATGAACAACGGATTGGGCGTCCTTCGGTCGTTAATGAAAGTTTGGTGCAGGAAGTGGACAATAAGGTGAGAGAAAACAGACGCTTTACGATTTCCTCCTGGCGGGATGACTTTCCTAATGTTTCTCGTAGTCTTTTGTATGGCACTGTGACCGAGCACTTGAATTACCGAAAATTGTGCACACGTTGGGTACCGAAAATGTTGACGGATGTGCACAAAACCAAACGTTTAGACAGTGCATTGACTTTCCTTCAGCGGTACCACAACGACGGTGATGATTTCTGAAGCCAAATCGTTACGGGCGATGGAACATGGGTGGCCTGCGTCACACCAGAATCAAAGCAACAGTCCATGCAAGTTGAGCAAGGGCATCGTTTTGCTGCAAGACAATGCCCGTCCACATGTGGCGAATCAGACCGAAGATTTCATCACATGGCTACCATCTGTTCCTGCACTTGAAGAAACACCTGGACGGTCAGCGTCTTCAAGACGATATCAAAACAGTGGTGATGCAGTGGTTAACAAGTCAGGCGGCAGACTTCTATGAGGATGGTATTCAAAAACTGGTACAACGTTATGACAAGTGCCTCAATACTGATGGAAATTATGTAGAAAAAGTAGATTAAGGTACAGCCTTTCGAGTAAAAATAAAATTGTTGACATATCTTAGCACGTCGTTTTTAAATTGCTAAACGGTACTTACTTAAAAACACGCCTCGTACTCCTATCGATTTATAGAAGACATGGAAAATCAAAATATGGTCGTCTGACCTGGCAACTGAACTCTAAACCCCAGTTCCACGATAGTTGGTCCCACTGATAGAGTTCGACTCATTGGTACCGCTCTTCCGCATAAAGCATCCACAAAAAAACGGCTGTGAAGTCTTTTAGTGGAGTTTGAGTATGATGGCAATGCAAATGTGACGGGAAAACGAATCTTTCTGAAAAAGTGAGAAATAATGCGACGTGTATATTATCTCCCTGCACTGGATAATTTATAGAAAACTTATGAGAGACTACCCTGATGAAGAAAACCTTTTTCTTACGCTATTTCAATCACCCAAATAAAAAAATGGTTAATAGAACAAAATGAATTTAGAAGTCATGACAAAAGTAAAACTGTCATTTTCAGTAGTGCAAAAATTAAACTTTTAGCTGTTTAAAGGGGCTGTACAAAGATAAATAATATTGTCTTGAGAGGAACTGAGAAAATATACTTGTCATTAGCAAATGGCCTTACTTCCCAGTTTCATGGAAGATAACCAAATGAGTCGCCGTCGAAAGTTGTTTCCTTGCCTACAAGTTTATTTCTTCGGTGTTAATCACTTCATTGAGGTAATGACTTAGAGGACACATACAGTAGCGTGTTGTAGATTCCCAGGAAAATCTTTCTATGACCGTCGAATCTCACCACATGGATTGTAAAAGGCAGGGTTGAAAAACTGTTACCGAAACACGAATAACGTCAGTTTCCAGTTGCGAATCCGGACTAGTAGGACAGTATCGCGAAACGAATCCGCAGTACATGTTTTACAATTATCTACAAGAACGTCACTGTATTTATATAGATTGAAATGTACCCTCTTGCCACGGGTAATACTTTTCCAACCTTTGCCTCGTTATTCCGGTTACCTCTAGAGTTCACTCAATAAAAAGATGAAAAACAGGTTTTGCTTTTAATCAACTTAAAAGCGGCTCGTGTGCACCTGAATAATGCGTGCTTTAGTAACATTAGCACGGCTCTTTACATAATTTGCATAACTCTCCATAATAGGAAGATAATTTTATTAACCAGATGAATATTCTCGTAGCATGCTCATCAACGAGTAATAAGCATAAGTAGATCCTGCTACGACTTCATGCCAATATCCGTTAATTAAAAAATTCAAAATACTTATCTCTACACACAAATTTCAACGGATGATTATAAAGTAAATAAATCCTAAATTAAAGTAACACAGATGACAGTCGTTTGTTTTTCCCTGTGTTTTAAATTCAAGAACACTTTAGCACCAGTACCTCCTCACAGCATAATACGTTGTCTTTCTGCCCTGATAATCTTTGCGATTGTATTTCTCTGAGAATATCTGTATACCAAAGCTAGTATTTGTGAAACGGAAGGCGTGTGGAGTCCATAAGGAAATTATGGTGGTCGACATTTTAGGTACTTTCTGTACAGGAACATTTCGCTATCTGAATGTGTTGTTCTTGATGGGAACAGTGTTAGTTGAGCAACTGTTTATGTGCACTACCTCAAAAAACAGATACCTACCGCCATCAGAATTCACATATCGGGTGTAGGGACATTAAGACATTTATGTCTGCTCTCTACAGCGAAAAACACTAGAATGTAGACACGTCATTGTTAAAACTACACAAAATGAAGTGCTAGTATTCACAGTCACATAAAGACAGGAAAGGAATTGGGGTAAGACACATACATAATTAATCTGTAATGAGTTATTGGAAAGTAGGAATCCTTTATATCAAAATTTCGGTGAATGTATTAATTTTCAAAATTCTGTCCACAAATTTCACATTCACACTGCATATACATGATGATTCCGCTGCCGCTACCGTTGTTGTTTTATGCAACCTGCAGTGTTATTCTGACCTTCAAAAACAACGCGCGAGATTAGTACTACACGAAAAATAAGCAGGACCCTTCTGTAGGAAATATAATGTAGTTAAATTTTCTACTAGGATACGTTGGAGGCCATGGTTTTCGAGTTATTCAAGAAAAAACATACAAAAGCGACTGTCAAACGCACCTCCAACCCACACACTTCCCCCACCAGTCAGGATTTCTAGTATGGTACCTTGTTAGTGGCAATCCCTGCTTCCACTGTGGAAAAATTTCCGACCACAAGAACTATTCCAGATATTCGATCTTGTCTTTACTGATAGGGCTATTACGTCACGAGCATAGTTGTCTACTTTAACGATTCAAAAGTGCTAATGAGTTTAATGAAGGAAAACCGACTTTTGTAAACGTTAAACTAGAAGTAATTACGTTGACAGTTCAATCAAAACTTAACCCTTAGAAGCACAGTAGTTTCGTAGTCAGAATGTCTGATGAAAACAACGATGTAACTGTTTATTTTTTGCTGTTAAAATTCGCAAAATTGTGAGGTAAAATTTACACAAACGTTAATTGTACCATTTTTTAGTGCCTGACCAAGCTGTTGCCGTAATAATGCCCGTCAGTGAAGACCAAAAAAGGCCGAGTGTGGGTAATAATTCATGCAGTGGTAGGAGGGTGTGCTGTGAACAAGATACTTGAAATCTTGGATGGTGGGGGCTCAGTGTGGGTGTGCTTGTCAGAGTCACGTTTGTACGTTTTTCTTGAATCACTCGAAAACTACGGCCTCTAGAGGAAATGTATCCCAGTACAAA
The DNA here is from genome assembly GCF_023864345.2 of Schistocerca serialis cubense. Lineage (NCBI taxonomy): Eukaryota > Metazoa > Arthropoda > Insecta > Orthoptera > Acrididae > Schistocerca > Schistocerca serialis. The sequence continues at coordinate 647,277,817 of NC_064642.1, read as the reverse complement.
ATTTAACTATTCAACAAAATGCCCATGTTCATTTTTTGATCTGCAGTTTGCGCGTCGCGGACGTTTTTGAAGGCCAGTTATAACACTGCGGGTTGCATAAAACGACAACGGTAGGGGCAGCTGAATCACCCTGTGTATGACGAGGATGTTCTATTGTAGTGAAATTATGGGTAGTAACGGCAGCTTCAGCTATTAAAATCCTACCCACACATTCCACAGTCACGCTGAGTGTACATGACGGTGATCTGGGTTGTACTGAAACTGCGAGTAGTGGCGGCAGCAAAGTGCAGGAGGTTCGCCAGTTTGATCTGCTGAAGGCACGCAGCACGCACCTGCTTGTCGCTGTGCTTGCACTCGGTGCGGTCGTACCACCAGCGGTTCTTCAGCTTGGTCAGCTCGCCGTTCTCGATCAGCGTCAGAACAGCCAGGTTAATCGGGTCCCTGCAACGAACAAAGACGTCTGTGAAGCACAACTTGCTAGCGGTGTCACATCAAACATTAAACTTCCATTACCAGTTTTGTCTCAGACTGACTTTTCATTAATGCTCATACAGCTGTAAAATTCCATGCGAGACGGGGAGGTGAGTTATACCCGGATCGACTTTCTGACAGTCTTGTCAAGGGGTTTCTCTCATGGTTAGAGACATGTCAGCCTGACCACATCTCCGTCTCAGAAACACAACGCCCCCCCCTCCCTTTCGACCCCCTCCCACACTCTGAGTAAATGTACGAACACTTGGTGACAGAACCAAGTTTAGGCAGATTTCATTCAGACATCACACGCATGTTCCTCTTTTAGATTAATGCACGACTGTGAAGTCAGAAAAGGCATCGACATAATTAAAAAATTATAATTATCTGAAGCTGGTGCCGGTGAGTGCAGCCTACAAGACAGACAAATATGAATTGAATTAGTACCTTCAGCTCCTGACGGGCGTTGATATATATCAACGGGGACAGGTGAAAATGTGTGCCCCGACCGAGACTCGAACCCGGGATCTCCTGCTTACATAGCAGACGCTCTATCCACCTGAACCACCGAGGCACAGAGGAAAGTGCGACTGCATGGATTATCTCGCGCACGCCTCACGCGAGACCCACATTCTCAACTTGTATGTCCACACACTACATTCGTCGTGTCCCACCCCAATACACTCATTACTCGTTGAAGACATTCTAACCAAGTCCCGTAAGAGTTCGGGGAATATGTGTGCATCCGCACAGAAGAAGAATGTCATGGCCGGTATTGCCAGAACTATATACTTATATGGATATGGTGTCTGTTTTTTTCGGACATGTCCGAAAGAACAGACGCCATATCCGTATAAGTAGACAGACAAATGGTTGAAGAGGACGACAAAGTAGTTTTTGTTCCACATTTTGCCTGCAGTACTACGGGTTTCTTCTGTAGCCACACGTATGGATAGCGTCCAATAATTAACTTCCTCCGTTATGAGAATAAACAGTAACGAGTTCTGTAAGTGTGTATTCATTTCCAGACATCGCATTTTCTTTTATCTTTAGGAAGAAAGTACTTAGCGAACTAACACCTTATGCTTAAATTCACCGTGCTGAGGTCCTTCCGTATCGATTTTACACGCAACTAATGTGTAACCGCCAGCTCATTATCACCTCTTATGCCAGAAAAAGGACACACATGCTGAATTTTGTTAATTTCTATGCGACGGTGCACTGATTTGCAAATTTTCGTTGTCGCTGCATGAATTCAGTTTCAAAGATGATCCAACAGTTGGTTCACGTAATAGCACAGCTTTCCTGATTTGTATAATAGCGTAATAGTTTACAAGGTCTAACCATGAGTATATTATCACATATGATCAGAGTTGCGCTCTGCTAAGACTAGGTCGTTTTAGTCAAAATGGAGCAGTATGGGACTTAACTTCTGAGGTCATCAGTCCCCTATAACTTAGAACTACTTAAACCTAACTAACCTAAGGACATCACACACACTCATGCCCGAGGCAGGATTCGAAGTTTCGACCGTAGCGATGCCGCGGTTCCAGACTGTAGCGCCTAGAACCGCTCGGCTACTCCGGGCGGCGGTCGTTTTAGTAAATGAAGTAGTAAATGGTAAGGTTACCGGTAGTAACATAAATAAATCTGTGAGAGAGAACCTACGAGCCGGCGACTTGTCTTTCTTTTTCGTTTATTTGTTTGTTTGTTTTGCACATAACTAGAGCCACCCGTGGCTCAGTATTAGTCTATTGTATATTCTGTATCCTTATGAAATATAATGTGCAAGTGATAAAAAGCATTCCGCTTTCAGGCCACGAGTGGCCTACCGGGACCATCTGATCGCCGTGTCATCCGCAGAGGAGGATGCGGATAGGAGGGGCATGGGGTCAGCACACCTTCTCCACGTCGTTATGATGGTATTCTTGACCGAAGCCGCTACTATTCGGTCGAGTAACTCCTCAATTGGCATCACAAGGCTGAGTGCACCCCGAAAAATGGCAACAGCGTACGGCGGCTGGATGGTCACCCATCCAAGTGCCGGCCACGCCCTACAGCGCTTACTTCGATGATCTCACGGGAACCAGAGTATCAACTGAGGAAAGGCCGTTGCCATGTGCAAGTGACAAGGGGAAAAATTAGTTGATTGCGTACCTTCCGTGCTTTTATCCAACAAAACAATTAATTTTGGTGCAAGTTTAGTTCACATGCACAGACATGGAAATGTACAAAATATTATTGCCTTTTTTTGTACTCAATAGAAGGTTCTTCATTGATAAAAGGCAAGCGTTTCTTTTTATTTTTTATAAGTGCGAAATTTCTTTGATAATAACAGAACCATATTTTATATATATGATCGACGAAGTACGAAGCTATGTGTGATACGTTTTCGTTATGTGTTGTTCTAATTTAACTTTTTTTGAGGAATTGCGTTTTCTTGTCCTACGTAATAAATCTGTGTTGTTTTTTTACCTTTGCTACAATATCGTTCACGGTACAAATCAACAACTTCCGAAAGAAATTTGAATTAAATATTGACAATTTCAGTTTTGCTATAAATACTGTTTATTTATAAGTAGCAGAAAAGAGGACAGCTATGTAGAACGAAAACGTTCCGTAGGGTACTCGTTCCTTTACATATCCTCACTCAGTTTCTAGCCGATTCATCGCTTCCGAAGTTTCGACGAGGAACTAGTATGACTCTGAGGGCATACGCAATCAAAGCGATCGAAGTAATGAATGTTAACGGATACGGAACACATCTAATGTACGGGTAACGTTATTACGACCTTAACTGACCAAGTCAGGAAGTCTATCGTCGTCTACGCTTACTTGTGATGGTCTACGGTAGCATACGGCAGACTTAAAATTCCAGGCACGATCGATGAAGAGCCACTATACTAGTAAATTTTTAATGGAATCATGGCGTTCAGCCGGCCGGGGTGGCCGTGCGGTTCTAGGCGCTTCAGTCTGGAACCGCGTGGCCGCTACGGTCGCAGGTTCGAATCCTGCCACGGGCATGGATGTGTGTCATGTCCTTAGGCTAGTTAGGTTTAAGTAGTTCTAAGTTCTAGGGGACTCATGACCATAGATGTTAAGTCCCATGGAGCTCAGAGCCATTTGAACCATTTTTTAACCATGGCGTTCATTAATTAAACGACAAGTTCTTTGTCACTAATACATTCCTAATACACCCCTTGAATTTAAAAAGATGCTATTGCTCTGAACTAGTTGTGTATAAGAATATGAACTCCACTTACATCTGAGATGCTCTGTTCGCTGTTTGTTCATCTCTAGTGAATTAGGGATACTGCGTGCAGCGTAATTCAAGATGACATGCCGTGATTTCAAAACGGTATCTCTCCAGTGGTATTGTGTGATAGACTCCATGCACTTGACCGTTCTTTCGATGCAGCAGTAAGAAATACGAACACTGAATAATGCACCATGATGCAGTCGTATTTCCTTGCTGGTTTTGCAATGCGATGTAATGATGCAAAAAATAAAGAGGCCTGAGGCTAGATCTGACATTAAAAAGGCGATAATTTCTATCAAAATTAAAATCTAGTGTTAATTTATTGTTTTTGGTTGCATTATATGCCTGTCTGCCAGACCTCAGTTGACGAGGAAGGCCGTTAATCGCTCGCAGTACCATTACTGAAGCAGAACCATGAGCAGAGGCATCTGATCGGAAATCTGCTTGTGTCACCATACTTTGGCTGCAACACTACTGTTTCAGATAAGATGTGGCTGACATAACGGCACCAGGGTGTTAGAGGAGAAAAGGACGTCGGTAAACAATGGGGAGGATTAGGCATCATCTGTAAATGAGAACAGTTCAACTAAAATTCACACATGTAGAAAAGTGAAAATACTTGGTCCATTGTAAATCAGTAGTTAATGCTGTCGTATGAATTCCCCAAACTATAACAGCCTTTCGTATCTTGTCGCAAATATAATTGCGCCACATGCACTAATTGCTAAATCTTTAACGTATGCGGACTATTACTACAGAGCTGTGGTTCATTTGCTGGGCTAGATTGAGCGCTAGGTTAATGAGGAGTAAACTGTAATAATAGATATTTTCCTTACCTGAAAAGTGTGATATACTGCTGGATAATTTGTATAACTAGAGGATAAGCTGAAATTTCTTATTCATTTTATACGTACAGAAAACGCATTAAGATTCACTGTTGAGAAGGAAGTCGTAAACATGTACGACGGAGTTCTCTTGCGATCACTGTTGCACGACTTGTCGGCGCTTAGCAGACCGCCCTGGCCTTAGAGGCGGGTGCAGTGACCTCTCACCGTTCCATCTGTCGTCAGCAGTGGACGGCCCCCGTCAGCCGGTGGTCCTGTCTCGGATGCGGGGGATTACCGGGGCAGCCCTCGGAGGCGAGATGTGCTGGCTCAGCGTGCACTGATCGTTATGAGCGACGTTCGCTTACCGAGTGTCGTCGTAATTTGCCTATAATTATCGCTACGGAACTGGGTAGAGTTGAGTGAGCTGATACCAGTTTCCTATAATTATAATGGAGGACTCATCTGGCATCTGCGTTAGGTCGCGTCATTAAGAACATTTGCAAGCTTCCCGTGGAGGGAAGTGTTGGTGATTATCTGTAGCGACCGTTTCTTACACAACAATTCAAGAGTTCGAACGAGTCTTCTCTAGGTTCAGACACATCTGGGGAATTGCTAAACGAATGTTTAAGATTATGAGGGCCATTGTGTTCCAAGTACAGATGCTTCACATACTTTTCCTAACTGCTCAAGCTCTCCCTTTACATTCCACATTGGAAATCCGTTAAGGATTTCTTCACGATAGGACTGGATTATCCATTTTGTACGGAAAATACGAGTGCTTTTGCAAAAGGTTTTCTCAGGACTACTTTCAGAAATTTTATTGGAAATTATCTCTCGCCTCAAATATTTGAGCTACATGGACATTGTAGTACGTAAGACCCCGGAGTAAGTTTCAGTTGATACAGATTTTTATGGCAGTAACATTGAGACCATATTCCGCAAAAAATACGCGCCCTCATGTGGGTCATCTGCTGACACATGACAGATAATGGAAGACAGGATATTTACGAGGGGCGCTTAATAAGTAACGCAACACTTTTTAACATCCAGTATAAATTTAAGTGTTTGGAAGTCTTCTGAAGGTATTTCACGGCAGTGTAGCCTCGAACGGAAGTGAAACGTGGACGATACGCAGTTTAACGGGAAGAGACTAGAAGCTTCCGAAATGGGGTGCTGCAGAAGAATTCTGGAGATTAAATTGGTAGGTCGAATTATTAATAAGGGGCTATTGAATCAAACTGACGAAACTAAGGAATCAGTTGACAACACATAACCTGGAATGCTAGTCTCTGAGGGAAGAATGGAGATTTAAATTTGTAGAAAGACCCCATAGTTTGAATCCAGTAAGGAGGTTCAAATGGATACACGTAGCAGTACGTAAGCAAAGATGAATAACCTTGCAAGGGATATAATAGCGTGGAGAGCTCCATCACACCGGTCTTCCTACTAAAGACCTGAACAACAACACCTTGAAAAAAGAATTTCCCAGGATGCAGTGGATTTCAGTCAAACGACGAAGCCATTTAGTGGACATTCATTTAGCTATTATGTTACAGAATACAACTATATATAGAGTTACAACATCTGAGTAGCAGCAAATATAACTAGACATTCTCTTTCAGTCGTAAGGAGTATGCTAATGTAGGATGGGGAATGAGACCAGAAACCTTTTGTGGAGCGGGCAATGATCCTAAGTGGCAAAGGCTAGGATTTGAATAGTGATAGCCGCATCTCTAGGTTTTCTTTAACAATCACGACATCAGTCATATATCTTGAAATATGCTGGTGGGGTGATTTAAACTGGACTCACCATATAATACCTATCGTGGAAAAGGCAAATGCCAGATCGAGATTCATTTAAAGACCTCTCAAGAGTACAGACCATTCAAGAATGAAGTAGGTTAAAAAATTATCGTTCTACCGATATTTGTTCGTTGTTCGTCAGCATGACAGGCTTACCAGGTATAAATGATGGAGGAACTAGAGAAGTTCCTAACAAGAGTAGTGTCTTTCCTAACGAGTTCGTTTAGCAAGCACGAAAGACTGAGCGGTGATGCCCTACACATTTCACTGGCCGATGCTGTAAAAGAGTTGTTGTGCATCACAAAGTGATTTTTCTGCTCAGCTGCCGAGGACTTACTTTCCTAGAAGAGTCGGACAGTGTACTGCATGTTCTCATAAATGTATATCGCGAAAAGACCATGAAAGTAAAATGAGAGAGAATAGGGCTCATTCAGAGGTTTGCCAAGAATTGTTCTTCCATCTATCATGCGCGACTGCGATACTACAGAGAGGAAGTGATAATGGTACACGAAGTACAATGTATTACAAACCGTAACATGGTTTTTAGATGTAGACGATAATGGCTTGTATTCGGGAGGTTCAAATCCCGCTTCAGTAACATAGCTTATGATTTTCATTATCTTAAGGTAATTGTGGGGATGGTTCCTATGAGGTAAACACAGCCGAACGGCCTCACCACTCCGAGCGTTTGCCGTGTATCTATTGATTTCGTTGTTGACGGGTCTTCAAACCATAGCCTTCTTTCTTTCTACCTAAACTGTGCAGAAACGTACATATTCAATCAGGTCTAGTTGCATTCTCCATGTGGAACAATTTTAGTCGATTTTCCTATTCCAGATGAATGGCTCTTATTCAGAAAATCATGTGTGGTTACTAAGAGGAATCGCACAGTTATCTTCCACAGTTAAAGTATTGTGGACGTATAAGTTCAGAATTTCGGCTTTTCTCCGCTTCAGTTCAAATATAGTCACTGGGAGATTGTACAGATGCCTTTGATCAGTTTGTTGTCTTAACGTAGGACCATAACTAATTAGGAAATCTTTCAGATCAGTAGACAAAATTTAAATTCCATTTCATTGCCAGATTCCGTACTGCTCTTCTTACATTCACTTTTTCTTTTTTTTTCACTGACTGCTCTTTTTCAGTAAAGCGTCGAACTCACTTAAATCTGTGATGAAGAGCACTTTGCTTTCGGCAACGCTGAGTGTCGTATGAAGTACCTTACCATTAGTCTTCATTTCCGATGAATCCATCAACATATTCGCAAAATGAAACTAGCATCCCACATTTCGTATCTCGCAAAGTACTCCTTCCTCGGATCTCGAAATAAACCAAGTGAGACGTCTCAGTGATGATGAAACTGGGCTCACATTCTGAAGGGACAGGTTACATCAGTCCAGATCACCTGTATGTAACTTTGCAATGGTTTCTCTAAATCGGAAGCCAGTATAGAAGAACACGGCCGATTTCCCTCTCAGCCTGGTCCTATCGTACTTAGTGCTCTGTCTGTAATGATCACGCTGTCGACAACGACGAACCCTGCTGTTTTTATTCTCATCCGGAAAAGGTAAGGAAATGGTCATTTTCAGTCCACGTTCCGTGTTTCGATAGGTATACCACAGTTGCCGTAAATCACGTCTGGTGAATTCTATGGGCGTGGCTTCAACTACCATTTCCTCAGACTTGCAAACTAATCGTGTCCTGCTGGTCCCGGCGGAGGTTCGAGTCCTCCCTTGGGCATGGGTGTATGTGTTTGTCCTTAGGATAACGTAGGTTAAGTAGTGTGTAAGCTTAGCGAGTGATGACCTTAGTAGTTAAGTCCCATAAGATTTCACACCCATTTGAACATTTTTAATCGTGTCCTCTCCCAATGTCCTCAAAGTAGGCACCTCAGATATGCAGTCCACTAGCCACTGTAGAATGTATAGCGGAGGGTACTTCATATCAATAATCAGTATTATCGGTTTATGTGTTATATTCCCTTCTGATACTGACTAGTGACTGAGGTATAAGTATCTATCGGTATCCTTCTGTGTGTTTCATAAATGTCTTAGTTTTTTCTCATGATACGTGGGATATACGAAGTGACTCCACAAAAGTCATACCGGAGTGGCCGAGCGCTTCAGTCTGGAACCGCGCGACTGCTACGGTCACAGGTTCGAATCCTGCCTCGGGCATGGATGTGTGTGGTGTCCTTAGATTGATTAATTTTAAGTAGTTCTACGTTCTAGGGGACTGATGACCTAAGATGTTAAGTCCCATAGTGCTCAGAGCCATTTTTGAACCATTTTTGAAAAGTCATACGTAGTCCTAAAGAGGTTGTTTAAATTTACCTAGCAATGTTTAGCGAGAACTATATCGTCTTCCTTCGAAGAATTCCCTTTAAGTTGACGAAGTTTTGTTATACTGTAATATGGGCTTCATCTACTAACACTGCCTATCAAAAAAGTGAAACACCGAGAAGATATGGTCGGATGTCGATGTAACATCGTACAGGTATACATCATCAACGAGTATGTAAGCAGTTAGAGTTGTAACTGCCTTTGAGATGTACAACGGCCACCAGAGTGCATTAGCGTTGTCCATGTTGTCAGCAAGCCTGGTAGAACATGTAAGGGGCGTGAATAGCGACAGATGAAAGACCACTGAGAATGTATGACGAAGCCCGTATTCGTATGAGACAGTCTGAAAGGGGACTCCATTTTGTCGGTTGGTCGAATCGTGCAGAATCCAGACATCTGGGGCATTCCGATGTGTCACTGGCTATACGTTCGGCTGTATGAGAATGTTAGGGCGGGCAGGCATATTCGTCCTCAAGTTTTAGATCGTAGTCGTCTGTCTACCAAATGTGACAGTCATCGTATTGTGTACCACGCAATTCGTAGCCCCATCACACATGCGACTGCCATCCGAGAACCAGTAATGAACTCCCTCCAGCAGTCTGTGTCATCCCGTGCCATTGGTTGGATTCCAGCGCCAGCCAGGCTAAGGAGTCATCACCCCACCCTTAGGGTGCCATTAAGACCACAACACAAACGGCTGCGTTTGAAGTGGTGTCATCACTGCGAAGGCTGGACTGCTGATGAATGGTGTAACATTGTGGTCCGTGCTGAATCCCGTTGCTTCACTACCCCTGGTGACTACAGTCGGCGATTATAGCGACGAGCTGCGGAGTGGTCCCAGTCTTCCAATGTTTTAGAGAGGACACAGTGGTGTTACTCCTGTCACCAAGGTTTGAGGAGCCGTCGGGTATGATTTCAGGACATGGCTGGCAGTGACTGAGGGAACCGTGACGGCACAACTGTACGTCACTAGTATCCTGCGTTCTAATGTGTTTCTTGCTATGTGACAGTGTTGTGATGCTGTTTTTCAACAGGACAATGCTCGTCCACTCATGACATGTTTCTCTATGAACTGTCCGCGTGATGTTCAGTAACTCTCGTGGGCAGTAGAATCCCCAGATATTTTGCCAATAGATCATGTTGGCCATCTCGGGCGTTAACTCTGCCGTAATGTCGGTATCCCGATATCAAGGACCATTTAGGCCTACAAAGGTGTGGGCTAGTTTGCCTCAGGATAGAATTCAACAGGTTAACGACACTATTTTCAATCAATTCAGTGCTTGAATCTAGGCCAGAAGGAGTGAAAGATCATACCGATAAGTGGACCCATACTGCCGAGTTTTCTGTAAATTTCACCTGACGTAGAAATCACTGGCATGACATCACATACCCACTCAATCGTGAAGCCACATTTGGTTTCCTCCTACTGTTTCACTCCTTTTGTCAGGCAGTGTACAGCGTAGGCCGTGGGTAACCTGCTATGAAATGTTGCACTCCATACCATTAATCCTGGTTGTGGGGATGTATGCCGGATGACGGTCATATTGGTTTTTCCTCCCCCCCCCCCCTCTAAACATGGTCATCGGGGCCTGAAACTCACTGATTAGAGGAGAACTGCCTCCTGCGATGAATCCTATTTCAAACGGATCCCCAATTATATCACAATGATTGACATCACGGGAGCCCTACAGCACAGCAGAACGTCCACGATATTCTGTCTGTTTTTGTTGCCCTTCATGGCAAGCCATCGTAGGCTTACATTTCAGCAAGATAATGCCCTCCTGCGTACACCAAGAGTTTCCACTGCTTGTTTTCGTGCCTGGCAAACATCACCTTGGCAAGCAAGGTTGCTGGACCCCTCCCAATTGCGAACGTTTGGAGCATTATGGGCAGGCCCGTCCAATAAACTCGGGATTTTGACAGAAGTCTGCACGATTTGGACAGAAGTTCGCACGATATCCCTCAAGACGACATCCAGCAATTCCATTTGTCAACGCCAAACCGAATAATTGGTTGCAAGAACTAGAGGTGACCAACGCGATACTGACTTGCTCAACCAGTGAAGTGTTTCTCTTGAATAAATCATCCTATTTTTCTGAACTTGTAATCAACTGTCTGTACACGCACGTCACATCTACCGATTTCCGTTCCTTTCGGTTGATTCCATCGAGGTGCATCGTTTTATTCGTTTTAGAGTGTAGTTGCACGAAATATATAGGTCTTCCTCGCAATCTCCAGAAGATGGTAGTCCTAGTGCCCTCACCATCTGCGACACGTGTTGTCTGCGCAGCCAGCATCGGCGTCGGCTCCGGGCGACCGCCGTGCTACTGGGCGGCCGCACGCAACGCGCCGTGCGTGTCGTGGTCAGGGCTGCGTGCGGCGGCGCCGCCCTGCGTCACGCCAGATGTGGCGATAGCGCCGCCTGATGCCGATGTTGATGCCGATCGCATGCAAATCCCGACCTGTGCGCCAACAAAGGGGCGCAGCACGCGCCACGCACCCGGTCTCCAGGAAGTCTGGCATGCGAATTATGAATAACCAAAGTGGCCTCACGCTGCACTTCCGCCGTCTCGCTACCAACCCAAGTAGCATATTCTGTTCTTTCTTCTAGGAGCTTTTCTTTGTGTATTAGTCCACGTCCATTATGAGCTTCAGGCCGCGTACTTGTTTTTAACTGACAAGAGTACTTGTCCCTGAAATTTGGAACTGACAGCAAATAAAGAAACTTAATGTGTGTATAGCTAGGGCGTCAGCTGTGGTACATCTCCTACTACTGTCGTACCCTGTGAACGCCGACCGCTGCGCTTTCTGAAGTTCTTGGTCGTCTATATCTGTGACTGAATAGCGGTTTCTGTTGAGCGCGCAGATGTCTGTGGGGAAAATGTGTGGGACAGAGGTCACACAGAGACCCTAGTGTTCCTTCACTACAGTTACGAATAAATATGCCTTTGCGGTCGGTGTCAGTCTTAATGAAATCATTTCACGCTGTATTGCCATATCATCTTATGAAATAGTCAAAGTACATTAAATATGGAAAACAAATCGATGTTTTGGGCGTGCTGCAGCGGCTTACCTCAGGGCCAGATGACATGTCAGTACGCCCAGAAGTATTTTAACGAAGCAGACGTGAAGGTTTGCACATGGGTGAAATTACGATTGGGCCACTAGGAGCTACACTCCTGGAAATGGAAAAAAGAACACATTGACACCGGTGTGTCAGACCCACCATACTTGCTCCGGACACTGCGAGAGGGCTGTACAAGCAATGATCACACGCACGGCACAGCGGACACACCAGGAACCGCGGTGTTGGCCGTCGAATGACGCTAGCTGCGCAGCATTTGTGCACCGCCGCCGTCAGTGTCAGCCAGTTTGCCGTGGCATACGGAGCTCCATCGCAGTCTTTAACACTGGTAGCATGCCGCGACAGCGTGGACGTGAACCGTATGTGCAGTTGACGGACTTTGAGCGAGGGCGTATAGTGGGCATGCGGGAGGCCGGGTGGACGTACCGCCGAATTGCTCAACACGTGGGGCGTGAGGTCTCCACAGTACATCGATGTTGTCGCCAGTGGTCGGCGGAAGGTGCACGTGCCCGTCGACCTGGGACCGGACCGCAGCGACGCACGGATGCACGCCAAGACCGTAGGATCCTACGCAGTGCCGTAGGGGACCGCACCGCCACTTCCCAGCAAATTAGGGACACTGTTGCTCCTGGGGTATCGGCGAGGACCATTCGCAACCGTCTCCATGAAGCTGGGCTACGGTCCCGCACACCGTTAGGCCGTCTTCCGCTCACGCCCCAACATCGTGCAGCCCGCCTCCAGTGGTGTCGCGACAGGCGTGAATGGAGGGACGAATGGAGACGTGTCATCTTCAGCGATGAGAGTCGCTTCTGCCTTGGTGCCAATGATGGTCGTATGCGTGTTTGGCGCCGTGCAGGTGAGCGCCACAATCAGGACTGCATACGACCGAGGCACACAGGGCCAACACCCGGCATCAGGGTGTGGGGAGCGATCTCCTACACTGGCCGTACACCGCTGGTGATCTTCGAGGGGACACTGAATAGTGCACGGTACATCCAAACCGTCATCGAACCCATCGTTTTACCATTCCTAGACCGGCAAGCGAACTTGCTGTTCCAACAGGGCAATGCACGTCCGCATGTATCCCGTGCCACCCAACGTGCTCTAGAAGGTGTAAGTCAACTACCCTGGCCAGCAAGATCTCCGGATCTGTCCCCCATTGAGCATGTTTGGGACTGGATGAAGCGTCGTCTCACGCGGTCTGCACGTCCAGCACGAACGCTGGTCCAACTGAGGCGACAGGTGGAAATGGCATGGCAAGCCGTTCCACAGGACTACATCCAGCATCTCTACGATCGTCTCCATGGGAGAATAGCAGCCTGCATTGCTGCGAAAGGTGGATATACACTGTACTAGTGCCGACATTGTGCATGCTCTGTTGCCTGTGTCTATGTGCCTGTGGTTCTGTCAGTGTGATCATGTGATGTATCTGACCCCAGGAATGTGTCAATAAAGTTTCCCCTTCCTGAGACAATGAATTCACGGTGTTCTTATTTCAATTTCCAGGAGTGTATATCAGCTGTTGAGACTGAGGCTGATCTCTCTGCTAGTGACGGACTTCCACAAAGAAAGTGGTTTCTCGTTGTTGAGTTCTTCGATGCTTGCTGTGTATCACTGCTGGAGTTCTCGTGCAAGATGTCGAGGAGACTCTACCGATAGTTACGGAATGTACTGTGTGCAGCCGGCTGGAATTCGTAGTTAATGTATCAACGATGTTACCCGTCAGTCGGTATCAGTGCCGAGCATAGTTTCCTTTCTGTGGCTAATGAAAGTGAGGCAGAGCTCGTGATCTGTAGTGTAATGCCGTCACTAAATTTTGGGCGTTACTAATATGAAGCAGCACCATGGCAGCAAGATAGAGGGCACAGAGATGATGGCATCTAATTTCGCAAGTGAGCCGGATGGTACACCTTGGAGCGGACTGTTTAAGTCGCGCAAATATTATGACATCACTGAAAGACTTAACAAGGACGGGCCGGCCGAAGTGGCCGTGCTGTTAAAGGCTCTGCAGCCTGGAACCGCAAGACCGCTACGGTCGCAGGTTCGAATCCTGCCTCGGACATGGATGTTTGTGATGTCCTTAGGTTGGTTTGGTTTAACTAGTTCTCAGTTCTAGGGGACTAATGACCTCAGCAGGTGAGTCCCATAGTGCTCAGAGCCATTTTTGCAAGGACGGATCGTTCTGTTGTGCATTTGCACACCACTGGGACACCGAGGTGTTGTCCAGTACTTGCCTGGAAGCACTGTAACGGCACAACGTGTGTGCTACTAATCGTTATAGCTACCCTCTGATTCTAACATAGTGATGTGCGGTCTGGTTGCATCCTCGACACCGTCGGATCCACGTCGGTTTCCAGTATGCTATGAGCCAGCCAACACCCAAAGACAGGCTGGGCAGCCAGCTCCACCAGACCAGTTCACCATGTCCACCACCGCAGACGTAGGCAACAACGGTGAGTCAACCCTCAGGGACCACAGCAACACCGAACTTCTGCCTTGGAGGACAGCGGTCGCAGCCAAAGCAGCATTGCCACAATACCTCCGGACCAGTGGAAGCTTCTAGCCCATTGGCCGTGGCCGCCTACGGGAATTCAGTGAACGTACCCGCCGCTGCCACTGCTCACTCGGGGCCGCATAGTGCTAACTCAGGAATGCGCTACTGAATGGGGTAAACAGTGTCAGCAAAGCAGGACGCAGACGTTAATCAGCCATCACGCCGCCGCGGCTTTCCGACGTCATCCACATCGTTCGTTGACCTCGCGCCTGCAGAGGTCGTATCCATGGACATCACAGCACTCCAAAGTTGTAATTCAAGAGGAATGAAATGTATCTTGCGATGGAGTTTTCCTAACTACCCAGGACCGGAACTTCTGCCTCCACAACCCTCCACTCCACCACCTCTGCTCCGTAGGGCCCCATTTACCCCCAGATCGCTACAGTAGAATCGGTTCCAGGACTGTAATTCTCTGGCTTGGAGCCAGATGCAGTACTTAAGTCTGAGGCTCCATTAATTCGGACGGTTTTGGATGCAGGTTTACAAACCTTCTCTTTTGACTAGAGAATGGTATAATCAACTTATTAGGTGAGACGTGTACTACACTGTGGAGCTTACTGCTCCAATTACACTTGAGTGTAGAAACGCCTCTTTCTACTGAACAAGAAGGCGCCAAGTATTCCCCCACTTCACGAGCCTCAGCACCTCACGTTGCTAATCCCAGTATGTAAAACAAGTAATACATATTTTCTACCTTCGTCTGTGTCTGCCTCACACGCAAACAGGACTGAGCTCCCATTCTGGCAGGAACCCCAGTTCGTGTCTGGTACAGTCTGTTTAAATATACCGTAATATATAGACCAGGCAACTTTCCACACCCATCCATGGCATAGTAGGCGTCACACAGACGCCTGCTGCCAAGACACAAGGAAGAGTCGGACGATCAGCCGCTTAGCGCCTAAGCAGCCAGATCCTGTCTAGAGCTGGGATCTGCAAGCTGAGGAAGACGACACGGGAAGCCCCTAAACTGTACTGTATGACGTGACAGGAACCGACAAGATGTCTGTCCAGTACATATTGCTGAGCTGCGATAGGACATTGCAGAAATACAGGAGCTTTACGAGGACGGAACTGAGAACAGGAAGACGTTCACAACACAAAACACATGTGTATGAAGAGAAGAAAGACTTTACTTAGGAATACATATCGTCTTTTTAGCTTGGGAAAAGAGAGAGCCACGGATTCTCTGTAAAAATTGCAAAACAATTCGATCGACCGGAAGAAGAACCAGAGTTTTCCAGTTAGATGTATGGACAGGGCTATCGAAACTTTGACCAGCGGTGTATGAGGGATCATCGTATTGTGGAGGTTTCAGAGTTAGAACTGAGAGAAGAGGCTTCAATTTGAGCCTTTATGAGAGACACTTTGCTACAGCCCGGAGGCCGCTTCCGATCGCTGCGACTGTCTGCGACTAGTCAGCAAGTAGCAGCCTGTCCCAGTCCAACTCGACAGTCGATGCGCATCCGGCTGAAGACGCTGTGCACTCAACAGCCACAGCCGGAGAATAATAGCGACGAGTGCCCGCCCGCCTCCAGAAGTTGCACATCAGCTCCCTGCTATCCACTGCCGCCTAGTGCGGATGATCACTGTGTCAAAGTCTGCCTATCATTCTATTGCTCTCAAATTAGCAAATACTTAAAACTCTACTAACGACCTTCAAATTACTTTCTTACCTTAATGGGCATACTACTCTCCTCATATTTCACAGTAATCATGGAATGAAACTCAGTGTTTTATATTTGTGCTGTGTAAAGGAATCCAAGATCAACAGCCGTAGTCCCAAAATGTTTTATGAAAATAAATTAGAGTAACTTCAGCTTATACCTCGGTAGCTGATCGCATTTACTCAAAATTATTTTCCAAAACTCAGTGTTGATTTCAATTACGAGTATATTATTGTTGTCGATGTCTTCCGTCAATAGACAGCTTTGATTCAGTTTTCCACACTCACCTATCTTGTGTAAGCCTATCCACTTCTTCGTAACTATTGCAATTTACATCTATTTAAGCCCGCGTACTGTATTCATCCCTCGGCCTCCCTCTGCGATTTCCACTCACTCCCCTTCCAACACGAGCTTATCTCCATTATCGAGTTTAAAATTTTTGGATACCTCTGGATATATGCCATCTACTGATCTCTTCTTTTAGTCAAATTCTGGCATAAAATTCTTTTTTCCCCTAATTTGAGACAAACATCATATGCTCAGGGTCCTCGTATAGCACCACATTCCTAGCACCACAATCCTGTGTCACTCCCTTCCCAATCACTGCTTCCCTTTCATATCCTTCGACTCTTGATTATTAGTAAGAATTCTAACCTTGACATAATAAGTCTGTCACTGCAGTTTCATGATAATTAAGATCAGCCGAGTTGTTATCCACCGTACTAACGCACGGGGGGAGGGGGTCCTGAAGACGCCGTCAAGGTGGGTCTACAGCATCTGGACGCGGAAACCTTCTCATAAAACTT
Organism: Schistocerca serialis cubense; assembly: GCF_023864345.2. Taxonomy (NCBI): domain Eukaryota; kingdom Metazoa; phylum Arthropoda; class Insecta; order Orthoptera; family Acrididae; genus Schistocerca; species Schistocerca serialis. The sequence continues at coordinate 647,261,006 of NC_064642.1, read as the reverse complement.
AGAATACCTTAACATATCTTCCATTCCATTGGGTTTTCTGGTATAGCAACCACATATGGAATTTTTGAATTGAAAACAGTCTTCGTTATAAGTTGCTCTCTTATTATTTGTCTTCGTGGAGCATCTTCAGATTATTTATAGCGGTAAAAGAAATAAGCAAAAATTTGCATATGGTACTAGCAAGCACGATTCTAAATATGACTAAATGATTGTTACAAACATTAGAGTTTTCCTTTTTCAACATTTCTGAAACCATAAAACGGCTCTGTGCTAGAGCGAAGCACGCGTCAAATCACACGAATCGGCAGAGACTTAATCAAGAGCAACAAATATAATATCCTGTAACGGCGGGGAAAATTGTAACATAAATAATCAAACTGAGCGAAAAATACATAAATAAAGTCGCACCAGCAGGACAAAATGATAAAATAACAGGACCACACTAACAAAGAGCTATGCACATTGAAACATAATACACAGAGGTGCCACCACAACCCTACGCTTGCGGCGTCAAACGGGCACACAGGGGAGCAATGGAATAAGGCTTGTGTACAATGACTGCAGAGGACTAACATCGGTAGCACTCAAAGCAGTTACATGACAGTCAGCATACTTACCGATTACAAAAAAAATACCTAATTCAAAATGGTTGAATCACTGGAATAAAATTAAGAGGTTACAAGTAATCAAGCCACAGTCACACATACTAAATGTAACATGCAAGTTACTCCAAATAGATAAAATAATAGCACCATCCGTAACTAAATGAAACCATAACATAATCACCAAATATGGGCGTCATTCCGATAACCGGGGATAAAACAAATTATTAAAACAGCAAGTCCTCCCTCGGATTGAAAAGTATAATGTATAAGAACGAATCAATTGGTTCAAATGGCTCTGAGCACTATGGGACTTAACAGCTGTGGTCATCAGTCCCCTGGAACTTAGAACTACTTAAACCTAACTAACCTAAGGACATCACACACATCCATGCCCGAGGAAGGATTCGAACCTGCGACCGTAGCAGTCGCGCGGTTCCGGACTGCGCGCCTAGAACCGCGAGACCACCGCGGCCGGCACGAATCAATTAGGGCATTACTAAACCAAAACGGAAAACCATCAGAAGCCATAACCAAAATTATCTAAAAGTTTTAAAAAATGACATCATTGAATTATAACAGCTTTGATTCCTACTAGTGAGCTGAACGCTCAGCAATTTTTCGCCAACAGAACACATATGTTTAACGATTTCCAACTCTTCCTATAAATCACGCTGTTTGCATTTACGGGCGTAATTTAAAATGCAAAGATTGTCGAGCGTGGGTGCCTGGTGCCTTGTAGTCTTAAGGTCTTCAGCAAATGAAAAGTGCTGCTTTATTGGCATTTTTTGGTTAACAAATGCTCTCTAAGCATGTGCTAAAAATCTTTCCACTTTGACCTATATCAAATTTGTGGCAGACATTTCATTCTAATTTGTAAACCCTAAAGGAAGCATACCAATCTTCAGTCGATAGCTCATTACGCACTTAAGAGTTCTGAACTTTATTGTGCGGTAGAAAAGCTACACGGACGTCGAGAGTTTTGAATAACTTAGCTAACTCATACGTTAGTTCCCCACAAACGGAAGCCTTATATATCTGTGTGGTGGTATCAAAAAATTGTGTACAAACTTCATTCCAGTGTTTGCCTGTGTGTCCTCTTGACGCTCCTGGCGTGAAGTTGCGACGGCATTTCTGTGTATTCTGTTTAAACGTGTATGCTTCTTTGCACCATTATGGCCCGCTGGTATTAATTTATTAGGTGCGTTTCCTTCAGTTTGATTATTTATTTAACATTGTATCCCGCGCGTTACACGGAAGTATATCTGTGGTGTTTCACTCTGCGGATTTACGTGATTTCACGCTTGCTTCAATCTGGCACAGAGCCGTTTCATGGTGTCTGAAAGAATGTAAGAGAAAAATTTTAATGTAAGCAACAATTATTTATTTAAATTTAGAATAGAGCTTGCTAGCACTATACACCAACGTTTGTATATTTTGCCATATCTACAGATGAAATGCAGATGCCCCACGAAGGCGAAAGGCATAGTTAATAAAAGAGTAAATTGCAACCAAGACTGTTTTTAATCGAAATAGAATACCTCAACCTTCTGCTCAATCAAAATGGCTACACTGCGAAAGAAATCCGTCTTTGAAGTTTATAACATCGCTGGAATGAACAGGTGACAAATTAAGAGCCCGCATCTCGTGGTCGTGCGGTAGCGTTCTCGCTTCCCACGCCCGGGTTCCCGGGTTCGATTCCCGGCGGGGTCAGGGATTTTCTCTGCCTCGTGATGGCTGGGTGTTGTGTGATGTCCTTAGGTCAGTTAGGTTTAAGTAGTTCTAAGTTCTAGGGGACTGATGACCATAGATGTTAAGTCCCATAGTGCTCAGAGCCATTTGAACCATTTTTGACAAATTAAGATCGGTTCCTTTCCCACCACACATTGGTAGCGTTACTTCAACGATGGAATGGATTTTGGATCATTAGAAGCCAGATAAGATCTGTTGTCCTTCGCCTTTTCTCAGATGATCTGCAAAATGGTTCAAATGGCTCTGAGCACTATGGGGCTTAACATCTGGGATCATCAGTCCCCTAGAACTAAGAACTACTTAAACCTAACTAACCTAAGGACATCACACACATCCATGCCCGAGGCAGGATTCGAACCTGCGACCGTAGCTGTCGAGCGGTTCCAGACTGAAGCGCCTAGAACCGCTCGACCACACCGGCCGGCTGATGATCTGCAACTAAGGAAGACCGGTGTTTACAGAATCCTTTTCCACTGTTGAAAAACGTTCGTTGGTCAGACGATATGCATCGTTCGGGACACACCTGTTGAGCGTCATCGCCGTATACTATTACCGGAGAGCTGTTTAACCGAGGGACACAGATAATATTTTAATTGCAGACGAGGGCTTTCCTTTAGAAATGAAATCTACATCTACTTACTATGAAAAAAAAGTAGTAGTCTTTGACGCGGCCCGCGGAGGCACATACTGCGTAGCGACTTATCGTTTCTGCCTTCGTTTACGACTGCGGCGCTGTATGTTCACTTTCGCGTCACGTCGCAGCAAGGACAACTTCCCGCCCTGGTGCTGCTGTTTTATCCTTGGGATACAAGGGTTACACGGATACACTACATACATAAAAACTTATACACAATCATTCAAATTAAAATAGTTGCAATCCACTACATACATAAACACTTATACACAATTATTCAAATTAAACTAGTTGCAATCCAGGTCTTGATTGTAGGTTAATGTCGGAACTGATAGTCTCTACCAAAAATTTCCGGATGGCAACCTCGCCTGCTCCATTACAGTTACTAGCAACTCATCTGGTTGCCCGCCTGGCTAGCAGCTCGGTCTAACGCGCTGCTTCCCAAGCGGGAAGGAGCGCCTGGTCCCCGGCGCGAATCCGCCAGGCAGATTAAGATCTAGGTCCGGTGTGCCGGCCAGCGTGTGGACGGTTTTTAAAGCGGTTTTCCATCTGCCTCGTCGAATGCGGGCTGGTTCCCCTACTTCCGCCTCAGTTACACTATGTCAGCGATTGCTGCTCAAAAACTGTCTCCACGTATGCGTGCACCGTAATTACTCTACCACGCAATCATGGGGCTATATTCGTCCGGTATGAGACGTTCCCGTGGGGGAACGAAGCCTCTCCGTCGTTTGTAGGTCCCCAGTTCAATACACAATACAACTCGTCTCGTAATTGGCTGAGAAGAGTTGAGCGTCTGAGACTGCAAAATATGAATCTATACTTCCTATGACGACATTTTGATTTCTGACAATTGGCTGTGAGCGAAACACGTCAATAAATATTTTTGATCAGCAAGTGACCAATTATTCTAGCGACGTATTCAGCAGTGGCGTAAGTCTCGTCCCGTTTACGTCAACGTCGCGAGCCTTCTGCGCGACTTTATGTGGCACCTTAATGGCTCTGAGCACTATGGTACTTATCATCTGAGGTCATCAGTCCCCTAGAACATAGAGCTACTTAAACCTAACTAACCTAAGGACATCACACACATCCATGCCCGTGGCAGGATTCGAACCTACGACCGTAGCGTGTGGCACCTTAAGTTGACGACTAAGAAGAATAGCGACTTTATAATGGGCCGGACATGAAATTACGCTCTCTGCTTTTTGCAGTGGAAAGAAAAAGGAAAGAAAACGGTAGGAAGCATTTCTTGCGAAATTTAGCGTAAAACAGTGTTATCAACTGAGGATACGGCCAGATGGACTGCTGAAATTATCGGTCAAGATGACTCGACGATCTGGCTGTAGAGCCGACAAGAACATAACGCCGTAATACACCGGAAAGGTTATGTAGTCGTGACATAATCACATTATTTTTGACAAAGTAACAAGTGAAGAGCATTACCAGCTGCTTTCGGTGAGTGCACTATGCTCACACGGTTACAGTGTTTGCCACTGCTAACGGTCTAAGCGCAAGTTGTTATTCTAACACGCTCACTATAGGAGACTAACTCGAGAGTTTTCTGTTATCGTCCGCCTGGTTTATAAACTGTTCAAAAGAATTAGGGGAACACGTGCAAAGGACTCTGATAAACTCACTTTTGAGCGCCCGCAGTCTCCAAACACAGACCGGAACACGTGTATCAGTGTGCGGTGTGTTAATCCATTTTGATAGAGGCGGCACCTTTGATCTTACTGCGTCTATTGAGATCTTCGCTTTCAGGTGTAGGCAACAATTGAAATCATTCACCGTATTTTGGCTGCGTTATGCATTACAGTGCCAGCTGATCCCTCAGAAGAAAGCGAGTACCGGTGTCCCAGCATTTTCTAGTGCGTTACGTAGATGGCAGTTGTCATTTATGGACGTTGTATTCAACCAACCACATGCAACGCAATATCTGCAGTGCGACGCAGTGGAGTGCAGGGCAGTCTGTTTCATCCGAAAAGGATAGACTTTCGGTCGTGGTGCCGCAGATGCCAGTGCCTCTTCATGTGTTAAGTGTTACCCGTACGTTTTCGACACGCTGTGGGGAGACAGGTCAGTACATAGGGCGGGTAGCACAAGGTCGCCGACGCGTTACAACCCCACGTTAAGACCTATATCTGGCCATCTCAGCACTGCGATGTTGTACGGTTACCTGCAGAGCACTGAAAGACGATGTCAAAGAGTCAGTGAGCCTCTGTCTCCGACCAGACTGTAATGAATAGGTTACGGGAGCAGATCGCACCAACCAGACGTACTGTCCAAGTACACCGCTTTACACAACATCCTGCAACTCGCCTTCAGTTCTGCCGTTCCCATGTCCGCTATAGACTTTGTCACTGGCGAAACGTGTTATTCACAGACGAGTCTACGTATCCTGTGACGTAAGGTCATGGTTGTGTTCATGTACAGAGACCGATAGTGAGTGGTTGAAAAATGGTTCAAATGGCTCTGAGCACTATGGGACTCAACTGCTGAGGTCATGAGTCCCCTAGAACTTAGAACTAGTTAAACCTAACTAACCTAAGGACATCACAGACATCCATGCCCGAGGCAGGATTCGAACCTGCGACCGTAGCGGTCTTGCGGTTCCAGACTGCAGGGCCTTTAACCGCACGGCCACTTCGGCCGGCCAGTGAGTGGTACATGCCAAATCTTGATCACGAAGTTAACAGATTTTCAAACTTGCACGATATCATGGGTACACTTCAGTGTTGATCTTGTCGTTGTCACGGTCGCCTTACCACCAGGCAGTACATTGAACAGATAATATTGGCAATGTATTGGCTACTGGATCAGGCGGTGGCTCTGAGTTCCTTCTAACGCCAGTACCAATGTGGCGGGCGTCAGCAGCGATATGTTGTGAAGCTTTGGCATTGAAATAATGGAATGGCCGGCGGTGAGTCCCGAACTAAACCCTATCGTGCATTACGTGTGACATGTTTGACAGACGCTTTACTGGTCGTCACGTACCATCACAGACTCTCCAAGAACTCTGATGGAATGTCACTGTAGAATGGGAACGGATACCACAGGGTGAACTTTGTAGACTTACACGGAGAACGCCATGTAGGCGCCAGGCACGATAGACGCTCACGAGGACAAATACGTTTTTGAAGCTCTAAAAGTCGAATGGAAAGTACCCAGGATGAAGGACTGAGTAATTGTTTCCATTTTGTTTTCAACCCCTGTCCAATATTTCAGTTCTTTTTACGTAAACGACTGAGGGCGTAATGAAGTTTTACTGTGTAATTAATCTGTGAAAGATAAGGGTATTATTTGGTAACATACCGTGTCATCATTTATTGCACGATGAAGTGTGGTAGACGCCTAATTCTTCTGAGCAGCGTAGTAAAAGTATAACAGCGCGCTATTTCCCTTTCTCCTACAAACGGTTTATGTTTCGATTTTGTGCTTTCCTTGTGGAATGAGACGCAGAACTCTGGTTTTAAGACGGCTGCTGATGTGTAAGCAGGCGAGACAGCGGCGGCGGCAGCGGCTCGTCACAGGCCGACATGAATATGTAGCAGCCGCGCGGCCAGCCACGGGCCGGGCTCACGCGCCATTACCGCGCCGCGCGCATTCCGGCCGCCGTATTCAAACGAGGAAAACTCGAGGGAAACGTAAGGAAAGCGGCGGAGGCGCGTGTCGCACGCAGGATCCTAATAGCGGCCGCTTTGATATGGAAATAGCCCGTCTTCGCAAGCACGCCTCGTGGCTGCGCGGTGCCTTAGCTGGCTAAACACCGCAGCGAGGGCTGTTACCCGCCATGCGCCACGGCGTTCGCTCTGCCCGAGTAGGACTCCGCGAACTCAGGCGCGTCCACTCGGTGCCACGTCAAAGGTCGAATATATTGTAATACGAATATGTTGAATCTACGGGAGTTCCATTCAGTCAGTATCAGTCTTTTCATTTGGTGTCACGGTGCAGTATCCACAAGTTCAATTCATCTGCCACATCCAAAACCAGATACGACGTGCCTTCAATAAATAATGCAAAACATTCTTCTTTCTGACAGCAGGTCCGTTTTATTCAGATTCCAATACATCACATCACTCATCACTCTTTTGCCTACAAGACCCTATTTGTCAACATAAAATTCCTTCAATGTGACGGCCTTCTGCCAACTTACGGGAAGGTCTGTATGCCCGCATGGTATCACTCTACACGTCGGCGTCGGAGAAAGCGTCCCGCTGCATCGATCACCTTCCCATCGTCCATGTACATCTACATTCTACATCTACATTTATACTCCGCAGTCGCGTATGGTTCGCGGGAAGAACGACTTCCGGAAAGCCTCCGTGCGCGCTCGAATCTTTCTGATTTTACATTCGAGATCTCCTCGGGAGGTATAAGTAGGGGGAAGCAATATATTCGATACCTCATCCAGAAACGCACCCTCTCGAAACCTGGACAGCAAGCTACACCGCGATGCAGAGCGCCTCTCTGGCAGAGTCTGCCACTTGAGTTTGCTAAACATCTCCGTAACGCTATCACGATTACCAGATAACCCTGTGACGAAACGCGCCGCTCTTCTTTGGATCTTCTCTATCTCCTCTGTCAACCCGACCTGCTTCCGGATCCCACACTGATGAGCAATACTCAAGTATAGGTCGAACGAGTGTTTTGTAAGCCCCCTCATTTGTTGATGGACTACATTTTCTGAGGACTCTCCCAATGAATCTCAACCTGACACCCGCCTTACCAACAATTAATTTTATATGATAATTCCACTTCAAATCGTTCCACACGCATACTCCCAGATATTTTACAGAAGTAACTGCTACAAGTGTTTGTTCCGCTGTCATATAATCATACAATAAAGGACCCTTCTTTCTGTGTATTCGCAATACATTACATTTGTCTGTGTTAAGGGTCAGTTGCCACTCCCTGCACCAAGTGCCTATCCGCTGCAGATCTTCCTGCATTTCGCTGCAATTTTCTAATGCTGCAACTTCTCTGTATGCTACAGCATCATCCGCGAAAAGCCGCATGGAACTTCCGACACTATCTACTAGGTCATTTATATATATTGTGAAAAGCAGTGGTGCCATGACTGTCTCACGCGGTGTGCATCCTTCATTGGGCATGGCCGATAGGTTCTAGGCGCTACAGTCCGGAACCGCGCTGCTGCTACGGTCGCAGTTTCTAATTCTGCCTCGGGCATGGATGTGTGTGATGTCTTTAGGTTAGTTACGTTTTAGTAGTTCTAAGTTTAGGGGACTGATGACGTCAGATCTTAAGTCTCACAGTGCTCAGAGCCATTTCAACCATTTTTCATTGGCCCAGACAGATGGAAGCTGAAGGACGCGAGACCTGTGCTGTACAATGAATGAGGAAGACCAGACCAGTGAAGGTTTGTGAGCTTTTCTCGGGTGTGCATACTTGTATGGACTGCCGTTTTGTTTCCGGTTCGAAGTGGTGAACCCACGTTTCACCGCCTGTGAAGATGTTCGACACAACATTGTCACGAACAGTCTCGAAGCGCGCAAGATAATGCGCACACGTGATCTTTCGTTGCCTTTCATGGTCTTTTTGTTAGACGGCGACGGAGACAGAGGGCGCGCACCTTTGAGTACCCCAACTGTGGACGAGTGTGTTAGCAGTACAGAGAGAGACGTCGAGTTGTGTAGCGAGGTGTTACATTGTGATTTGTCGATCTCCTCGAATGAGAGTGTCCGCACGTACCAACATCGCCGGAGTCACAGCCGTCACGCCGAAGGTCGGACAAGTTCGCGGGACCTTGTTGCGATGATGACAGATGCCTCGCCCAACTACTCACCGTGCTTTTCTTCAATGGCAGGTCTCCGTACACATTATGCAATCGTCTATGAATATCTGAGATGCTGTGGTTTTCCGCCAAAAGAACACACCTACGTTACAGTAGACATTTTAACGGCTACGTATAGCGACGCCACCTATCGCAATATCACGAAACTGTGGTGCTGAAACAGTAATACTCCTGTAGTGATCTTTCCTGGTCTTCAATAAGTATGAAACTCGTTTTGGGAGTCGAAAACCATGAGGGTAGGAGCGTTACATAGTTCAACTACAGTGGGCTATTTCTTGTAGAATAGTTCAGAAAATGAGACAAGAATGAGTTGCATCAGACTTCATAGATACGCAACAGTCACTATATGAAAAGTATAGAACTAACCGATACGACGCGTCTGCTATGACCCATGATATCAAAATGTTGGATAGAAACCGCTCATCGCCAGGACAGTATACGTAAATTACGTAATAGGAAGAGCTGCAGTTATTCTCAAGGCTTTACGGTCTGTGCTTTCGCCAAATTTTAATCACAATTTCTCCTTCAAATCCATCGCAGACTTCGGGGTACACTACAGGTCGTATTGCACCATAAATAAAATACTGTACTTAACATTCGTTGGTATCACCAATCCACAAAAAAACCACCGTTTTATAATCAGAACAAGACGTGGGACTACGCTACACGTCTGTTACCACAACCTACTAGCCAAAAAAAAAAAAATAATTTGAAAGACATTGTCAGTATTCTGTTTGAAGACGTGACGCCACTCACCACAGCACCATTACCTTTTGGGTCCAAAAACGACATCCACCATCGGTTGGTCACATCTCCTTCAGGAATTCCTTCAGATCAAGTAAATAATCCAAAGTGAAAGCGCAGTAAATCTACAGATGGTCCTGAAATATTACAAACGTTTGAAAGGCTACAGTTACACAGCACTGGATAGTTCATCATCTCATGGAGGCAGCGCACCAGATGAGTGCAACCTAAGAGTTTTTTTACGGAGCTTCCCTATGTAGCCATCCCTATGTTGTGGACACAACACACTAAGAACTCCAGCTTCCGGCATTCTGCCTTGTGAAAGTCAGCCGCGTGCACAGTAGCTAAATTAGGCACTATGCCAACGTCGCAATCAACAGAGGCCCAAGTAAGTCAAAAGCATAAGGGTGGACATTTGTTAGAGAACGCCTCCAGCCTTCCCCTGGAGTAATTTGGAAAACCTTCGAAAACTTAAATCAGTACTGTCTTATGGTATGGAAATTTTCCGCAATGGGAATGTTTCCTTCTGGTAACTGCTGATGTAAACAACGGATCTTGTGATATAAACGGCGCAACAGGGTCCGGAAACAAGCTGGCACAGTTGTCACTTGCCATAGATGCTTTTACAACGAGTTTCATTGTGAGTGAGTCTTCCAGCAACATGGAGGACGGCTCAGAGACTGACGGTGACAGTATCTGCATGACACGTAGCTCCGCTTTCGGCGGCCGCGGTTGCAGGCGTCACGACAAATAAGTAGCATGGGATTGGCCGTTGGTCGGTTTTCAAACTCAACTGTTACGTCGCTTTGTGGAATTGGACGTTGCTCTGGAACTCTGATTGCGTATGTTGTTGTTTAAGAAGACTGTGGCCTTTCTCATAGATACTGATTTCACTCGCGTTGCTTGCCGTCGTACCGTTCTCTCTTTATTACGCTTTAGGGCGTACAGTTAGTTTCGATTTTAGTTCGCAAACGACACGTGGTTCACGACAGGCACCTGCCTAACTCCGCAAGATCGCTACGGTCGCAGGTTCGAATCCTGCCTCGGGCATGGATGTTTGTGATGTCCTTAGGTTAGTTAGGTTCAACTAGTTCTAAGTTCTAGGGGACTACTGACCTCAGAAGTTGAGTCCCATAGTGCTCAGAGCCATTTGAACCATTTGAACCTGCCTAACTTGTGTCCGGCTACGACTGGAAAAGAGGTTCCGATATTACAGCGCCATCAATTCCAAAGACGTCAGCAACTGTTGTGGATGCACATTCTCGTGCCGGCCATTGTGGCCGAGCGGTTCTAGGCGCTTCAGTCTGGAACCGCACCACCGCTACGGTCGCAGGTTCGAATCCTGCCTTGGGCATGGATGTGTGTGATGTCCTTAGGTTAGTTAGGTTTAAGAAGTTCTAAGTTATAGGGGACTGATGACTCAGATGTTAAGTCCCATAGTGCTCAGAGCCATTTGAACCACATTCTCGTCTGATTCATTCTGATCAAGCATAAAAAACACATCTCGAGTCGTATGACCATCATTTCCTCATGTCGGTGGATAACACTTCACAATGTTTGTCAGGCTGGAGATACAAGTCAGAACAAGTATTACTCACGGAATGCTTCTTTCCTCTCATACAGGCTGTCAGACAGACATTGGAGGCGGCGTTCTCAAGCGTTCTCAAGTGGGAAATCCTGCCACAATGCTGACGTATAACGCGCCACATTTCAAAAGCCATAAGTGGAGATAATTCGTAGAGAATCATGGCCTTTAACACTCAGGCTAATCCGGCAGAAAGAATTTTTAGAGAATTTAACAGCTTCGCACATGCGTACGCTCATGAACAACATACGCAGTGGACTCAGTACGTGTCAATGTTTTAAAGTACACTCCTGGAAATTGAAATAAGAACACCGTGAATTCATTGTCCCAGGAAGGGGAAACTTTATTGACACATTCCTGGGGTCAGATACATCACATGATCACACTGACAGAACCACAGGCACATAGACACAGGCAACAGAGCATGCACAATGTCGGCACTAGTATAGTGTATATCCACCTTTCGCAGCAATGCAGGCTGCTATTCTCCCATGGAGACGATCGTAGAGATGCTGGATGTAGTCCTGTGGAACGGCTTGCCATGCCATTTCCACCTGACGCCTCAGTTGGACCAGCGTTCGTGCTGGACGTGCAGACCGCGTGAGACGACGCTTCATCCAGTCCCAAACATGCTCAATGGGGGACAGATCCGGAGATCTTGCTGGCCCGGGTAGTTGACTTACACCTTCTAGAGCACGTTGGGTGGCACGGGATACATGCGGACGTGCATTGCCCTGTTGGAACAGCAAGTTCCCTTGCCGGTCTAGGAATGGTAGAACGATGGGTTCGATGATGGTTTGGATGTACCGTGCACTATTCAGTGTCCCCTCGACGATCACCAGTGGTGTACGGCCAGTGTAGGAGATCGCTCCCCACACCATGATGCCGGGTGTTGGCCCTGTTTGCCTCGGTCGTATGCAGTCCTGATTGTGGCGCTCACCTGCACGGCGCCAAACACGCATACGACCATCATTGGCACCAAGGCAGAAGCGACTCTCATCGCTGAAGACGACACGTCTCCATTCGTCCCTCCATTCACGCCTGTCGCGACACCACTGGAGGCGGGCTGCACGATGTTGGGGCGTGAGCGGAAGACGGCCTAACGGTGTGTGGGACCGTAGCCCAGCTTCATGGAGACGGTTGCGAATGGTCCTCGCCGATACCCCAGGAGCAATAGTGTCCCTAATTTGCAGGGAAGTGGCGGTGCGGTTCCCTACGGCACTGCGTAGGATCCTACGGTCTTGGCGTGCATCCGTGCGTCGCTGCGGTCCGGTCCCAGGTCGACGGGCACGTGCACCTTCCGCCGACCACTGGCGACAACATCGATGTACTGTGGCGACCTCACGCCCCACGTGTTGAGCAATTCGGCGGTACGTCCACCCGGCCTCCCGCATGCCCACTATACGCCCTCGCTCAAAGTCCGTCAACTGCACATACGGTTCACGTCCACGCTGTCGCGGCATGCTACCAGTGTTAAAGACTGCGATGGAGCTCCGTATGCCACGGCAAACTGGCTGACACTGACGGCGGCGGTGCACAAATACTGCGCAGCTAGCGCCATTCGACGGCCATCACCGCGGTTCCTGGTGTGTCCGCTGTGCCGTGCGTGTGATCATTGCTTGTACAGCCCTCTCGCAGTGTCCGGAGCAAGTATGGTGGGTCTGACACACCGGTGTCAATGTGTTCTTTTTTCTATTTCCAGGAGTGTATATACAATAATTTTCCTCACCAGTCTACCGAATTAACACCAGGGGAACTGATGACCAATAAGGAGAAGCTCGCTCAATGAGTGGATTAGACCACTCCCAAAGATGAAAAGGAAGATAACCTAGTACGAAAAAGTGGCCAAAACACTGAGTACTTTGGGGGTAATGCCAAAGTCAAGAGGGTAAGGCATGCGCGCTCGAGTAAGACTGTTCATGTGTACCAAGCAGGTGAACAGGTCTTACTGAGGGCCCATCCTAGAGCCTCTAGTTGTAAAAAAGTTAACAGGAAGTGGCAATTATTGTGTAACGGTCCATATGTAGTAATAAACATTCCACATGACGGATGTTATATCCTGGCACATTCTTGGACCACAAAAGTGAAAATACTTTATCCTCACAAGATACAACCATTTATAACAATGGAATAGATGTCAGTTGCGTCATGAAAATTGCTGAGAAAATGATTCTCTCAAATTGTAAGTAGTAGCATTAGTTAGTTGTAAGATTTGTACTCACACTTATTTCTATCTTGTGCTCAATTTTGTATGTAGTTTGTAGCAAAGTTTCATTTTTTACGTAGGTTTAAGTTTTCTGCTGAATTTTCTACACAATTTTCAATTTCAATGCTTCCTACCTAGATTAGAGTCATGTATTTATGTTCTCTACCCTAGTAGTAAGTTTATGTTTTTCGTTGTTTTCCTTCGTATGTGTGTTTAATTGTAGGTTGTTGCCACGTTAAAAACGTTTTCGTGACAGATTTCAAAACATTAAGGCACTAATGACAAACGCTGCTGTCAGAGGAATTTTCAAATGAGAATTTATTTTAATTGCTGTGTAAAGAATTATGTTGAGCCCTCAGTAAGGCGATAAGCGTGCCCATGAGGCCATTAATTGTTCCTTTTGCCCGTTATAGAATCAAAGTATTCTGGGAGGTGTGGTTTTACAATCGTCTACCGGTCAGAGAAGTTCGATTTGAACAGCCTATGCATTTCGATGCATTTTTTGGCTTCATTTCGTTGGTTGGCTGTTAGTGATTAGCTAAGGATTTTAGATGCACACATCCGTGTCCTCTGATTAGGATGGGAACACATTGCATATACAGTCCAGAATGGCCATTGGTCTGTTTTGGCATGTGGGATTAGTTACCATCAATTAAAAACTAATGTAACTAAAATGTATGATTGTATATATATATATATATATATATATATATATGCTTTTACTCAAGTAAAAGCATCATTTATCATTTTCACAAGGACGCAAACCCGTGACTGTGAAGTGATACTAAGAAATGTTTTGTAAAAGTGAACAGTGAAAGAACTTTGTGTGGATTACACATAAGGTGCTAAAGTGAAACATAAATTTATGCTTTGGGTGGATTTCACAAGTATCAAAGTGACGGTAGTGTGGAATAATGAAACTGCGATCGTCGAGTGAGACAGAAAACACAGTTATGATAAAACTACGGATTTACACTGAAGCAAGTAGTGTTGCCAACTGGAAAGAAGTATAGCATCGATTTATTTTCCTTGTGCATAGACACACCCCACAGTGCATGCGACGTTTATGGAGATAAATGTGTGCAAAATTTTAAAGGGATGTGTTACATTTGTGAGTACTAAACTGTGAGTGCTTGCAAGAAACCCGGAAATGTACGAAAACTGGACTGTGATACGACAACGATTCTCCGTAGCATGCACGACACACACCATGAAGTATAAATAAAGTGCATGAATGAACAAATGACGTGCTTCTTTCCAGTAACAACAACTTAGCTGGTAAGATTTTTAATGCCCGATACGTTGCTTTTCTATTTTTGCGTGGTTGTGATTGCTACAAGCGAAACGTGGCCAGCCAGTCCGGACAGAAGAACACAGCGAGCTGCAACAGCTCATCGCAACGAGATGCGGCCCCACCACCGCCAACGCCACCGCAGCGGCTGCGGCCTTTCTCACCGCCTGACGTCAAAAGAGCACCGCTTCTGCACACCGCACATCATTGCCTATTGCAGACATCGCATCGCCAAAGGGACGACGTTTCAAAATTACGCACTCATTGCATTATATGAGTACAGTCGCAAATTAAACCGCAAGAAACATCCCTAGTTTCTATAAAATTTTAAACACACAATCATGTAATCAATGTAAATATTGTTTTTGACATTCACATTTGGCCTGACCTTCCAGTACATCAACTTATTTTCAATATTTGAATATTTACTTGTTTTTTTTTTTTTTCGTGTTAGCTGCGAACATTAACCGATTTTCTGATTTTATATATGTTGTGAACTGTCGATCTAACTTTGATAATTTTACTTAGCTGAGACGTGGTAAGGCTTACGAAAATTCAGTCTGGAGGCTCCAAGCGGGGTTTTCCCAGGTTTTCGGGCACCTGTAACCCGAATGGGGGAGCCATCATTGTAAATGTGTAAATGTCCTGGGCGCAGGAATACCAGATTGAAGAAATGTGTCCGGCACTTAATGCCACCTTAAATTTGTATTTGTTCATGAACTTTAAAGGTTTTTAACGTAAATGAGACATAAATACAAAGCCGCATTAACTTTCAACATTACATGAAATGTAAAGACTCTTTCACTCACATATTAGACGAATTTTAACGGTTTTACTGTGTCAATGATGTACAAACAGTGAAGTCACACTCAGTGAACTATATAAGTGATGTTACGAACTGAAGCTCATAAACTGGCGCGCGAACGATTAAGTGACAAGTGACAAGCAGTACCGGACAGTAATAATGTACACTGCTTCCAGAGGACAATGTACTGTTTGCCTCCTGGAGCAGAGACTTGTGCGATAAACTTTCGTGAAAGAGAACTTTATTTACCACGAAAAACTTCGTTACGAGTTATAAAGTGTCAGAAACTGATAATGACGAACTTTCTTTACAAAAACATTACGAGAAATATTATTAAATGTGCCATGACCTACAAAGAACCGTAGTATGGGAAACTAATATCTATAATCATTGTCATTCTTATACCAAACACTTTGAGGATTTTTTTGGTTCTCACTTCTTCTTCTTCTTCGATTTCTGACGTTGTATCTTGAGCGTGCTGGAGGCCAGACGCGTTTGCGATAAGTACAACATGGTAATTTGAAGTAATAAATGGAATATTACCTAATTCTGTAATCTCTTATTGTAGTATTTGCTAACCCCACAAGCCTACGCTTTAAAAGGTGTCTGGAAATATTTTTGGGAATATTTTAAATAACGCGCGAGACACGCAGGTACTATTCACATTTCTGTCGGCCATCTTAAGACCGATAACGTTATTTCACTGTATTTCTGAAGTGATTATTAATATTCAACTGAGAATTGTTTTTAAAAAAATAATACTAATAATACTCCTTCAGTATGGATAGGTTTTTTGCTTAATTTCAAGAAATTTTGCCCAAAAACATCGTGCTTTTGTGTGCTGATAGAATCTGTGGCAAAGACGATGTTTTATCAGTACTTAAAGAAAGTAAATATTTATCGGGATAAGTTTAAATATTACGAGACGGTACAGACAGTTGTTCATCCTAGGACATAATCCATGACAGCTGCATATTTTATTGAAGAATTATATTTGGTATTTAGTAGAAAGATAGCTCTGAGAGCTTAGCATCCGGAAAATGGTTCAAATGGCAGTGAGCACTATGCGACTTAACTTCTGAGGTCATCAGTCGCCTAGAACTTAGAACTAATTAAACCTAACTAACCTAAGGACATCACACACGTCCATGCCCGAGGCAGGATTCGAACCTGCGACCGTAGCGATCCCTCGGTTCCAGGCTGTAGCGCCTAGAACCGCACGGCCACTACGGCCGGCTACTATCCGGAACTTAAAGCTTTACCCACCGAAGACAGTTCAGTAACGCATGGTTGTAGTTTGTGCGTGTAGGTGAGATGTATTTTCTGATAAAGCAGATGAGCAATTAACAGAATCTTACCAACAAAGGGAACTGCTATTACGTACGTGCATGCTGCTTCAATTTGAAGGAAGTTCCAGAGGTAAAGCTAATTACCTGCATTTTAATAAATTCAAGATCCTCGCAGATTGTTTTCATGTATACGGCATTTTGAAAGTTTCATGTAACATATTACGCAAATAATATTAAACTACGGTCACTTCCAACGATTTACTGTAAACCAACAAGTTTTAAGATTCGTACTATATGTTCCACAGCGTGTGTTTGTCTCTGCAGTACATTAATACAATAATACTATTCATAGAGACGGACGTTCTACACGCCACGATACGGTACACACCACACCACGAAATGGACATCTTTAAAAGGGTTGGAATTTCCCTGCTGGACTTGTTACTCAGGTGACATCCAATGGCCACGTTCGAAGTTAATGAGCTCCCCTGACCTGCCCATTCTGCTGGTACTGGTTTTCTACTGACCGCACAGTAGTCACCGCCCCCTGCCAGTTTTTATGCTGATGGGTCCGTCTCTTGTGCCATCTAGTCGTCAGTTCCGCATTGCACAGGAATGTCAGCGATCTTTTCATCATATAGTATACTACTTGAAACTACCTCCCATTTTATTTCAGATTAAATATTGCATTTACTTAACACTCATAATCATAAGGACGGTCAACATTCATGAGGTACAATTTGACTCGATGCTCTAGGACGGTTGTTTAAGTGCGTCCTTATAACGCTGTGGCAGTTAGTTTCTGATAAGAATTAATTTTATCAATTTTTGCTCTTAACTTGGAGAGATACTTACGGCCTAATTCAACAATTCTGAAAAAAAAAGAAAAGACATACCGTCTACGGAGACGATGATTGACTTATCATAAAAAATCATTTTATACTGTTAATACGATCACTTTTTATGACGCAGTCATACCGGTTTCGGCCTACAGTTCCAGTCTTCAGATAATATGTGTGGTTGCTAGGTGGATGAATGATCATGGCAATGCACAGTGTTCATGCACTGACAAATCACGCCACGTGGAGTAGCTGTGTGGTCTATGGCGCCTTACCACAGTTTGCGTGGCTGCCCCCGTCGGAAGTTCGAGTCCTCCCTCGGGCTTGGGTGTGTGTGTTGTCCTTAGCGTACGTTAGTTCAAGTTAAATTAATTAGTGCGTAAGCCTAGGGACCGATGACCTCAGCGTAACTGAAGATGGCCATTGTAGACCGAAACCATTATTATTCTGTCATAAACAAGGGACAGTGTAAAAAGGATAAAAAAACTTCACTGCACAACGGTCTTAGTCTTATTATCCGTCAGACTGTACAGCACCCAGAGCCCCAATCGTGACGTCAAACTGAAGTATCGCAGACACGAAGGGATATGTTGTCGCCATGCCAAAGAAACCCTGTTGAGTTAAATGCCACAAGAAGGTGCTGTTACTGGTGTCGTCACAAAGCAGTATTATTAATGATGAGCCCACAACTCCACTATCAATCGTTGTCACTATTTGTTCTATGCAACTCATACTTCATTTTTATGATTCTCCAGAGACTATAAATAACCCACTTGGCCGTACCGGTGACTTCAGCAAACATCGAAGCAGCAGCATGAACAGACCACTACAGCGAACACGGATGGTTCGGTACTTACCTGAGAGGCGATCCTAGCGGGGTAGCGACTCCGAAGCCCTTGGCGTCCAGGTTGCGGCCGACCTTCATTGTGTCGCACGGCTCCCGCTCGTTGATGTAGTCGTTCTTGGGAGACTCGATGAGCAGCGCGTACTTGCCCTTGGAGGTCCTCACTCGCCGGATACCTTCGTCGTACGTGCGCACGAACACGTTCTTCCGTGAGTTCATGAACTCCCACATCTTGCTGTACAGCGTGATCTGCGACCTCTGTAGAGAACAACAGTGCAATGTGTCCAATCACAGGTTTCAAACGTAGACACAGTTGAAGCCCAAGCATATATGGGGAAAAACTGCAGGAAACGATCCCTAAGTGCACAAGGAGCAAAGAGGATCTTACGGTCATGTGGCAGAAACGAGTTCCAAAGAAGGTACACCCTCTTGAAGGTTCAAGTAGAAAGCACTGAACACTGTAGGATACGATCAGCAGCAGCAAAGTGGTCCGCCAGCATGGCGTAAGCCAGATGGACGTGTGAAACGTTCTCGACGAGAAATTCCACTACCCGTGTCATTTACAGTACATGGGGGTACTGTGCCTACGGCAGGGCTTCCCAAACTGGTGTTCCGTGGGAAGTGAGTATGTGTTCTGCGAAAAGCTATTAGTAACACGGTGGTTTTTTCGATATTCTTATTATTTTTTTTAGTATTACCATGGCTTCAGTATTACTATTTAAAATTAAAGTGATCACTGAATAAAACCAAGTTTTTCTCAATTTTTAAAATGTACTTACTTTCATTAACGTTTCAAATAAACAACGCGTTCCATCAAAGTACCAGGATCCCGAAGTGTTCCGTAAGAGGTGAAGTTTGGGAATCTCTAAACCATGGACTTGCCTCTGCAGCGAGGGTTTTCTCACTGCTTCATCGTAGAAGCCACCACGGTGCTGGGATTTGTGTCATCCATCCTACTCGCAGACGAAGCTGCCTCCACGAGGGTCCTTATCGTCAACCTTCACGACACCTGCGGAGAATCCCCATATGAAAGTGGCAGCAAACCATCAGCAGTTGTTCAGCCTTGACCTGGGCAGGGATTATCGGCCAGAGTTGTCTGGCCCGGGTTCGATTCCCGGCGAGGTCAAGGATTTTCCCCTGCCTCGAGATAACTGCATGTTTGTGTTGTCCTCATCATTTCATCATCATTCATGAAAGTGGCAAAATTGGACTAAGCAACGGTTGGGAATTTATACTGACGCTGATAACCGCGCAGTTGAGTGCCCCACGTACCAAACATCATCATCATCATCATCATCTACGTTGTCTGATTCCGACAAGGTCAGATCTGTTTGTTGCCAGGAGTTCTAAGACATTACCTTTATGAGCTGGTACTCTAATTATCTGTTCGAAATAATTTCCGGACAACAAATTCGGAATAAGTTCACTCGTAGCTTTGTCTCTGACACCAGTTTGATGGCATGACCCTCCCAAACTGTACCTTGCAAGTCGAAGTCTCCCCCTATTACAGCGGCATTGTCAGGAAAATTACTAAAGATATTCTGCAAGTTCTCTCTGAAGCAGTCTACCACTACAGCTCCTGACCCATGAGGTTTATAAATGCGTGCAATTAGCATTTTTGGCTGACCATTGATACTTAACTTCATCTAAGTTAATTCACATTCGGAGTCCATGATAACCTCGGTAGAAGTTATCGAATTCTTTACTGCAATAAATACGCTGCCATCATTGGCGATTAACCTATCCTTATGATAAGTATTAAAAACTGAACTAAGGATTTCGTTGCAATAGACTTCTAGGCTCAATCAACTTCTGGCTCCGAATACTGTCCGAGATTTATAACCTTCAAATAGCAACACTAATTCTGGAACCTTTCTTTGGATGCTCCTGCAGTTTACTAATGTCACATTACTCTTTCTATAGCCATATACCTTGGTATAAGAAGGAGAGATGTAAGTCGACTTGGACGAATATCTGTCTCAACCAATGTTCCAAATATCCACTACCACCGCGACTTGTGTTTCATAATATAGTCACCTGTGGATTTACTGGAAACTTCGAAGACCAAAAACATTCACACAGTTTTGATTTAGTACTTGATTCACTACATTGGGGAATGAAAACGTGCTCAGCTCTATCTAATGTAGGAAAGGAAGGCTTTCGTACCAGAGACAGAGAAAGAAGGCCAGTCTTTGATCTTTAATATACATGGTGGGTCATGTAAGATGTAACACTACTTTTATGTCATGAACGGTTACACACATCGAAACGCGGTTTTCGGAAAATGTTAGAGCGTCGAGGGACACGTATTTTCTTTAGTTAATTATTTTAGCACTGGTGTCAACGGAGATATTGAAGCAAGTACGTTTTTAAAAATGGAACCGTATACTTTTTATAATTGCATTCGGTAGCTCTTGAGAAGACAATTACAGTGATAAAGCGTTTGTTAATGTTGACATTGAAACCTGTCGTAAAAAAATTATGTCCTAGAATGTGATAGCACGGTGGCCGGAAACAGCATGCGTCTCGCACCAGGCTGCGTAGTTGTAAACCGTAAGGTAGGCCTGCGCTACGAGAATAAAGCTTTATTTCCCCTTCAACGAATGTACGACCTAGACGAAGGTTCACCTACGAACGTTGTACATGGAAATCCGACGTAGGCTAGAGGCTACCATACGACAAGTAGCTACGAACATTATTTCACATTTGTGTATCCTCCCAGGTTTACGTGAGCTGAAACAGAGAAATCCACTGTTCTTTCGTCAAAAATGAAGAGGGCTTACACGCTGCAAAAAGCAGCTACTGTATTAAATATCTAAATGTTTGAAGGAAGTTATTTACCTATCATTTCCTGTACGTGGCTGTTTGCTTCTTAGTACTAAAATACATGCCGTCAGACAACTGTCTCTATCTACACTGCTCTAAATTATATCACATGGATACATTCGTTGAACTGAACATTTTATTAAAAATATTTTTGGTGACCACATGTACACCGCAAAATAAATATTCTTCCTAACGAAACGTCGTCGCGTAATAACAATGTTACCAGCAACGTGCAATACACGCTGTCGACTTGACATTGCAATGCAATTTCTTACACATGTAAATGAAGTAAACAATTTACTAACAATGATTTGGTAATCACCCAAACCACATAGCATAAATTTTGTCTTCCAAAAAAAATAACTTTATTGTATATTATATAACTTTATCCTATAATATATTATGTTCAAACTCTTGACAATGGACTGAAAGGTACATTTGCAATCACCGTTCGAAAGAACGATGAACAGATGTAGTTACAGTGGATGATATGGTAGAGCATGCACTGGCGATTCGACAACGCATTGTAGTTGGGGTTTCGGCGTGGACAGCATCTTTGAGTGCTCCCCAAATAACGAAATTCAAATAGAAGGACCTTGCAGGTCATTGTGACAACAGAATTTCGTCCTGTACAAAGTCCAGAAAAGTTCTAATTCATTGTTTGCGTTGCAACACGGGACAAGTGAGCTGGAAAACTGTCCTATTTCAGCCACATACACTATCGAATACCAGTGGTGTCTCTTCTCGAAGAACCGGCAGAATGTTCGTCAGAAAGAGAGCGTAAGAACGTCCCTTTAGAACGCCTGAGATGAAGTAAGGTCCACACTGTAATTTCCCATGATGTCGCACCGTACGTTTACGCACAACGGCTGTTGATGTTGCCCCTGATGAAGCCAGTGTGGGGGTTTCGCCTGCCAGTAGTGCATGATAGGCCAATTTACATTAGGGTGGTTACTAAACGTTGCTTCATTGGTTCGAGTCCTCCCTCGGGCATGGGTGTGTGTGTTTCTCCTTAGGATAATTTAGGTTAAGTAGTGTGTAAGCTTAGGGACTGATGACCTTAGCAGTTAAGTCCCATAAGATTTCACGCACATTTGAACATTTCATTTTTTGCTTCATGGGTAAAAAACACACGTTGGAAAAACACTTGCTGAAGGGCAAACCGAGAAAATTCTGTACGAGTTCGAAATCACCGTTGACGAGTACTTGATTAGTGACAGATGATGGGGATCGAAATTCTGCACATGCAGGATGCGAATGACACTCGTCTGGCGAATTCCACATTCTTTGGCAATATGTCTCGTACCACTGTGCGGATTCATTAGCGTCGTAGCCAGAACAGCTTCTTTGCGTTCTCTGTCGGTTGCACCCTTTTTTCTCGTCATCTTTTTCTCTTTTTGATATTCTAGCAGCCTTTCCGCACCAGCGTCTGAATAATTCGTGTAACTGCGTGGCGCGTCAGACATTGGCGATCCGGATAGACACCCTTTACCTTTGTACTATATTTACAGCATTTCTTTCACATTCACCATATAAAAGTAGTATATCCAACTTCTTCTCATTAGTTTACATGTCTGCACGCAACGAATATTGAAGTAGAAACGGGCGGCCTGCAGTGCAGACAAGTAAACAGGCAAATGTATTGACATTCTGACATAGCGTAGCACGAGAGCTCAGGTTGGCGGTGTAAACACCGCTGATACCGATGCCGGGCACCCTGCTCTCAACTTCCAGGACTTTTCTCCAATTTTTTTTACAACAGGTTTCAACGTCAACATTAACAATCGCTATAGCACTGTAACTGTCTTCTCAAGAGCCATCTAATGCAGTTACAAAAATTACGCAGTTCCATTTAAAAACATACTTGCTTCAATATCTCCGTTGATCCCAGCGCTAAAAGCATTAAACAAACAAAAAAATTACGTGTTCCCCAGCGCTCTAACATTAACCGAAAACCGCCTTCTATGTATGTAACCGTTCACAAAATAAAAGGGGTCTTGCATCTTACATGACTGACCCTGTATATGTTACGTAATACAATATTAGTAGCTGCTCAAGGAAGTAAAATGAATGCTGACGAATATTTTTCTGTGTAACTTGTAGTATAATCGATCTTGTGTGATTTATGGAGTTTTCTTACTATAATATTGTATCATTTGGAACGAGGCAATAACTCACAAGGGGTCGACTTTCTGACTGTTAGCAAAATATTGAAAGAGCGGGCGCTGAAAATAAAACGCAGCATATTTTTGTCTCGGTTTGGCTATGCGGTTTGATATCCGTTCAATTACAGAGGAGTGCGATTCCCGAGTTTGGCTTAATTTTCTTTTCCCGTTGCCAGTCAGTTACATTTCACGAAGAGAAATGAAATGAGACAGGAGTTTGGGGTCCTGGTTAGTGGCAGAGTAAAGTGGGAAACCAACGCAGGAGCCAGCCGTGTGTGTCTTTCGAGGGCGGCCAAGAATTGATTGTATAAGGGGAGAATGTGACGGGGAGTCACTTCGAATATGTCAGGCGACACATCTGTGGCGCTGTATAATGTCAAATACTATTAATGACTTCCTAAATATATGGATCATATTACTGGTGTATTCAGTGCGTTACAACGGACAAGTTTGTATAATCTCTTATACACAGCGCTCGACATATATTTCGGACTGTATAAGAGGCGTCTGCGGCATTCAGCATGAAGCGTTGAAGATCTCTTATTCCTTTTACGTATTTATGAATATTTAATCAGTGATTATAGTTCTTTCCAAGCCTCGAAGGTTGTGAAATGTTCCTCCAGCGCACTTTGTCTAGGTGTTACAAAAGTTGTGACATACCTCTTGAAGCCTGTAACAAGAATGGTGCTAGAAAATCAATAGAGTAAATATGAAGCAACACTTCTCTTCTATAGATTGGGTCTGATAGACACTCAAGACTACAGTTTTCCAAGAGAGGGAGCCAATACAGCACTTGATGAAGGAATACTCAATTTTCGTGCAGCAACTACTAATATTGCTAAACACAGAGAAATGCTTCCGTATCAGAAATTTTATGTGCATGCACTGCTGGTTGCTAAAGCTGCAACACCATTATTGCGACATGCAACAAACGTCAAATTGGTACTGAAATATATAACATGCTTGATAAGCAAATGACTGGCTTTTCAGCGTGACAGAACAAAGAGGGTAGGAGTAACGCTATCAACGTTCTGCGTATAAGGAATGATCACGCAGCGGATTTCTCATTCGGAAATTGTATTTGAATATTTGTCATTGGTGAGAAGCGACAGGACCGTAGTCTATCGAGATTGCGATTCATTTCCGCTACAGTTCTGCTCCCTTTGGACGGGATCCTACACTGTCATGTGAATACGGAACCAGTGGATTCAGAAGGGTGATACTCAACACTTTGCCGAATCTCAAAGTCCAGTGCCATACAATGGTTCAAATGGCTCTGAGCACTATGGGACTTAACATCTGAGGTCATTAGTCCACTAGACTTAGAACTACTTAAACCTAACTAACCTAAGGACATCACACACATCCATGCCCGACGCAGGATTCGAACCTGCGACCGTAGCAGCAGCGCGGTTCCGGACTGAAGCACCTAGAAGCGCTCGGAGTGCCACTAGTGCCCGAGAGGACAGCCATCTTATATAATTGCGTAGGCTTCCGCGGCCAGAGTCAGTCGACATAAAAGCTTTCTGGGTTTGGTACCGCGTCACAATGTAAAAACTACTGCTGCTATAGAAAAACCAACGTTTCGGCCACGATTGCAGCGGCCTTCTTCTGGGTCTAATGACGCTGCAATCGTGGGCGAAACGTTGGCTTTTCTATAGCAGCAGTAGTTTTTACATTATGACGCGGTACCATATCCAGAAAGCTTTTATGTCGACAGCCATCTTGTTCGCTCGGCCGTGCAGGGTCGTACAGTCACATCACTCATCTTGAAACAGGAAGTTGGCTGTTCGCAGCAAGACAATTATCCACATGGACACTGTGACGTCTGGAGCATCATAGACTGTCACCGCGGTGACAACTGCAGCTTCCCTTCATGCGGCAACAGAGGGACAGAGGCAACAACAATGCTGGACTTAGTAGTGGCACCACGTTTTGTTTTCAGACTAATCCTGGTACAGAGTCACGATTGACATATCCATGTATAAAGCCAGCGAGAAGAATAAACTTTACCAGACTGCCCAGCGCCCAGTGTGATAGTATGGAGATCCAGTCGGAACACAACACGATCATATCTGCTTCGCATAGCCTGTAATTTTGCTACCACCCGTTGTGTGTCTGACTTGCTGAAGTCACCACACCAAATTGGGACGCAGGTAAGAAGTGCGTGAACTAGACACAATCTGACACGGTCTATTAAGCGTAGTCGATGGTATCGACACGTGTCGTACAGTGGCACTCGACGCGATTATCACTGATTGGACTCGAGGTGATGGAAGAACTTTTCTTCGTTGAGGTTTGCCGGTAAAGGGAAGACAGATTATGGTGCATCACTCCAAATCACCAGATTGTCTAGCGACGTCCTTCCCAACGTCTCCATGAAGTCTGAAGAAGTGCCGCCTGAGAGAGTGTTGGTCGTAATCTGCTCGTTAGATCCTTATATTCAGGCATTCCGATACCTTTGATGTTATTTCAGAATAGCAGACCTGCACAACTAACACTCATTCACTTGAGAGTCAGCAGAGTCCCACACGCTACACATTGTCGTTACAGTCATCAGCATTTCCACTAAATACACGTACGTTACAACGCCCATGCGTTGCACGGGAAGGAGCTGTCGTGCATAAAGAAAAGGAAGCTTTCCGAATCAAATTACTGAATCCACCTCTTAGGATCACCAAATTCAACTTTATCATATTTGAGGAGTAAATTTCTACGTTGCAGTTGAATACTTTCTCAAACAGCATAGCTGCCGATCATCAAGCCCCATTCTGGCGTCTTTTGACGTCACAGGCGTAGAAACACAATGTACTTTAGGTACACTATGTCACCAAAAGTATCTGGACACCTGGCTGAAAACGACTTACAAGTTCGTGGCGCCCTCCATTGGTAATGCTGGAACTCAATATTGTGTTGGCCCACCCTTAATCTTGATGACAGCTTCCACTCCCGCAGGCATGCGTTCAATCAGGTGCTGGAAGGTTTCTTGGGAAATGGCAACCCATTCTTCACGGAGTGCTGCACTGAGGAGAGGTATCGATGTCGGTCAGTGAGACCTGGCACGAAGTCGGCGTTCCAAAACATCCCAAACGTGTTCTATAGGATTCACGTTATGACTGTGCAAGCCAGTCCATTACAGGGATGTTATTGTCGTGTAACCACTCCGACACAGGCCGTGCATTATGAACAGGTGTTCGATCGTGTAGAAAGATGCAATCGCCATCCCCGAATTGCTCTTCAACAGTCGGAAGCAAGAAGGTGCTTAAAAAATCAATGTAGGCCTGTGCTGTGTTAGTGCCACGAAAAAAAACAAGACGTGCAAGCCACCTCCTTGAAAAACACGATCACACCACAACACCACCGCCTCCGAATTTTATTATTGACACTGCACACGCTGGGAAATGACGTTCACCGGGCATTCGCCGAACGCACACCCTGCCATCTTATCGCCACATTGTGTAGCGTGATTCGTCACTCCACACAACGTTTTCCCACTGTTCAATCGTCCAATGTTTATGCTCCTTACTCCTAGCGAGGCATCGTTTGGCATTTGCCGGCGTGATGTGTGGTTTACGAGCAACCGCCCGGCCATGAAATCCAAGTTTTCTCACCTCCCGCCTGTCATAGTACTTGCAGTGGACTCTGATGTAGTCTGGATTTCCTGTGTGATGGTCTGAATAGCTGTCTTCCTATTACACATTACGAACCTCTTCAACTGTCAGCGGTCTCTGTCAGTCAACAGGCGAGGTCGGCCTGTACGCTTTTGTCCTGTGTATGTGTACCTTTACGTTCCCACTACACTATCACATCGGAAACAATGGACCTAGGGATGTTTAGGAGTGTGGAAATCTCGCGTACAAACGTATGACACAAGTAACAGGTAATCACCTGACCACGTTCGAAGTCCGTGAGCGCTGCAGTCATGGACTGTGCGGCTGGTCCCGGCGGAGGTTCGAGTCCTCCCTCGGGCAAGGGTGTGTGCGTTTGTCCTTAGGATAATTTAGGTTAAGTAGTGTGTAAGCTTAGGGACTGATGACCTTAGCAGTTAAGTCCCATAAGATTTCACACACATTTGAACATTTTTTTTTGAAGTCCGTGAGTTCCGCGTAGCGCCCCATTCTTCCCTCTCACGATGTCTAATGACTGCTGAGGGCGCCAGATATGGAGTACCTGGCAGTAGTTGGCAGCACATTGCACCTAATATGAAAAGGGTATGTTTTTGGGGGTGTCCGGATACTTTTGATCACAAAGGCCTGTGCTTAGTTTTCCGTTGCTCAGTGGTGTATACGATTCCCTGTGGCATCGTTTAGTGCACACATACAAGGGTGTGCTGAGTAGTAGTGGCTCCGAATTTTTTATGTGAAAACTCTTAAAACTTTTTCATAAAACAATCTTTATTAACATAAAACAATCTTTATTAACATTCTAAATCTTTATTCTTCTACGTATATAGTTCTGAATATTTTTGTCGCCCTGACGACGAACGTACTCCTCCCAACTTGACGCCAGTTTATTGACACCGTCAGCGAAGGATGTTGGACTTTGGTGACGGAGCCACAACCTCAACTCTGCTTGCACCACTTCATCACTACAAAAGTCAAGTCCTCGAAGATCTTCTTTAAGCTTTGAAAATAGATGAAAACTGGATGGAGCCACGGTGAACTGCATGGTGGGTGATCGATGACAGTGACTCCGAGGCGCCGTGTTGTTGCTAACGTCTTGTATGCTCTGACATATCAGTACAATCATCTCCGTATCCAGCTTTGATTATTCCACTTGTAGGCACATTTTCTGCGGTTAGAAACTGGATTGCAGCACGCTGTTTCTCACGCATCGACGTAGTTACTTTACACGCCGCCGTGTTACACAATACAATTCGGAGCCCTCTAGCGGCAGAGGGTAACGTGGGTCAGAAAAGAGGGAAACTCGACCAAGTAACATTCATGACATACTATACTGAGAACTGAAAAAACATCTCTGAGGTAATACTTTTCAGCACGCCTTTGTAGCTACACGCCCTCATGTTTTATTCGTGAATTCCTATCATTCTAACTAGGTTAATAACTAACTATTTGATCACCCTGCCTGGTCCTTTCACAACAGTCCCTTTTGTTTTCCATCAACTATTTTTTTAAATTATTACTAAGAATCTTACACTAAGGAAGTATCTCATAGTGAGAGGCTGTTCGGTGGTGTCAGGAGAAGGTTGGCATACGACAAGATATCTCACAAGCTGACACGTATACTGCTGACAAAAAGAATAATGTACCCATAAGACATGATAGGATGTGAGTTACCTTCGTACACGTGCACCCCATAGGAGGGTATATAAATGATCGGAGTTGCAAATATCTGTGACAAGTAGAACGTCCACCAGAGCACGTTAGTGTGGTTTGTGTTTAATGTTGCTACCTAGCCTGGTAAAGTACAGAAGGGGCGTACACAGCGTTACATGTTGAGTGATCACTGTCAAGGACACGTACTCGTACGAGACAGCGTAATCAGAACCTGACAGAATTTGGAAGTATTCTCATTGTGGGCCTCCTTTTGGTCTTTGGTCGAATCTTGCTATATATAGATTTTTAGGGCAGTAACAAGTTACAGGGGTCCAATATTGGACTGTATGGAAACATCAAGACAGGCATAGTCGTCAAATTTCCGGCTGACCTCGTCTCACCACCACAAGGGAGAATCGCCCTATTGCGCACCAAGCTCACTGTAACCCCTTCACATATGCGCCCGCCATCAAAGGAAAACTTATGGACTGTCTGCAACAAGGTCCACGTGCACCAATGGTCGGTGACTAGCAGCAGCGCCGGCCGGAGTGGCCGTGCGGTTCTAGGCGCTACAGTTTGGGACCACGAGACCGCTACGGTCGCAGGTTCGAATCCTGCCTCGGGCATGGATGTGTGTGATGTCCTTAGGTTAGTTAGGTTTAAGTAGTTCTAAGTTCTAGGGGACTGATGACCTCAGCAGTTGAGTCCCATAGTGCTCAGAGCCATTTTTGAACTAGCGGCAGCCACACTGTAGAATTACCATAGCACGCGTAAGCTGCCTTTAACATGTCGTCATAAACAACGGTGTTCGGTGTTTGCAATGGTACCGAGGCGGGGAAGCATGGACTGCTGATGAATATTGTTTCATTGTGTTTAGTGATGAATCACTGTTCTGTGTGCCCCGGATGACTAACGTCGGTGAGTATGGCGGAGGCCTGGGAAGGGGTCCCAGGCATCCAATGTTGTGGAGACGCCAAGTGATCTGGCGGGACGGGAGTTGGGGGTGGGGTGAAGTGAAGTGCCATCAGATATGTTTTCAGGATCCACGGTACATCAGGTTCATTCAGCGTCATTATATGTTGCCTACTATGCTATAGTATTGTTGTGCCACTTTTCAGTACGACAATGAACGTGTCTACGTACTTTCCGCGGTTATATTGAGGTACTCCCATGGCCAGCAATATTCCGAGATCTATCCCCAATGGAACTTGTATGAGACCAATACAAACGCGAACTCTGTCCCAGAGCCGGTATCAAGGATTTCGAGGACCAGTCACAACAATTGTGAGCCAGCTTGCCCCAGGTGAGGATACAACCGTTTTATGACCCTCTTCACAACCAAATTAGTACAAGTTTCCAGGCCAGAGGGGGCTCAGTGCTATACTACTAAGTGGGCTCATACTGCCAAGTCCTTTGCAGATGAATCTTGATTTTGTAATAACTGAAATGACGTAACACCCTCTCTCAATCTGTGAAGTTTCATTTAGTTTCCTCGTCCCGTTCTGGGTGCTTCTGTTTTTCTCGTAAAACAGTTAGATCGGGTATGACGTGGAAGATAGTCACCAAACAGTAATATCGTCAAATGAAAATGCCAGTAACAATAAACCACCCATCGTGTAGATAACATCAGAGGGAGTATATCAGCCGTTGGCTGAACTTGTGCAAATTTTCGTGTACAACACAATTGGAGTTTTCCTAAATAAATTGTCGGGAAAAAGCCATCCCAGAGTAAATAGAGACGTACGAAACAGCTGATTTAGTCAGTCTCCGCTAGGACACGATCCAGCCGAAATCTTCGTGTAGGCCATGATCTTAATATCTTCCATTTTCGAATTTATTATGTTAGTTATTTGAAGAAGTTTATTTTTTTTAAAGTTCGTGGCGACTGTTGTCAATAAATTTATTGTGATGGAATCCACATTATTTTCCAGATATTTGTGGAAACTACTCATATTTCTTTTGGAAGCCACACTTTACCGGTTTACAGCACATTAGCGCTACCGACTGCGGCGGAGATCATCAGAAGAACTGCAACACTGAGCAGGTAGGAAAAGATCAAAAATTTGGTCAAGAGGTAACTCAAGGACAGGCCAGCCCTACTCAGTGACGGAGTTTTGAACCGTGAAGCACCGATATCGCTGCTTGTGAACGAATCATCAGCTTGTAATTAACAATGCTAGGGCATGGCGCGACGGGGATGTAACTCCTCGTATTCATGTTAGCACAACACATTTTAAACGTTTTCCTCACTTGAATTACATCATTTTTTTACTGTCAAAAACAGTCTTGATCCCAAACTGTTTATTCCGGTGACCGGTTACGACCACAACTTTGGTTATCTTCAGACTTACAAGTCATATACAAAGCTTTGATTACAGGGCTACATACGTTAAAGAAAATACATAAAGCTACAAAGCTTTAAAACGATGCATTACCAATGAATAAAAACCTTCTTCTGGTGGTAAATCACTACTGGAGAAACCAGTGCACGTCTTACTATATATACTGGAGGCCCCGCCCACTTCTGACTGAGTGACATCATTGCTAACTAACGGTTTATAGGCCGAATAACAACGTAAAATTTCTTAGTTAAAAGAACATTGGCAGAAAGGAAAATAAACACACATAAAACTTAGCTTGTTCAACAGCTACTGTCACTTAAGAAGCGTCAAAAATATTTAAACATGTAGGATAAATGAACATCGTTTTGACAGTTCATGAGTTGCTCTCTCAAGGCCTGTTAGTGAACCATTTGGAACCACTGGTTGCCATGGTGAAGTTAGTCGCCGTTCCAAAGATGTGGCAGCAGGCGTATTTCCACTTAAGTTGTTTTAGAGTCGATAGGTAAACTAGTGGTTGCCATAGTGAGGATGGACGCTATTCCAAAGATGTGGCAGAAGACTTCTTTCCACTGAAGTTGTTCTAAAATTGGTAGGCAAACTTGCGGTTGCCATGGTGAGGATAGACCCATTCCAAAGATGTGGCAGTAGGTTTCTTTCTAACGAAGTTGTTGTGAAAGTGGAATGGCAAACATTGTCACGTCAGACGATGTACTATTGAGCAGCAACATGTCTGTTTTGAAACGATTTACCACCAGATTTACCACCAGAAGGAGGTCCTTATTCATTGGTAATTCACAGTTTTATAGCTTCGTAGCTTTATGTACTTTCTTTAATATATGTAGGCCTCTAATCACAGCTTTGTATATGACTTGTGGTCGTTGAGGTCGAAACCGGTCACCGGAATAAGTAATTTATGATCAAGACTGTTTTTGATAGTAAATATTTGTAACAAAATTGATCACTGTTGACACCCACAATGTATTCAAAAGTAATGAATTACATCAGTTTCAGCACGTAGTGAAAAGTGAATCGAAACTTGATAACTACACTGAAAACACTATCAGCTCATAATAGCATAAAATACATAAATTTAGTGCAGATGTTCACCGGCATGTAGCAATGTTTTGTTTTAATGAGGAGTTATTACTAGAAATAATTTAAGTTCACCAATTTTCTGTTCTGAGACACAAGTCGGTAATGCAGTAAAGTGGTAACACATTCCAGCGCACTCATAAATGTTCCTCTCCGTGATGGTGTGACATCAGTATCAGTAAGAGTGCTGTGCGATCTCATAGCCCTTCCTCTCTTTATAGCGAGACGGCTCTGATGACGTAAGCGCGGCGTCGGGTTGACAGAGCCAGGTGCTGCATTGGCAGCCCACAGTATTAAGACGCCATCACGCTAACGAACTCGTTAGCCACCCCCTGGCTGCCTCTGATGGCGCCATCGGGGCGTTAACCGTTCCCGCCCCTCTACGCAAGTTGATTGCCAAGTATCCGCCGGTCGCTTAGAAGGGCCCATGTCGCCTTACGTAATTTCGTGATAATGAAGTGCGGCTATTGATGGCGTGTCACTGAAACCGTATACCTCTGCGATGAAGTTGGAAACTGCTTGATTTTTCATGCTACAGTTTCCTTGAAAAATTCGTTAAGAGTGGTTTACTGGAGCTGATTTAGCAAGCTAATTGATCTAAAATTAGAACATGAGAGCTTTTTGTACAGCTGTAGAATGATGCCGACATTACGAGAAGTAGGAGTTCTCATGGGGAGTTCGAAAGCAAGAGAAATAGCTACTGGCAGACAAACTTGGCGTAGAGGGTAAAACAAGATAAGATTCCTGGTCAGAACACATT
Organism: Schistocerca serialis cubense; assembly: GCF_023864345.2. Lineage (NCBI taxonomy): Eukaryota > Metazoa > Arthropoda > Insecta > Orthoptera > Acrididae > Schistocerca > Schistocerca serialis. The sequence continues at coordinate 647,228,142 of NC_064642.1, read as the reverse complement.
TCTCTAGGACAGGATGTTTCATTATAAAGTGCCTTGCCCTTAAAAACTGTTTACACAAATTTTCGTTTGTTGAAAACTTACTATGTTACGTGATTTACAATGTGCGGTTGACCTTCCTAACAAGTTAAGCCAAGCATAACATTCCTTAACTTCGCATTGGATGTCTCAAATGTCATTACTTTATTTACCTGTTTAGGCATTCTTAAAACTTAATTTTTATAAGTTTATCTGCACAATGTATGCATATACTGACAGAAAAAAATCACCAAAAACAATTAATATAGAGTAATTAAATTTGGGGAATACATTTGTCTAGGTAACATATTTAAGTGATTAACACTGCAAGATCACAAGTACATGTAAGCGCAAGATAAGCCATTGCAAATGAGAAATGCTGGTACATTAACAATCAGTGTCACCGCCAGAACGTTAAATGCAAGCATAATTTAAGTTCACCGATTTTCTGTTCTGAGACACAAGTCGGTAATGCAGTAAAGTGGTAACACATTCCAGCGCACTCATAAATGTTCCTCTCGCTGAAGGTGTGACATCGATATCAGTAAGAGTGCTGTGCGATCTCGCAGCCCTTCCTCTCTTTATAGCGAGACGGCACAGGTACCTAACGTCAGTTTGTGGGATGGAGTTTCATGCTTTTTGCACTTGGTCGGTCAGTACAGGGATGTTTAATGGTGGTTGTGAATAACACTGGAGTTATCGTCCGATATTGTACCATATGTCCTCGACTGGACATAGATCCAATGATGGAGCTGGCCAAGGCAACATGTCGACATTCTGTAGAGCATGTTGGGTTACAACAGCGGTATGTGGTCGAGCGTTATCCTGTTGGAGAACATCCCCTGAGATGCTCTTCATGAATGGCAGCACAACGTTTCAAATCCCCCGTTTTACGTACAGTTTTCCTGTCAGGGTGCGTGGGATAACCACGAGAGTGATCCTGCACTTATACGAAGTCACACACCATACCGTAACTCAAGGTGAAGTGGAATGGACCACTCTACAAAGGGCAATCACAGAAGCTGGAAAGGAAAACATAGGTACAAAGAAGATAACTGAGAAGAAACCATGGTTAACAGAACAAATACTTCAGTTGATCGATGAAAGAAATACAAAAACGTTCCGAGAAATTCAGGAATACGGAAATACAAGTCAGTGAGGAATGAAATAAACAGGAAATTCAGGGGCAAGACAAATTGGGTGCATGAAAAACGTGAAGAAATCGGAAAAAGAAATGATTTTCGGAAGGATTGTCTCAGAATACAGGAAAATCGAAACAACCTTCGGTCAAATGAAAAAAAGGATGGTAACATTAAGAGTGCAACGGGAATTCCACTGCTAAATACACAGGAGAGAGTGGATAGGTGCAAAGAGTACATTGAAGGCTTCTATGAGGAGGAAGATTTGTCTGATGTGATAAAAGAAGAAACAGGAGACAAATTAGCGGAGATAGAAGATCCAGTACTAGAATCAGAATTTAAGAGAGCTTTAGAGGACTTATGATCAAATAAGGCAGAAGGGATACATAACATTCCATCAGAATTTCTAAAGTCATTGGGGGAAGTGGCAACAAAACGACATTCACGTTGGTGTGTAGAATGTATGAGTCTGGCAACATACCGCCTGACTTTCGGAAAAAAATCATCCACACAATTCCGAAGACTGCAAGAGCTGACAGGTGCGAGAATTATCGCATGATCAGCTTAACGGCTCATGCATCCAAGTTGCTGACAAGAATAATATACAGAAGAATGGAAAAGAAATTTTTGGATGTGTTAGATGACGATCAGTTTGGCTTTAGAAAAGGTACAGGCACAAGAGAGTCAATTCTGACGTTCCGGTTGATAAAGGAAGCAAGACTAAAGAAAAATCGAGACACGTTCATAAGGATCTGTGGACCTGGAAAAAGCATTCGACAATGTAAATGGTGCAAATTCTGTGAAAAATAAGGGTAAGCTACAGGAAGAGACGGGTAATATACAACTGTACAAAAGCCAAGAGAGAATAATAAGAGTGGACAGCCAAGAACGAACTGCTCGGATTAAAAAGGGTGTAAGACAAGGATGCAGTCATTCGCACCTATTGTTCAATCTCTACGTCGAAGAAGTAATTATGCAAATAAAAGTAAGTTTCTGGAGTAGATTCACAATTCAAGGTGAAAGGACATTACTACCCTGAGTGAAAGTGAAGAAGAATTACATGATCTGCTGAATGGAATGAACAGTCTAATGAGTACAGAATATGGACTGAGTAAATCGAAGAAAGATGAATGTAGGGACTAATGAGAAGTAGCAGAAATGAGAACAGCAAGAAAATTTAGATCAGAATTGATGGTCACGACGTAGATGAAGATAAGGAATTCTGCTGCCTAGGAAGCAAAACAACCAATGATGGACGGAGCAAGGAGGACATCAAGAGCAGACTAGCAGTGGCAAAGTCTACTAGTATCAAACATAGCCCTTAATCCGAGGAAGAAATTTCTGAGAATGTGCGTTTGGAACATAGCATTGTATGGTAATGAGACACAGGTTGTGGGAAAACCGGAACAGAAAACAATCTAAGCATTTGAGATGTGGTGCTACAGACGAATGTTGAAGTTAAGTGGACTGATAAGGTAAGGAATGAGGAGGTTCTGCGCAGAATCGGAGAGGAAAGGAGTATGTGGAAAACAGTAACAAGAAGGGACAGGGTGAAAGGACACATGTTAAGACATCAGGGAATGACTTCCATAGTGCTAATGGGAGATGAAGAGGGCAAAAACTATAGGGGAAGAGGGAGATTGGAATACAAACAGCAAATAGTTGAGGATGTGGGTTGCAAGTAGTACTCAGATGAAGAGGAGAGGAATTTGTGTAGGGCTGCGTCAAACCAGTCAGAAGACTGATGAAAAATAAAAAAGAGATAGAGAGAGAGAAAGAAATGTGTAAAGGTGTTGATATCGGCGTCTTTGTCGCCATTTAGGCATTCTTGACAAACATCAACTCACCACTTGCCATATCAAACGTCAAAATGGTTCAAATGGCTCTGACCACTATGGGACTAAACATCTGAGGTCATCAGTCCCCTAGAACTTAGAACTACTTAAACCTAACTAACCTAAGGACATCACACACATCCATGCCCGAGGCAGGATTCGAACCTGCGACCGTAGCAGTTCCGCGGTTCCGGACTGCAGCGCCTAGAACCGCACGGCCACCACGGACGGCATCAAACGTCACTAATGTTCCCGACTGTTATAGAGCCTGTTTAAAATAAACATGATTTACATTCACATAGCGGCGCTAAATCTTTCATATACACAAATGCGCCTACCAGATTTCGTTTATGTTGCACACCTCCTTCTTGGTGTTGCGGTTTGTTTCTGCCAATGCATGTATATTCCTTTAAGGTTGTCAGGCTGATATAAAGTGTTACTGAGTGAATCTGATGCATGCAAACTATTAACGTCTACAACGAAATTCCCGAATCTTAATCTTGGAAGAGCTACTGTGCTTCAAGTACTTAACTTATACACTGTTAAGCCAAAACATTATGACCACTGCCCCCCGCGATCTAGGATGCCGCCTGGTGGTGTTGTGGATACGTGACGCGGTAACAGAAGTATGTAAGAGGAGCAGATACAGGTGGGGATGACCCTCGTGACGATATGGGCTGTAAATGGGGAAATCCATTTGGATAAGGGACTTTTACGAAGGGCAGATTATTATTACGCAGAGACTGTCAAGAATATCTCAAAAACGGCGAAACTGGACGAATGTTCACTGTCGTGAGAATCTACGGAAGGAGATAGGACAGTGAAACTACCACTAGGCGCTGAATGGTTGGACATCCATGATTCTTCACAGAATGTTGGGTTCGGAGGCTTGTCTGCTCTGTAATGTAGGCCAGATGGTGATCTGTGGCATCTCGGCCGAAAGAGCACAATGCTGGTGCACGCACAAGTGTTTCGGAGCACACTGTTCATCGTACATTGTTGAACATGGAGCTCCGTAGCAGATCACCCCTACATGTACACATGTTGACCTAAAGACATCGTCAATTACGCTTTCAGTGGGCAAGGGACCATCGGGATTGGATCGTCGATCAGTGGGAACGTGTCGTGTCTTCGGGTGAATTACTTTCTTGCGTCTCTAGTCGCTGGTCGTCTCCACAAACGTGGTCATGGAGGTGAACGGCAGCTAGAAATGTGCAGCGTGCCAAGGACGCAGGCTGGTAGGAGCAGTATTATGCTGTGGGAGACATTCTCCTGCACTTGCATGGGACCTGTGTTAGTAATCGAAGACACGCTAACAGCTGCGAACCACCAGCATCCCTTCATGTTTGATGTCTTCGCCGACGGCGATGTCACGTTTCAGCAGTTTAGCTGCCCACGTCTCGCAGCCAGAACCGTGGTACAGTGGTGTGAGGATCATTACAATGAATTCATGTTGATGCCTCGGCGACGGATTCACCTTACTTTACAGAGCAGACTACGTTCTGAGAAGAGTTGTGGACGTTCAACCATTTAGCGCCTAGTGATAGTTTCACTTTTTTTAAAAAAGTTTTTTATGGGACTTAACATCTATGGTCACCAGACCCCTAGAATTTAGAACTACTGAGACCTAACTAACCTAAGGACATCACGCAACACCCAGCCATCACGAGGCAGAGAAAATCCCTGACCCCGTCGGGAATCGAACCCGGGAACCCGGGCGCGGGAAGCGAGAACGCTACCGCACGACCAGGAGCTGCGGGCGATAGTTTCACTGTCCATCTCTTTCCGTAGATGCTCACTACAGTAGCACGTGAACATTTGGTCACTTTCGCCGTTTTCGAGATCCTCATTCACAGACTCTACGTAACAATATTCTGCCCTTCGTCAAAGTTGCTTATCTCAATGCAAATTCCCCCCCCCCCCCCTTTGCAGCCCATATCTTCGCTAGGATGATGCCCCGTGTCTGTTCCTCTTGCATACCTTTGTTACCGCGTCACGTGTCCGTTACCACCACCAGGCGGCGTCCAAGGTCACAGTGGGCATGGGTCTTGATTTTTTTGGCTTATCAGTCTACAAACGTCAGGGGTGACCATCCGATCGGTATAGGAACAGTCAAACACCTGGTTGACATATAGACGTGATGCAAAGCTTTTGTTTATTGATATAGACCGACATGTTTTCTAATGTCAGTTATCCATTTTTCACTCGGTCATCTCTCAGTCTTTTATTGTTCCTTGAAATCCATTATGAGGAATTACAGCCTGTAGCCTTCACAACCAAATGAATTAATTAAAGACTAACTTCCAACTAAATAAGTTCTTCGAACCGTGGCAAGCAGGTCAGCCCTGAGTATGGTTGTCGAAGGCACTACTCCCACGAGTGATTTCCTGGGATATCGGTATTCAGGCAGAGGGAGAAAGCTATGGCAGAAGTTAACTGAAGAAACTCAGGCAATGACTTCAAGCCATAGGGCAAGCCAAGCTAATTGTGCACTCACATCCTGCTAAAGAGATAATAACACGGAACATATAAACACAAATACTGCTAGTACTTTCTCCTTAAAAACGCTAAATTGTCGTCTTTCGAAGATAGGTTAGTCTAGTTGGATGTGCAGCTACATAACATCATATATCTACTAAGTTTATCGGAAGTGTGGTAAAAGAAAGCCAAATAAAATTAAATCAGAGTATTAATTTTCTTACGAGTAAGCGGAATAGGGAGAAAGTTCAGCTGTAGCGCATACTTTAAAGGTGAAAAATAAAATAAATATAGTATGTATAGAACGAATCTGCGAGATGATTGAAAGATTTGGTCTGACACCCAATAAAATTCATCAATTGAATATTATTCATGACCTCTTCGAAGAGTTTCAAAATTTGATAGCATGCAGTACTAAGTGGCAAAGGAGGATGTTAATACTGAATTAGGACAAAAACTGAATATTAGACATCAGTGGGAAACATTAGAGGTGAAACCGGAATTGACAGTTATTGTAGAGGGTGAGGCAAAAAGGACTTTACAGCTTTGGAATTATATAGAGATTTATTGAGATACCCTACAGAATCGGTAGAGGTGTCACTTTGTAGCAAACAACATTAAGTTCCACATAAAGTGTTAAGTGTCATTTTGGTTTGGTGTGACTACAATTTGTGACGTGGCAAACATCCCACTGGTAATCAATTTCTTCACTCACTCGTTGCAGCAAATCGGGGTAACTGTCCAGGGGCAGTGTAAATTTGGTTTTCTAGCTCAGCGAAAATGTTTGGTGGTGGAAGGAACATACACACGGTCTTTAATAAAACCACAGAGAAAGAAATCCAGTGATATCAAGTCTGGGGAGCGAGGTGCCCTTCGCGGCCAATCCAGCGACCTGGGAAGCGATTATCGACCTATAACTTCCGTGAGGAAGTGAGTTGGTGTTCTGTCCTGCTGGTAGTAAACTATCCCGTCTCGGTCATCTTCACGATCTGTAAAATGCCTACCACGAAGAAGAAAGGGCCGTGTACTTTCAATCTGCTGAGGGTATAAAACACATTAACTTTCGGACTGTCACGAAAGTGTTTCAGGGTTGCATGTGGATTTTCTCTGCCTCGTATTATGCAGTTGTGCATGTTCACTATGCCATTGATATGAAAAGTTAACTGATCGCTGAAAAATCAAATGTTCACATTCGCGTGAATTCCTAAGGGACCCAACTGCTGAGGACATCGGTCCCTCGAGTTACATGCTGCTTAAGCTAACTTATGCTAAGAACATTACACACATCCATGCCCGAGGGAGGACTCGAATCTAATGCCCCTAACCACGCGGCCGCTGAAGATTATTGTGTTCAGGAATGTCTCTGTCTGATGCTACATTCTCGCAAATAATTTCCCACGAGTAACCTTATCTGCATCACTAATGTTCTGTGTCACTGTGAATCTGTACAGTTTCAAGTGTAAACGTCTACACAATATTCGCCCAAAAGTCTTTCGTGGAATGCCAATGTCGCGAGATTCGCGTAGCATTGATTTTTCTAGATTAACCCGCTCAACATAATGATCAACATGAGGGTGACCTGGTGATTTACCATGTCGCGGTGAACAACCCGTCTCAACAAAGTGCTTGCGCCAAGAGTAAATTGTAGGCCTGCTTGGAGTTTCTTTCGCGTATTCAGAGCAATTTTACGCCGAAGAGTTGTTGCAGGTGTCGTTTCGTGACACCACAACAGACAGCGTTAACGCTCCGCACCAGTGAAAGTAGCTATTTTAACTGTGCACTACGCTAGGGCTCTTGGTGGTGGAATGGCGTACTGATGCAGTACGTGGAACAAACTTTAGATTATTTGCTACAAAAGGATACAGCCACCGAGTCTGTAAGTTATCTCAATAAATGTGTATATCACTCCAAAGTTATAAAGTACTATCTGATTCATCCTGTTCATTAGTATAACTACATAAAGAGAATATGATTATTCTAAATACACATATCTAGAAGGAAATGAGTAGGAAAATGGCAAAGGGAAATTTGAAGTAGAAGCGCAAACTGGCTGTATTTATTTAATTCATTAAAGTATTATACCAAAATGTACAGGAGAGCCTAGAAAGTACTTTACGGTTCTAGCCTTAGTGAAACGAAAGCCCTGACATTTAACTCCTGTGGACAAATAGGGAGAAACTTTCACTCAGTAGGTGGCCCACAAATAAAAGATCTCTGGAGGTATTGAAATTCCACTCTATCAAGAGCCATAGTTCGATGAGCTGGTAAAAGATACGGTAAGGTACGACACCTTTCGTCCTTACAGTGTGAAGCTGCCCTAAAGGCGGACAAACCACGGCAAAGGGAAGTACTCCATTAAAAGGCCGAATGTTTATCCCAAATATCAGCAGAACAAGATGGAAGACAGGATATCTAATTGGTTAAATTTTACAGAGGCCAGATAAAATACCCCATTAGAATGCCTGAGCTGATAAAATTAAATGGAGAAAGAATCACAATTTGAAACAGTGAAAATGGCAACAATGAATTTCACTTTTCTTCTGTTTCGTGCATACATTTCACATCGGAAATGAAACGAATGAATATTGCTGTACTGAAAATTTCATAACCTAGAAGCCTAGACTCTTGTGACTCCTGGATAGTTGATTATGTGTAATATACCTGGGAGCTGTACAAGAAAGCCCTCAGATGACAGAAGTCCATATTATTCTTAACCATCAACTGGTATGAGAATAAAATGATACATCCAGTATAATGAGACAATAATTCTTGTTAGGGTGGAGACAAAACCAAAGAACAAAATTTCAACCTAGACTTATATGTTCCAACAACTCCACATGAGAAGGACGACATAAATGTGAGAGATGAGAAGATAGAGTTGGTAGAGTCATGAGAGCAGGAAATATTATTTTGCTGGGTAAATTTCGTGGTGTAGTTGAAAACGCAGGGGAAAGAACGGTGGCTGGAAATTTGGACTAAGGTCAAACAATGAAAAGTGCTACATGCTTTGTAAATTTTTTCAAGATATTAACTTTGAACCACAAACATCTTTTATTGCTATGACACACAGGAAAGTTGTACACAGAAAAGACTTCGGGGTTGCACTACATAGTAGATTGAGTTCATAAATGATAGACAAGGATTTAAGAACTAGGTTAAACATAGTACATTGTACTCAGCATGAGAGGATGAAAGTCATCGTATATTAGTATTAATTATAAGGATCGAGGAAAACAAGAAAATCACGAAGGGAGGGACGTATAAAGAGTAATAGAGAAAATGAAAAACAAAATTTTTTTGGAACTGTAACAGCAGTCAACAGGAAGGAAAACAAATAAATTCAAAAAATAAAAACTAGCATCATAAAAACAGAATGAAATAGTAAGCAATGAAAAGTAAAAAAGAAAACTACGTGTCACCACTGAAAGACTTTTTGTGATGTAACAAAGAAGAACACTAAAGATTTCCAGCAAGTGGAAGACCAACAGTAGTACAAAAGCTTGTATAAGAGGATCATTAGAGAACCACGACAGGAAAGAGAAAAACATCTTGACAGTGTCTCCATGACAGTGAAAATGGTATGGAAAAATGATAACTGCCATCGTCCTCAACAGAATGTAACAAAAACTGGAACTGTCTCTTTCACTTCTGAGAAATAACACATGACAGATATGAATATTAACTTTAAAATTAGTTATAAAGAAATTAATACAAAGAAATTTAACTACATAGAATGTTTAGATATATTTTTTTATGTAAAGTGGGACGAAATGTTCGAATTACAGAAGACGGAACAGTCAAGAAGTGGAGAACTGCTTGTTCATCCTTATGTATCAGGAGTGCAGTGCCCAAAGGTAGAGCCTGTGGGGCTCGTCTGGCATGTGGATAGGTTCTTTTATAGGCTGAAAGAACTCCTCATTAGGGCCAATGATTAAATGTCTGCCGAGACCAAAGATACAGCAGCTACAAGAAACTATACACAACGTTAAAGAAACAGTTTCATAATGCAGAAATTCAGAAATAGACATTAAACAATTAATTTAAGAATAGTGACAGACAACAGATTAAATTCAGCAATAATTACATATCCTTAGAAAATGAATGCTGTACAGGTGCAGACAATGGGAAATTATGTGGCAAAATTCCTTGGATGAACAACAAAAATTATTCTAAGTATGTGAAGGACAAAAGGGCTGAAAACTGTAATATTAATAATACTATTGTGTTCTCTTATCTGATCAACAAAACTGAAAGATAAATAGACACTGTCCCTTTCATGACAGCGTCATGCTGTACAGGTGACAGAAAACAAAAAAAAAAAAAAAAAAAAAATGGTAACACTGCTCCTGAGAGAACAAACACATACACAAACATAAGCCATACACACACAACAATTTTACTTAAGGCTGAGTTATCTCACAGCCACCCAACTAAGCTGTGAAATAAATAGCAACTAGAAAAAGGACTGAAATATAATTCAAACATAAAAGTAGACGAAGTATACTTAAAAAACCTTATAATACAGTCAGCAGCTTTTCTAAAACAGGAGGAGAAAATTGAAAACAGCAATGTGAACACTGGTCAGAAAAGAAACACATAAAATTAGAATAGCCAGGAATTATAAAAGACATGAAAAAACCATAAAAACACAGAATCTATAGCACTCAATAAACTGAGAAAGAAATGCTAAAATAAAAACATAATTATTTGAAAAGCAGGCAAAATAAATGCAGTTGTCCTCGCAGACAAACAACAATACATTAACAACACTCAAGAGTTCATTTAATGAAATAATATTTAAAAACTGAAATCAGATCCAACAAACAAATTCTGATATCTCAAAAAATGTAGACTTCACACTAGATGACTGGTAATCCCACTGCACCCACCCTCTAAACCCAGCCAAAGATTCATAAACCCAACACACCATCAGGACCCATCATAAACACCAAAAATAAGCTAACACAAACTTGCAAGACACATGTTGCAATTACTACCTGAAACCTATAAAATAGAAGAAGACAGAACTGTAAGAACCACCTCACAGTTAATATAACTCACAAAAATCCCAGTTACAGCTACCCTTCTATCTTCTGATATAAAAATTATGTATTCTGACATACCAGCAGCAGATAAAATTAACATCATTCAACAAAACTGGTAGGATAACAGCCAACTATCAGATGAACACATCAAAGAAATATAATAATTGCTGAAATTGATAAATGAACAGAACTACTTTCAGATTAATAATGAATACTATATACAACAAGATAAGCTACCAGTGAAAACCACAGAACCAGGTACCCTAGCTAGCATTTTCATAAAACATATGGAAAACATGACTTTTAAATCATTATCACAAACAACTGCAACATACTTTATTATATACGATACATGGATGATATTTTCTGTTCAAATGACTAACCAGCAGTGAAAATTGACCAGTTACATTCAGATATATACATAATACACAGGAAGATAAAATGCGCAGTGGAAAATGGATATGACATCAAAACAAACTTCTTAGGAGTAACCACAAACAATACATGAAAACAAAAAGAAGATCCAAGGCAGTGAACAATGGCATACAAGCACAAATTCACACATCAAACAACAAACAAATTCCAGAGACAATTCATTCCAAACGTACATTCCAAAAGAAATAAAAGATACTGATATCTACTAGAAACCTAGAATATAGCAAGTACAACGCAATACATGTAATGGAACAAATGCAGGACAGACAGCGGAATATAGACACCCAGTACAAAGAAAATATCAGGGCATGAAATACGTGACAAGCACCTCAACTTTTGTGGGACATTCAAGTGAAAATAATCACAAACTTACTACAACAGAGAAAGCTGTGAATGCAGCTAAACCAATAATGAAAGACACCTCCTAACCTTACAAGTAAAATACTTCATATACAATATACATATATACTCACAAGTATGTAAATGAAAAGCTAAAGAAAAAATGGTAATAATGAACAAGGAGAAATATCGTGTGACAAAAATTTAAGCCTGGATAGCTCATGACAGTAGGAACTAATATTACTAACGTTGTGTAGGCCGACAATGCACCATTTTTAAACTACAGAAACTTGGCGCCACATTAGTAATTTTGGTTCCTTTTGGCATCAGCTATCCAGGGTTAGAATATCGTGACACAGTTTCTATATATATAAATGTGGTTGTTGTTCTTATTACAGAAGTTTATTTGCCTAATGCCCAGATCACATGAAAATGCACAGTGTTCATTAGTTTCAGTGAATACATATGGCCATCTTCAGATCATTTCTACATAATTTTTTCTTACAGATTCAATCTATTTCGTTCACTCTTCACACCAACTGGACACAACTTATAAAGATGGCATTCCATAGTACAGTCTCTTGTCATACAAGAAGAGAATATATCTGCAAACAGTGCACAATAGTCAAAAACAAAATATGTGAGACTTATATAAAATCATGACAGTATTTTATACATGTCTTATGTTAGCATAGCTTTTCTCTTATTGTATGATGACAGATGATGCTATAGAATGTTGCTTCTGTAAGTTGTGTTCAGTTCGTGTGAACAGTCGACAAGACGGTTTGACAATGTAAAAAATTTATTCTGTACAGATGATCTGAAGATGGCGATTTAATTTCGCTGAAAATGGTAATCATTGCATATTTTTATGCGATATGAGTAAATAAATTTCTGTAATAAGAAAAACAACTGTGATACATATACATAAAAACAGGGAGCAAATATTACAAGCATTAAAATATTTCTTCAAACATCTATGGAATATGTCTTTAGTACTTGGAGGATCATAGAGAAATTAAAAACGTGAAGAAACAAGATTCATGTTGCTAATAATGTTTATTTAATAGTTCCTTATTTTGAACTGGCGTTCTGCTTTCTACGCCATCATCAGATAAACTTAATACTTATGTCATAGATAGCTAAAAACTAATACATAGATTGTTTCTCAAAACTATGAGACATTTCACAGCTACATATCGAAACAATACATGAGCAATATGAAATTCACAAAGTATTTCTGGAAAAGTGATTCTTTTATTACTGTATATGCAAAGGAGAAAAGTATAGGAATCTGAAATGTTGAATGGCACAGACTACTAACTTGTATGGACAGGCTGGTGCATGTGGTGCACAGCCCGAGGAATGTGGGATGGGGAAGACGTGAGAAAGTAATCAGTAGAATGTATGTGTGGAACAGTGTTACAAGGCATATTATCTAATAGTCTCAAAAATATTAACTGGCTTATGCTATTTTACTAAGGGTGAAGAATAAAATTGTGTTTGTTCATTTATGACCATCTGGTGAGTCTTTCATTGGCATTTGTTATTGCTAGAATTTCGAATAATGTGTTTTCTAATTGTAGTCTCTCTATGGAGAACATCACATTTAATATCGTAAGAGTGACATTCATTCAGAGCATTTTCAGCAAAGGTGGAATCTTTATTTTCAGTTTCCTGTTCCTCTCGTGTTCCCCCACTGTAGCAGTTATGGCCCTACCAGACTGACCTACAGATAATTTTCCACACAGATTGTAGGAAATCCTGTAATGTCCACTCTTTTCTAACTACGGAATTTTGTCTTTACTGTTCAACAGAATGTGGCCAACAATAGAATTCCTTGTATAAAAATCTGGAGTGTATTTTCTAGATTTTAGTCTGCTGGCATGTACCTGTGAATTCCTGCTTACGTATAGTGTGGGGATCCAGTGGCGGTCGTTGTGGTTTAGTACTGTCTGAGAAGGCTACAGAAGTGCTGTTACCCCCAGTCTCTTCTTTCCGCTAAGTATGTTGTCAATTAGAGATGGATTGTCACCATTGTTTTATGCCATGTTTGAACTATTTTCAGTTCATTCTGAAAATCTGGTTTGGTTTGTTGCGTAGACAGTAGGCAGTACATCATGCAGTTGAAGGCTGTAACAAGCTGGTATTACTATGTCTGAAGAAGTTATTTTCCTGTACATCTTAAATATGCGCTGTTGCTAACTGATGTCAATGGTAGGGTCTAAAATACTGATAGTATCTTCTTCAATCTCCAGCCTCACCTTAATTCCTCTTTGATGTAAATTTTAATGTTGAATAAGTTTCTATAATTGACTCATGGTACCTGTCCACAAGCACAGTTCATCAACTACATACCTAGTCCTCTGTTGTATTTTAATACTTTGTGTCTCTTTCTCTAAAAATTGTTGTCAGAATTACCCATAAGCATTTCAGCTAATAAGTGGTCAGTGACGTCCTCATTGCTAACCTGTCTGACTCTACAGAGTCTGTTGAACTTGGAAATTTACTGAAAGCATGTTTTAGTTGCCATCTTATATTGTCTGCCTCCTCTGGATTAGTTTTGGTTTTACGTAAAAAATTGTGTTGCAATTTCCATAGCCTCTCCGACAAGTTTTTGTTTTAATTAGTTAATGTCTTTGGATGATTTATGACAAGGTGCTGAAACTAAAGACACTACAGGTCTAACTCGAACACCATCTTTGTGAAGCTTAGATAACCAATAAAATTGGGATGCTCTTTTATTCAGTTTATGAGGTATATCTATATATCATTTAGCAGGTTTTAATAAATATTTTCCCTTCCATAACATTTTCAATGTGGGATTTCTACAGAGTTGAGAAATGCGAACATTTTTCAGTATATTCTGTCTTACTCAGTAACACTGAATCACATCTTAAGTAAACAGTATTTTCTACAAAGTAATCAAAAAAATGTTCAAATGTGTGTGAAATCTTATGCGACTTAACTGCTAAGGTTATCAGTCCCTAAGCTTACACACTACTTAACCTAAATTATCCTAAGGACAAACGCACACACCCATGCCCAAGGGAGGACTCGAACCTCCGCCGGGACCAGCCGCACAGTCCGTGACTGCAGCGCCCCAGACCGCTCGGCTAATCCCGCGTGGCAACAGTGCAGTCAAAATTCTTTGCTCCCTACAACTAGCGCTGAACATATCTGTATTTACACATATACTCTTTGTCAGACGATGTGTCAACAAAACATCTGGTTGTAAATTAACTAAAAACCCTCTCGAATTCCGTCAGTGACTTAATGATCCCAAGAAAATGTGTTATGGAAGTGAAGAACCTTATTAAAACTTGCCAATCCATATTTGCTTATAGTGATTACAGATACCTCACAAACAGGAATAAATGGCACCCAGATTGTATGGGTTCCCTGAGCTTCACAAAGAAGGTATTCCAGTAAAATCTGAGTATCTTTAGTTCCAGCACCTTGCCATTAATAAGAGATTCACAAATTTTTTTAAACTGAATTTCAACCAAAATTTTGTCTAACTCACTTGCATTAGAAAAAAATTGAAGGAACTACCCATTCCATCTGGTGCTGAACTAGCATAATTTCCTGTAAGTAGCGTATTTTCTAATATTTCTGTGGGGAGAACTTATGCACATATATAACATGAGATAAAATCCAATGGAGACAAGAGTGTAAGAGAAAGAGCCCCAAAGTACTGAAATACAATTAGGTATGTGAATGGTGTACTGTGCTTGTAGAGAGTACCATGAGACAGTTAAATTACCTTCCTCAACATTAAAATACAGAACAGAGTAGAATTAAGTCAACAGTGGCGTTGGAAGGAGACACTCTCAACATTTTAGACCTTACTACTGACAGTAGTAAGCAAAAACATTTATTCAATATATATGAAAAAGAAAATTCCACAGATATAGTAATACCAGCTGGTTACCAGCATCCCATAAAACACAAACATGCAGCCTTTCACACTATTATCTACACCACAAACGAAACCAGTTTTGAAAATGAACTAAAAATAATTAGAGATATAGCATACAGCAATGGCTATGGTCCTACTCTGATTGAGAACATACACGGTAGAAAGTACTGACTGAGGATAACGGTACTGCTTTATCCTCCTCAGATAGCACTAAAACACACTGACACAAATAGGTCCCCACGCTATGCATAGATAGTACTTTACAGGTAAATGAAAGCAGACTAAAATTCTGGAAATATACTCTAGCTTTTTATACTAGGTATACTGCTGTTGCTAACATTCTGTTCAACAGCAAAGACAAAATTACATATTCAGAACGAGATTGAATTTGTAGGATTTCCCGCAATCTGTTTGGAAAATTATGTGTAGGTAAATCAGGCAGGATTATAACTACTACAATGACTGAGTAAGAAAGGAGGGGGACACTGAAAAGGAAGATTCCACCTTTACTGAACATGCTCAGAATGAATGTCACACTCATGAAATTCAGTACAATAGTCTCCATAGAGAGAGTGAAGGTAAAAAACTGACATTACTCGAAATTCTTGCTATTAACGAATACCAATCAAAGAATCACGGGTTGGTCCTTAATGACCAAACACATTTCATTATTATTTCTACTAAAATAGCAGCAACAAGCTCATATTTTTGTCACCATTAGATAATATGTCTGTAATACTGTTCCACGCCCACTTTCTA
Organism: Schistocerca serialis cubense; assembly: GCF_023864345.2. Lineage (NCBI taxonomy): Eukaryota > Metazoa > Arthropoda > Insecta > Orthoptera > Acrididae > Schistocerca > Schistocerca serialis. Next base: position 647,212,175 of record NC_064642.1, on the reverse strand, counting down.
TATACTCATTTCTCCCCTCTGACCAACCCGATTTCCCTACTTGTTCATCACATTCACCAGTTTGTCCGTAAAACACAGTAGTATGTATCATTACTGCCTTACCCTACGTTTTTGGTTTATACATTCCTAAACTCTTCATCTTTGCGTATAAAGTAATATAAGATTTGTTTGTCGGAGGTACTTCGTGAATTACTTAACACATGTGTTTTTGTTGCGATACACAGTCGTAAAATAACACATAGCTTTGTAATACCATTTTTGAACTGCTATGAACCATATCTGATGTTGCGTGTCCGGCCTGTTTGCTATTAACTTGTGTGATGATGGCCTAGAAAGAAGAAAGCCGGTTCATAATGAATATCATTCCAAACATCAGTACCATTTATTCAAGTTTCTAATATTACTTCAAAAGGTCCTACCTTTCAAGAGATGCATCGGGAACATATATTGTTTGTTAATTATGAAATAATGGCAGTTCACAGTAATGCTAGACGTCATGTAAAAGTCCATTCAAGTTACCTGTTCGTAAAGAAAGGATCCGGGAACCGGTACTATTGTAACAGAAATTTTCAATACTGGAGACAAACTGATACTAATGGAACTTCCTTACAAAATGATAGCGTAACAAAACAGTTCTACAAGATTGAAGAAATGCAGTAAAAAGTCAGGATATACATCTCATCCCCACCACTACCCGGTCTTTTAAGGTACAAAATATTTAACAAAATCATCATCGGCTGGAAAGGAAGAAAAAATCATTGTATTTCAAATAAGCACACTAACGGACTTCTTCCCTTATAATGGTCGACTTACAAATTATGAACGAATTTATTGAACAGAGCCACTGTTTGAGTTTCCATTTTGACTGGGGTTCGTAACTCAGTTTCAACAAAACTAATTTTCTCGTTTCCTATGGAGGAGGCTGTTGATTCAACTTGTCATAGTACAACTTAAGGAAACGTATACAGCGGAACAATGAGAACGAGCTAACATCTAGTCCACAGACTATAACGTTTGACTCTCTATCAATATTCACAACTTCCCACAGTCTATGTCCGCATAATGGCATACATAAATCACAACCCTACATTTCCCTTACTAATCCCCAGGATGGTGGGAATTTGAATCTGCGGAGAGGATTCAAACAAAATTAATGTTCTCACACTTGAGGTATCTTTAAAATACTTACGAGATGTGTTCATAAGTATTAAATATCATCTCAAAAAAATAAAGTTAAGCAATTGACTGTTGTTTACTTGCACTCAGATTGATTTCATTTGCAGCGATCTGTCGTTCTACAGGTACTTTATAGAAACATGAGTTAGGACACTTTCGAAGTACGCCATACGGTGCATAAATTTCAGATATACCCATTCGATGATCAGCCTGTTAAGAAGTTATACAATTAATCGGCTTACAACTGGAAGGTTGGGACATTGAACATTCCCTCTAACTTCATGAAGTAAAAAGTTTTGAGTAAAGACCTGTTCCTTTTTCTCTCTATTAAAAGCTTTTTATAAAGTCGGGCGTGCCCTTTCAAAGGAACCATAACGGCATTTGCCTGAAGTGATTTAGGGAAATCACGGAAAACCTAAAGCAGGATGGCCGGACGCGGGATTGAACCGTTGTCCTCTCGAATGCGAGTCCTGAGTGCTAATCACTGCACCACCTCTCTCGGTTTTATAAAGGGCTTCTATGGGATTATCCTGGAGAATTTTTGATAATTTCTTTACAGCAACAATGTACAACCAAAGTTATGGTTGTCATAGCTGCGAAATAATCTGTAATAGTAATAGCAATAATAATAATAATAATAATAATAGGAGGAGGAGGAGGCGTAGGAGGAGAAGAAGTTCTGTAGTCCCAAGCATTTAACTCGTCCGCTCCTACAAGAAACACTCTGTGTTATATGACTGTGCCAGAAACTCCAGATCGAACTATAAGATGCCGACGTAACACTGGTTAGACGGTCTCACCCTGAAGAAGTCCCAGGTGGCGCCGTGGTAGAGAGTGCCGTACTGCACCTCGGTCTGCGAGGCCAGGTCCTCGGGGCTGTTGATGGGCGCCACCATGCGCTCCACGGTGAGGAAGGCGGCCAGGTTGGCCGTGTAGGACGAGATGAGGATCAGCGTGAAGAACCACCACACGCTGCCCACGATGCGGCCCGAGATCGACCTGCAGCAGAAGCGCTTACTATAACATTCCGCCCTTCTTCCAGTAGCCTGTCGTTGACTGTCAACAACATAATAGGGACGCCTTTCGCGTTTTTGCAAACAACATACAAATAACTTTATTGTTTCTCAAAACCCTCGTCTTTAAAATTCGAACACTTTTACCGCCTTTCCACGCATTTCGGCAAGCTTTCTTCTCCACTCTGATGTCTCATAAACACAGTTTTGAAAGGATTCGCAACTGTCTGGTGTAATGAAAATCACTGTATACAATAATCTTGATATAAGGCAACAAATAGAAATGAATGAATAACTGGTAATGACAGATCAGTTATACGTTTTTCTTCCGCCAAACAATCCATTGTTTCATTGTTCCACATGCTGCGTGATGGATGACATTGCTATGATGAAGAATGATGCGACGTTTTTGAGTTCTTTACCTGATTTCGTCAATGATTTGTGCTAAACTAACTATTGTTCGATGCTCTAAAGCACTGGTTTTTAAACTGGGTGCCGCGACTCCCAGGAGCGTCGCCGTAGTTTCATAAGAATAATAATTTGGTTTGGTTGCTTACAGACTAAATGAACAGCGTGTGCGCTAGTATTGATATCTAATGGTTCGGAAAGTAAGAGTTGTTACTACAGCAGGGTGGCAGATAACATTATGGCTGTGCATCGAAATACGTGACTCAATTTGCTTTTATTCAGTAAACATCAATTGAATGTTAGTTTTGTCTAATCTACATCGCTTCTAATTGTTGTTTGTCTTCTGTGATTTGTTTTTCTTTGTTAGAGCAAAAAAAAATTTAAATTTGACTACAAAACTTGATATTATAAGTGTATCATACAGTTCTAAAGACATGGGCAGAGGAAAATGCAGAAAGTATAACGACATTTATTTGAATTTCAGTTCTAGGAGTACTGCCATTTTAAATGAAGAACGACCACAGTGGGTCATTTCTCTCATACTCCTAGCTGCTACTGAAACGACGCTAATAAAATGATGAGTCAAATCTCAACAGTCTGCTCGACAAACCACAATAATACATTTACTACAAGTTAGAAGAAGTGATAGAAGAAAATTGTTTCCACTAAACAAGCAATGGTTGTTACAAAGGTTCTTCTTCCATTTTACGGAGTTACTTATTGTGCAGCAAACAGCAAGGAACCTCATACCGTAGCTGAAGAGCTTTTCTTACCAGCTGCTCAGGACATAGCATCTATTATGGTAGGTGAGCCAGATGGTCAGCAATTGGCCCCTGCGTAAGACAAGCAAGAAGACAGTATGAATCAAGTTTGTGTTTTTGTTTCAGTTGAGCGATTCTAAAGAGGACGTTATTGTCTCTTATCGTTTTTCAAGCTCGAAAAACTAAAAAAGGGAAGCATGTGCTGGATGCAACAGTACAGTGCTATAAATACCAAACTTGGTTCAACTGTGGTTCCTCGTGAGGTCTTCCAACACGAAAAATTCTATGGACTGTACAAAGTGGTCTAGAGAGCTTCAATTTTTGGAGCAACTACTGGACAATATCAGATGCTCTTACAAAACAAGACACAAATTTTCGACTTGCTACTTCTCCTGCTGAGAAGCTACTCACGACAATAATCTAAGTCGGTGAAAGTATGTCACCTTCGTTAAAAATGACACCATGAAAAGATTTATTTTTTGTAAGAGCACGTAGTATGAAACTTTATTCAGTGTGGTACGTACACTGACCCCTCCCCCTCCCGCCCCTACTCCCGGCCCCACCCATGAACGATAAGCCTTGTAGTTAGTGGGGAGGCTTGCTTGCCTCAGCGATACAGTTGCAATCGCACTGGAGGGGCATCTGTTGAGAGGCCAGACAAACGTGTGGTTTCTGAATAGGAGCAGCAGGCTTTTCAGTAGTTGTAGCTGCCCTTGTAACATCAACCAAAAGGGCCTTGCAGTGCTGGTACTGCGAAAGACTGAAAGCAAAGGGAAACTATAGCCGTAATTTTTCCCGAGGGCATCCAGCTCTGCTGTATGGTTAAATGATGATGACGTCCTCTATGGAAGGATCTTCCGGAGGCAAAATAACCCCATTCGGATCTCCGGATGAGGGATACTCAGGAGGACGTCGTTATCATGAGAAGCAAAACTGGCGTTCTACAAATCGGAGCGTGGAATATCCGATCCCTTAATCGGGCAAGTGGGTTAGAAAACTGAAATAGGGAAATGAATAGGTTTGAAGCTAGGTACAATGGGAATTTGTGAAGTTTGGTGACAGGAGCAACAGGACGTGTGGTAAGGTAAATATAGTGTTATAAATACAAAATCAAGTAGGGATAATGCAGAGTGAGTTTAATAATGAGTAGAAAAATAGGAATTTAGATAAGCTACTATGAACACCATAGTGAACGCATTATTGTAGCCAAGATAGACACGAAGACGACACCCACCAGAGTAGTACAAGTTTATATGCCAAGTAGTTCCGCAGATCAGAAGGAAATAGAGGAAACGTATGATGAGGTAAAAGAAATTGTTCATCTAGTTAAGGGAAAAGAAAATTAAATTGTCATGGGAGACTGGAATGCGATAGTAGGAAAAGGACGACAAGGAAAAGTAGTAGATGAATATGGCTTGGACAAAGGAATGAAAGAGGAAGCCGCCTGGTAGAATTTTGCACAGAGCATGATTTAATCACAGCTAACATTTGGTTTAAGAATTATAAGAGAAGGTTGTATACGTAGAACACAAGGGCAGCTTTTAGACTGATTATGCAATGGTTAGCCAGAGATTTAGGAACCAAATTTTAAATTTTAAGACATTTCCAGGGACAGATGTGGACTCTGACCACAATTTAGTGGTTACGAACAACAGATTAAAACTGAAGAAACTGTAAAAAGGCAGGACATAGGACTTGGATAGACTGTTAGATCCAGAGGTTCTAAGGAGTTTCAGGGGGTGCATTAGAGAACGACTGAGAAGAACAGGGGAAATGAATATAGTAGAAGAATAATGGGTAGCTTTGAGAGATGGAATAGTGGTAGACAGCACAGGATCAGGTAGGTAGAAAGACGAGGGATCGTAGAAATCCTTGGATATCACAAGATATATTGAAAATATAATAATGCAATAAATGAAGCAGGTGAAGGGGAATACAAACGTCTAAAAAAAGAGATCGACAGGAAGTGCAAAATGGCTAAGCAGAAATGGCTAGACGACAAGTGTAAGGATGTAGACGCATATATCACTAGGGGTAAGATAGATGCTGTCTACAGGAAATTGAGACCTTTGGAGAAAAGAGAACCACCTGCACGAATATCAAGAGTTCAGATGTAAAACCAGTCTTAAGCAAAGAAGGGAAAGCAGAAAGGAGGAAGGAATATATAGTGAGTCTATATAAGGGAGATGTACTTCAGGGCAGTGTTATGGAAAGGGACGTAAACGAAGATGAGAAGGGAGATATAATAATGCGTGAAGATTTGGCAAAGCAGTGAAAGATCTAAAGCAAAACAAGGCCGCTGGACTAGACAACATTCCGTTAGATAGCCTTGGAAGAACCCGTCATGTCAAAACTCTTCCATCTGGTGAGCAAGTTGTATAAGACAGGTGAAATAATCTCATACTTCAAGAAGAATATAACAATTCCAATTCAAAAGAAAGTAGGTGCTGACAGGTGTGAAAATTACCGAACTATCAGTTTAATAAGTCATGGCTGCAAAATACTGGTACGAATCCTTTGCAGAAGAATAGAAAAACTGGTAGAAACCGACATCGGGGAAGACAAGTTTGGATTCCGAAGAAATGTAGGAACACACGAGCCAATACTGACCCTACGACTTCTCATAGAGGACAGGTTGAGGAAAGGCAAACTTACGTTTATGGCATTTGTAGACATAGAGAAAGCTTTTGACAATGTTGACTGGAATACTCTCTTTAAACTTCTAGAGGTGCCAAGGTAAAATACAGGGAGCGAAAGGCTACTTACAATTTTTACAGAAGCCAGATGGCAGTTATAAAAGTTGAGAGGCACGAAAGGGAAGCAGAGATTGAGAAGGGAGTGAGACAAGCTTGAAGGCTTTTCCCGATGTTATTCAACCTGTGTTTTGAGCAAGCAGTAAAGGTTCAAATGGCTCTGAGCACTATGGGACTCAACTGCTGAGGTCATTAGTCCCCTGGAACTTAGAACTAGTTAAACCTAACTAACCTAAGGACATCACAAACATCCATGCCCGACCGTAGCGGTCTTGCGGTCCCAGACTGCAGCGCCTTTAACCGCACGGCTACTTCGGCCGGCCAAGCAGTAAAGGAAACAAAAGAAAAATTTGGAGTAGGAATTAAAGTTCAGAGAGAAGAAACAAAAGAAATGGTTCAAATAGCTCTGAACACAATGGGACTTAACTTCTGAGATCATCAGTACCATAGAACTTAGAACTACTTAAACCTAACTAACCTAAGGACATCACACACCTCCATGCCCGAGACAGGGTTCGAACCTGTGACCGTAGCCGTCACGCGGTTCCAGATTGTGGCGCCTAGAATCGCTCGGCCACTCCGGCCGGCAAGAAATAAAAACTTGGAGGTTTGCCGATGACATTGTAATTCTGTTAAAGACAGCAAAGGACTTGGGAGAGCAACTGATCGGAATGGACAGTGTCTTGAAAGGAGGATATAATATGATCAACAATAAAAGCAAAACGAGGATAATGGAATGTAGTCGAATTAAATCAGATGATGCTGAGGGAATTAGATAAGGAAATGATACACCTAAAGTAGTAGATGAGTTCTGCTATTTGGGAAGCAAAATAACTGATGATGGTCGAAGTAGGGAGGATATAAAATGCAGACCGGCTATGGCAAGAAGAACGTTTCTGAAGAAGAGAAATTTGTTAACATCAAGTCCCTTCTGAAAGTATTTGTGTGGATTGTAGGCATGGATGGAAGTGGAACATGGGCGATAAACAGTTTAAACGAGAAGACAAATAGAAGCTTTTGAAATATGGTACTACAGAAGAATGCTGAAGATTAGATTGGTATATCACGTAACTAATGACAAGGTACTGAATAGAACTGGGGAGAAGAGAAATTTGTGGTACAGCTCGACCAGAAGGCGTCAAGGCATTCTGAGGCATCAAGGGATCACAAACTTACTGTTGTACTGGAGGGAAGCGTGGGAGGTAAAAATCGTAGAGAGAGACCAAGAAATGAATACAGTAAGCACATTCAGAAGGATATAGTTTGCAGTAGTTGAGATGAGGAGTCTTTCACAGGATAGAGTAGCATGGAGAGCTGCATCAAGGCAGTCTTTGGACTGAAGACCACAGCAACAAACAACATACACTGATCGCCCAGTGCATTGTGACCAACGACCTACTATCGACACAAACCGTCCAGGTGATAGCAGCGTGACCCGGCGAGGAATGATTGCTAGTGAGACACACGCATGGTGCATGTCGTACTAGTGAGCGTGCTGTCCGTGTGTAGAATGGGGAAGGCGCTCGAGCTGCCTGTGTTTGAACGACGGTAGACTGTGATGGCCCGGAGGCTCGACACGGGCATTTCGGAAACTGTACAACTTGGCGCGTGTTCGAGGAGTGCTGTGGTGACACAAGGGTGAAACCTCATCCACAAGTCATGGGGTTGCTCGGCTACCCCTCATTTCAGATGTCAGAAATCGCAGGCTGGGCAGACCGTCAAAACACGACGTTGGCGAACTGTGACGGAACTAACATCAGTAATGCTGGGCACAGTTGAAATGTGTCTGAACACACAGTACACCGAACGCTCCTAACAAAGGGCCTCCGCAACCGACGACGCATTTATGTGCTAACAGTTAACACCAAGACATCGGCAACTACATTTGAAATGGACACGTGAGCATCGGCACTGGACATTGGCACAGTAGCAGAGCGTTGCATGGTCTCATTAATCCCGATAATCGTTGGTGTAGTAGAGGGTGGCGAATTATGTGGGGGTACACAATATGTTTAAGAAATGGGACAAGCCCATGATGAAAAGAAAAATCCATGTTTTTTGGCTTCATCCAGCTGTTAGTTGAGACATTCATCTTCTCTTTAATATGCGTATAGGCAGATGCAACTCCTCTTTAATGATTTGATAGCTTATTATCCCATGATGTTGGGACTGCCTGGCGATGTTGCTCCCCTGACTCCACTATCGCTGACGATTCCTGACCCAATGACCAGCGCCTTCATGAGGGGCCTCATATATCGTATGTCAGCTGATACTGTCAGAGTATACTTGATGATAACAATTCTAGACACAGTTAAAAGAATGGTCTATTTTCGTACACTTTCAAGATATGAATCGAAGGCGGGCTATCGGTAGTAGTATGGAAAAGGGTTAATTGACAATAGACGAACGTCGATCTAGAAGCTGACGTGAAGAATTTCCTGGTACCAAAACATCCATAAGGAATGCTCTACTCCGAAAATGGAATTAGGAAGATAAGAAGGTGCAAGTAAAGTGCTGACATTCGTGAGCTTTGCACGTCGAAAGAGAGAAAGAGTGAGAGAAAGAGAGAGAGAAAGAGATAGAGTCGCCCCTAAGAAGATATTTCTGTGCAATTTAAACTATGTAGAAACATTGCGATGAAAGCATGCAAGTTGTGTACATATTCTTAGGTACACCGACTTTTGATGTAGAAAGTGCTCACCCAGTCAGATAGATTAAGGACAGTTTAAGCTTATCAATGAACTATTGGCGACATATTAATATTGGGTATGACAGTTGATTACATTAAATGATACAATTTTTTATGTCTCACTATATGTCATTATAAATTGAGAGTTTTCAACTTCCGTCTGAAGTATCAAAATAAACAAGTATTCTAATTTAGATGCTCTTCATCTTATACATTTCTGGATGTTCAAGGGCTTTGCAAAGCAGTAGACAGCATCCGGTGGTTGTCTAGCCGGTTAAACGCGCCGTGTATGAGCCTTGTCCCTCGAGTGCTATCACTGTCATCTTAATAAGTTCTCTTTAATTGTTACAGAGTGGTCAGATTTTGCTCGAGATACAGGAATTTATGAAATATACACTACTGGCCATTAAAATTGCTACACCAAGAAGAAATGCAGATGATAAACGGATATTCATTGGACAAATATATTATACTATAACCGACATGTGATTTCAGTTTCACGCAATTTGGGTGCATAGATCCTGAGAAATCAGTACCCAGAACAACCACCTCTGTCCGTAATAAAGGCCTTGATAAGCCTGGGCATTGAGTCAAACAGAGCTTGGATGGCGTGCACAGGTACAGCTGATCATGCAGCTTCAACATGATATCACAGTTCATCAAGAGTAGTGACTGGCGTATTGTGACGAGCCAATTGCTCGGCCACCATTGACCAGACGTTTTCCATTGGTGAGAGATTTGGAGAATGTGCTGGCCAGGGCAGCAGTCGAACATTTTCTGTATCCAGGAAAGCCCGTACAGGACCTGCAACATGCAGTCGGGCATTATCCTGCTGAAATGTAGGGTTTCGCAGGGATCGAATGAAGGGTAGAGAAACGGGTCGTAAGACATCTGAAATGTAGTGTCCACTGTTCAAAGTGCCGTCAATGCGAACAAGAGCCGACCAAGACGCGTAACCAATGGCACCCCATACCATCACGCAGGGTGATACGCCAGTTTGGCGATGACGAATACACGCTTCCAACGTGTGTTCACCGCGATGTCACCAGACACGAATGCGACTATCATCTTGCTGTAAACAGAACCTGGATGCATCCGAAAGAATGACGTTTCGCCATTCGTGCACCCAGGTTCGTCGTTGAGTACACCATCGCAGGCGCTCCTGTCTATGACGCAGCGTCAAGGGTAACCGCAGCCATGGTCTCCGAGCTGATAGTCCATGCTGCTGTAGACGTCGTCGAACTATTCGTGCAGATGGTTGTTCTCTTGCAAACGTCCCCATCTGTTGACTCAGGGATCAAGACGTGGTTGCCCGATCCATTACAGCCATGCGGATAAGATGCCTGTCATCTCGACTGCTAGTGAAACGAGGCCGTTGGGATCCTGCACGGCGTTCCGTGTTACCCTCCTGAACCCACCGATTCCATATTCTGCTAACAGTCATTGGATCTCGACCAACGCGAGCAGCAATGTCGCGATACGATAAACCGCAATCGCGATAGGCTACAATCCGACCTTTATCAAAGTTACGCATTTCTCCTCTTTAAACGAGGCATCACAACAACGTTTCACCAGGCAACGCCGGTCAACTGCTGTGTGTGTATGAGAAATCGGTTGGAAACTTTCCTCATGTCAGCACATTGTAGGTGTTGCCACCGGCGCCAACCTTGTGTGAATACTCTGAAAAGGTAATCATTTGCATATCACAGCATCTTCTTCCTGTCGGTTAAATTTCGCGTCTGTAGCGCGTCATCTTCGTGGTGTAGCAATTTTAATGGGTAGTAGTGTATGTTGAGGGTGTTTACTGCGAGATCGGATAGGGGAGCTGGAAGTGAGAGTGGTCCTTTCATTAGGCCCAGAATATTCAAATTTGATAATTCCAGACTTTGGGGAAGACGTATTACAACAGTTCAGTGCTCATTGAACAAAATAATTAAAAATTTATAGGTTTTTAGACGTGGTAGAGTGGATTTTCTAGCTAATCGTCTATCAGTTAAGGCTATTTTGTTGAAAGAGATGGCAGTGAGGGGGTGCGTGACTTCTATTCACTGCACAGAGTGAACCATTGTTGATCCTTTGTGCAGTGAATCAGGATCGAAGTTCTTTTCCCTATTTGACTTTCGCCTGGAGATGACTGGTCCTCTGTAGAGGCAGAAAAAATTTGGTTCATCACCTAATAGCCGCGTAAATTTGAATAATTATAATGTTCTTGGTCGTGAAGACTTCCATTTTGCTATCAAAAGGGCCGTAGCGATTTGTCTGCCGATGGCAGGCACAAGTAAAGAGTTACACACTGATGGTACAGTAACCAGTAATACACCATGAAGAAAAAATTAGTCACTCTTGATTCCAGGGATGTACTCGTGTTTATTATTTATTTACCAATGACGCATTTCGCCTGATTCAACAAATCTGAAGATGCCAAAATCAGCCAAAACATGGCATCGGTAAATATGTAATAAACACAAGCCTGCAACCAAGACTGTTTGTTTCTTCACGATCATAAAGTCTCAAGGGCTTTACGTTAAAAACAATGAATTAAGTGATACCCTCTTTAATGAGCAGAGCATTGAAGTCCTAATAACTTTAGGTTAAAATGTAAAAATAAGTTCTCACTTCAGATTTAAAATCAAATGTCAGATCCAACAATGAAAAATTTTCACAGCGTACTTCGCTGAAGAAGTATTGAGACCCAACAGGAATGAAACATCAAAGTCAAACGAGGATAGAAACTTCAAGTCTGGCACTGTCTTGTTGGACAGAACAGCAAATTTACAATTACATCAAGTCTCAATGAGCATGTTACTGAGTCCCAATTGAGGAGGCAGCGTGATGTCCAAAAGTCACTAGTTCACTCATTGACATGGCGTGGTGAAGATCTTCAGGTTGCTGGCAGCGATGCAAGTGCTGCCGGCGGCTCGTGTCTCAGACTAACTTGCCACCTCGCGGATGGAGTCTTGTGGACCTATTTTCGGTATGTAACATGGCGGATGCGTGAAGAAGTATAGTTTCCCAATCATCTCTGCTGTGGCTCGTAAACCGATTGGTGACGTGGCCAGGGTGCTCTTGACGCCCTCTGCTGGTATGGCCGCTGAGTTACAGGGTTGCCCTGTAGGGGATGAGCTCGCTGCAACCCACAGAATGAATAAGTTGCGCATGGCGCTGTCGGCGCTGATGCCTAGGGCGCCCCAGCGTTTTTCTCCCCTTCCCCCTCCCCATCGGGGGCGTGAAATTGGAGCCCTGGGTGAAGTCCGCAGTTGAGGACGGCTCCCACTTGCTGCCTAGCATGCAACGAGCCACGTATTGTATGACAAGCAGTTCCCGTGCTTGGGACATCCAGCGGCCGTGGCGGAGCGAGTGGGGAAGCAGCCCTGGCGAGGCTACTAATGCTGGCAGTGGTGAGTGTGTGAGCTGCCGAAAGACAGTCACGAAAATTACAGACTGGACATTATGTGTGTAAAAAGTGGAAAAGCAAATGAAAGAAAATACATGAAATGGATGTGAAATCACTAGGGATGACAAGTTGTCATGCACAGGCATTTAGGATAAAATGGTGTTATGGGGAAACACGTGCGAGCGGAAAGTGCGGCGTGGAAGCACAGGCGAGGGAATTTGCAGCGCGGAAGCATTTAAGATACAAATTGTTGTGTAGAAGCACTTGGGAGACGTTAGGATATTGAGTGGATAAATTACTCACAGAAAGGAACAAAAAGTCTACACATGGAATAAGAAGGGTCTGGGCCGGGCCTGCATTACAGGACCAGGTGACGGAACACCTCCAAGGCAGCGGACAAGCAGACGAAGACGACAGCACTGCGTCCAAAGTAAGAGACAGCAATGGCGCAGTCTGATGGTGGCAGACACTGCCAGAGAAATTAGGCAACGCGGGGCGGCCGCGCGGTTAGAGGCGCCATGACATAGTTTGCGCGGCCCCTTCCGCCGGAGGTTCGAGTCCTCTCTCGGGCATGGGTATGTTGTCTTTAGCATAAGTTAATTTAAGTAGTGTGTAAGTTTAGGAGCCGATGGCCTCAGCAGTTTGGTCCCTTAGGAATTCACACACCTTTGAACATTTAGAGCAACTGGGACAGTGACAGGAAGCACCCGGCATCGAGACATGGCCAGGCCCCAGTACTGTGCCAAGAACAAGAGGCAGCGCCGGAGGGGGACGTGGCCGTAGGCGGTTGGTTACAGTGATGCAACGAGGGCAGCCCATTTAGGCTGACTAGTCTTCCTGATCACATACTGTGTATTTGTACAATTTCATGGCATGGTGACCTCGAAGTACTTAGTCTCTATTATTTAAATCCATTGACTCCCCACTGGCAAAGTTTTATGTTTAATGTTGATAGCCACAATTTGTCACTCTCTTATTACATCTTTTGTGAAACATGACATACGTTTTTCGAATCTCCGGTTACAAGCAGGTGACCGTCGGCCATAAGAAGAGAGTACGTGACCACGTCGTTTCCGCTGGACTTCCCGAGTTTGATATGAATTTATCTTCAAGATGTTTAATGTAAAAGATCAACCAAGTCACAATCTCCAAGAGACCGGAAATTCTGTAAAAAGTTCATAAATTTATATCACTATTCCAGTATCACTAGTACAAAACCTTTTCAAAGCTATCACTTAGGCATTTCATGCAACATGGCTGTTCTCACTGCTCCATATCGTAGTTTGTTAAACTGTGTCATTGCCTTTTTGCTGATTAAAAATAACGTATTAGTAGCCATTCTTTTGGGTATTATTTTCCTCACATAGTTTCTGGACCCTTACATTCCATTTATAACTGGACTGTCAGGATTAAATACTTTTTGTTTTTTGAATCTCGGGTCTGCCCGGTCCATAGTATCCATATAATTCGGCCACACATATGTAAGAGAGACAATATTACAATGGACCAGTGATATCTATTCTTCCTATTTCGATAACTTATCAATATTCCAATAGGTAAAAGTAAAACACTATAAGAGGCGACCAAAATGTTTCCGTTAGCATGCATTACTGCAGCCCATTTCTTATTTTTTTCTCACCAATCTTGTGACCGCTTTGATATGGCCAGCCACGAATTCCTCTAATGTGCCAAACTTTTCACCTCAGAGTAGCAATTGCTACCTACTTTATCAATTATTTGCAGAATATACCCCAATCTCTCTCTTTCTCTACACGTTTTAGCCTATACAGCTACCTCTAGTACTTTGGAAGTTATTCCCTAATGTCTTAACAGATGTCCTATCATCCTGTCCCTTATTCTTGTCAGTGTTTTCCAAATATTCCTTTCCTTGTCGATTTTGCGGAGAACCTCCTCATTCCCTACCTTATCATTCCACCTAATTTTCCACATTCTTCTGTAGCACTACGTTTCAAATCATTGTAATCTCTTCTGTTCCGATTTTCCTACAGTTCATGCCTCATTGCCATAAAATGCTGTGCTCGAAAAGTACATTTTCAATATGCTTCCTCAAACTAGGAGACCGGCCGGTGTGGCCGACCGGTTCTAGGCGCTACAGTCTGGAACCGCGCGACCGCTACGGTCGCAGGTTCGAATCCTGCCTCGGCCATGGATGTGTGTGCTGTCCTTAGGCTAGTTAGGTTTAAGTTCTAGGGGACTGATGACCTTAGCATTTAAGTCCCCTAGTGTTCAGAGCCATTTGTCCATTTTCAAACTAGGACCTATGTTTTATACTAGCACATTTCTCGTGGCCAGGAATACCCCTTCCAGTGCTAAATGCTTTTTATATACTCGTTGCTCCGTCCGTCATGGGTTATTTTGATGCCTAGGTAGCAGCATACCATAACTGTACTTCGTGATCACAAATTTTAATGTTACGTTTGTCGCTGTTCTCATTTCTACTACTTCTCATTACATTCGTCTTCCATCGATTCATTACATTCTACATATCCTGTAATACTTCTTCACTTTCACTGAGGATAGCAGTGTCGTCAGAAAATCCTAACTTTGATATCTTTTTAGCTTGAATTTTAATCTCACTCTTAAACCTTTGTGTTATTTCTGTCATTGATTCCTCGACGTATAAATTGAACCCTATACCCTTTTCAATCAGTGCACCTCGTTCTTGGTCTTCCACTCTTATTGTTCCCTCTTGGTCCTTTATATATTGTATATTACCCGACTTTCCCTATAGAGTACCCCTACTTTTCTCAGAATTCCGAACATATTGTACCATTTTATATTATCTGACGCCTTCTACAGGTCGACAAATCCTATGACCGTGTCTTGACTTTTCTTCGCTCTTCCTTCCACTTGGATTGGATTGGATTGTTTTGGGGAAAGAGACCAGACAGCGAGGTCATGGGTCTCATCGGATCAGGGAAGCACGGGGAAGGAAGTCGGCCGTTCCCTTTCAAAGGAACCATCCCGGCATTTGCCTGGAGCGATTTAGGGAAATCACGGAAAATCTAAATCAGGATGGCCGGACGCGGGATTGAACCGTCGTCCTCCAGAATGCGAGTCCAGTGTGCCTTCCTTCCACTGTCAACCGCAACATGAGAACTTCGTCTCTGATGCCTTTACCTTCCTTAAAGCGTATCTAACGGCTCCTCAATTTTCTTCTCCAATGCTCTGTGTCTTATTCTTATCAACAATCTGTATGCATGAGCTCTTCATCTAATTGAGCGATAATTCTCGCACTTGTCGTCTCTTGCAACCTTGACAACAAGGTGGATGATGTTTTCCCGAAAATCTGATGGTATGTCGCAAGTCTCATACATTTAACACACCAACGTGAATTATCGCTATCTTGTTATTCCCCCTGTGATTCCCTGAAATTTCGATGGAATGTTTTGAATCCCTTCAGGCTTATTTGATTTTAAGTCCGCCAAAGCTGTTCTAAATATTCTTACTCTAATACTGGAACTCCTAACTCTTCTCTATCGACTCCTGCTACTTCTTCTATCACGTCGTCAAACAAGTCCTTCCCCTCGTAGGGGTCCTCAATGTCTCTTTCCACCTATCCGCTCTCTTCTCTACACTTAACAGTGGAATTCCCATTGCACTCTTAATATTACGGTCCTTGCTTTTATTTTCACGGAAGGCTGTTTTGACTTTTCTGTATGCTGAGTCAGTCCTATCGACAATGACTTATTTTTTCAATTTCTTCACATTTCTCATGTAGCCTTTTCTCCTTAACTTCCCTGCACTTCCTATTTATTTAATTCCTAAATGACTTATATTTCTTTGTTCCTGAATGTTGCTGCACATTTTTGTACTTCGACCGACTGAGGTATTTCTTATGTTGCCTATGGTTTCTTCGCAGTTACCTTCCTTGTGCCCACGCGTTCCTCTCCAACTTAAGTGATTGCGCTTGTTAGTGATGTCCATTTATCTTCAACTAAACTGCCTACTGAGCTATTCATTACCGCATTATCTACAGCATGAGATAACTTTAAGCGAATCTCTTCATTCCTTAGTACTTCCGTATCCAACTTCTTTGTGCATTGATTCTTCCTGACTATTCTCTTTAGCTTCAGCCTACTCTTTATCATTCAAAATTCTGATCTGAGTGTATATCTGATTCCGGGTACGCCTTATAATCCAATATGTGATTTTGGAATCTCTGCCTGACTATGATGTAATCTACCTCAAATTTTTCTGCATCTCCCAAACCTTCCAGCTCATATGCAACCCAGAATAACTCGGATGCGGGTATATAAGCACTGACATATATGCTTGTGTTTAGTGTGGCCTTCGAACGGAAACGTTTTGAACGCCCTTTGTATTAGAATTTATAATCACAATTGATTCAGCAGCGTTTTATTGAAGATATCAGATTTACCAGCTTTGTGCAAGTTGTATACATTTCAGATCTCCTGGAGTTTTTGATAACAGTGCAAAGAAGAAAGGAAAGTCAGAGCACAACATTCAGCTCATGCAATAGGGGCGTTAAGTTTTTTGACGAAAGTGGAAAAGAAATTTGGGAACGGTCTCGTGAACGTAATGACTCTGGCATCCGGTCTAGAAATTCAGTATACAAGGGACGTTATGAGCAGGGTGGTCGGAGAAGTGTTGACAATATCAGCTCTTCAGAGTATTGTGTGGTGGATGGAAGCTTGCGTGCTTGCGTTTCGGCATTCCCTCGACGATGAAGCGTATACAAAAGGAGCAAAAACTGGTTCATACGATATATATACAAACAATTCCAGCATCTTCTCAAACGAGCCATCGAGTTAATCGCTTTTGAGAAAAAAATAAAATTAGAATACGGTTGGTTGAACTGGCTTTTTGAGTTTTGATCCTTCCAAATTAGAGTCCAATAACTCTCTGATTGGTCGGATTTCAAGGAAATTTAGTGTTCAACGTACAGTGGATACTGCGAAAACTTTGAAGACGTTTATAATTACGAAGTATTCTCATAAATTTGCGCTGCTATTTCTGAGTTTCAAAACTTAAGTAAGCGGGCGACTGCAGTAATCCGGCACGCAAGGCGCGCTTTGCGCAGTCCGCGAACGCGCCGGCCCCCTCTCGTGAGCTTCGACTCTTATTCAGACAGATAGCATCGGGACGCACGCACAGCAGATAAGGCACGTGCCCTGTTCCGACACCGATATCCTGTGCTGTTTGCTGAATGTTCTAGAATGCATTACCCCTACTACAACTCCATTCGTCACACTGCAGGCTGTAGATGATGTCCTATGACGTAGAGAGACCCTGATATTAATCTGCGACGCTTACAAGGGGACCATCAGATCTGTTAAACACGGATTTTTATGAGTCTTAGATAGAGGGACCTGTTCTGAGTACCTGCCTAGCGGCTTTTCGTACAACGGCCCCTACTTCCAGAGAAAATCGATCTGAAATTCCACGCGTACCTCCTATACCCCTAATGTTAATGACGTTTCAACAAAGCGAGCGGAGAACAGAGGCTATGGTTCACACCTACGACGCTGGCGGTACGGGTTAAAGTTTAGCCCGTGTGCTGTTTTTCAGTTTACAAAATGGCTCAAATGGCTCTGAGCACTATGTGACTTAACTTCTGAGATCATCAGTCGCCTAGAACTTAGAACTAATTAAACCTAACTAACCTAAGGACATCACACACATCCATGCCCGAGGCAGGATTCGAACCTGCGACCGTAACGGTAGCGCCTAGAACCGCACGGCCACTCCGGCCGGCCTTTCAGTTTACATAATATCACTAAATACGAGGTGCGCTGACTAAGTAATGCAACACTTTTTTTTCTGGATGGAAGTTGATTTTATTCAGATTCCACTACACCATGTTATTCCCCACTATTCTGGGTACAAGATTATGTTTCACCATTGTCTTCTTTCACTGAGACAGCCTTAATGCCAGCCGGTGTGGCCGTGCGGTTCTAGGCCCTTCAGTCTGGAACCGCGTGACCGCTACGGTCGCAGGTTCCAATCCTGCCTCGGGCATGGATGTGTGTGTTGTCCTTAGGTTAGTTATGTTTAAGTAGTTCTAAGTTCTAGGGGACTGAAAAATTTTTAAGTCCGAATCAAGGTCACACGCAGTGAAACGCGTACAGCGCCAGAGACCAAAGTCCGAATCAAGGTCACGCGCTATAACACACGTACACCAACCAATAACGAATTGTACAAATGCTCAGAGCCATTTGAACCATTTGAACGGCCTTAATCCGTCTTACTGGGAAGGCCTGTATGAAATGAAATGAGCGTTTGGCTTTATTGGCCGGAACGCCCCTTACGGGGCAGGTCCGGCCGCCTTTGTGCAGGTCTTATTACATTCAACGCCACATTGGGCGACTTGCGCGCCGGATGGAGATGAAATGATGATGAAGACAACACAACACCCAGTCCCTAAGCGGATAAAATCCCCGACCCAGCCGGGAATCGAACCCGGGCCCGTAGGACGGCAATCCGTCACACTGACCACTCAGCTACGGGGGCGGACGGAGGGCCAGTATGGACGCATGGTACCACTACTGGTCGGCGTCATCAACATACCGTAGTATTACGCGCAACTGAGGAGGACAGGACCACAAAAGTTGAAGATGTCAATACAGCCATGTCAAGCATTCCCTGTCAACGTGTACAACAGGTTCAAGAAAATACATCTGAGACTCCATAAGACGATACAGCATATAAAATTCAACAGAACATGCAAAAAGAACGATTTAATTCCAAGCTACATTAATGTAAAGGTTAAAAACAGTTCTACAGTGGCACAAAAGTCGAAATCATTTGCAGAACGATATTGGTTACTACATGAAATTAAGATGCTCTATTCGAAAAAACAGCACCTAAACATGATGCTCTATGAGACTCATCTAGAATTGGCAAAAAACGTAGGAAACGCCGCAGTTTTCATGGCACTAGTAGAAAAAACTGAGCACAACACATACATAGCAATGAAACATTTACAAAACAAACATAAACACAAGATAATGAAACTAACAGTAAAAAAGACGCAAAAATACATTTACATTTGAAATGTGAAACCACATGAACACCAACACTCGTTCCATCCACGCTTAGTCAACCTAACAGAGACAGAACTACACGAAAACGAAAAAATGCTCTTGGAAAAAGGTTTGAAACACTGCACCAATAGCAAGGTGAACAATCAATACATAGAAAATCTCATAGTAGAAACCGAACACATCCTTACACGTGAAGAACAACAAAATAATTGTGAAATAAACATAGGACTGACAAGAGAACTAGTAAAAGAAGAAATAAAAGGCATAATAAAACAAACACAGCAGACACACAATACGAACAACCAAACAGAAGCAGCTACTATGAAAAGGTTAAAACAAAAGTTAACAAACAACAACGTATTAATAACAAGAGCAGACAAGGGAAATGTAACAGTACTCATGGATAAAGAGCAATACATCGCAAAAACCAAGGAATACATAAACACCAACGCAATACAAAAACTGAAGTCAGATCCAACTACACGATTCCAGGCAAATGTGAAACGAACACTGAAAAACATTGAACACACACTCACAGACAAACAGAAATACTACTTAACACAGAAAAACCCACAAGCACCAACACTCCGCAGTCAACCGAAAGTACATAAAGACGGAATGCCAATGAGACCTGTTATCAACTTCAAGAAAGCCCCAACATACCGCATAGCCAAACACCTCCAAAAGTTAGTTACAAAACACTATAAAGTAGAAAACAACAGAACAGTGATAAACACAGGAAACCTAATAGAAAATATACAGAACATACAGGTACCACACACAGCATCACTGATTTCATTCGATATAGAAAATATGTATACCTCCATCCCTATCACAGAAACAATAGAAATCATAGAACAAAATCTCTCATCCCACAGCAACCTCACCACAGATGCAATAAAAGAAATAACAGATATGCTCAGACTGACAACTGAACAAAACTACTTTCAGTTTGAGGAAGAATATTATCTACAAACTGATGGACTGCCCATGGGATCCCCAATATCAGGAACACTAGCAAACATTTTCATCAGTCACCTTGAAAATCAGATATTTGATAAGATAACCACAAATGAAAGTTTCAAAATCATATATTGGTACAGATACGTGGATGACATTATTTGTTTGGTAGACGAGCCAAGTGAAAAAATAGATGAACTCCATTCAGAAATAAACAAAGCTCATAAGAACATAAAATTCACACTTGAAAAAGAAAAAGAAAATCAAATAAATTTTCTTGACATTACAATTAAAAAAGAAAATGGAAAACATACATTTAACATCTTTAGAAAACCAACAGCCACGGACACAATAATACATTCCACATCCAGCCACCCCCAAAGCCAGAAATTTGCAGCACTAAGACACATGTTACATAGATTAAACAGAATCCCACTCAGTAAGAGAAACTATGAACAAGAAATGAACACGATCATACAAATAGCTAGGAACAACGGGTATGACACACATGTGGTACACAGGCTCAATCAAAAAATAAAAACACAAATAAAAAACAAACACAACATTTCCACAATACAAAAGAACTCACAAGCTGAAAACTTACAAACACACTCAACAAACACACCCAATGACAACACCACACAGAAAAGAACCAGATGGTACACCATGACCTACACACATAAATTAACACACAGAGTTGCAAACATCCTAAAGAGACAGGGCTTCAAAATAGCATATAAGCCTGGGCAAACCCTTCAATCACACCTAAGCCAGCCAGCTACCAAGAGGGACAAATTCCAACAATCAGGAATATATAAACTTGAATGTCAAAGTTGTGATGCAGTATACATAGGCATGACATGCAGGAATTTTGAAACAAGATACAAAGAACATATCAGATGTTGGAAGTATGAAACAAACCATTCCACATTTGCAGAGCATTTAAAACACTATAACCATCATTCTACAAACATGGAACAAGAAATGAAAATAATGAGAATAAGCAACCATGACAAACATCTTATACAAATGCAAGAAAACTTCCACATCCAGAAAGCCATAGCAGAAAACAAACATGTGATAAATGAACAAACACACATCAGCACAGGCTCCTTACTACACTTAATAAAGGAAATGATAACATAAAAAAAGTATATAACACCAAAATACACACACACACACACACACACACACACACACACACACATACACATACACATACACAGGCCCCCCCTCCAAAAAAAAAAAAAAAAATAAAATAAAATTCATAACACCAAAATACAGACAGACACACATACACAGCACATAAAAAAAATTATATATATATATCACACCAAAACACACACACACACGTACACAGGACATAAACAAAAATAAATAATTAAATACAATAAAATTAAATTAAATTAAATTAATATGACACCAAAAAAACACACACACACACACACACAAGCGCACACACAAATGCATACACGAACAGACCACAGATACTTCGACAGTTACACTCATAGGTTTGGCAGTAATATTCGATCTTTGGCAAAAACATTTGACAGTCGGCAACAGAAACCAAAACATTGCAGTAAAACAAGGGTTCAGTGCATAGTGCTGTGGAACGCGGAAAAAACAGCAAATTGGCGCTCATAGGAAGAAGAACAAGACCAAAAATTTAACAGGAGCGTAATATGTAAGAAACTGTCTACGCAACCTGTAAGTACAGTTCAAAACATTACTACTTAATAGGAAATACCAACCACCAGAACTGTTTATAACCTACAGGCACAGTGACAAAAATGTAAATAAAATAGCTAACATATGTACATATTACAGGCCACTGATGATGCCTTGCAGAAAATAAAGGCGAAACGCGTATGGCACTAAAATTGTGTTTTATTCAGTTGCTGTCAGACGGTCCATAAGTGAAAATCATCAATATACCGTAGATGGAGGGTGCTAGATCCGAGCTGTAGGATGGATGAAGAAGAACAGTACACTCAAGTTTTGTGAGCTATCTCGGGTGTGCAGATTTGTGTGAGGTGTCTTGTACTGTCACGGAAAAGCTGGTTTGCATTTTTGTGGCAATGAACAAGCTGAAGCCGTTTCTTCAATTTCCTGAGTGAATCACAAAACGCTTGCTAGTTGATCATATCACCATGAGGGAGGACTTGAAACTTAATACCCATTCAGAGTCCCAGAAAACCGTCGCCATGGGTTTATCGGCTGAGAATGCGTCTTGGAACTTTTCTTCGGAGGAGAGGTGGTGCGGCACCACTCCATGGACTGCCGTTTCGAAGTGATGAAACAATGTTTCATTACCTGTGACGATGTTCGATGAAAGAATTGTCACGATCAGCCTCCTAACCCGCAAGAAATTCCGCACGGAAAGTTCTTCGTTGCTCTTTATAGCCTTCTGTTAGGGGGCGAGGAATCCAGTGGGCAAACGTATTTCAATACCCTAACTCAAAAGAAACTGTCGCATGTTCCAAGACTTCAGGAGTCACAGCTGTGTGCGGCACGTTTGTGCCACCTCGTTGCGATGATGACAAACGCCACGCCCAACGACTCACCGTGCTTTTGTTCCCTGACAGGTCATCGTAGATATTCTGCAAGCGCTTACGAATATCTGCTGTGCTCTGACTTTCCGCCAAAAGAAACTCAATGACAGCTCTCCGCTTGAAACGCACCTCTGTTAAAGACGCCATTTTGAAGGCTACTTTTAGCGCTGCCACCTATCGGGATGTCATGAAACTATAGGGGTTGAAGTGGGAATATTCACGATGCACTAGAATAAATTCTGTGTTTTTGCATCCGAAATTAACCAAGAAGAAATGTGCTGCGTTACTTATTGACAGCTCTGTTGTTAACAACTAATCATGTTCGCTGTGCTTATTTCATTAACAAATCAATAATTGTAGTACACTTTCTTCATTTGTGTATTCTGTTTGTTACAAAATGGAATACAGAATCATCGTACTATCTTTTGCCTTGCTTTCTGTGCTAGAACAGAATTCCAGAGGGTCCCTGTCGTTGAAGCAACCTACACACAAATTCGTAGAAGCGCAGGCACATTCAATGAAAGTTGCTGACTTGCAGGCGCACGGATTTTTCAGATGCGATGCAGGGAAACTCAGTTCGTTTGGATTCAGAAAGATTGTTCTTTCCTCGATCTGCTTCGTACCGAAACTCGCGTATTTGATCGTTCGTGTGAAAGTAAGAGCACTAAATTAATGCCGAATTAAATAATGTCTTTTTATGAAATCATTCCTCGAAGTAATTTCTCTATTAGACTTTAGCACGTAGGGAGCATTTTGAATTTTTTTCATTAAAATTTCAGATTGTATAAAAATGTATGTTATGCTGTTATCAGAGTGGAGTACTTTTAGATGGGATAGTTTTACGGCACAGGTGCACGTAATTTCATTTACAAAGATTTGATCGTTAAGTGTCTGATCAGTCTGTCCTCCCCACGAATCAATAATGTAAAGAAAGGTACGCGGGCGGGGTTTGAACCAGTACCGACAGCGTGGTGGTAGTTCGGCCGCTGCCCTAAACTCATTTGTTCGAAACCTGAGTGACGTAATGGATACAGGAGATACGCATAAGACCTAAGCATCGATTTTCTCGAAAACTAGGGGCCGTCCCTTGAAGAACAGCTAACCAGGTACTCAGAAGAGCTACCTCTACGACATAACTCAGGCTCACCGAAATCTGTGATATACAGGTCTTACGGTCCCACCCAGCTTCATGTTTCTCATATCACGGAACCCGTCTTCATCGGAACGACATGGAGTATGTGAAATTCCAGGAAATGTATACACTTCATTGTGTATATGATTATATGCCTGTCCTATGCGGACTACTAAACAATATAAATATTTAATTTTACTTAACAAAAGTAGATGTACACACTGTTAAAACTTTTATTACGTCTTTCTGATATGCGAAAACCTTGTGGCCAGGAAGGGCGTACAATATTTGTACTTCATTTCCGAAGTCACTAGCCGAGAAAGAAACACTGTACTTGTCAGTAAATAAATTTGGTTGCTGTGGAAGAGACTCATTGGGTGTAGTTATCATCTATGTAATTTAATCAGGCGTGTACAGGGTTTAATGAGAATAAGTGTACTTGCTTCTACTGGTGACTGAGGATGGCTTTCTGAACAACATTACATCAAAATTTTCTAATAATTAGAGCTGTTACAAGTCGTGTGTTTCTAGTTTCGTTAATACCTCCAAATACATGTGGCAAGAGAAAGCCATTAGTGCTTATTTTCCCCTCGTAGAAGGTCAGGTGTTGAATGGTGGATGCTTGTGCGCTAAACGATTAGTCTTTACTGACACGTGTAATCCACTTACTTGTGCAAGTACGGATATGCAAGAAACATCAACGTTTTTCTAGAAAGATTGTTCAATGCACAGAGAAAACAACCAACACACTGGTGCGTGTACATATTAAAGTACCATACATAAAAATATTTACATTTCTACCCATACCGACCTGTATGAGAACTCTGACCTTATTTTAAGAGAAAGTGCCCTGTACAACACACATAGGACCAAATCCTTCTTGCCACGGGTCTGAAACAATCAGACTGGTAAGGCAGACACAAAGTGGACGATGCCTTCATTACACAATGATGTTTGTAACAGCACATTGCTGTATCTTAGCTATAAACAACTTCAACTTCCTAAGTGGTTGTTATATTCGATGTTTGCCTTTCTATGATTTCTAGTAAAAATAATGTCTTTAATCTTTGAGGAATATATATTGTAATAACCAAAGTTAACAAAACCATCACATATCTAAAAAATTATCCTACAGTGCATCTTGAAACTAGAGTTCGATTCCACTTCAGATGAAAATCATCGGTTACGGAGGTATAGTACTTCTAATACGAACCGTAGTAATCGTTCTACCAGCATAATTGTAGAGAACGTGTGGAGGAGCAGACAAGAGTTTAACTTTGGCCTACGGCGATTGTAATAGGAAAATGCCCCTTAAGACGTAGAATCATCAATGATCAACAAAACGGAGTCACAGAATTACTTCCTTACGGATAAGAAAGTGCATTCATACGATATACACACTTGCAAAACTTTTTTGCACTAACAGCTTCCTTCTCAATAAATATCTTCCTTATTGTAAATTTGGCATATATTTCCTATTATCTGCTATTTTTAATGTGTAAAGACCGACTACATGAACAAAATTTGATAACAGTGTAACATGTAAGACTAGAATGTGGCAAGTGAAGGGAACAAGGTGTATGGAAAAATGTTATTCCTTCAGGAAAGTGTTTATCATTAATAAAAACTGAACCTAAAACCGACTAGGTTACTTTTTCAATGAAAACAAATTAATCAGTATATTGGATGTAATAGATAAATAGTCAAGATTATCACAAACGTGAGACCTGACGAAACCTGACGACTTAAAAATGAAAATAAAAAAGAGGAGCTGCTCGAATGTTCCTGATTGTTTATTGAGTAACGATAACGTCTTGAACCAATTTTATGATAACCTGAAAATAATATTTCATTAGAGAAATTCATCCAGTCAGCCTATATCCTCATATTTAAAGAGAAAAGCTACAACAACTCAGTGTTTCAGGAACCAATCAGAAGCAAGTTTTGTCAATGTAATGAAGTGTAAATACTCGCATAGCAGCTTCATTGAACTTCTCTTTACTTTAATACTGTTTATTTGTCTCTACAGTCTCTCATTTCCCTGTCTTTACGTAGATGATACGTATACAACAAGCCACCGAGTTGAATCGTTTTTTATTATGCTCTAACCTGATGATGTAGTACTGACTTCAAATCAACTTTGAAAAAAAGAAATATATTATTTGAATTTCTTCAGAAAATGTAGAATATAGAGATACATCTCGAAGATGAACTGAAATTTACTTCCTAAAATGAGAACCTATTGAAATTTTACCGAAAGAATAGTTACTAAATTGGGTAGACGCGATAGATACAGTAAATACAACAAAATTACCTTCGAGTCATTGACTAGTATTTTGGGCTTTGGATAGAGTCTTGCAAATGTTTTCAGTCTATGCTAGGAGGTGCAAACTCCTACTGCATTCCGGCGAAACCATTTGGTAGATAGCAGTTAAGAAGTAATATGGACTCTTGAAAATGACAAACGAGTTGAACTTGGTTTACGTAGTGAGCAATGCTGTCTGAGGAGCGACTGAAAACCTTTGTGGTCAAGTTCAGTGAGCTGGCGGACGCTTCACGTCACAACGTTAATACACTGACAACAGCAAGTACGAGTTGTGCGACATAAGCGAAAGTTGGTAGGCCTGTTAATATATGTGAAAGGTGATGTCTATTAAAATTTCGTGCCAGTCGCATAAGAGTGGCGCTAGTTCCGCCACTATGACCAAATCAGGTTTGCTTTAAATACACGCTGTATTGATTGTGAGCGTTAGTTACCTTTGATATTGGTTGTGGAGAGTTGATGTTAGTCAAGAATGCCTTTAAAGAAACAAAGACGCAGTTCACAACACCTCACTGAGTTTGAACGAGGTCGTGTAATAGGGGTACGAGAAGCTGCATGTTCCTCCTCCGATACTGCAGAAAGGCTTGGCGGGGATATATCCACTGTGCATGACTGCTGGCAGCGATGCTCACGAGAATGCAATGCAATTTGAACAGATGTGCAGAACTATAGACCTATATCTCTAACGTCAGTCAGTTGTAGAATTTTGGAACACGTATTATGTTCGAATATAATGACTTTTCTGGAGACTAGAAATCTACTCTGTAGGAATCAGCATGGGTTTCGAAAAAGACGATCGTGTGAAACCCAGCTAGTGCTATTCGTCCACGAGACTCAGAGGGGCATAGACACGGGTTCCCAGGTAGATGCCATGTTTCTTGACTTCCACAAGGCGGTTGATACAGTTCCCCACAGTCGATTAATGAACAAATTGTGTGATTGGATTGAAGAGTTCCTAGATAACACAACGCAGCATGTCATTCTCAATGGAGAGAAGTCTTCCGAAGTAAGAATGATTTCAGGTGTGCCGCAGGGGAGTGTCGTAGAACCGTTGCTATTCTCACACACACACACACATATATATATATATATATATATATATATATATATATATATATATATATATGTGTGTGTGTGTGTGTGTGTGTGTGTGTGTGTGTGTGTGTGTGTGTGTGGATAACATCGGAAGTTCACTGAGGCTTTTGTGGATGATGCTGTAGTATATCAAGAGGTTGCAACAATGGAAAATTGTACTGAAATACAGGACGATCTGCAACGAATTGACGCATGGTGCAGGAAATGGTAATTGAATCTCAATATAGACAAGTGTAATGTGCTGCGAATACATAGAAAGAAAGATCCTTTATCATTTAGGTACCATATAGCAGGTCAGCAACTGGAAGCAGTTAATTCCATAAATTATCTGGGAGTAGGCATTAGGAGTGATTTAAAATGGAATGACCATATGAAATTAATCGTCGGTAAAGCAGATGCCAGACTGAGATTCATTGGAAGAATCCTAAGGAAATGCAGTCCGAAAACAAAGGATGTAGCTTACAGTACACTTGTTCACCCATGCTTGAATACTGCTCACCAGTGTGGGATCCGTACCAGATAGGATAGATAGAAGAGTTACAGAAGATCCAACGGAGAGCAGCGCGCTTCGTTACAGGATCATTTAGTAATCGCGAAAGCGTTACAGAGATGATAGATAAACTCCAGTGGAAGACTCTCGAAGACAGACGCTCAGTAGCTCGGTACGGGCTTTTGTTGAAGTTTCGAGAACATACCTTCACCGAGAAGTCAAGCAGTGTATTGCTCCCTCCTACGTATATCTCGCGAAGAGACCATGAGGATAAAATCAGAAAGATTAGAGCCCACACAGAGGCATACACACAATCTTTCTTTCCACGCGCAATACGAGACTGGAATAGAAAGGAGAACCGGTAGAAGTGCTTAAAGTACCCTCCGCCACACACTGCCTGGTGGCTTGCGGAGTATGGATGTAGATGTAGATGTATAATGTACAGTCGTAAGAACACCAGGCTCCGGAAGGCCACGTCACACAACCGTCAAGAAAGACCATCGTATGCGGCGTATGGTTCTAGGGTATCGTACTTTATCTGTAGCAGCTATTTGAAGGAGGTGAGATTGGGTTTAACGTCCCGTCGACAATAAGGTCTTTAGCGACGGACAACAGGCTCGTATTGTGTTAAGGATGTTGATCGAAATCGGCATCGTCTTTTCAAATGAACATCTCGGTATTTACCTGGAGCAATTTAGGAAAATCGTGGAAAACCTAAATCTGGATGGCCTGACGCAGGTTTGAACCGTCGTCCTCCAGAATGCGAGTCTAGTGTGCTAACCGCTGCGTCACCTCGCTCGGTAGCAGCAATTGGCACAACAGTGACACAACGAACTGCTACAAGTACAGGGTGTCCAGAAAAGGACTCCCTGATTTCAAAATTAAATATCTCGAAAACAAAGATCGATAGAGGAATGCAGTAAACGGTATGTTTATTGTGAAAGCTGTAAGAAGTTTATACAGTAGTTTCAAATAGTAGTTACAAAAGCTGCTAACAGATGGCGCTGTATGCTGTACAGCTCATATCAGCATACATAAGTGAAATAATCGTATGGAAACAATCTTTGCAAACAATCACATCACAATGTTTTCTAAATGTTCACCATTGGCACTACAGAGGTGGCGCAAACGAAGAATGAAATTCGCCATCACATTTCGCAGTGTCTCAACCGAAATGGATTCACATGCCACAGAGATCGCCGATTCAAGGTCGTCCAGCGTGGCGGGATGCTTCGGGTAGACCATGTCTTTCACTGTGTCCCACAAAAAACAGTCACAGGGAGTCAAATCCGGCGAATATGGAGGCCAATCCATGCCTGCACCAGTAAATTTGGGATATTCCAAAGCAATGACTCGATTCCCGAAGTATTCCTCAAGAAAGCGAAACACTTATTCGGTCCGATGTGGTCGGGCTCCATCTTGCATAAACCATTCAGTACGTGGTCGATCCTCTAACGCTGCTGTGTGGCGACAAATTGTTCCAAAATTGCAACATAACGTGCACCAGTGACCGTTTCTCGAATGAAAAAAGGGCCAGTCATGCCTCTGCTGCGTACTGCAGCCCACACAGTAACGTTAGGAGAATACAAGGGTTTCGCTTCACACCAATATGGCTTTTCGGAACCCCAAAATCGCCATTTCTGCTTATTCACGTATCCATTCAGTTGGAAGTGTGCTTCATCTGTAAACTAGATGCAGCCAACATCAAATCCTTCACTATCAATCATTGTGAGCATCTGTTTAGCAAAGGCAACCCTTTGTTGCGCAGCTCGTACGGGTATGGCCTTGTGCGTTTGAATTTTGAATTGAAACATGTGTAGGCTCTTTCTCAGTATTTTCTGCGTGCTGGAACGCTTCAAACCAGTCTCAGATGCAATTCTACGGACGGATGACATTGGATTTCGCTGAATAATTCCAGAAACTGTGGCGATATTTTCATGCGTAACTGCGGTTTGCTTGCGGCCAACATGCCCCACTAGATCATCAGTTACGCTGTCTGTTCGTTGAAATTTTGCGAAGAGTGTACGAATGGTTTTCGTATCGGGTCCTTTTGGAACATTCAATAGTGCTTGAAAACTTCGCTTTGTTGCCATAGGACTCTCTTCTAACCTGTGGTACTCTAGCAAATGGTTCAAATGGCTCTGAGCACTATGGGACTTAACAGCTGTGGTCATCAGTCCCCTAGAACTTAGAACTACTTAAACCTAACTAACCTAAGGACATCACACACATCCATGCCCGTGGCAGGGTTCGAACCTGCGACCGTAGCGGTCGCGCGGTTCCAGACTGTAGCGCTTAGAACCGCTCGGCCACTAGGGCCGGCGTACTCTACCACCATAAAAACGCGTTGTTCAATGGAGTACATGGTTTTAATCTCTTCCTTCGGTACGCTAACCTCCTTTCACGTTTCAATAGTGGAACTGATCGCTCTGGGCTTCGGATCACTATTTATACTAGGCATTACGTATGGCGATTACGGCGCCATCTGTTAGCAGCTTTTGTAACTATTATTCCAAACTCCTGTACAAACTTCTTACAGCTTTCACAATAAACATACCGTTTACTGCATTCCTCTATCGATCTTTGTTTTCGAGATATTTAATTTTGAAATCAGGAAGTCCTTTTCTGGACACCCTGTAGTTTAGTTCAAGGAAAGCTCCGGGCCAGACGCCCTGTGGGGTGCATTACACTGACCACAAATCCCCGCCATTTGCGTCTTTAATGGCGTCAAGCGAGAGCACATTGGAGGGTAGGATGGAAGTCTGTTTTGTTTTCCGACGAAAGCTGGTTCCGCGTCTGTACCAGTGATGGCGGTGGGTTGCTTAAGAGGTGACCAGTTGAGGGCCTGCAAACGATTTGTCTGTGTGCTAGAGACAGTGGACCTGGAGTTATGGTCTGGGGTCCGATTTCGTGTGACAGCAGTAGCACTCTCGTGGTTGCCTCACGAACCGTGATCGCAATTTCCTACGTCCATCCGGTGACTGGACCTGTTGCGCGTTCACGAACAACATTCCAGAAGGTTTGTTCCAACAGGATGACTCTGGCCTGCACACCGCTGTTGCAACCCAACACGCTCTACAGAGTGTCAACATGTTGCCTTGACCTGTTTGATCAACAGATCCATCTCCAGTTGAGTACATAAGGGGTATTATCGGATGACAACTCCAGCGTCATCCACAAACAGCTTTAAAGGAAAGAGCATTAAAAGTCCCTGTATTGATCGACTAAGTGCAACAGGCATGGAACTCCACCCAAAACTGGCATCCGGCACTTCCACAACACAACGCACGCACATTTGCATACTCGCATTAAGCATTACGGCGAGTACACTGATTATTAAAGCAACAGCACTTGGTATTTGCACTGGTTTATATGACGTATGATTTAATAAGATTGCTACACATTATTTTGAGCCGGCCGGGGTGGCCGAGCGGTTCTAGACGCTACAGTCTGGAACCGCGCGACCGCTACGTTCGCAGGTTCGAATCCTGCCTCGGGCATGGGTATATGTGATGTCCTTGGGTTGGTTAGGTGTAAGTAGTTCTAAGTTTTAGGGGACTGATGACCTTAGAAGGTAAGTCCCATAGTGCTCAGAGCCATTTGAACCATTAATGTGACAGTACGAGAGAGAGAGAGACAAAGATATTCTTTATTACTACGTGGCGCAGTGCGCTTAGATAATTATTCTTAGATAGTAAGCTTTTGTTCTTCTTAATATATAATTTCGTGAGAGGGGAGTCTGTTCTTTATTGTGTAGTACAAATCGACGCCATTGCGAGATTTGGAAGGAAATTTGTATATACATCTGTCTATTTGATAGAGAATCGCGAATTCATGTGCGAGAAGAATTTCATTGACATTAAGGTCAGCAAAACTTAAAACAATTGTTCAAATAACTCCGAGCACTACGGGACAACTTCCAAGATCATCAGCCCCGTAGAACTTAGAACTACTTAAACCTAGCTAACCTAAGGACATCACACACATCCATGTCCGAGGCAGGATTCGAACCTGCGACCTTAGCACTCGCGCGGTTGTAAACTGTAGCGCCTAGAACCGCTCGGCCACCTCGGCCGGCTCAATAAAACTTCGTTCACTCTCTCTCTCTCTCTCTCTCTCTCTCTCTCAAATGGTTCAAATGGCTCTGAGCACTATGTGACTCAACTGCTGAGGTCATTAGTCCCCTAGAACTTAGAACTACTTAAACCTAACTAACCTAAGGACATCACAAACATCCATGCTCGAGGCAGGATTCGAACCTGCGACCGTAGCGGTCTTGCGGTTCCAGACTGCAGCGCCTTTAACCGCACGGCCACTTCGGCCGGCTCTCTCTCTCCCTCTCTCTCTTTCCAACAATGTTTCTAAGAACTGAAGGCAAATCTGATTGCCATGCAACAGAGTCCCGACAAATATTTCTCCGCAACTCTGATTAACACTTTCAGCTTCAATACAACATCTACAGCATCTCAAGCAGATCGCCATAACAACGGCAGCGTATAGTGTGAAAGCAGTTTACCCATCGCGCTGTGTCCCACCAACTGTGTAAGTGTTCACTACAACAGAACACACACACACACACACACACACACACACACACACACACAGACAGTCACTCATACATATAAAGCCACGACACAAGGTGGTGTGGGAAACATCTCACAAGGGAACCTTCCCATCGCACCCCCCTCAGATTTAGTTATAAGTTGCCACAGTGGATAGACCTTGAAAAATTGAACACAGATCAATCGAGGAAACAGGAAGAAGTTGTGTGGAACTATGAAAAAATAAACAAAATATAAAAACTGAGTAGTCCATCCGTAAGATAGACAACATCAAGGAGCGGCAGAACACAGGAGCGCCGTGGTCCCGTGGTTAGCGTGAGCAGCTGCGGAACTAGAGGTCCTTGGTTCAAGTCTTCTTTCAATCAAAAAGTTTAATTTCTTATTTTCAGACAATTATCAAAGTTTAGGCACTCACACGTAATAACTTCGCTATACAAAATTCCAGGACATGTTCAGATTTGCTTGGACATATGCGGGATTTGACGGTCTACACACGAAAATTTGAAAACGTAAAAAACATATGTTTTGACAGAGCACAGGGAAAAGTGTGCGAGTGTGAGACTTTTGGATTCATTTGTTGCAGTTTATGTGACAAACTCTTATGTTTTCATCACTTTTTTGGGAGTAATTATCACATCCAGAAGAAAACCTAAATCGAGCAACGTAGAAGAATCTTTTTACCCATTCGCCAAGTGTACAAGTTAGGTGGGTCGACAACATATTCCTGTCATGTGACGCACATGCCGTCACCAGTGTCGTATAGAATATATCAGACGTGTTTTCCTGTGGAGGAATCGGTTGACCTATGACCTTGCGATCAAAAGTTTTCGGTTCCCATTGGAGAGGCACGTCCTTTCGTCTACTAATCGCACGGTTTTGCGGTGCGGCCGGAAAACACAGACACCAAACTTATTACAGTGAACAGAGACGTCAATGAACGAATGGATAGATCATAAATTTGCTAAAATAAAGAAAAATTTTTCGCTTGAAGGGAGACTCGAACCAAGGACCTCTCATTCCACCGCTGCTCACGCTAACCACGGGACCACGGCGCTCCTAGTCTCAAAACGTCCATGATGTTGCATATCTTCGCGTGGACTACTCAGTTTGTATATTTTGCTTATTTTTTTATAGTTCCACACAACTTCTTCCTGTTTTCTCGATTGATCTGTGTTTGGTTTTTCAAGGCCTATCCACTGTGCCAGCTTATAACTAAACCTGAGGGGGGTGCGATGGGGAGGTTCCCTTGTCAGTGTAAAAGGCTCAGTAAAGGCAAAATAAAAATAAGAGTAAGTGAAGATAGCTGAGTGATTTTGTACTTATCTCGTATTTACATTAATTAACCTGTGGTCTTGCAGTGTTGATCGTTTAAATACGTTGCTCAGACAAATGTATTACCGAAATTTCATTACTATACATTAACTATTTTTTGGTGTTGCGATTTTTTTATAGTTAGTGTATGTTACTGTTTTATATACCCAACTACAATAGTTTTATGTATGTAGTTTTGAAGATGAGAAGTGACCATTTAGCCTCAAAACTGTTGGTTCGCTGTTTGCTGTCTGACAGTCACTTCCGATCCGTAACCCTTCAGGTCAGCCCTGGTGCCACCTCTCCTACTTGGATATACAACGATAATGCGCCCTCATCTACGCGTTTAACTTATCGTGAGGCAACAGTTGGTGGTTAATTGCAGCCGCGATAAATTTTCCCCTTTGCAAATTTCACTGCTCACCAATCATCTCTCGTATCGGCACGCCACATCGCGGTGCGCTGCGATAGAGAGGGAGCGAGGGGGAAACGCGCCAGAGTGATCAGGGAGGGAGTGGATAGCTAGCTGGCCTGTTTGGCTATACAGTCACGCCGCCGTGAAACTCTAATCGGGCCGGCCGAGTGCTGATAAGGAAAGCTTTGTCGCCGCAGGGTAGGCGCGGCCGCTGCGTGGCGTGCGCTGGCGTGTTGCATGCACGACCCACACACCGGCTGCGTGACTGTTGCTTAGTGCCCGGCTTATACTGCGTGCCGGCTCTGGTTCGAAATTACTGCCTGCATTACCTACCGCACGCGCAAACATACTGCGGGAGAAGGTGGGAATGCCTCATTTACGCAGCTCCTACCACAACACTGAGGTCATCCGAAGATTTTGACGCAGACCTATGCTGAGTGGGTATCGAAATAGACCGTACACACAGAGGGGGTGCATTAATTGAACCCCCCCCCCCCCAAAAAAAAAACAACAATAAAGGAAGACTGTTTCAGTATTAACCAGGGAGAACTACGCGAGTTCTCCTATCCCTCGATTTCATATTTTCTGCCTACGACAAACTCGTCCATAACTGTACATGCAAAATAACGTGGCCATTAGATTCGCAGTCGGCAGGCCAAGCGTGGAGAGAGTGTTAGTGGTGGGGGTTGCGGGCAGACAATGTAGGGGAAATGCCGAGCCCTTGAGGAGAAGTGCCATTCGAAACTAAAGCCTTGGCTCACATTTTTGTAAATATTAAGTGGGTCCCCTCCACATCTCTACTTTCATGTTGACCATCCAAAAAGATCTACTGTCATCTCTGTTATGGTTAGTATCTAAAAAGAATTCCACTAAAAATGGAACAACAGTATCATTTTACTTTCACATGACTTGTTCACCATTTGTAACTTTCAGAGAAGCGTCATGAGTGGCTAATTTTCCCATGTGGCCATTTTAAAACTTGCTTCTTTGCCAAGTCACTAGCATGATGAGCGGTCGCAGTTGCGACAGAATTCTAAAAAAAATTGGCTTATTAAGTGAGGACCTGAGGACAAGTAAGATCTGTAGGCTATGGAAAATCACATCTTCCGTACAAAAATAAACGTGTAATGTCTTCAATTACGTTGTTCCAAAACCCACAGCGTTTCTCTTTTGATCAGCTATAAATGACCCTTAAAAATTACATTCTTTCATCTAAAAGCCTGTAGTTGGTGGAATAAGAGGGCAGATAATGGAGTTTGACATTATAACCACTGGTAAGGCATTCTCAAACAATGGTTCAAGTGGCTCTGATCATTGTGGGACTTAACATCGGGGGTCATCAGTCCCCTAGAACTTAGAACTACTTAAACCTAACTAACCTAAGGACAACACACACATCCATGCCCGAGGCAGGATACGAACCTGCGACCGTAGCGGTCGCGCGGTTCCAGACTGAAGCGCCTAGAACCACTCGGCCACACTGGCCGGCTAAGTCATTCTTCTTTTTGAGTGGAATCATTTGCAAAACTCTAGTTTCAATGCCTCAAACTGTTCATGAGGTATGAGGAACGCAATGTATGTTTCACTCTAGCTTTATCGCTATGGCATGTGGTGAGCTACATAAGATCAGCTTTCTCGAGATTAGTGACAGATAGACACCTTCACCCAAGCCTAAAGAAAAGTTCAATAATTTAGGTAAATTTCATACGTGGCAACATGTAATTTTGTATTTACCAAACGCAAAATCATAGTGACTCCTATTTTTCATTGCAAACTGTTAAGAATTTCACGAAGTTTCTTATTTAAATAAAAATATCGCAATAACTATGACCATTAAAGAAATGATGTGCACTTCATCACGAAGGTGACACATATAGCAAAAATGATTTTTTTTTTACCAAACTGTTCTGGAAAATCGTTTGTGAAACACTGCAGGGCGTGTGCCTCCATTCTGTCATCGCAGCTGGCTGAAAGCAGGCAAACAATGTCGGCCTCCCCTTCCGAACAAACGAATGAACTCGCCCAGCACATTGGACGAAAACTGGTCACTACGCGTCAGCCATTGTATCCTGTGCGACCTCTATCGCAGTGATCGACAGCAGCGTTATTTTGCCAAAGTAGCATCCGTATTACTAAACGGCTAACTTGAATCACAATCCCAGTTTTATGTTGCTTATTTACCAGCATCCAGTGGCAACACAAATACGATCTTTAAAATTTCATAGGCACTGACAGAATTTTAAAACTGAAAATGCTGCCACAATCTAGTCGTTATAAGCTATAATCTTAACCTGCAGATTTAACAAAATAAATCAAGTATTACACTTACAAACTGTCTACGTGTTTTCAGGCAGTGTCAGTGGTTAGCACACTGAACAGGCATTCGGGAGGACGACGGTTCGATCCCGCGTCCGGCTATCCTGATTTAGTTTTTTCGTGATTTCCCTAAATCGCTCTAGGCAAATGCCGTGATGGTTTCTTTGGAGGGGCACGGCCGAATTCCTCCCCCGTCCTTCCCTAATCCGACGAGACCGATGACCTCGCAGTTTGGTCTCTTCACCCCAACAACCCAACCCCTCTTGAGGCAATGTAACTCACGGCTCGCAAATTACCAAGGCTGTATTGATCCTGAATTTGAAGATTAGAGCACTTCCAAAAAGCATTACATGAAACTGGGAACGTTTAGCAACCTCATTCTCGCTGAAACCCTTAAAAATGATGAAAGGAAAGAAGTTTATCCCTTACTATATCTTCGTTATGCAGTGAAACTTCAGCGTTAGGCATGGCGTTTATTACTTTACTGCTTCTTTACTATTAACTCTGTTCGCAGCACATATTTCATAGAGTCACTGCATATACCACCGACTGTAAAAGCAATATTATCTCATTTTATGACACATAGTTCCGAACGAGTACCGCTATAAAAACGTGCCATGGCGCGTAGCCTACATCACGAAGGTAGGCCTGAGCTCACTCACTCGGTCAACTCAGCAGACGTACTGTGTTTCTAAACCTGTTAACTCGTAACTGGGTATTTATGTAAAAACGAGATTTGCATTTTCTACTGCTAAACATATTATGCTAAAACCGCTACACAAGGATAGATCTGAAACTTCCTGGCAGGTTAAAACTGTGTGCCCGACCGAGACTCGAACTCGGGACCTTTGCCTTTCGCGGGCAAGTGCTCTACCAACTGAGCTACCGAAGCACGACTCACGGCCGGTACTCACAGCTTTACTTCTC
The DNA here is from genome assembly GCF_023864345.2 of Schistocerca serialis cubense. Classification (NCBI taxonomy): domain Eukaryota; kingdom Metazoa; phylum Arthropoda; class Insecta; order Orthoptera; family Acrididae; genus Schistocerca; species Schistocerca serialis. The sequence goes on along the minus strand of NC_064642.1, from coordinate 647,174,870 downwards.
CCAGTATCTCGTCTCCTACCTTCCAAACTTTACAGAAGCTCTCCTGCGAACCATGCAGAACTACATTCTGGAAGGATAGATCTATTTTCGGCTGACTTGTTAACATCTGTTCCATCAGAGAAGTGTCGTCAGTGGCGAAATTTGAGTAACGCCTACAGTTCTCTTGTTACTATGTTACAGTTTGATTCTTTTGTCAAAACACAGTGGTGTTTACACATCTTCAAAAAATGGTTCATATGGCTCTAAGCACTATGGGACTTAATATCTCAGGTCATCAGTCCCCTAGACGTAGAACTACTTAAGCCTAACTAACCTAAGGGCATCACACACATCGATGCCCGAGGCAGGATTCGAACCTGCGACCGTAGCAGTAGCGCGGTTCCGGACTGAAGCACCTAGAACCGCTCGGTCACAGAGGCCGTCTACACATTTTCACCTCGCTAACACGTACACACAGTTTCAATTGCGACGGAAAGCTCAAACGGTGTATTATTAAACAAACAACTCTGGTAAGTCAGGTCAGTAGCTTACCAAAAGCTGATTGATGGTATAAAAATAAAATCCAATTTATTCCCTTGTCTTCTTGCAGGCCGCGCGGGGTAGCCGTGCGGTCTTACGCCTCTTGTCACGGTTCGCGCGGCTTCCCCCGTCGGCGGTTCGAGTCCTTCCTCGGGCGTGTGTTTGTGTGTGTGTTGTCTTTAGCGGAAGTTGGATTAAGTTATATTAAGTAGTGTGTAAGCCTAGGGACCGATGACCTCAACAGTTTGGTCCCATAGTCCTTACCACAAATTTCAAAAAAATATTTTCCTGTAGCAAATCCATCCCACTTCTCATTTCACCAGCTACCAGTGCCCCTTAAAAATGCTTCACTTAACTGAAAAATCTGTAGCTACTCCGCCACATACAAACCATTTGCTCGAGACCGGAGATAGGTATAAATCTCCTTCCTAGTTTAAAGACAAATTCATTACCTGTAGTTCATACACAGCAATGTATGAGCTAACAGGCACGATATGTGAACTCATAGAAACTACAATTTTTCGTTATAATCTGTTTAAGTTTCATGTCGTGGGTTATTTAAGTTCACAGGAATTATGACCATTAATTGATCGATAGCCACTTCATCATGAAACTATCGTATGACGCTCTAATATGCATAAAAATAAACCTTTTTATCAAATAGTTTCTTTAAAATCCTATGAGGAAGACTGCATAGCAGTCGATGCACGCGCGCTGCCGTTCCTGCAGTGAATAAGGATTGTTTCTTTCTCAAAGGACGCACAGCTCAGCAAAATGGAAACGTGCGTTTGGCGTCATTGGCCGGGAGGCCCATTGTGGGCATGTGCGGCCGCCTTGGTGCAGCTCTTATTACGTTCGACGCCACATTGGGCGACCTGCGCGCCGGATGGGGATGAAATGATGATGGAGACAACACAACACCCAGTCCCTGAGCGGAGTCTCCGACCCAGCCGAGAATCGAACCCATGCCCGGCGGACGGCAATCCGTCACGCTGACCACTCAGCTATCGGGGCGGACACAGCTCAGCATGTAACAGCAGACTACGGTGCCCACCCCCTTGGAACTGAAAGGTGGACTCGCACTGCGTTGAGAATGAGTACGCGTTTTTGCACGTGGGCCGGGTTATTACGTGCGATCTCAACCGCGTAGGAGTCTGTTGTTAATGTGGTTTACGTGGCAAAAGTGCTACGGTTCACAAAGCTTGCGCAGCTTCAGCAGTGGAGTACTTGCTGCTTCTTCACTCACAGTATAGGATTTCAGTGGTTTGTGACCAGATGCGAAAGTAAGTTTTGGACCAAAGGCTTCCGATTTTTTATAATTTCTACCACCTGGAGTGAGGTAACACTGGAGAAAACAACCAGAGGAATTGGCGGGGTTAGATAATTTACTTACCACACCAGACAGTACTGTTGCTGCTCGCAATTTTCGGTTGGTACATTCTGCTGCGTAAAGAGAAAATAGTGCAAGAATAAGCCCTTTTCTGGTTGATTCGTAATATTACCGGAGTTCTCAGTAGTTTTGGCTATGTTACAGTCTCTTCATCCTGCTTGAGCATTCGTGTAAAAAAATATATGGTCTATGTTGGTCATTGGGTGCATTGTTCAAGCATCTGATATCATAAGAGCACTTTAAGTACGCATAACTTGTGTATTAGTTATTTTGTTGTTATTCTAGCATAAAGGAAGCTCTGACACATGATACATCATACGTCGTAAGTTTCTTCGCTTACTACTACGCTAGCACACTAGCACATTTTATGATTTCGTAAGTAGATTTAATAAAAGTTATATGTGGCGAAACCGTCTCTCCTGTGAGGTTTAGAGTGAACCGAAGAAAGAGGCAAATCGAATCTTTTTCAGCTTATTACCTTGACTGTACCATATCTACATATGTTAGTTCAATGTGATCGAAAAACTGTTTGTACTCTGCTCTGAAGATGGCCATCCCAGATCTAAATTACTAACCAGATGTAAAATATAGTGATCTGTAACTGGATTAAATACAAAAAACCGTTCCTGGACCAATGTGGGGTTTTGCTGCGTTTTTCTCGTAATTTGCGAAAGTAATGAGGAGCCATGAAGTGGATGAAGTTAAGGAATTCTGTTACCTGGGAAACAAAATAAAAAATGATGGAAGATGCAGGAAAGACAAAAACCTAGACTAGAAAGGCACAGTGGGCGTTTCTGGCTAAAGGGATTCTACTAGTGTCAAACACAAGGCTTCATTTGAGGAATACTTCTATGTACGTTTGGAGCGCAGTATTTTATAGTAATGAATTTAGACTGAGGGAGCATCGCAAATGATAGGAGTCAAAGCGTTTGACATGTGGTTTTAAAGAAGAATGTTAAAATTCTTTGGACTGATGTGTTTAGGAATGAAGGGTTTCTCCACAGAATCGGCGAAGAAAAAAGCGTATGAAAAACACTCAGAAGAAGAAGGGACAAGATGATAACACTGTTCTTAAGATTTCAGAATAAAGTAACCACTGGTTGCCACAGCCGAGAACGTGTGATGAAAGACTCAACGCATATATGAGGGAAATTACTGATGGCAATCCGTTCATCGGATGGGGACGTTAAGTTCGGCGGTCCCCTTCGTGCTATTCGAGAGGAATGGGTTATGTGCCACATCACACAACACAAAAATAACAGTACATCATGCATACATCCATTACATTCATCTAAACTCTACAAACACACCTATGACGCAACTCTCACATATCCGCAAGGGAAGGTGCAGTTTGCGCAGAGGAAAGAAACTCTTTCCGAGAGGCGGCTGAGCACACCTCGTGGGATATCCCAGTCAATAATGTCATGAGAGATTTACATTTCTTTAAATTTACAACGTACATGATAGCATTAAGGAATACAGAACAGAATGGGAAGAACATGTGTAGAGAATGGGGCTACAGCAAAGCAACTGATACAGTACATCCTTAAAAGAAGAACTATTTGTTGACCCAAGAGAAGATGCATGGATCAAGAAATCGCAGAGAATCAACTAGTCTAATGGTTGAAGAAGAAGAAGGAAATAACTTCCAAGTTACTAGAGGGAGCTACAGAGAATAAAAACTGTAAAAGAAGATAGAGATTGGAATGTATCAAACAAATAATTGAAGGTAGGGTGCAGGTGATACTCTGAGATAAAGAGGCTGGCACAAGAGAGGATTACGTGACGAGCCACATCAAACCATTCAGAAGACTGATGAATGGAAAAAAATGTTGAACACTTAAACTACGTGGGTCATGTCAAACCTCACTGGATTATCGGTTTCATTGCGTTTCGTTTTTCTGAGACTTACTTACGAAATCACAAAATGCGATAAATCTGCGTATAAAAAGTTACAGAAAGGGAGTTTTGTTGGGTGGTGGGAGGGTTGGGGACAACTTCGGCAGTTCTACGAGTAAGCAGGATCACCTTGGTACGACTCTGTTTGGAGAGAGCATCATTATTAGCATCACCCCTAAGCTTTTATAATTCTACGTCATGATAAGAAGTATTTCAAGTGCATACTCTCATGAAACGAAAGTCATATATGCCAGGAGCTATGATGATCTAACATTAACAACACAATTTGTAGTGACGGGAGCCTTGTTGTTCAGAATTTCACTACAGGTTGCACTCTCTTCGGCGTGAGAACTTCACTCTGGAAATAGCCCCGTACGCTGCGTCTAAGCGTTATCGTTTCTCCCAGGAGTGGCACTTCTGCAAGTTGTGCTGGAGAGCTTACGTAAAGCAACAGAGGAGACCGTCAACCCTGCCTGGCTAGACCCGTGGGTAAGAGCAGCGCCTGAGAATGGTGAGGGTGCGACCCACCGGCACACGGATCTAATCAGTGACGAAAGTGTAAGATCTGGTAATGATTATACAGCCCAGCCCTCTAAAAGTGAAGAAAATTTTAATTTCACGTGACCCCAGTCACAGAAATCCAGAGGATTGAAGTTAGATGATGTTAGAGGCCTAGCTACCACCTTGCTCAACCTGTCCATCTCTGACTACATTAGCGAATTAGATGCTGCCTTACTTCAGCAGAAAATGTGTCACTGTTCCATGCAAAGTATTCCCCAACGTTTCACATGGGCATAGAGAAATTTCAGCCGTGTTAGATGACGGCTAAATAAAAAAATTAACACTTAAAATACTAGAATAATGCTTCATTATGAAGTCAGTGGAGTACGGTATCCACACAGTTGTAATTACCCCACAAACGGCTCGTTTGTGGACTTATGTTTAGTAAGAAGTTCTTGCTTGCGTTAACGTATACTTCTACATGTGTCAACGTTCGCTATTAGTTATGATAAAACTCAGTTATAGATACGAGTCATAAACATAAATTGTTAACAATGAAAGTAATGGCATGTTGAAAGTAATCGCTGGTGAGTTGTATAAAGCCAATGGATTTATCAAGAAATGCGCACGGAGAAGATGGTGTTTCAACACAAAACTGTTACGATTAGTCGCAAGGAAAGAGCTTTTGTTTGCAAAATGTCATCTGAGTTACGTAAAATTGGAATCGGGTACTTTTTAAACTTCACAGTACAGGAGACAGGCAACTCACAAAGGACTACGTACCCAGCAGGCACCTCTCCCTAATGGACACAACTTTTTTTTGAAAGGGCGAGCGATTACTAGTCTTCTGGTGATTTCCAGCTATTTCCTTCACTTTTCAGATTTTTCATCTCAGAATAGCATTTACAACCAGTGTGGTCAATTATCTATGTAAATTCGATTCACCCCGACTACGCAAACAACTAATTTTTTGTGGCTCAAATGTTATTCAGCACTTTAGTGCCATCATAAGTGATCACGTTTTAATCATATCTGGAAGATACAACAATTTTTACGTGATAATTATCGAAAGGGAAATTAGGGTTAAAACATTTTGTTACAGTTGTGATAATTACCTTATTTTCTAGCAGGTTACATTTTATGCTCTGTGCAACAATCTTTACTTCATCACATAGCTTGACTTCTCGAAGAACATGATGGTTTTGTGAAGTGGGTGCCGAGTTAGAAAATCTCTTTATTCTTAACTATCATTTATTTCGCGAAAATATTTTGTGATTACAGCTCTTCTCGTAACCTAAGTCTTGTTCTTATCTTCGTGCTGCCGTTTCCAAGTGTTGTGTGGCCGTTTACAGCCTGTTCCGTCTGCATGTTCAGTTCGCGTGTGAAGGCATTTTTCTGTTGTACGTTTTGCATATAAACTGTGGTTCGATTTTAGTATTTTTAAATTTTTATCAATTTTTGGTCGATTCTGCATTCTCAGATAATGGTTGGCAAATAAAATATGTCCCTGTGATGTTGCGAATACCTAATTTTAGAATTTCTGTAGGCCCGTCCTATGGAGACTGATTGACAAGCATTATTTATTTATAAATAAGTGTATACCCGACATGTTTAACTTGTCCTATTTTCTGAGTTTTTTTTATATTATGTCATATGTGTTGTTTTCTATTCTGAGTCATTGTTTAATATTTCGCTTATTTTGTGAGCAAGTTTTTTGTTATGACAATGCATCATTTTGTTTTGTGTGATTCCTGTTATATTTAGTGTGATGTCAGGTTGTTATTTAGCCTCTCATGCGTGTATGGCATGTTCATTCCTTGACTGTTTGCATACAGTCATGTAAAGATGATCGTACTACACCTAACCTTGTAGAGAGTAAGATAATTTCCAACAGATATAAAATGTTTCTGGTGTAATTTTGCTTTCATTAATTATCATGTACAACATTTAGTATTTTCCATTACCAAATAAAACATGACCCACTCTTTATGGGTCAAATGTGCTGAAAAATACTTGGGTAGTAAAAATATTAGTTGTTTTCATGAAAAACATCGAAGGAAATGTTCATAACTTAAGTGGCACACACACCAGCTGTTAGCAAAAGAAAAATCTAATGATAATGATGTTAACACCTAGCAAAGAATTCCCAAGCAAGTTCTGTAGTACATTCATGAAACATCAACGAAACTACAAAAGATAATCTGCAGCACAAGTGTTATAAAAATTTTCTAAATCATAATGTATTCACAGATAATGTAAAAATCTCAATGAGTAGTATTCCCTCTGCAGCCTAAGAAGTAAAATGGTAGGTGGAGATGATGTGTACAAAGAAGGAGTTATGTTTCCATATGCTTAAGTAAACGCTGAACGCTGAAATCTACAAACATGTCCAGAGTTGGGGAATAGTAGAAAATTAATAAAAGTAATAAAAAATCTCAGCTTATTTTGAGGAAATAAAAGTAAGAGTTAAGGGACAAACTTAAAAATTAATACAATCCAAACAAGAACATAGGTACTAAATCTCAACAGGGTCATAAACAACACAAAACTGCTCATTGTAGATCATCACCAGAATTCAACCCACACTTTTCATCGCAGAATCATCAAGCTAAGGTAAATCTCACTAAACAATAAAATTTTCCGCTTGAAAAAACCTCAAAAACTCAACATTGAGAAATTTGTCTCATAAAACAACTGAAACCCTTACGAGAACAACTGCAAAATTTATAAATTATCAAGTAAGACTAACTAGCCAAATTTTAATGCAAACTTTATAAGAGAATTAGTGACTTTAATAATAAAACAAATAAACAGGCCCACCAACGTAGGAAACGTGAAGAAACGATATCCTAGAGACTACAGTGGAAATTACAGCATAACAAGATGATATAAGAAAACAGGCACACCCAGCACAATAATAGTCATACAGAAGGAAGAGCACACAGACCAAAGGCTAGTATTCTCTGGGGAGTAGTTGTATTACCAAGATGGCCAATAATCCAACACCATGGAAACAGAGAAACATTCAGCAATCGTTGAAAACAGAAATAAATGTCAGACAGAAGGAATGATACAACAATAGCCAAAAGCATTTATCTTAAATTCATCGTTATACTAAGCCTAGTCATTAATTTTTGAAGATTTTCTAGCCAGTTCAACTTCCATTTGCATTAATAAATAAAATATACGCTTCTGGAAACAACAAAAACCTAGAAAACTCAAAGAAGTTAATAAATACGATCAAAAATGTAGACATTCCAGATACTGTAGCCCTCAAGTCGTTCGACGCTACCTCAGTGTAAACTTGAATTCCAACAGACGAAACCATCTACATCATCATCAACTTATGAAACGACAAGGCAGCAGACCATATGCACACAGTTTGTAACGACCATTCTCAATGTCATACAAGCACAAAATTTCTTTATCTTAAACAAAGAAATTTACTCCCAGTGTGAGAGAATCTATGTAGGATCTCCATTGTGTGGGCTCATAGTACACATAGTATGAAAGAAGAATCTGAACAACGAGTTCTTTTGACAATCAATAAAACCAAAGTTCTACAAGGCTGTAGATAGGTATTATCACTTGGATGCTAACACGTGAGGAATTAAACAAGCTAAGTCACTTCACAAATGAAATAAACAGACAATAAACTACATTTTCTGAACCTCGACAAATAAAGGAAAAATAATATAGTGTGATATCTTATTATACTGAAAATTCACAATGACTAACACCACTATACACAAGCAAGCTACCTACAGATTCATACTGCACTGATTAAACAGGGGTCACATAGTTAAATAAATCTAAACACAAATTAACAAACCAGATAATGTTTTAGCAGCCACATGACAGAAAAAAATTAGTGTGGTGGATGCAGACAGACAAGGAATGAGCAAGCTGTTCATGTATAAATGCCTACACAACACTGAAAGAGGCAATACACAGCAACAGCAGAACAGGAATTCACATTTAACTAAATGGCACAGACATATAGCAATAAAGTAGTCCACAAAATAGGCAACACATCAGAAACACACTGATTTCAAATGGGATATCGAAGAGACAACAGAACATAGAAAAACCTCAGGACACACCTGTTGAGAAGTACTACACATCCAGCATCAATTTTCACGAATCCCTAGTCATTCAGTGAGCATAGAACAGATATGGAGAAGTATTAAAACTAGTAATACCTTCCTTCACAAACGCTTTATACTTATAACTGGTATTCAACTAAAATTAAAATTATCCCAAACCAGATTCCATTAAAAGTTTGCCATGCAAGAAAACTGTCACTTAGAGAGGGCAACAGCAGAAGAAAAACGGACTGTAACCGACTACACTACATATGCAAAGGCTCAACTGCATATAAAAACAGCGAAACAGATAAAACATGAACACACACAGGGAAATAGACACATGGCGTCAATGAGAAAGAGAGGGAGAGAATATGACTAAACGAAAGTATTATGAATGAAACACAATGGTGGTGTAATATTCTACAACATTTTTTATTTGTTTCATGAACCAGTTTTTGAGTGTTACGCCATCATCAGGTACAATGATAAGTATGTGATGCAGAGAAATTTTTTGTTGGATCGAAGACTTAAAGCTAGTGCATGTACAGAGTATCTAAATTTTCAGAGTTTAAAAATGTTAAAGTTCGAATTGGGAATAAAACAAAACAAGAGTGATATTTCAGAGTAAATGCGATGTAAGATAATTTAACAACAATAAAATCTTTGCCACATTAAATAATGAGCTATAAACAAATTGTAACATCTCTACATACAAGAAAAAATTGAACAATAAATAAAATTTTGATGACATAAGATGTGGCTGAACAAAATATCTTGTATTTAATAGGTCCTAAATTATGAACATGTAATATATAATAGTGACGTTAAGCAGGTGAGTGAAGTAGCTGTGATCATGCAAAGGAAAATTTTTTAACGCAATGAGAGTAATTCTAGTAACTGAAATAAATGAAACGGGGCCTGTGAGTAATGGGGGAAATTTACAACATTGCTTAGATGGGATAATTAGTAGTATCTGCAGGTAGAAGTGGCGAGTAAGGGTACGGTGTCTGGTCATTCAGTACCTAGTTTCGGTTGATGGGCACATGTTCATTAATTTCCATTATTTCAATAGAGTTCATAGTGTGTGTTTCATTCATAATGTATAAAATATTCTAACAAGAACTGAAGGAACAGTCATCCATGTAAAAAAGTAGATAACCAAATTCGTAAGAAGAATGTCCTCATTTCTGGCATGACAACATGAACTGAGTTGTTGTCTTCTGAAAGAAATATATTATTTATGACATATTTAATTACAGAATAAATACATTAAGAAGCAGTTTTAGTATCCCCAGTTACTCAGTTCCAAACAGGTCTCTGCAATGTATTCTTGAATTACTGGGAAACTTTAGCTTGATTGGTGAGCTACCCATAAAAATGATTCCCTATGACATTACAGAATGAATGTAACCGAAATATGTTAGATTTCTTATGTTTATGTCACCTACAACTGACATCACCCGCATGTCCAACAAAAATTTGCCTAGATATAACAACAGTTTCGTAATCTGCTCCAACTGCATTATTGTCAAGTTGGAACTCTAAGAATTTAACACTGTCGACGCCCTATATCTGCGTGTCGTCGTATTTTATATATATATTTAAGGAGGAAACGTCTTACAAGTTCTGAACCACTTATTTGCGTGTCTTTCCAAATTATGTTTACCGTGGATTAACTTTGAACAATTTATTGATGTGCATGGAAGAAACCAAACTTTCTAAAACTATACCGTATTTGGAATTTATTACAGTATTTGTATCATCTGCAAACAAAGCAAACATCGCATCTAGTAATGTTAGCTTTGAAAGGTTATTCACAGGCACAGGAAAATAGAACTTTGTGGAATATCTTACGTAATTAGTCCGCAGATGAGCAAAGACTTACAGATGTCTGTGTGTGTGTGTGTGTGTGTGTAAGTACAATCTAACTTCTGCACCATTTCAGTGCAGTAATGTGTTCATGGTAAATAAGTATTATAGTAGTTGTATTACATCTTCATTACCTTATAAATAAATAAAAAACTTTTTTATTTTAAATTCAGTGCATTAGTATTTGTAAAATGAGTCTTTCATATAGTGTTCATTAAAAAATGACGGTCATTCCACTTGGGACCTGTGGAATGGTACATTAGCTTATTTGTTTTAGTTGTAAATATTTGTCATGTATTGTTGTTTTTCTGATATGTTCCACATCCTGGAGGACCTCCTCACTACGGATCAATTGGAGTGAAAGTAAATCTAATCTAATCTAATCTCAATACGGGATTCTTTCATACCAACACCCTTGTTTCTTGTTCAGAACAAGTATTGAGTTTTTGTATCTGATTCTACAACAGGAGAACGCATATGAGGCCACGAATTACTGGAGAAACTGTAGGTAATCACAAAGCACAGGCGCGAAATTATGGTTAAAGATAAAGTCGTCTGCTAACCCGCCAATGAACTTCACAAAAATATCGTGTTGTTACAGATGGTAAACAATATAGTCATTCAAATAAGCTCTTACATTCTAGACACTTTGGAAATGATCGCAACAGATATATGAAGCATTTAAGTGTAACAAAAATTTCGATAATTAATACCAACAGTATTTTCCAGATCTAAATAAAACGGAAGTCCCTAGTAACGGTACAAATGAGCTAAAACGTGTTTAGGCACAAATATGACTAGTTGTTTGCGTAAATGGGAGGAACCGAACTACTATAACTTAGTTTGAAAACTGAATTCAGTTACAGTTTCAGTAACCAATCCTCAAATGTTTGGTGGATGTGTTCCATTTTCTGTCTTCTGTTACTATTTTTTATCTCTACAGTTCCCTATCGTGTTACGGAAATTATTCTCTGATAACTACTAGATGTCGTAATATGTGGTTCCTTCTTCTACTTAATTATTTCCTCATATTCCTTTGCTCTTAGATTCAGCAGAGACTTCTCATTCCATGTCTTACCAGTTCATTTAATACTTAGTATCTTTCTATAACATCACAACTAAAATACCTTGATGCTCTTCTTTTCTGGTTTTCTACAATCCATGACTCACTTCTACGCAGCATTGTATTGTACATCTAAGACATTTAATTCTACTAATACATTTCGTTTGGAAAGGAATAGTCTCTTTACTTAATATGGTCTGCTTTAAATATCCTCTTCCTTACTTTGCTTCCAAGGAACAATGTTCCTCGAACTCTTCTACGACGTGGTCCGCAATACGAGTGACAAGATTGTCGATAATATTATTTCTTCTTCTCCTCAATACTTCCGTTATTCTTTCCTTATGTCCATCCATATTCTGCCATCAGTAGGCGTTCTATCACATGCTCTGTGGGGAGACCGACAGATCAGCTGTTGTGGAACATGATTTGCAGCTGGCCACCACATTCTTGCTGTTAGGACTCCAGTACTGGCAGTCACTAAGGAATACCATAAAAGGCTATACACAGAGGTCATACAGGTTGTTAAACACCACAGAAATTTCAATAGGAAGGAGGAGGACATGAAACTGAATGTCAACTGGATTCCGGTGCTGAAGAAGGCGTGTACTAATCTTTCACCTCGTGGTGACAGGAACAGCGGACGACGGCAATCGACAGCGGCCAGTTTTGCACGGATATCCAAAACAAATGACGTCACCCAGAGCGCGGGAGTACGCGTAAAAGAATCTTACTGTAATCAGAAGCGAGTAGGTGATCGAACATTGGGCTTTAATGTGAAATCCATTCAACCCCCGCATAATAACCCGTAACATTTTATTAATTACAGCATTTCCAGCCGTAAAAATTTATTTTTTACAAATACTGCATTCATATCTTACCCTTCCTTGTTCTCTTGTTTTTCCGTAGTCTTATTTGGTTCTCGTACCCTTTGCACAAATTCGTCTTTCCCTATAGCGTATACCTTTGTTGCCGAGGATTTTATCTTGCACTGTTTCACGTTGCCCAGCACTACCTCTTCCTAAAATTTTCAAGCTTAACGTCAGAATTACCTCTTAGGCTCCAAATCATCTGCCATCTAGTAGATAGTTGTCTAGTAGATAGCAGTTTTATTTTTCAATCTTCAGTTTATTATCATTGTCACAAACTTCGATGTGTGAACTGTTAACTCATTGCGTGATGGTTCTCGCATGGATATGAAGGAACGTCTGAAACTATATTGAAGCATTGTGCTGCACGCATTAGCCCAACAGTTAACAACGTTTGCTGTTTTTTTCTTTAAGAATGATCACTTTCTTGAACGATTAAATTGATCAATAGTGAAATCGCTGTATAAAAAAAAGGAGAAAGGAATAATGTAGAAACTTTTACTGCTACTTCTAACTATCGTTGCTTGCGAAAGTTACTCAGAAGGCTATATACGTAAGGGTAATTGATGACCTCAGTTAACATAATTTGCTATCAAACGTACATTTTGGTTTTAGGAGTCGTGTAACAGCTTGAAATGCTATATTCTCTGCTCTGTGAGGCGCTAGATGGACAAAAGAAAACCTTGCCGAGTGGCCAAAAAGGGGAAAATCATTCTCCACAGTAAGGAGAAAAGCTGTGAGGTGGCGTCTGATTGTGGTACTGTTATATTATGGGGGTGGCTGTCTCAGGGGTCAAGTGCTGCGACCACTACTTGTGGTGATGTGTCTTCTAATATAACACGTGCTTCTAAAATATTTCTGTTTACTTTGGACACCATCTTGATCGTAAAGGATGTTGTGTGTAACGCTGGCATTGTGTCAAATAGTACAGCTCATGACATAACTCCATGGCTTTGTAGAAAATGAATTTATATGACATCACAGTAAGACTCAGTGTTTCAATTTCAAGCAAACAATTCACTTCAAACTGACATTTTGAGTAGACAGAATGGACATATGATTAGTGAGTCTGATCAGTGAAAACTCCTAGGTTTTCAGGTAAATGGTAAGCTGACATGGAAGCCCATGTTGAGGATCTTGTTGAAAAACTGAATGTTACTATAGCCATCATTAGAACAGTTGCTACAGTTAGTGAAAGACTAACACGAAAGTAAGTCTACTTTGCTTAGTTGCATTCCTTTATGATACACAGCATTATATTCTGGGGTAACTCGTCCCACTCAAAAGGGTATTTTTAGGTCAGAAACGGGCAGTTCGAACAGTAGGTGGTGTATGTTCGTGAACCTCTTGTTGATCCCTGTTCAGAAGTCTCTGAATACACATTTTCTTTAAAGTCGTTTGTTGCTAACAATATAAGCTTATTCTAAAGAAATGGCACGTTGGGGTCACTTAATGCCAGGCAGATATCTAATCTGCGTTCAGATCTCACGTCCTTCACTGTTGTGCAGAAAGCCGTGTTTTTTTCTTGCTGCCGCAGTTTCCAACAAGCTGCCACAAGAATTACAAAATCATAGCAGTAATCCCCCCTCTGTCAAGTCTAAACTGAGTTATTTCCTCCTGACTCCTTTCGCCTATTCTGTCGCGGAGTTTCTGGAAAAAAAATTAAACAAATTCCTGTGCTATGTTGTTGATTATGCCAATATATATTTTCAGCAGCTTCTCGTTTGCATAAGATGATAATGTTTACAATGATGATGTTTGGTTTGTGGGGCGCTCAATTCCGCGGTTATCAGCTCCCGTACAAATTACCAATCTTTGCTCAGTCCAATCTCGCCACTTTCATGAATGTTGATAGAATGATGAGAACAACACAAACACCCAGTCATCTTGAGACAGATGAAAATCCCTGACCCACTAGGGAATCGAACCCGGGACCCTGTGCTCGGGAAACGAGAGCGCGACCGCGAGACCACGAGCTGCAGACGTTTGCATGGGATTCGTATAAAATTTAATTTTATTTTATGTATTATTACCTGTTCTGACGTTAAACTCATGTACTGGGTATTTTCATGACCTTGGAGACTCTGCCCTAAGTTTGATCCTAACAAAATAGACTTGTCTTCAGAATAAAGGGGATATTTTTCCGAAAGTGCAGTAAATCAGGTAGTAAGTCTCCAGCAGTGTCGTCTCGTGAGTATACATTGCGGGTGTTCCAAATATTTAGGTTCGGAGAGAGATGAAAGAGTGAAATAGCATCTGCTGTATAACAGCAGTGATTATGAACAGATTTATACAACTGTGCCGCAACCAATAATAATAATAATAATAATAATAATAATAATAATAATAATAATAATGGCAATAAAATGAATAACTTGTCTGACAAAAGAAAGGACTGTTTTTGTGGAATTTTGTTGTTCTGTATAATTAAGTACAGTTGTGGACAAGAATGAAATAGTGTGTAAGCTGTCGCTGATCTCTGTTTAGCATTTTGTGTAAGTGGAACATTTAGGGTTTTTTTATTTTTTAGGACAAACGTGCAAGATCCCTAACATTTCAGTTAGTCCACGAATTAAATTCTGGAAATAAAATCAGACACACATTACGTTTCTTCCGTTGAAACAACATTACCACTTATACTTATTGCACACTTCTTCGTTAAAGGTTCGCTTGTAGTCTCGTTTATTTGATTACATCACTTTCGCAACCAACAGATCTGGTGAGGAAGGCCCTTGTTTCTTTGCGGCTTGGCCTTGTAATTTAGTTTTTCTTAGCACTTAAAATAGATTCTATGGAGTTCATGTTAAAACCGCATACGAAAGCTGATTCACTGTTTCGTGTTTGTACTACTACCCGCACAGTAAACAACCAACTTCAAACACAAACAGCCGTTTGTAGAAATTATGTAGTTTAGGTATAAGTGTGGACAAACACAGTCAGGTAAAAATAACCTCACTAAACTGGCGCATTCTGCTATCAAGAATACAAAAGGATTACTGTATGATAAATCCAAAGCTTAATATACTATAACTTACTCAGAAATCTCAGGATAAGGACGCCCACATCCGGGGCAAGAGCGGACCGCACCCCACCCCCTCCCCTAGCTCACAGGGATACGAAAATGTACACTGTAGCCAGCGTCTTTCTTTCAGTAAAATTATTAATAGTCGTTATGCGCAGGACTCTTTAACTGGGTATGATGTGGAACTCACTTATGGGTACTTAAAAGTCGCCATTCGTCTTCGGAAATAGTATAAGTACTTCATACGCTGAGGTCTTACTCCATCTACAAACAATCGTATAGGCGCCCTTGCTCAGGAGTGTGCTACCAACTAGCTGCATGTATGTCAAGCGAACGGGGATAAGCATGTGCTGAAGTATGCTACTTTCAAGTACCATTGACGTAAACTTATAGCTGGGCACCCCATGAACTGTGCACATTTTTTATTAGATCCGTGTGTATTTGACCCATAAGGCAATTACGTGATGTCGGTTGCGCTTGCGCAAAAGCTCCTTAAAACGTGCAAGACTGGAGATGTGCTCGCTACCCTGCTCATTCCACCTATATGCTCTCTTCTCTCCGATTGACAGTGGAATTCCGAGTGCCTTTGTTTTTAATGTCTCAAGAAATTATGTTGATATCAATATATCTAATTTGTCTTTCCAACAACTATTACCTTTTCGATTTCTTCCCATTTTTCCCTGCACCTATTTCGCTTTAATTTTCGTCTATTTACTATTCATTTCTTTTCTATTCAAATTTCTTATTACTTCTTTTCTTAAACATTTATATATTTCCTTCTTTCGCCGAACAATTGAAGTTTATTTCTGTTATCTAAGATATTTCACAGCTACCTTCCTCATATCCATGCTCACTTGTCCAGCGCCTATCGTTGTCTTTTT
Source organism: Schistocerca serialis cubense (assembly GCF_023864345.2). NCBI lineage: Eukaryota > Metazoa > Arthropoda > Insecta > Orthoptera > Acrididae > Schistocerca > Schistocerca serialis. Next base: position 647,158,772 of record NC_064642.1, on the reverse strand, counting down.
ACGGATATCTTCCTCTTCAAATTAACGGAGTGGTATGGTATCCGTCGCTCCAGTAGTTAATAATGTCCTGTTGGTCTAGTGATAAAGTTCTAGTCTGGAAAGCGAGAGGCTGTCGGATCGAACTCTGGTCGAACTACAAAACATAGTCAGTCTGCCTGGTAACCTAGCCTCAATTATGTGAAGGAACGACATGGGTTTCGAATTCCACGTCAAACCGTAGGTCCTGTTTCTCTGGCAGCATTACAACACTGGGTTAGCGCCACGCAAAGTCGCCGAATTAACGTTCAATCGAGTGATTTTCATCAGTTCGTTCATCCACACGAAATTAGTATTATTATTATTATGACAGCCTCAGAAAAATTAAAACTCGCTTCACCACTCCTCTAAACTTCAGTATCCCACTTCTTACACATTGATTCTCGCAGCTGATGTTCTTAAACCTCAGACTTCTTCATCATTATTAGATTGTGATATGACTCTATATCTGATCCTGAGTATGCCTTATAACCCAATATCACATTTATGTATCTTTGTCGCACCCTGAGGTAATATAGTCGTTAGCTGCCAGTGTTTCCTCACCTTTTCGAGATATAACTCTTCATCAGATGTCTACTGAAAATGGTATTTGATGCTTCCAGCTGAAAATCTTTACAGATTTCAAGGGACGTTTGTTTTCCATTTCCCTTTGCTAGGCCATATTTGTTCTTCCACTATAGCATTCCAATCCCTATGGTTCTTAGTTTATAGCCAAGTTTGGATACTGAGTACCCTTTCAATTTCCTCACGCAGTAATTCCATTTGGTCATCCGATGTGGTGCTGACTTTTATACTTGAACAATAGTTGGTGGCACTGGTTTGATTCATGTCTGATGAGAATAATGCTTCGTTTAACTGTTCACAGTTGTTCCCTCTTTTCACTGTTTTTCTATTCATAAAGAATCCTCCTCCGAGTAACATTTTATGATTTTGTTGATGTTATCCCATATTCAACTGACCAGACAAATGTTTCTTCCTTTCATTTCGCATCACAGACCACTGCTAGTACAAAATATGAACCAAAAGTATTCCAGTCCAAGTTGAAAAGAACCATTACGTTTTAATCCGGCAAGTATCAACAAACACGTTGCGTCTGAACGTGAACCTACTAGCGCAGCGTCGGTGAGTAGATGCGATTGCCATCTCTGGGTAAAGCGGCAAAGCAGTTGCGCATGACTCACTCTCAATCGACAGGCGGCACTGGTGGTTGTAACTGCTATATATTCTGTAGTACTGGAGCTTACGATCGATATGATGCATTAATGTAGATAATCTTTGTACGTTTAATTTGTAAATCGCATAAAGCGCTTATAATTCGGTAAATTTTGTTCTTTACCAGAAAAAATTTACAGGCACGTATATTATGAGACTGAGAACTTACGAAAAATTTCGTTTTGTAAAAACTCATAGACATTTAATTACATGATGTTGAACATGTAATGAGTTATGGCAGTTTGGCTTTCTTGAACACTGAGTGCTTACTGAAGGCAGTGTAGATCACGCATCAACAAAACGAGTAAAAGGTTTCAGAGAATGAATTTCAAAGTCAGAAATGGAAGCCGGTGCTGACCCGTTACGTGTGAACTGTCCTAAGTTTCAGATCTCCTAGTTGTGCATTTCGTACAATAAAGAATAACTTGAACTGCACGTTCTGGCCAATAAATAAAAGTAGTTCTGCTATGTAAGAACTTCCTTTGAGAATTTGTAATAACTGTCATTTGAGTAAAGAAAATTTAGTTCTATCATGTCGATTTTACTAGCAAAAAAACTTTTTCAGTTTGTTAGAGGTACCTTCATTACCTTTTTCGATTGGGAGTAATATGGAAATCCTTCAGTATACTTCTGCAAACTTATATTTAGTATATATATGCACATTAGTAGTTTTTGTTGTGATAATGTAAAAGGAATCAGGTCGAACTATGATTGAAAGCGAAATTGGCGCATAAAACAGTTGCTATTGTTCTTACAGAGCACAGTTACATTGAACCTTTTGGAATAACAATTAAAAGTGGATGCAATTAAATTTTTGCAAACGCAGTGCAGGCGTAAATTAACTGTTCATGTCTGCTGGTACGATTTCAAGAAGACATTTGTTTGTTCAGTATCCAAGACACAGCTGCTTAATATGTTAGACACGAAGTTAACTCGTCTCAGGAAGTGTTATACAGAATTTTAGAACATGTGAATTAGAGAAAACAGTGGCCTATTATTCAATTAATTGTTTCATGTGACTTACGTATCAGATTATTATGCTTTTAGTGATTTTTATGGTGTGTTACAGTAGCCAGAATTGTTCTAATGTTAAGTGTTTAGAATTATGCAGGAAATTTCAAACTGTACATTATTCCTTTGTCTTTGAGAATTCAGTTTACCGTGATGGTGATTCTGAAGACTGCTTTCAGTTAAGGTTACTTGTACGTTAATTATCTTTATCATATGAGGTTTCCAGATGTTCTGTTAATGCTACACATTGCCTTTGATTTTTTACGCGATAACTATTCGTACACTAAGGGCCCTGACACCAGCCATTCTCTAAGGCCTTAGGTTTTATGCAGGTCACGCTTAAAATTACTCGTTAAAGAAGCATTTTTGAAACAACTTCGAGAGCTAATAAGATTGCACAGTTTGCCTCTGATCCTTTCTTTCAGCAACGGAAGAAGGAACATAATGGGCTAAGTTTGAAAGTAGGACTGAAACTCAGCTATCCTCGGTATGTGTCAATGATGAGGAAGGAAATCGACTGTGCCTTCTCATAGAAATCGTCCTGGTATTAGCCCATAACGACTTATGGAAATCATGGAGAATATGAATCGGGATGGCCAGGGGGGGGGGGGGGACATGAACAGTCGTCATCTTGAATGTGAGCCCAGTGTGCTAACACCTGTTCCATCTCGCTCGGTGAACAATGCGGAGAAGCACAGGAGATTTTAACCTCACGCAGTTGCCATCATCGTACAAAATTAAACCAATAAGACAGGCAGAAAGAAAATAAGAAAGACAGATGACTAAAAAAACAGAATAAAGCACAATTATTGAAAATCAAGATGTTACAAAAATCGAGGAAGGATAGGAATATAAAGAGAGGTAAAGATACAACAAAATTACGCTCAAGCAATGACTTTGATACAGATGTGCAGAATAAATCGCACACATTTTGAAGAAAACAGAGTATTATATAAACTGCGAAGTCGTTAATAATCCCATAAGGTAGAAAATCATTGCAAATGTTGAAGACGAATGCAATAGTCACTGACAATAAACTTAAAAAAGTAACAATAATAATAATTACCGTTATAGCAACAATAAGGCAGCTACAAGGCAAAACAGTTCTATGATACACAGACTGAAAGACGAACATATGTACAGACAGATACACACACACACACACACACACACACAGAGAGAGAGAGAGAGAGAGAGAGAGAACGCCAGATGTAGACACATACACTGGACTACCAAGACATGCACATACATTATACATGAACATAAATGAACGTTGATATCAGAGTAAATGATAGAATATGATCTAAGCGATGACAGCACTTACGGAAACAAACGACCTGAAAAGTGTGATTTATTACTGTAAACAGTTCGTTTATTCAGTTAAGTAACAAATTTTGCAATCTGACATCCTTGGCCAGTTAAACGATAGTTTTCTAGAAAATAGAAGCAGCTTGTTATCAGATCGTACAATTACATTACAGTATTAGTGCTAAATTCGTTGGCATGTGAGAAAGAACGGGTATGGGACCGCGACAGTTAACGAATGTAGCCTTCGTTTAGGGCACTGAAAGAAGGTTTATTCAGTGACATTCATTTTACAATATAACACGTTACCTTTTCAAGGATTTATGTTAAATGACTCTGGCCGTGGAAGCCTACACACATACAAACATGTTTCTGTTACTTCTTGTTTTCCTCTATGTACGTAGATATTGCTATGCTTCCTAAAACTGAGTGTGCATGATATGCACAATATTTGTAAGAATAGTCTCCAATAGAAAATGATCCTCATAATCATGGCCCCTACAAGCTGAGCATATTTACTGGTAAGGAAAAAGAGCCCGTCTGGGACAAAAATGCAATTTACAGTGAAATATTCATTCCACATATGTGTTCAGCTAATGCATGGTGATAAGAGGTAAAAATACAGTAGTTACTTTCGCAGACTTCAAGAAGGCCTACGACTCAGTTGACAGACGAGCACTATTCCAGATACTTTATTAATCAGGGATAGATGAAAACACAAGAAGACTTATTGAACAAACCATCACAGATACAACATCAAGAATTAAGTTTCAAGGCCAAATTTCTGAACCATTCAAAATCAAAACAGGAGTTCCACAAGGAGACTGACTGGCAACAATTGAAAGCACATTAAAAAACAGAGGCACAAAGGGTATAAGCATGGGCCAAGGAAAGAACAAATTTGAAGCGAAATGTTTAGCCTTTGCGGATGATATAGCATTGATAACTGAAAACCGAACATACGAAACAGTTATGCTTGATCTGTTACAAGATTTTGCTGAAAAGACTGCGCTAAAAATATCCTATGAAAAAACCGAGTATATAGAACACAAACATAATACAGAAAAGTTTATGAAAACAAAGTATGAAAAAATTAAAAGAGTTGATAGATTCAAATACCTGGGAGAGTGGAGCCAAGCCAATGGACTGTATAACACAACAAATAAAGAAAGAATAAAAAAAGCTAGAATTTGCATATAAATTAACACAAAACTACTGCAATAAGAAATCAATATCCATACAAGCGAAGATTAAACATTATAATTCAGTTACTAGGACACAAGCAACGTATGGATCAGAGTGCCTATCACTGAATAAGAAAGATGAATTAAGAGAACTAGAAAAAGAGAGAGAAAAATACTAAGAAAAATTCTAGGCCCCAAGAAAAACAAGGAAATTGGTGGATTAAAAGGAGAAATGAAGACCTATACAAAAATACAGAAAAGATCACAGATACAATGAGGACGGCTAAAATTTTATAGACATTTAAAAAGAATGAAAGAAACACGGATTACAAAGAAAATTTTAAATACGTTAGTAAGCTGAAAAATGTATGGATAGAAGCAGTAAAGAAAGACGCCAACAAAATAGGTGCTGCAGAAGAAATAATACTTGACATGAATCACTTCAGGCTACTTATAGAAAACGCAAACTGTGAAGAAGATGAGCCAAAACCTTGACCCAAAAGAGTGTGGATAGATGAGCAGAGACGAGCAGTTGGCGAGAAAATGAAGAAGTACTGGGAAGAACGGAAGAAAAAGAAACACCATGAGTCTTAAGTTATATGCGGTCCACAGCTGGCCAAATTCATAAATAAAAAAAGAAATATTATTCTCAACATGGTTCTTATTATGCTGGTGTTTATACTTGTAGTCTTCGCTATTTGCTTGAATATCATTTTTTTATTTTAATGACCTCTAGTTCTGTTCTAATTCAAAATCAGGAGTCTGATGAGATAGACAAAATCGTTCCAATCATTAATGTTGACAGGAAGAGACGTCTTCTAGTCATGGATCACTTTCTGCCTCCAGGTGAAAATAAGACGCTATAAGCAGTCACAATGTAGTGTGGTTGCAGGAAAAGGGCAGGAACTATCAAACAGGTAGTTATGACAGAGGGATCCGGTCAGCAGTTATAACATGAGTTCAGTATTGTCTCCCGATTCAGAAACGTGATGCATCCATAACGCAGCATGGTCGCCAGTTGCTCGCAACATATCCGGTGTAATGAGAGCGACATGTCATCGTACGCTATCCTTCAGATCAAGAAAGGTCTGGGTACATCCCTTTTAGGTACGATCTTTCAGATATCTGCGAAAGCGCCAAGTCATATGAGTTTAGGTCGGCGAATCTGGAAAGCCACACACCTTAAAATTGCCTAGAGATGATACGGTCATTACCGAAGGTTTCTCGGAGCAAATATTTCACCTGGAAAGCAACATGTGTGTCTTTCATCCTGCATGGAAAGAATGGTGTGGACACAGCTGCTTTCTTTCAAAGGTGTATTCACTTGTTGCTAAAACAGGTCCTCATAGTGTGCTGATGTCACCGTATGCCTAACAGGCTCGCGAGGTGTCACCTCCTCGAAGGAAAACAGACCGAGAACGAAGGAGCGTGTGAAAGCGCACCACACAATCACATAAACCGAGTGCAGTGGTTGTTCCTGCACAACATGTGGCGGAGTAGAACCCCATGTGGGACTGTTCTGTGTATTCACGGTACCATGCGGAGTGAAATTCGTTAATTCCATCCAAACAATATTCCACTGCCACAGATCATAAATTTTCATGCGTACAAAGAAAAAAGAAAAAAGAAAAAAAGGTGAAATGCACCGAAAACCCTTTTGAACTGTTGACCAGGATCGAGACATTCCCGTAACACAGCTCGAGCACTGGATGCAGAATCTGAGGCATATGCAGCACGATCGGGTATAGCTAAAGCAACTTCATCAATAACTGCCTTGGAAATGGACCACCTCCCTCTCCATGCTACACAACGTAATTAATCTGTTTCTTGATTTTTATTGATCACATTCTTTAGCTCATTTACTGACATGCGGCCTCTTCGCAGCTGTTGCTTTCGGCAATGTTCCCGCAAGCAGTGCTCTATTGCTTCCGTTCTGATAAAATAACTTTCCCAGCAGTGCGCGTTATTTCTTCTCAACAGCCGTTGCGTTTCGTACTGAGAACGTCAACCTTATTAACCCTTTACACTAGAAGTAAATTCATCAAAGAAATCAACATGCGTCGCCGAGTGACAAACAGCGTACTGACGTCAAAACAGGCAAAATTTTACATGCTGGCTGCTTCCAGCGCCATATTTTCACCTGGTGGCAATCAGTGGAACTATTAATTGTTTCAGCATACTCTAAGAGCGCAGCGGTTAATGGACGTACCTATGATATTTCAGTGTACTATGATTTATACGGCCCACACTGGAGCACTCGGAATACCGACAGTTTTGTTATAACCAGCCGGTATATGTTGTGTGGCATCGCGGTCCACTACCATCCTGCGGAAACACTGCCTGATAAACACTATAACACAAGAAAATTTGTTCATGCTGATAGGAACAGGAGAGCTATGATACGAGTACTACTTTGACTGTGTCGAGGAAATACGGTATCAATGCAAAGAAACTAACTGAAACTGCATAAACACATGAAACATCTGCTGTCAACCGTGCCGTACGTAACTGACATGAATTCATTCAGGATCATTTGCCCAATCGGCCAATGGAAATATATATTGAAGTGCAATAACTCTTCTTTTACACTGTTATCTACTTCAGGACATGTTCGTTCCTGTGCGACGAACAAAATGGGGTTCCATGCAATCCAGACTGCCTTTCTCCTACAGAATAACTGCGAATATTCTGTAACTCGTAGGAGAGACATTTCATGAGTACCAGTGAGTGTTACGATCAAGATGAATTTTTACTTAACTAGTGGGTTCTACAAAACTCATTGCACGTACGCATGTTCATTCAGTGTAGAGGCATTGACTTCTGCAGAGATACGCGTATGTGACACCACATCCACTCCCTTATGTTGTATAAATCGTGTTGTACTGACAAAAGGGTGGAGTAATAATTGTTGGAAGTTCATAGTAACTGCATTTGACGGATATGATTTATGAGTAATTTTGGTGCTATTGGAAAACCAAAGACACATTTCCCTGTAGGAGCATCTTTTTAGAAACTGGAAACAATAGAGGAAGTGGGGCAGGAGGCGAAGTATAAATCTTTGTTTACCACCGCTTGAGGTTTAAATGCTATTGCTCCTATTATCGATGTCCTAGATGGTTCTTACAAATTAGTAGGTGGATATTCCCGCTTTTTTAGTGAAATCGCTGCACGTAATTCTGTCTTCGGTGACATAAAAGAAATATTATTCCTTGATATTTTCTTGAAGCAGTTCGTTGTTGCCTCCTGAATACTGTGGGCACAGTACTAATCTTAGGTGAAGAAGTCATTTCTATTCTCCATTTGCTTTGCCATAAATCCTTAGCAATGGTCCTTTAGGTGACTGCATAGCGAACTCGTGGAAGGCATGAGCTAATCAACATTAAGAGTATAATCTATGTCAACTGACTTTGTTATAACAAACTAATAATTTGTCCAAAATGAACCATGCGCGTGACGACCAGTAAGCAGGGAAGGACAGAACTGCATTACCATCACAGTAGTAGTAGTACCACAGCAATGTGCTAGATAGGAGGAGGTTGAGCTTCGGATGTGTTAAGTGTGAAAGCAGTGAGACATTCAATACTTTCTTTTTATGTATTTGGTTATGTGAAAAAGAACTATTTTTGCTTTCGGAACACGAATCTTCGTGATCAGATACTCCCTGATATGACTATTACATAAACATAAAGAGATACTGTAGAACTGAGATTTGCTGTTGTTACAGAGGATAAATGAACACCCATCTACCATTAGGTTTGTGGCGCAGTCAGCAGTAGCAAGCTTCGCCAAATGTGGAAGTGCTTGATTAGTTCTCTATTGAATAACGTGAAGCACAACCAGTGCCCACGTAGACCAAATTTGTTACAAGGTTAATTCACAGTATCATTTACTGTAAATATTTTCATTCGAAATTTTTATATATTCGTAAACAAGCTTAGTTCTAAAATGATGTTAAGTAATGTAATGGAGAACTGATTGATATGGCTTTAACGGAATACGTCAACAATAAGCATAAAGAGCAGTAGAACTGCAGATGTTATAGTTACGAAGTGAAGCTGTTCTGACAGTTTCGATACAATCGCTGTTGTCAAAAAGCACCACGAAACAGGAAGTCTCAGACTGATGTAACGAAAGTTAGCTACAGAGCAGCAGAAACAGTAGTTACGCTACTTTTTGCACGGAATCTGCAGACCACCTATTGTTTAATACAAATGGAATTGGCCTACGAATGACACATTGTAAATGAATTTTGGTATGTCTCACAAAAACCTAATTTTTTTGTCACTGATTGCATTTCATTTCATTCAGATACTTTGAAGACAATACACAAATCGCAAGTACTTTCTGTGCTATCGAAGCGATCTACCATTTGCGATAGAACAAATACCAGCTAGTGCGTCATTCAGCACGCTGTAAAATCATAGGAATATCAGAAGGATAAACGCATTACTTTAACTAGTAAATTTCCCGTCAGATCTCTGTTGGGTCTGCTAATCAATTAAAGACCAAATTATGCAGATGGCTGTAGAACCTAATATGAGTCTTTCGAAGCAAGGAACCGATGATGTGACATGAGCATTCGAGGCCGTACGGGTCTTGAAAGACTAATGCATGCTTGTAAACTGCCTGCTGCATAACGATCAATTGTCCCTCGTATCTGCAAAGTGTCCACTATTGATTGCGCCATAGTTGATGACTGGTTATCGAAAATGGAGGGCTGTTCGTAACCGCACTGTTTGGGCATGCATTTTATGGATGGTGAATCAACACACAGCAAACGTACGCAGAAAAGTTAAGCAACAGGCATCAATCTACCTGGAAGAAACTTCCTGGCAGATTAAAACTGTGTGCCCGACCGAGACTCGAACTGGTGACCTTTGCCTTTCGCGGGCAAGTGCTCTACCATCTGAGCTACCGAAGCACGACTCACGCCCGGTACCCACAGCTTTACTTCTGCCAGTACCTCGTCTCCTACCTTCCAAACTTTACAGAAGCTCTCCTGCGAACCTTGCAGAACTAGCACTCCTGAAAGAAAGGATATAGTGGAGACATGGCTTAGCCACAGCCTAGGGGATGTTTCCAGAATGAGATTTTCACTCTGCAGCGGAGTGTGCGCTGATATGAAACTTCCTGGCAGATTAAAACTGTGTGCCCGACCGAGACTCTACCTGGAAGAAATTTAGCACCGTAGACAGAAACTTAGAAGAAATCCAGCCATTCAAGGCACAGGGAGCAGGGTAACGTTCTAGGCAAATACTTGTTCGCTCAATAGAATTTCATCAGTAACCACTGAAAAACGTAACCGTACAAAAGGCCCTTCGTACGAAACAGCGTAGAGAATGCTAGTGAGGCAGCAGTTACACATCGTGTCATAAACAAAAGGAAGGCGTTTTCATTAATTCGTGAACCCAACGTATTATAATTCATACAGTTCTTTCTTCATGCACGTTCTTGGCAACAAACAAACTCCGTCCGAACAGACCATGAAGGGCAAACGGTACCGACCGGAGGCCGTGTCATCCTCCGCCCAAAGGCGTCACAGGATGCGGATGTGGAGGGGTATGTGGTCAGCACACCGCTCTCCCGGCCGTATGTCACTTTACGTGACCGGAGCCGCTACTTCTCGATCAACTAGCTCCTCAGTTTGCATCATAAGAGCTGAGTGCATCCCCCTTGCCAACAGAACTCGACAGACCAGATGGTCACCCTTCCAAGTTCTTAACTTCGGTGATCTGACGTGAACCGGTGTTACCACTGTGGCCAGGCCGTTGGCATTCTTGGTAACTCCGTCATAAAATCTGTTAAGCGGCTCAGATCAGCGCCTAATGGACACTGTGACATTGCTGTGCAAATAATCAAACTGATACTGATCTACTACTGGCCACAATAAACACGAATCATCAACCTGTCCTTGACTGGGAACGCTTGGTAGTCGCCTGGAAACAGGGGCATGTCCAGCCACTACTCAAGGAATATGCGGACACAACTTCGGACTGCTGGTGTGAACAACACAGCACAAATACTCGTTCCCAAAGAAACAAACTAATATCTGTGTATATTAGCACACCGGACTCGCATTCGGGAGCACGACGGTTCAAATGGGCGTCCGGACATTTCGAATTAGACTTTCAGTGATTTCCCAGAATCGCTCCAGGCAAATGCCAGGATTCTGCCTAAAGAAAGACACAGCCGATTTGTTTCCCTGTCTTTAGAAAAATTGGAAATTGTGAGCCATATGAGTTCGATGTCGATGGGACGTTAACCCGTAAACTTTCTTTTCCTTTTTGTCCGTCACAGCAACAGTAGGAAGACGTTGGACTAATATATAAGAGAACCCAGAAACATTTCTAGGCAAAAAATATACCTAATGAGAGATGTCCAAAAACAACAGTAACGTTCCTGCTTTTACGCATTCCCACAAGTCACAAAATAATCTTTCCACTAGATTTTTTTCGGATATCCTTAGGTCGATAGGATCTGTATTTTGCTTCCTGACAATTCTATATGTCATAATATCTCCCTTTGTGTACACCATAAATACGTTTTGCAATTGTCACTGCTGTTATTATTATTATTAGTTATTTTTAGTAAGATTAAATGTTCTTAAGCTCTGTTATTCCACAAGGTCTTATACGTGTGCAGATCTTCAGACACAAAGGAATTACAGACCTTGGCTGCGAGTGGGCATTCATTTAAAATAATAGGGAAAGCCGAAAATTTGTGCCGGAACGGGATTCGAAACCCAGTCTTACTAGGCAGATGTTCTGACCACTAAGTCATCCGAACACAGACCTCGTCCCAACTGCATGAACTATGATAGCAGGCTCTCGTAAGACCTAAATCTTAACTTATCCACACACTACTGATGTAGTGCCCTTGCGCATTCTCGTTACTCGCGGCATTTTGCCGATTCCCGAAGGGTTCGAGCCTTATGTACATCCGCGCTGAAGAGAACATTGGGCATCCTCGCCATATATATATATATATATATATATATATATATATATATATATATATATACACTCCTGGAAATGGAAAAAAGAACACATTGACACCGGTGTGTCAGACCCACCATACTTGCTCCGGACACTGCGAGAGGGCTGTACAAGCAATGATCACACGCACGGCACAGCGGACACACCAGGAACCGCGGTGTTGGCCGTCGAATGGCGCTAGCTGCGCAGCATTTGTGCACCGCCGCCGTCAGTGTCAGCCAGTTTGCCGTGGCATACGGAGCTCCATCGCAGTCTTTAACACCGGTAGCATGCTGCGACAGCGTGGACGTGAACCGTATGTGCAGTTGACGGACTTTGAGCGAGGGCGTATAGTGGGCATGCGGGAGGCCGGGTGGACGTACCGCCGAATTGCTCAACACGTGGGGCGTGAGGTCTCCACAGTACATCGATGTTGTCGCCAGTGGTTGGCGGAAGGTGCACGTGCCCGTCGACCTGTGACCGGACCGCAGCGACGCACGGATGCACGCCAAGACCGTAGGATCCTACGCAGTGCCGTAGGGGACCGCACCGCCACTTCCCAGCAAATTAGGGACACTGTTGCTCCTGGGGTATCGGCGAGGACCATTCGCAACCGTCTCCATGATGCTGGGCTACGGTCCCGCACACCGTTAGGCTGTCTTCCGCTCACGCCCCAACATCGTGCAGCCCGCCTCCAGTGGTGTCGCGACAGGCGTGAATGGAGGGACGAATGGAGACGTGTCGTCTTCAGCGATGAGAGTCGCTTCTGCCTTGGTGGCAATGATAGTCGTATGCGTGTTTGGCGCCGTGCAGGTGAGCGCCACAATCAGGACTGCATACGACCGAGGCACACAGGGCCAACACCCGGCATCATGGTGTGGGGAGCGATCTCCTACACTGGCCATACACCACTGGTGATCGTCGAGGGGACACTGAATAGTGCACGGTACATCCAAACCGTCATCGAACCCATCGTTCTACCATTCCTAGACCGGCAAGGGAACTTGCTGTTCCAACAGGACAATGCACGTCCGCATGTATCCCGTGCCACCCAACGTGCTCTAGAAGGTGTAAGTCAACTACCCTGGCCAGCAAGATCTCCGGATCTGTCCCCCATTGAGCATGTTTGGGACTGGATGAAGCGTCGTCTCACGCGGTCTGCACGTCCAGCACGAACGCTGGTCCAACTGAGGCGCCAGGTGGAAATGGAATGGCAAGCCGTTCCACAGGACTACATCCAGCATCTCTACGATCGTCTCCATGGGAGAATAGCCGCCTGCATTGCTGCGAAAGGTGGATATATACTGTACTAGTGCCGACATTGTGCATGCTCTGTTGCCTGTGTCTATGTGCCTGTGGTTCTGTCAGTGTGATCATGTGATGTATCTGACCCCAGGAATGTGTCAATAAAGTTTCCCCTTCCTGGGGCAATGAATTCACGGTGTTCTTATTTCAATTTCCAGGAGTGTATATATATATATATATATGTCTTTTATTCAGACGTTATTTGGTCTGACTCCAGCTATGCACCGAAAGAACGGAATTGTAAATATCTGCCGAAACACCAGAGAAAGTGCGCCTTACGGTCCTTTGGAGAGGATCCTTTATTTTATAGTACGGCAGGTCATAATCAGACAGCCCTGCTGTATGAAGGCGTCTACGATAAACGACAGGGTAACGGGAACCTTAAAATCTAATGTTCTCTTCATAATCTTAATATATATAGTTCATTGGGAGTAGACAACTTTTGTTGTTTTATCATCCTTTTGTTACACATCTGCATTGATCAAATGCCTTCTTATGGATGACACTGATAAACGTCTTCGACCATGTTTTCAAAACTGTTACCCAAGAAGTTTTTTTATTTTATTTTAGCGAATAGCTTGCGCTATGTTACTGCGCTATGCTCTGTAAAGAAGTTCCGACTTTGTATTTTTGAAAAAATGGAGAAGGAGTTTCAGCAACCATTTTAGCAAATTGACACTTATTTTTAGTGTAGATCTGGATTTTAGCTACTGACTCGATTCAAATGCACTGAAGACAGGTATTCAATAGCCGAAACCTAGATCTGCAATAAAAATACAGATTGGATTTGCGACTGATTGCTGAACCCCCGCCCCTTTTGCTCTTTTGAAATTTACGACAGTCGCTGTACACAACGGATCCGATGGAATCAACTTGGTTACTGGTTTTGGTTATCTCAGCAAGCAGATAATGTGGGACTTTTATCGTATTGACGTGAAGAAACTACGAGTAGTAACTATTAGAAACAAGTGCAGTGAAAGCGCCCCCCCCCCCCCTTCCCAGTGCTTCAAAAAAGAAAGAAGTTCACTGAAGAAAATTATATGAAGGCCAACAATACAGTTGGGAATTTTATGTTCCGTTCTAAGTTAAAGAGTGTGGTTTCTTTGGGTAGTGGTGTAGTAACGCTATCTGAAGATGTATCAGCAAGGAACTAGATTGTATGCCAGCTCCACATTTCTTTAGTTGGGCTAAGACACTACAATTAAATGCCTATGTTGTGTGATTACATTTAATAGTGAGACTAGTGAACGAGAAAGTATTAGACTTGGGGAAGCATACAGTGAAAAGACTTGGCGATGTAAATGCGGCAAGAGAAATAAAAGCTAAGGATTGCGGAAAAAAATTTTGGAGTGAAGTAGAAGGGGAAGAAAGTGGTTCTTTGAAAACAGTGGTGATAAGAATGACACAAACTATGGATAATGGTGTTTTTAAATAGCATATGAAACAGTTAAGAAAATAAATTTGGTGTGAAAATTTTAAATACCTTTTCCAGTTTTTCATTTGTTTCACTACAATGTTCTGTGTTGTCAGAAGCTACCTAACCTGCTACTATGAAATGTCCACAGGTTCCTCCCTAAAAGTAGCACAGCCATGCACTTATGGTCCTGATTATTGTAGATCAGAAAATAAAGACATTACAGACAATGTAAAGTATTAACTGCAAATCGATATCTTTAAATAGTATATGAAACAGTTAAGAAAGTAAATTTCGTGTGGAAATTTTAAATGCCTTTTCTAGTTCTTCATTTGTTTCACTACAGATGCTCTGTGTTGTCAGAAGATACGTAACCTACTACTATGAAATGTCCATAGGTTCCTCCCAAAAGTAGCACAGCCATGCACCTATGGTCCTGACTATTGTAGATCAGAAGACAATGACATTTCAGTTAATGCAAAGTATTAACTGCAAATCCATATCTGTAAATAGCATATGAAACAGTTCAGAAAATACATTTCGCGTGAAAATTTTAAATGGCTTTTCCAGTTTTTCATTTGTTTCACTACAGATGCTCTGTGTTGTCAGAAGCTATCTAACCTACTGCTATGAAATGTCCACAAGTTCCTCCCCAAAAGTAGCACAGCCATGCATCTACTGTCCTGGATAGAATTTTAACTCTGGTTATTTTTTAATACTTAAATAACAAAATGTTGTGGTTTAATGAAACAACATTAAACATTCTTTGTTAATATGAATACCTATTATTGTAAACGAGATAACAATGACACTGTAGATAATGTAAAGTATTAACTGCAGATCCATATCTTTAAATAGCATATGAAATAACTCAGAAAATAAATTTCGTGTGAAAATTGTAAATGCGTTTTCCAGTTTTTCATTTGTTTCACTACAGATGTTCTGTGTTGTCAGAAGCTACCTAACCTACTGCTATGAAATATCCACAGGTTCCTTCCCAAAAGTAGTACAGCCATGCATCTATGGTCCTGAATATAATTTTAACTCGGATTATTTTTAATAGTCAAATAACAAAATGTTGTGGTTTAATGAAACAACATTAAACATTGTTTGTTAATATGGATACCTGTTATTGTAGATGAGATAATAATGACATTGTAGCTAATGTAAAGTATTAAATGCAAATCCATATCATTAACAGTATCTAAGGTATTTGGTTATCAATATTGCAAATTCAACACCGGCAACACAGCGCCCGGCTACGACTAACAAGGGAACCTCCCCATCGCACCCCCCTCAGATTGAGTTATAAGTTGGCACAGTGGTTAGGCCTTGACATACTGAACACAGATCAATCGAGAAAACAGGAAGAAGTTGTGTGGAACTATGAAAAAAATAAGCAAAATATACAAACTGAGTAGTCCATGGGCAAGATAGGCAAAATCAAGGACAATATGAGCTGAGGACTACCGTGGTCCAGTGGTTAGCGTGGGTCCTGGGTTCAAGTCTTCCCTAGAGTGAAAAGTTTACTTTCTTTATTTTCGCAAAGTTATGATATGTCCGTTCGTTCATTGACGTCTCTGTTTACTGTAATAAGTTTAGTGTCTGTGTTTTGCGACCGCACCGCAAAACCGTGCAATTAGTAGACGAAAGGACGTGCCTCTCCAATGGAAACCGAAAACATTTGATCGCAAGCTCATAGGTCAACCGATTCCTCCACAGGAAAACACGTCTGATATATTCTATACGACACTGGTGACGGCATGTGCGTCACATGACAGGAATATGTTGTCGACCCATCTAACTTTGCTGGCACGGTAGCTCAGCGTGTACGGTCAGAGGGTTAGCTGCCCTCTGTAATAAAAAAAAAACTGAGTTAACGGCTCAGCACTGAACTAGAACGGGTGTCAAGGAACATCCGCACCGAACAAATGCAACAAACAAAATCGAACAAAATGAGAACACAAAAAAAACTTGTACACTTGGCGAATGGGTAAAAAGACTCTTCTATCTTGCCCGATTTAGGTTTTCTTGTGGATGTGATAATCACTCCCAAAAAAGTGATGAAAACATAAGAACAGTCACATAAAGTAAAAATAAAAAAATTTAAGTTTTCACTCGAGGGAGGATTTGAACTAAGGACCTCTATGTTCCGTAGCTGCTCACGCTAACCACGGGACCACAGCGCGCCGCAGCCCACATTCCACTAGATGTTGCCTATCATGCGCATGGACTACTCAGTTAGCATTTTTGCTTTTCTTTTTTCATAGTTCCACACAACTTCTTCCTGTTTTCTCGATTGATTTGTGTTCAGTTTTTCAAGGCCTATCCACTGTGTCAACTTATAACTACATCTGAGGGGGGTGCGATGGGGAGGTTCCCTTGTAAGAAATGTGGCAGTACTCTGTATCGTGTGTTTGTGTGCGTGTGTGTGTGTGTGTGTGTGTGTGTGTGTGTGTGTGTGTGTGTGTTGACCTGGGGGAGATGTCGCAGCCCTGCTGCATGAAGGCCCCGAGCGCGAACCACAGGCTGTTGAGGATGCTGAAGTCGTTGGCGAGGACGCCGCAGCGGCCGACGCCCGTCACGCCGACGCCCACCCCCGCGGAGACGGCGTCGTCGAAGACGCCGACGCCGACGGCGGTGGCGGTGGCGGCGGCGGCGGCGCTGCCCCCGGGCGGCAGCAGGCGCCACTCGTAGGGCGAGAAGCGCGACACGATGAAGAGCACGATGCTGACGCCCACGTACGAGAAGATGACGCACACCCAGATCTCCTTGCTGAGCGGGTTCAGGAAGCTGAACACGCCCGGCTTCTGCTTCACCGGCTTCTTGATCATGATGCTGATGCCCAGCGACATGAACGGCTTGCTGAAGTCGATCACGCGCTCCCGCTCCGACGTGATCGTCATCGACGCGATCGCGATGTCCGCCTCCTGGTGGCACACCACGAGCAATCACCCTCTGTGACAGACTGACAGCGCTGTCCAGCAACACGTACAGATGACCAAATACAATCACATCTAAACTGATACCTAAGAGAAGTCCTTGTAACTGTAAGATGATTCAAATGTCTCTGAGCACTATGGGACTTAACATCTGAGGTCATCAGTCCCCTATAACTTAGAACTACTTAAACCTAACTAACCTAAGGACACCACACACATCCATGCCCCAGGCAGTATTCGAACCTGCGACCGTAACAGTCGCGCGGTTCCGGACTGAAGCGCCTAGAACCGCTCGACCACCACGGTCGGCTAAGTGTAAGAAATCTGCTTTATTAACAGACGTACCGTCAACAGGTTGTTGTGATTGTAAACTCTAAGTTATAAAGACTGTCTGTGAATGTACACAAAACACAGACGCAAAAGATTTATTTGTCAAAACCAATACTAACACTAGGAAAATTACACTACTGGCTATTAAAATTGCTACACCAACAAGAAATGCAGATGATAAACGGGTATTCACTGGACAAATATACTATACCAGAACTGACATGTGATTACATTTTCAATTTGGGTGCATAGATACTGAGAAATCAATACCCAGAACAACCACCTCTGGCCGTAATAACGACCGTCATACGCCTGGGCATTGAGTCAAACAGAGCTTGGATGGCGTGTATAGGTACAGCGGCCCATGCAGCTTCAACACGGTACCACAGTTCATCAGGAGTAGTGACTGGCGTATTGTGACGAGCCAGTTGCTCGGGCACCATTGACCAGAAGTTTTCAGTTGGTGAGAGATCTGGAGAATGTGCTGGCCGGGGCAGCAGTCGAACATTTTCTGTATCCAGAAAGGCCCGTACAGGACCTGCAACATGCGGTCGTGCATTCTCCTGCTGAAATGTAGGGTTTCGCAGGGATCGAATGAAGGGTAGAGCCACGGGTCGTAACACATCTGAAATGTAACGTCCACTGTTCAAAGTGCCGTCAAAGCGAGCATGAGGTGACCGAGACGTGTAACCAATGGCACCCGATACCATCACGCCGGGTGATACGCCAGTATGGCGATGACGAATACACGCTTCCAATGTGCGTTCACCGCGATGTCGCCAAACACGAATGCGACCATCATGATGCTGTAAACAGAACCTGGATTCATCAGAAAAAATGACGTTTTGCCATTCGTGCACCCAGGTTCGTCGTTGAGTACACCATCGCAGGCGCTCCTGTCTGTGATGCAGTGTCAAGGGTAACCCCAGCCATGGTCTCCGAGCTGATAGTCCATGCTGCTGCAAACGTCGTCGAACTGTTCGTGCAGATGGCTGTTGTCTTGCAAACGTCCCCATCTGTTGACTCGGGGATCGAGACGTGGCTGCACGATCCGTTAGAGCCATACGGATAAGATGCCTGTCATCTCGACTGCTAGTGATACGAGGCCGTATGGATCCAGCACGGCGTTCCGTATTACCCTCCTGAACCCACCGATTCCATATTCTGCTAACCGTCATTGGATCTCGACCAACGCCAGCAGCAATGTCGCGATAAGATAAACCGCAATCGCGATAGGCTACAACCCGACCTTTATCAAAGTCGGAAACGTGATGGTACGCATTTCTCCTCCATACACGAGGAATCACATGAACGTTTCACCAGGCAACGCCGGTCAACTGCTGTTTGTGTATGAGAAATCGGTTGGAAACTTTCATCATGTCAGCACGTTGTAGGTGTTGCCACCGGCGCGAACCTTGTGCGAATTCTCTGAAAAGCTAATCATTTGCATATCTCAGTATCTTCTTCCTGTAGGTTAAATTTCGCGTCTGTAGCACGTCATCTACGTGGTGCAACAATTTTAATGGCCACAGTCTTCATCAGCAATGGCAAACGCACAACATTCATACGCACAAGCAAGCACACTTCATACACATGAGTGCCAACTGCGGCCGCTAGGGCCAGAATGGCGTTACCGCCCGAGCTGCCAGACAGATAAAAGAAACAATGAAGAAGTTGAGTTTCTCATAGGACTTGCGATGAAACAAAGTTACTTTCAATTTAACAGTAAATTTTATTAAGTGCAGGTGGTCTAACTACGAGGTTTAGTCTGTCTGTTAGATGACATTTATAATGATCACTTAAAGGAAACACAGATGAAACAAAACAATTGTGTAACCTCTTCAGCTAGTTCCTACCAAGTAACAATTCCACTGTTGAGTATGATACAGACAAAAATGTAAATTTTATATGCCTAGCGGTTTCCATAAAAAAACTGACAGATACAGTTCCAAAACTTATAAAATGAATACAGCAACAGACATAACTGTCGACAACGGCGTCTCCCATCCAGTAACACAGCAGCTAGCTGCATACGAATGCATGCTAGGGTCGCGATCATTTCAATTACACTAGAGGATAAGAACCATGAAATTAAATAAATCCAACAAAAAGCCACAAAGAATGGATATCAGCCATCCACAGTTTACATACTCCATAACATAAAAAAGAGACAAGTAGAAATGGAACATCATACTTGCTAGGAAGAGACACAAAAAACTTTTGCCATTTTAGTATTTCATTCACTTGAAGAGACGCCAATCAAATTTCTAACCAACCCATAAGATACTGCATTGCAATGAACTACTACACAAACAACAAAACAAAGCACTCCCTGCCTCACACTTCAATTTTGCTGGCAAACAACTGAGTGTTAACAGTCATATACCGAGACAGTTACTGTTTTTAGGTAGGCGGGACAGGCAGATCGGATGGCATACAATACAATCAACAAATGTCCGCTAAATGTGTGGACGTACATCACAAATCCGCAATGACAACTCACCTTTATGACAGGGAACAGAAAATATCAGATATCGATAAAGAGCTCACATTCTGCCAAGTATCATCCCGAAGCACAGATCGTAAAATAATGTAGAAACCAAAAACGCATAGGCAACAGGTTTTAAAGTCCACTTACTTGCTGAATGAACAAACAGGCAGTGAACATAATAGACTATTTTCTGTATTAAATAATGACTTCCGCTCAATACAATAGTCGCGCAAAAATGAACAATGTTCATTTCCTTCTCCCTTACACATACCGAAGTACACCCTCCCCTCTTTGTAAGTTCCACCGTCTCCCTTAGCCCCGTCTTGCACTCATCCACTATGCGACACCATTCTCACCCATCATGTCGCCTCTCTACATCTACATCTACATTGATACTCCGCAAGTCACCCAACGGTGTGTGGCGGAGGGCACTTTACGTGTCACTGTCATTACCTTCCTTTCCTGTTCCAGTCGCGTATGGTTCGCGGGAAGAACGACTGTCTGAAAGCCTCCGTGCCCGCTCTAATCTCTCTAATTTTACATTCGTGATCTCCTCGGGAGGTATAAGTAGGGGGAAGCAATATATTCGATACCTCATCCAGAAACGCACCCTCTCGAAACCTGGACAGCAAGCTACACCGCGATGCAGAGCGCCTCTCTTGCAGAGTCTGCCACTTGAGTTTATTAAACATTTCCGTAACGCTATCACGGTTACCAAATAACCCTGTGACGAAACGCGCCGCTCTTCTTTGGATCTTCTCTATCTCCTCCGTCAGACCGATCTGGTACGGATCCCACACTGATGAGCAATACTCAAGTATAGGTCGAACGAGTGTTTTGTAAGCCACCTCCTTTGTTGATGGACTACATTTTCTAAGCACTCTCCCAATGAATCTCAACCTGGTACCCTCCTTACCAA
Source organism: Schistocerca serialis cubense (assembly GCF_023864345.2). Taxonomy (NCBI): domain Eukaryota; kingdom Metazoa; phylum Arthropoda; class Insecta; order Orthoptera; family Acrididae; genus Schistocerca; species Schistocerca serialis. The sequence continues at coordinate 647,137,649 of NC_064642.1, read as the reverse complement.
CAATTAATTTTATATGATCATTCCACTTCAAATCGTTCCGCACGCATACTCCCAGATATTTTACAGAAGTAACTGCTACCAGTGTTTGTTCCGCTATCATATAATCATACAATAAAGGATCCTTCTTTCTATGTATTCGAAATACATTACATTTGTCTATGTTAAGGGTCAGTTGCCACTCCCTGCACCAAGTGCCTATCCGCTGCAGATCTTCCTGCATTTCGCTACAATTTTCTAATGCTGCAACTTCTCTGTATACTACAGCATCATCCGCGAAAAGCCGCATGGAACTTCCGACACTATCTACTAAGTCATTTATATATATTGTGAAAAGCAGTGGTCCCATAACACTCCCCTGTGGCACGCCAGAGGTTACTTTAACGTCTGTAGACGTCTCTCCATTGATAACAACATGCTGTGTTCTTTTTGCTAAAAACTCTTCAATCCAGCCACACAGCTGGTCTGATATTCCGTAGGCTCTTACTTTGTTTATCAGGCGACAGTGCGGAACTGTATCGAACGCCTTCCGGAAGTCAAGAAAAATAGCATCTACCTGGGAGACTGTATCTAATATTTTCTGGGTCTCATGAACAAATAGGGCGAGTTGGGTCTCACACGATCGCTGTTTCCGGAATCCATGTTGATTCCTACATAGTAGATTCTGGGTTTCCAGAAATGACATGATACGCGAGCAAAAAACATGTTCTAAAATTCTACAAGAGATCGACGTAAGAGATATAGGTCTATAGTTTTGCGCATCTGCTCGACGACCCTTCTTGAAGACTGTGACTATCTGTGCTCTTTTCCAATCATTTGGAACCCTCCGTTCCTCTAGAGACTTGCGGTACACGGCTGTTACAAGGGGGGCAAGTTCTTTCGCGTACTCTGTGTAGAATCGAATTGGTACCCCGTCAGGTCCAGTGGACTTTCCTCTACTGAGTGATTCCAGTTGCTTTTCTATTCCTTGGACACTTATTTCGATGTCAGCTGTGCAAGGCCATTTAATCTCACTCGATTAGTTTTTATGAACCAAACAAAACATGAATACTTTGCTTCACAAGGTACTTATCAACAAAAGTAGCAAAGTGTGACAAGTAATTTGTGTCAAACATGCCAAATTACGTGCAGCACAGGGTGTAAGGTAAAAATTATTTTTGCTGAAACTGCTTTGAACGATTTTACTTTGAGTCATGTGTTCAACTTTTTTACTGAATGTAAATCAGAAATTAAAGTGCTTTATTTGAAGACTGTAAAATAGCCGTAAGCGCTTTACATTATTTGAATTGTAAGTGTAAACGTAACAATTTAAAAAAAAGTGCCGAAATAAACTTGACCTTTAACAACTATCAGTTTTGCTTACCTCGGCTGAGATGCTTTTTGGCGTACAACTGTGTCATCCATTGACGTCTAGGTGAAAAACAAAATCAGAAGTACGCCTTAGTGCCCAAAGAAACGTTAAACTAATCATTCACAATGGAGCTTTAGCTTTGAAATTCGGTGTACTAAAACATGAAAATGAAAGATAGGAAAGGAGACGGTGTATTAATAAGGAAAATATTCCCAACCTGTAAAAGAATCTAGTTTTTATAATACTCAGCACTCTACAAAAGCTATTATTCTTCCTTTTTACTTCATATTTAGCCACAGTGACGTAATCTTCACTGAGTCTCGTTTTGTTTCTGAAACTGCTTGAGCACGTTGAGTGCCGCACGCAAAGTGACGGGTGTTTCACCGCCAAGCCAGAACCACGGGATTAGGCATTAATAGTGCTTTGAAGCCGGTGACCTCGTGGCATTTGCTGAGTTAATATTGTAGTTGCATTGTACAAGTCTGCCAACTTTTATGCGTTTTATGGCTTTCCACTGTGGCTCTTTTCCCGTCATGCTGTGTATTGTTGGTGTGTTTTGCGAGTTTAAATTATGCACAACGTCTTTCACAACTTAATCCACTACACTCTCATCCGGTATCTGAAGTTAACAACTCGAAATATAGATAAATTTACGTCGTCATACCGATCGAGAGGTCTTATGTATCGCAACATCTCTTAATGAGGAGATGAAGTCGAAAACGGTGAGAAAAATTATGTACGTAATTGGAACACACAATACGACCTCAATGACGCATAGTACAAAGAAAATATAACGTCCCGTCTAGCCATAAAATGCATAAAAGCATGCCAAAGTGTGCATCTAATCTTCAGAAACAGAACTAGACCTACTGACGTCAAATATGCGCGTAAAAATGGTTCAAATGGCTAAAAGCACTATGCGACTTAACATCTGAGGTCATCATTCCCCTAGACTTAGAACTACTTAAACCTAACTAACCTAAGGACATCACACACATCCACGCCCGAGGCAGGATTCGAACCCGCGACCGTAGCAACCGCGTGGTTCCGTATTGAAGCGCCTAGAACAGCTCGACCACTGTGGCCGGCTGTGCGTAGAAAATAAGGAAAAAGAAAGTACATTGTGTCTCGCTAAAGGAAGACTTTTTTATATATATAAAATCAAATTCAACTTGCAAACACGGAGACAACACATCAGCATCTTCTAAAATCAGCAAAATCATACAACGTAGAAAAGTTCAGTGATATCGTAAAACTGGTACTCGCATGTTCAGTACACCATTCCATGTTAAACTTTCCTAAGACACACCCCAATGAAATAACGGCTGCACCTGTGTTTTATTTATTACTAACGTACAAACAAGGGATTTCCGCGTTATTCAGTATGCTATTGTGTGTTGTGTGATATCGACAGACTGTCATATCAATGTATTCGTGAAAACACCTTTGAAATCATGAAACGGTCGTACAGAGAAACATGTTTAAAGTGCAAATATATACTACAGCTGCTGCACGTGCCTACAACGCGATTTTTTAGGCGTCTGTAAGGCAACGACAGCCGTTTGCGCTTCGCAGTTGAACGCTCTCAAAAAAGCTGCCAAGTGTCACGGATTTATTTCCGTTGACTCAACCGTACGAGTGTCTTGATAGTAAAGAATAAATGTATTAAAACTCCATGTATGACGCGGCTGTTATTCACGCATCTCAGTGTTTATGACGTCATATCTCCTGAAGAATGTGTGGTTTCAATGGTTCAAATGGCTCTCAACACTATGGGACTTAACATCTGAGGTCATCAGTACCCTAGAACTTACAACTACTTAAACCTAACTAACCTAAGGACATCACACACATCCGTGCCCGAGGCAGGATTCGAACCTGCGACCGTAGCGGTCGCGCGGTTCCAGACTGAAGCGCCTAGAACCGCTCGGCCACATCGGCCGGCCAATGTGTGGTACCGCGAGATAATTTTGTAGCTGCATTTAGTGGCATATGTGAATAATGTCTGTGAAATTTTTTCCGAATAGAGGTACAAGCACAGACCTCCACCAATGCATGCCCTTTCCAACGAAATGGCGGCTGAAATTTAATGGTATTAAAAGCCACGCCGTCGTAATAACGAAACGTATTGTGCCGATGGACATTCAGCCGTTGCGAATCATGGGAGGCCTCATCATTTGGTCTTGCACGGCTAGTACAGTAGGCGTAACGCTTGACAGGCACCTTACCTGGATGCTGCACATCCGTGAGGTCTGGGGGAAAGCAAATGGTCGTTTGAAGGCACTACATCCCCTCCTCAACCTACAATCGACGCTTCCTCCTCACTGCGGAATTACGCTGATCTGGCACTGACCCGATCAGTGCTAGAACACGCTTCTGTAGTGTTTGGGAACGCAGCCGATATCCACATACGTCGGCTACAAGGGGTGCAAGGGAGAGGTCTGTGACTCACCCTACATCTAAAGCGAGACTACCCAACCAGGGTCTTGCACGAAGAAACAGGGATCCTCATGATTAGGGACTGAATAAAAAAAAGTCTTCCAGACGGATATATGAAGCGTTGCGGCAGTCTGACAAATAGGCTCATTACGAGTCTGGGCAACCAGCAGCGCAGATGACGGACCACCAGATGGCCCGATCTCCTTCGGCAATGAGTTAGGCGGTAACAAAATGCGTCAACGCTCGTGACGCTAAAAGGAACTACAGAAACGCTACGGTAAGAAAACGAACATGGTGGAAACGCAGGAACACCTGAAAAAATGCACAAAACACAGACAGAGAGGACTGTCGTTAAGGAAAAGAGCAAAGCAGGTGCATGCCATTTTATACGTTGTGCACGCAATACTACCGCCATCTGTGTATGTGCACATCGCTATCCCATGAGTTTTGTCAACTCAATGTATTTCGCAGGAGTTAAAGAATTTTCAGAGATCTAACGTCAAATACATACACAGCTGGATAATATTTGCGTCAGATTATGTATGGTCTTATTGTATAATCACAGTTTTCAGTTCAAGATTTCTGTGTGCACAGTGTAAGCCAGTGAAGAGATTCAGTTTTTATTCAAAGGCTGTCTTTTCTGTAAACAAAATATCGTTTAAATGTACAATTGTACTGTTATTATATATGCCATATTGTAAATAAGAAAACGTTACTGCATTTACAGTTCTGTTAACTTACACTCTCCATTGATGAGTAATATTTCTACTTTCTCTTTCATGGAGCACATTTCATTCACACAGACCTACAACTGAAGACTGAGTGTGTCCTCGAGTATTTTCCTTCTGTTTTCCTTTATTTACTGTCTTATCTAGCAAGCGGACTAGTTACATTACACCAGGTACTTGCAGTATGTGCTAGCATAGGAGAGGCACTGTCAAGTTTGTGGTCCGTTTTCAATAACGACATGTATACATGAATGGTACAGTGTGTTACGTACATTTACAAATTTGTCGTTATCTACGCCTATTCTCTGTATCAGTAAACTATTTCTGAACTCGGAATATACACCTTTCAATAAGGTTTTCTTGAAGATAAGATAAAAACGTTTAATAGACACTATGTAATTGAACATAAGAGTCTAGAAAAATTGACTCTCTCTCAAACAGAATCCACGTAGAGATGCAACTACCCGTCTGTACGATATGTTACGAGCAGTATGTGCTGTGAGATAGTGACAGGCAACGAAACTTCCCTAAATTCTTTCCATGATTTCCCCACGTATGATACAATAATTTATTTCCACGACTTTACAAGTTTCTGCAGTAAGTAATGGGGAAAGATAACAAGCAATGAGAAATATTATCTCTTTACAAAGACACATAAGATCTTAGTGAATAGTCATTTACACGTATTGATAAATACAAATCCTTCATGGACACTGAGAACAAAATTTATTCAATCTTGGTGGTGGGAACTAAAACCAGACAGTATCTTCTCGGGAGAAAAAAATTAGTATCCCCTAACATTTATTGGAGACTACAAGTACGGTTACCGCAATAGTCATTTTGTAATCTCAACCAAAGCTTGGTATACACTGTGGTAGAAATCCAACAACCTGAGAAGCGAATATTAAAGAATGTTGTTCCTTGAGACAACTTTACGATCTCGTGGATACTGCATTTCATTCGATAAAAAAGTACTTCCTTTTGTATCTTTCGACGCCCGACAATTTACTACAGTACTTCAATGTAGAAGTCCGCAAGTCCTACCGCTCAGTGCCACCAGACGAATTACGTCAATAGATTTAGGAAAGGAAATTCAGACGGGAAACACAACTTGTTTCGTTTAAAGATTGCCCTTTATTCTCCCTTAATGTTTTCCTGCATTTCTTTCGCCTTCTAATTCCGTTACTGCAGGATTGCGGAAGGGATGTAGCAGTTCAACCAACCTACGCCAGATGGCAGAGCACGACAAGAAAGAGCACGCCCCTGGCGGCAGAATAGTGAACCGCAGCGGCATCCTAGCTATGTTCAACGGTCAATATTTACTTCCACGACCTCCCATAGATGGTACTAGTTGCCAGTAGACTCGAGCATTTCAGCGTCATTAGTACATAAATCGATTAAAAAGAGGTAAAATACGCGCTTCCTTTATTCTAAAGGAAAATACATTCATACTCAGTGACGGTGTATTCTTTTCACAGCAACATTTTATGCTCATTAAACGAAATTACGCGGCTCATTACATTTATGCCAGCAAAGAAACAGCTATGAAAATGCTTTTCACTGGTTGATTAAACTATGACAGACATTTTACAATTTGATGCTTGCACGAATCGATTCTTGCACGATAGTAAAAGGTACCAATTGTTCCCAAAGCTGCGCGCAAAAAAGCTATTTTTCAACGAGTCATATCTCGGGTTCTATTCATCAAAGAGATAATGAGTGAATCGTTTTGGATAGCCCATGGCCTAGCGAACATTTCTATATCCAGCCGAAGAACGGACGTACTGTAGCTATCCTAGAGACAGGGTCAAAATTTTAGCATTACAAGGTCCATTGAGCAAATCTGTTGGTTCTTTTCCGTTAGGTGTGATCTAGGGTGGGCCTTAGATGGCTTATGAAAGCACCATTTATTCTTGAGCATTTCCGAGGAAAAACCCGCAAAATTATGTCTTTTTTTTGTATCAAGTGTGCCACCCGGTGGATGGTAATTTCTATAATTTCTGTTCATGGTAAATGGTCGACTTTTTACATTATGTTCTTAAGATGATGTTCTATGGAAACTTCAAACTTTTTATGTATATCGTTGTAAGTTGCGAGATCCAGAGATTCAAAAGTAACCGTACTTACGCAGCAAACTGCAAAAAACAGTTTTTAGACATTTTTGTAGTTGGTCCGTAATTAGCTAAATAATTAACCATAGAAAGTTGCTCATCTTGCAACAGTACATTCTTTAGACATTTACCTACAAACGCCATTTCTTCGTTTTCGAAAATCTTTAACCGTTATAAAGATATACCCGAAAATTATGATTTTTAGTACCAAAAATACCAATTGTGGGGATGGCTACTTCTATAATTTCTCTTTAGGGAAAATCGTCGACATTTTCGCCATTTGTTCTTAAGGTGATGTCCTAGATGAACCTTGAAACTCTTTGTGATATTAACGTCCGTTACCGGCAGCCAGAGGTTCAGATTTACCGCAATTACGCACGTAAAATATGCACATAATTATCGGCCTGAGGCATAAATGTAGCTTAATGAACACATGGGAAGGGTTCTGGGCTCATCGCAATGGTTCTGAGGCCACCAAAGTATGCTTTTGTCGCCATTTTTCAGTAATAAAACTTTACGACGCGTTGTCGCTGTATAATGGCCCCTTCACACTTGTACCCGCTGTTGTGGCCTGGACATTATTCATGGTGCCACCTCGCAGCGGAAGCACGTTACTATACAATTATTTAGTCATATGAAATTATTTGTAATCGCAAATCAAACACTGCATTTTTTGGCGTACTAAAGGTTTAGCTTAAAAATATAAAGTCGTGTAAAGTCAACTTGCTTTGGGAGGCAGACGGCTTTGTGTTACCTTTATATGATGCGTACTTATTTGTATGTTTCACAGTATCTAAATGTGTCGAAGTACATAAATAAACTGTCAGAATTTCTGATCTACTAAATCCGTTTGATGTGAGTAATACACTGTGCTGCAACAGGGAAAAAAAGGGAACCAGCTGAAAAATACTCGCGTCGGAGCACAAAAAAGACGAATGTGCTCCACCCTGACAGAAAAGTCTGAACCAGCTGCCTCGATCCTCTTTCCGCCTTCCTTACCAAAAACTTTGGCATGCAAAGCTATTCGCGCTTTTTTGTGCTGGAAGAGAGTGGTCGTGAGAAAGTGACGGTGGAAGAGGGTGGAGACAATGCCAGGGGGAGAGGATAGTGGTAGAGAGAAAGTGGCGATAAAAGAGAAAAACATATGAATGGAGAAAGTAGCAGTATGAGACAAAAGAGAGGAGATACTGATGATCAATGAGAGCCAGTGGCAGAAAAGGGAAAGAGAGGTCGAACAAGCAGTGGAAGTAAAAGAGAGGATACAGTGGAAATGAAAAAGGGAGATGAGTCGAGATCTACATAGGCTTTGCGTATCTGGACCCTCCGCAGACCGGCGAACTGTACCACGAAAAAATTTGCCCACCTTGGCTCATCCCCTGCAACGACGAGTTAGTCTGGTGTTCAAAACTTCGAGCAAACCATCGCCAAGTGTGCAAAGGAAACAACTGCGATTGAAGAGAAAGACAGCAGGCTGTATGCGAGAAAGAAAGAGATAGTGGGACTGGGATAGAAAAAAAGGGGCAAAGACAATGTGGCTGTGAAGGTGGCAGAGAAGGACGCAGGGTAAGGAAGAGCGAGAGAAGGGGATTGAGACAGTGACAGCGGGGGAGACCGACAAGAAAGAGTATCAGTGGGAGAAAACGGAGACAGTTGGAGAGAGACACACATAGACAGAGGCAGTAACAGGAGATGCAGAGCATAAAGGCGTCATTACAACCAGAATGGTTCAAATGGCTCTGAGCACTATGGGACTTAATTTCTAAGGTCATCAGTCCCCTAGAACTTAGAACTACTGAAACCTAACTAACCTAAGGACATCACACACATCCATGCCTGAGGCAGGATTCGAACCTGCGACCGAAGCGGTCGCGCGGTTCCAGACTGTAGCGCCTAGACCCGCTCAGCCGCTCCGACCGACTCACTACAACCAGAGATCTGGGTAAAATGATTTAGAATGTTCCGTTTTAAAAGGGCGCGAATATGTTCGACTACCAAAATGTTTGATAAGGAAGGCGGAATGAAGATTGAGGCAACTGGTTCCCCACTTTTCTGTCAGAAAACTGCGTTAAGTAATGAAAAAGTAATCTACAATTTTGTCAATGTCTTTCTGAGCCTCATAATAACGATTTTGTCCGGAAGCTCCGTATGGTGTCTTTGCATACGATAAGCGCTGTAATATCCCATAAGGATTACGTTATGCAACGTAACAAAGATAACATATTACTCAGTTAATCGCATCATCAAAAAGTCTAGATCTCAACAATAACAACGCAGTTGAGCCGACGGTCGAGGTGGCCGAGTGGTTCTAGGCGCTACAGTCTGGAACCGCGCGACCGTTACGGTCGCAGGTTCGATTCCTGCCTCGGACATGGATGTGTGTGATGTCCTTAGGTTAGTTAGGATTAAGTAGTTCTAAGTTCTAGGGGACTGATGACCTTAGGAGTTAAGTCCCACAGTACTGAGAACCATTTTTGAGTTGAGCCGAATGATCAGCATATAGACTATGCATTACAGAAAATACAGTTATTTCAGAACAATTATGAAAGAAATATATTTCCTACTCCTGATACTGTAATGGCATTTTATCATCCTTGTTCTAGAATGGCAGGCGCAGATATTAAGGGGTTGGGATGTGCTCGTGGACAATATGGCGATCTTTACTTGTAGTGATCTGACGTGGTCGACCGGAACGATTTCGGTTCTACGCTAAAAAATTTATGGTATGTTTTATACTTTGTGCACGTCACAAGCTTATTATAAGCCAGCAGAAACAGTAACCCCTAACAGAACTAGAGTCCAAAAGGAATAAAGTAGAAATGCACTGTACGACAAGAAAGGCGAAGAACCTAGAAACATGGTCGGTCCCATGAATTTCAAACACGTACACACCATCGGCGGGTATGTGAATGACCATTCTGTGTGAACACTAGAATAATCACCAAAGTACGTTACTGTCGCTCGTGTCATTGTTTTGTTATCAACCATGGTAGGATATCTAATGGGCGTCAACAGTGGCAGGTGTTGGCTGATGAGAGTGAAGGGCACAGAGATGCAGCGTACTCGTGTGAGTATCTGACAGAGTTTCAAAAGGGACCTCATTCCGGATCTCCGTTCCGACGGAAGCTCGAAACATGCAGTAACAAATTTGGCAGGGCATTAGGAAGTGACAGTGGTCCGATTATGGGCTGCATGGCAATCTCAGGCGGGCATAGTCGTTTTCAAGGTTCCGGTGTAGCAAGTTAGACCACCACAAATAAGGATCGCCATACTGTGCACCGAGCACATCGTAAACGCTTCATATCTGCAACTGCGATCCGAGAACATGGAGCCGGCCTTAGTGGACGAGCGGTTCTAGGCGCTTCAGTTCGGAACTGCGCTGCTGCTACGGTCGCAGGTTCTAATCCTGCCTCAGGCATGGATGTGTGTGATGACCTTAGGTTAGTTAGGTTTAAGTAGTTCTAAGTCTAGGGGACATGACCTCAGATGGTAAGTCCCATAGTGCTCAGAGCCATTTGAACCTTTCGAGAACATGGAATGTACTGCCTGCCACATTGCGTATCATCTCACACCACTGGTCGGTCCGATCGACCGGGTCTGACTACCACGAGGGAAGATCGTCGTACTGTGCACCAAACACATCATAACCCTTCATATTTGCGCCTGCAATCCGAGAACAGGGAATGGAGTGTCAGTTAGACTGTCAGTGACAGAGCACCTCTAGTTCCTGCTGTAAATAAGGAGAGTGCACCATTCGTTTGTTACATATCTTTACGAGCTTTAAGCAGGAGCGACTTCTGTAATGGGTAGGAACTGTGATTGCTAGGTGCAGATGCGAGCTGAGTTGGTGACCCTTCGCTCATAGCTCCAGGCGGTGTTGGCTTCCATCAAACAGCTTGAGGCTGCTGCCAAGGGGCTTCACTGTTGGGGGTCGGACCTGGGTATGCGAGGGACGTCGAACATGTCCCACGTGTCCCCTGTTCGGTCCACTGCTGTGGCCGCCCCGGGTACTGCCTGCACTGAGGTTGACCCCTCACCTGTGGTCGAAGGTCTGCCAGGCAGAGAAAGACTTTCAGAGCGGCCGATCGTAGGGCCTCCCCGGTTCGTTTGACGAATAGTTTTCGGGTGTTATCTGTGGCTGACGAAGTCTCTGAGCCGGGTGCAATCGTTCACCCTGTTCCAGAGGAAGCTTCTCAGCCCGCAAGATCTGGGCATTCACAGAGTGTGGGTTTGCTGGTAGTTGGAAGCTCCAACGTTAGGTGCATAATGGAGGCCTTAGGAACATGACTGCCAAGGAGGGGAAGGAATCCAGTGTGAACTCCGTGTGCAGAACAGGGGGAGTCAATCCGGATGTGGAAAGGGTGCTTCAGGATGCCATGAAGTGTACATGGTGCAGCCAATTGCAAGTGGTGGCTCATTTCAGTACCAATGACGTGTGTCGCTTTCGATCACAGGAGATCTTCTCTTGTTTTTGGCTGCTAGCGGAAAATGGGAAAGACTGCCAGTCTTGCTTGCGAGATTAAGGCGGAGCTCACCATATGCAGCATCGTCAATAGAACAGACTATGGCCCTTTGGTGCAGAGCCGAGTGGAGGGTCTGAATCAGAGGCTCAGACGGTTTTGTGACAATGTAGGCTTCATTTTCCTTGACTTGCGCCATCGGGTGGTGGGCTACCGCCTTCCACTTAGTAGGTGAAGAGTACACTACACACAGGAAGCAGCTACACGGGTAGCGGGGGCTGTTTCGAAGGGACTGGGTGGATTTTTAGGTTAGAGGGTCTCAGGAAACCACAGAAACGGCGTCTGACTAAAAGGGGACAGCTAAAACACAGTAAGCTAATTGTAGAAATGATCGGTATTGTAGTTGTAAATTGTCGTAGCTGTGTTGGGAAAGAACCAGAGCTCCGAGCCGTAATAGAAAGCACTGAAGCTGAAATAGCTATAGGTTCGGAAAGCTGGCTAAAGCGGGAAATAAGTCATGCCGAAATTTTTCCGAACGACATAACAGTGTTGAGAAAGGATAGATTAAATACAATTACTGGAGGAGTATTTATTGCTATCAGAAGTGGTTTACCTTGTACTAACATTGAATTATATTGTTCCTGTGAAATAGTATTGGTAAAGGGTATACTTGACAAACGGACTAAATTATTAATTGGATCGTTTTACCGATCTCCCGACTCAAAAGATACAGTTGCTGAACAGTTCAAAGAAAACTTGAATCTCATTTCAAATAGGTACCCCAATCATACAATTATAGTCGGTGGTGACTCCAATCTACTGTCGATATGCTGGAAAAATTATACTTTTACAGCCGGCGGCAGGCAAAAAATGTCATCCGAAATTGTACTGAATGCTTTCTCGGAAAATTATTACTTGACCTCTTAGCAACAAATAATCCTGAACAAATAGGGAATATCATGACGGTTACAGGGATTAGCGACCACAAGGCAGTTTCTGCTAGGTTGAATACCGTAAGACCCACAACCATAAAAAAGAAACACGAAGTGGATCTATTTAAAAAAGTTGACAGAAATGCTCTTAACGCCTTTTAAGAGACAGTCTTCACTCCTTCCCTTCTGATCATATCATGTGAGCGCAGAAAAGATGTGGAGTGATTTCAAAGAGATAGTATCGACGACACCTGAGACATATATATATTAATAAGTGATGATACTGATCCCCCTTGGTACACAAAATGGGTCAGATTGTTGTAGCAGAAACAACGAAAAAGACTGGCAACGTTCGAAAGATAGCGCGTACTTCAATGCGAAATGCTTATAATGATTTCCGAAACTCTCGGAATCTGGCAGAAAATCCAAAGAGATTCTGGTCATACATAAAGCATACCAGTGGCAAGACGCAACCAATACCTTCACTTTTCTCTGCCTCGTGATGGCTGGGTGTTGTGTGATGTCCTTAGGTTAGTTCGGTTTAAGTAGTTCCAAGTTCTAGGGGACTGATGACCTAAGATGTTAAGTACCATAGTCCTCAGACCCATTTGAACCATTAGCCACTACCTTCACTGCACGGGAATAACGGTGAAGTCACTGCTGACAGTGCCACTAAAGCAGAGTTATTAAACAAGGCTTCCTGGAACTCCTTCACCAAAGAAGACGAAGTAAATATTCCTGAATTCCAATCAAGAACAACTGCCAAGATGAGAAACATAGAAACAGATATCCTAGGTGATTCAAAGCAGCTTAAATCGTTTAATAAAGGCAAGGCCTCCGGTCCAGGTTGCATAGCAGTAAGTTCCTTTCACAGTATGCTGATAAAATAGTTCCATATTGAGCAATTATATACAACCGCTCGCTCATGAAAAGGTCCTCACCTACAGACTGGAAAATTGCTCAAGTCACACAATACCCAAAAAGGTAACTAGGAGTAATTCGCTGAGTTACAGGCCCGTATAACTAACGTCGATTTGCAGTAGGGTTATGGAATATATACTGTGTTCGAACATTATGAATTGCCTCGAAGAAAACTATTTATTGACATATAGTCACCACGGATTCGGAATATATCGTTCTTGTGAAACACAAATAGCTCTTTATACTCATGAAGTAATGAGTTCTATCGACAGAGAATGTGAAATTGACTCCATATTTTTAGATTTCCAGAAGGCTTTCGACGCCGTTCCTCACAAGCGTCTTCTAACGAAACTATGGACTATCGCCTGAGTTGTGCGACTTGGTTCGTGATTTCCTGTCAGAAAGCTCACAGTTCGTTGTAATAGACGGAATGTCTTCGAGTAAAACAGAAGTAATATCCGGCGTTCCCCAAGGTAGTTTTATATGCCCTCTATTGTTCCTGATCTATATTAATGACATAGGAAACAATCTGAGTAGCCCTCTTAGATTGTTTCCAGATGATGTTGTTATTTACCTTCTTGTAAAGTCATCAGATGACCAAAACGAATTGCAAAATGATTTAGATGCGATATCTGTATGGTGCGAAAAGTGGCAGTTGACCTTGAATAAAAAAAAAGTGTGAGTTATTCACATGAGTACTAAAAGAAATCCGTTAAATTTCGATTACACGAGAAGACACTCAAACCTGAAGGCTGTAAATTCAACTAAATACTTAAGGATTACATTAACAAATAACCTTGAACCGAGCTCACTCCGAACTATGCGTTTCCTTGTAATTGTCTGTCTGTCTGTGTCTGGTTTCCCTCCTGTTGTTGCGGTTATGCCGTGGTTCTTCCTCCTATGTGTGGCAGCAGCGATGTGTATCGATATTGCACTGTGTACCGTCTTTAGTCTTGTGCATACAGTTTCCAGCTAGGGGGTCGGTCGGTTGGTGCGGACCAGGGAGGATATCTCCGTGCGGTGCTGTGGGCTGGGTCCGCTGGCAGTCCCCGCGCGGTGTCGGTGTGTGTGTGTGTGGAGCTGTCCGATCGCTATGAGCTTCGTGGCTCACCGACCCAGGACGTCAAAGTTGAGTGGTGTGTTAAGTAGCCAATCCACGTCCGTTCAGGTTGTGTCGTTCGTTTCAGTGGTTCGCTGTTGGGGAGCTTTTCCTGTGAGCAACACCGAGTGTTTGTAGTGATGAAATCGAGCTGCCGGGAGGTAGATGTAACTATATTAGTTCATATAATTCAAGTGCACCAGCGGAATTTTCTGCCTTGTGGCCGTTAGTGTTCTGGTTACCTGCCCTGGCACTGACGTAAGTTCAAGCAGTGTTCCTTTTTGGTGAAGTTAACTATATTACCTTATTTCAAATTCAAGTGTACCAGAGGAATTTTCTGCCTTGTGGCCGTTAGTGTTCCGATTACCTGCCCTGGCCACTAACGTTATTTCAGGTAACGTCCTTTCCTTACCTGTTGTCACTGTCCAACATGGTGTGTAGTTTTGACAGCTAAATACATATTTCAATGTGGATAAACACGTCCGTAACAGTTTGGTCTTTGAGTTTTTATGTACCGATTGGTGGCTAGCATGTCGTTTGATCTGTCCGTCACTGTCTCTTGGTTGGGTGACAGACAGATCAAGTGTAGTTAGGCCCACCACCTGTCTCACCAAAGTGAACGTTAATGTTTCGAGGGCACCTCCGCCCCCCCCCCCCCCCCTCACCCTCCCTGGAGGCGTCTGAGTGCCGTTGTCTATACTGTCCTTTTCATGGGTGTTTAATGGTCTGTTGGTAATACAGGGTGATTCAAAAAGAATACCACAACTTTAAAAATGTGTATTTAATGAAAGAAACATAATATAACCTTCTGTTATACATCATTACAAAGAGTATTTAAAAAGGTTTTTTTTCACTCAAAAACAAGTTCAGAGATGTTCAATATGGCCCCCTCCAGACACACAAGCAATATCAACCCGATACTCCAACTCGTTCCACACTCTCTGTAGCATATCAGGCGTAACAGTTTGGATAGCTGCTGTTATTTCTCGTTTCAAATCATCAATGGTGGCTGGGAGAGGTGGCCGAAACACCATATCCTTAACATACCCCCATAAGAAAAAATCGCAGGGGGTAAGATCAGGGCTTCTTGGAGGCCAGTGATGAAGTGCTCTGTCACGGGCTGCCTGGCGGCCGATCCATCGCCTCGGGTAGTTGACGTTCAGGTGGTTACGGACAGATAAGTGCCAATGTGGTGGCGCTCCATCCTGCTGAAATATGAATTGTTGTGCTTCTTGTTCGAGCTGAGGGAACAGCCAATTCTCTAACATCTCCAGATACTGTAGTCCAGTTACAGTAGCACCTTCGAAGAAAAAGGGACCAAAAACTTTATTGGCTGAAATGGCGAACAAACGTACAACTAAATGAAACTTTATAGCTCCCTTAATTCGCCGACAGATAGTGCTTAGCTCTGCCTTTTGTCGTTGCAGAGTTTTAAATTCCTAAAGTTGTGGTATTCTTTTTCAATCACCCTGTATATTATAGCCAACGCCTTAAAAGAAAAAAAAATTATTGTGTTTTATGTAAATCAATTTATGTAAATCAATTGTGGCCTTTCAGTTGCTTAAAACCTTATTCTTAAATTTAGTTATTGTCGTTGCGTTGCGTTTTCATTTAGTGTGCGTTCGACCATTGAAAACTTAAAGGTTAAGGTATTTTTGCATTTGATGGAAAATCAACTGTGGGCCATCAGCCGCTTAAAGCCTTGTTCTCAAAATTTCCCCTTAAGCGAAAACTTTGCGACCTTTTGCCTTAAAAGATTGTTGTAATATATTTTAAAATTTTGAAATTTACTTGTGGCCTTCCGCCGTTTGTATTGCACCTTGTATATGTTTGTTTTATCCACTTTTGCCTTGAGGTTTTCCACCTAGCTGTGATTTTATATATATATATATATATATATATATATATATATATATATAATCTTGTTGCTGTTTAAGATTTCTTGTTTGGAGGCCTTCAGCCATGAAAGAATTGGATTTTGAAACTCGTAGTTGTAAAGGTTCGGCTATGTGTCGTTTTGGTTTAAAGGTGTTGTTAAATTACAATTTTAGAGTAAAACTGACCTACACCTTATTTGGCCCTTTCCACAATCCTAATCACCTGTTCGGGCGTCTCAAACCTAATTTGGAATAATCACATATATAGTGTTGTGGGTAGAGCAGACCAAAGACTGCCATTAATTGGCAGAACACTTAAAAGGTGCAAAGGTCTACTAAAGAGACTGCTTACACCTCGCTTGTTCGCCCTATTCTGGAGTACTGCTGTGCGGTGCGGGATCCGCATCAGGTGAGACTGACGGATGACATCGAAAAAGTTCAAAGAAAGGCAGCTCGTTTTGTATTATCGTGAAACAGTGGAGATAGTGCCACATACATGATACGGGAATTGGAGTGACAATTATTAAAACAAAGGCGTTTTTCGTTGTGACGGGATCTTCTCATGAAATTTCAATCACTAGTTTTCTCCTCCGATTGCGAGAACATTGTGTTGGTACCCACCTACATAGGGAGAAATGATCATCGCGATAAAATAAGAGAAATCAGGGCTCGCACAGAAAAATTTGAGTGCTCGTTTTTCCCACGCACCGTTCGAGAGTGCAACGGTAGAGAGACAGCTGGAAGGTGGTTCATTGAACCGTCTGCCAGGCATTTTATTGTGAACAGCAGAGTAATCACATTGCGTGTCATCCCACAGCACTGATCGAAGACTAGCAGAGTGGGACTGGGGAGTTACCGTCCCACACATAGGTTGCCACCGATGCCACAACACAAGTAGCTGCATTTGGAGTGGTGCCATAACACAGAAGCCTGAGCTTCTGATGAATGGCATCTCGTTGTATTCAGCGATGAATCGCGGTTCTACACCGCAATGGACGACCATAATCGGCGAGCATGTTGGTTACCTATGGAGAAGTTTCATTTTTCCATTGTTTCGCACAGGCACGGGTGTCTTGGTGTGGGTAGCCATCCGGTATTACTTCAAATCATGGCTAGTAGTGATCGAGGGAACTCCGACGACACAACTGTGCGTCGCTGACATCTTGTGTCCTCACCTCACGTCTCGTGTGACAGTATCGTGGTGACGTCTTTCAACAGAACAATACTCGTTAACACGTGGCACGTGTTTCCATGGACTTTCTGTGTGATGTTGAGATGCCTGCAAAGTGCCAGACCTGTCGCCAGTGGACCATGAGTGGCGCTATCACTCCACGCCAGTGTTAGTATCTAGGATACCGAGGACCACTTACAAGACTTGTAGGCCAGCTTGCCTCAGAAGAGGATGCAATGGCTTTACAGCAGCCTCCCCAAACGAAGTGAGCTTGCAGACAGACCACAGTGGGTAGCAATGTATACTGAAAAATGGGCTCATAATGTCAGTTTCTCTTTAATTTGACTCGTTCCTGTGATAACTGAAATGGTGTCACATATCCTCTAAACCTGTGAGGCTTCATTTCTTTTGCTCCACCCCTTGTGGTTGCTTCACTATTTTTGTCAGCCAGTATAAGTAATGATAATACAGAGAGGAAATAATGACCTTGACTTATAACTCAGATATCAACTGGCTGCTTGTACTACATAGAATCGCTAGACATCCAGGGTTAATACAACAGACAGATTTTGTACAGTTCCGTATAAAATATTGTAAAACTAATGTAATTGTTGAAATCAGTCATATACTCCAGACGAGAATTTGAGTGGGAGAACTACAAAACAAATATTTTGATAATGTCAAAAATGTAGCCATTACACACTGTCGCGTCACCAGACAGATTATCTCAAGAACATAAATGACGTTAAATGATCTTACAATTGCAACTGGTTATTTTGTGAGTCTCATATAGTCGTTGCGCGTTTGGCGTAGCTCGGGTTACGTACTCTTCGATTAACTGACTAAATTAACCTTCGACGAGTAATGCAACCGTTATGTTTCATCTTCACTAACACTTGTAGTAAACCAGCTTCATTAGTTCCAAACCGGTGACAAATAATAAAGAATGAAATAACGTTTGTGTGTCTCTAGCGATCTCTTCCACATGGAAATTACACTTCACTTGAACGCATCCAGTAACTCTCATTATCCCGTCTCCTTCCCCACAGCTATAATTATGTGCTTATTACACCTTCCCTACCTCCGGGCAGAGGGGTTTTAAAACAGTGACTGTTGCCTGTCGTTGATTGCTGATTGTTCACTCGAAGTATAATGGATCTTTTCGTCTGCTAATGCACATTACGCTAGCTGCGGGCGCTTGACATCTATGAATTTCTGTAGGTATCAGATCTCTGTTCACATTACTTTAAAAAATTACTATTCTAATTATGTTTCAAAAACGGATATCCGGTTTGTTTCGTTTATTCGAACAGATACTACCTTATTAGGTCTTTGGAACTAGCAACACTGTAGTACAAAAGTTTCATGTACACGTTTCATAGACGGGAAATACCAAATAAGGAGTCGTTGGATACACTTGATAGATGCCGATGCGCTATTGGAAGTAAAAGAGCTAACAATAGAAGGGTCGAGGAAAAAATACCGTTCGCTATCAACAACGAATTCAATGTCTGCATGAAGGAAAGAACTACCGATGAAAAACATAACACAAAAAATAATTTTACCTCCAGTATATGGTCTCTTCATTCCTGTCTAGGGTTCTTCTGCCGGCATTTATTTGACGATTGTTCTGACGTTTACCCAGCAGCAGTGGCTGGCTTTGTCAAAGCTTCACCCGCCATTTCAGATAGCAATCTGAAGTGACACGCCAACGTCCGAGGGCCTTTCCGTGATCACTGCCACTGTGGTTCTAGACTTCCGCTCCAGCACTTTAATACGTGATCCGTTTACCTTGAGGCTTTCTTCTTTATTGTTCAAGCTGTCATATTTTTGGATTTCTATGGCTTCCCTTGATACATCAACATATTCCTTGGCAGCGAATTTTATTATGTGTTCGCTCTCACAACGTATGCACCGCCACAGCCGATTTCTTGATTTCTCCACCTGTCCCAGCCTGCAATAGCGTTTATATTCGGTGGTCCTGGTGTTAATGGATTGTCCAGGAATTTCAACAATGATATTTCCACATGTACAGGGTACGTGGTGTATCACCGTCATTGTTAGTGGACCCCTTTCGTCCTCTGCCGATCTCAGGCTCTCCTTGATTTCCTTGGTGGGCTTGTAAACAGCGTTTCGTCGTTTTTGAGCAACATCCGGTCAGTGCTGTCCGTCATGCTGAGGATGTCTGGCAAAAAGGCCGGACTCGACATCTGTTACTCTGACGTGTCACTTTCATAACTGTTCACAATGATATCCTGCTGCGCTGAGCATAATCATGAGCTTCCAATTTGAAAAAGATGAGTTACAAGCTAGCTGGGACGTTGACAAAATTATATTGATATTGCCTGTCGACAAGGGAAATGTGATCGTTGTAAAGAAGTCCAATAATTATGAGCGGAAGATTCAGGCCTACCGGATCCAACAATGTCCTAAAAGCTAAAAACAAATCTGACACATCATATCATATGGAATGCTATCTGTTAGTCAGCAAAAGCTCAGAAACTTCCACAACAAAAAAGTCTAACAACATTAGCTGTATGAATGGCCAAAAATCAATAAGGATTATATAGGACTAAGACCAACCGTGCGCCCTTCTGGCTCAACACATGTTAACTAGTGAAATATTTCGCTTCTCTGCTTCAGCTGGACGTGGGGAAGACCGCTGCATATATTAAGGACTTGGAACGTTCACTGAGAAGCCGAAAAATCTTAAACTTTGACCAAATGACGTCCTGGTCAGGTCTGATGTTTCTTTGCTTAACGAAGTATCGAGCATATCAGTTTGCCTCAGGCCATCACAAAAATCTTTGATGCACGTCTTACTGCTAGCTACTGCATGTAGAGTGGCGATTTCTATGAAAAAATATAACATATCGCCATGGTTAGCTCCTTTTAGTCCACTGGTGACCATTTTCTTCGTGGAGCATTTCGAAACATGGGCGATGGACTTAGCACCTTGTAAACCTAAGGTGTGGTACAGATTCGTCAACAAAACCTTTGTCGTGTACATCTGTGAGGAACAGCTTGCCATCTTTGTAAGGCGCCTGAATGGTCTGCATACCAGTTTACTGTGGAGGTAGGAAAGGATCAGTAGCTATCGTTTGTAGACACACGGACTGATACCTGCATAAGCTGTCAAATCATCACCCACAGCAAAAAATTGGTTCAAATGGCTCTGACAGGGGAACATCCCCATCACACCCCCCTCAGATTTAGTTATAAGTTGGCACAGTGGATAGGCCTTGAAAAACTGAACACAGATCAATCGAGAAAACAGGAAGAAGTTGTGTGGAACTATGAAAAAATAAGCAAAATATACAAACTGGGTCGTCCATGTGTAATATAGGCACTATTAAGGGCGGTATGAGACTAGGGGCGCCGTGGTCACGTGGTTAGCGTGGACAGCTGCGGAACGAGAGGTCCTTGATTCAAATCTGCCCTCGACTGAAAATTTTGCTTTCTTTATTTTCGCAAAGTTATGATCTGTCCGTTCGTTCATTGACGTCTCTGTTCACTGTAATAAGTTTAGTGTCTGTGTTTTGCGACCGCACCGCAAAACCGTGTGATTAGTTGACGAAAGGACGTGCCTCTCCAATGGGAACCGAAAACATTTGATCGCAAGGTCATAGGTCAACCGATTCCTCCACAGGAAAACACGTCTGATATATTCTATACGACACTGGTGACGGCATGTGCGTCACATGACAGGAATATGTTGTCGACCCACCTAACTAGTACACTTGGCGAATGGGTGAAAAGATTCTTCTACCTTGCCCGATTTAGGTTTTCTTGTGGATGTAATAATCACTCCAAAAAAAGTGATGAAAACATAAGAGTTTCTCACATAAACTGAAAATAAAAAGTTAAAATTTTCCACGGGACCACGGCGCTCCTAGTCTCATACCGCCCTTAATAGTGCCTATATTACACATGGACGACCCAGTTTGTATATTTTGCTTATTTTTTCATAGTTCCGCACAACTTCTTCCTGTTTTCTCGATCGATCTGTGTTCAGTTTTTCAAGGCCTATCCACTGTCCCAACTTATAACTAAATCTGAGGGGGGTGCGATGGGGATGTTCCCTTGTGAGCACTATGGGACTCAACTTCTGAGGTCATTAGTCCCCTAGAACTTAGAACTAGTTAAACCTAACTAACCTAAGGACACCACACACATCCATGCCCGAAGCAGGATTCGAACCTGCGACCGTAGCGGTCTCGCGGTTCCAGACTGCAGCGCCTAGAACCGCACGGCCACTTCGGCCGGCTCACCCACAGCAGAAAAGTGGGATGATTCATATGTTCATGATGCGTGGAAGACGAATATGAGAGTCGCGACATTTGTGACTTAAGATATAACGCTTGTTAACCGTTCTGAGGAGCAATGGATATTCCATCTGTTCCGTAAGAAGTATCGTGAAATCACTCGCCGAAGCGACCTGAATCGCCTTGATTATTTCCTATGGCGATATTTACAGTCACTAGTGTATATGACCCCAGTGGATACGGAGATTGCGTTAGTTGTCAGAATTGTAGCTGCCTGTGATGTGATTTGAAACATACCAAGGATATGTCAGATACAGCCTTTCTGCTATAAATCCCCAGCGTGATGGACAGAATCGAGCGCATATTGCGCAAACAGAGCGTGAAGACTATATTTACAAAGCGACCAAGATAATCAAGGAGTGTCTCAGAACGGCAAAGGCGAAAGGCACCCACCTGCAATATCAGTAATATACCTCATGTGAAAATGTCTGTGTTGGAGTGACTGGGTTATCTATCAACACCAAAATCACCAAAGATACACGATATTACAAATTGGGATAAGTGGAGAAATCGGCCGTGGCGGAGCAGATGTTGTAGTGAGACTGACCGCATAATAAAAATCGCTAACAAGAAAATTCTTGATGTGGAGAAGAGCTATCACGCATGCTTGTCCAGGGAAGCCATTGAAATCTACAAGCACTACAGTAGCTTCATCGTGAAAAAAGAAAGCCTCAAGGTGAACGGGTCTTGGACTCCAGTGTTGCAGCAAAAGACCGTTGCAAGTCGCAAGGGGAGGAACGCAGGAGTAATTATATGGGAAAGCCTCAGACGCTGGCGTGATACATACAGGGTGTTTCCGTTAGAGCATGCAAAAATGTAACAGAGCATAGAGAATGCTCCATCGCACAATTTGAGGTAGGGAACATGGGGTCGCAGAAGCCAGCTTAAGGAGATATGGAAGTTAGATTTGCGTACTGCTTTGTCTAGCATTTCTGTTTTCCAGCTTATTTACAACTAACATGCGTACAAGTTTACACGTACTGTACTGTTTATTTACACGTATATTCTTTATTTCGTGCAAGGAAACAAGGAGGATGAGCATGATTTATAGGTAGTCTACCTGTCTGTCTCAGTGCCACCTGTACTTGAGGTTCGTTCAAAGGGTTCTACCTGAGTTATTGAAGAACTTACCCTCGAGTGTTCGTGAGAGGATGTGGATACAACGAGACGGTGTACTGCCCTACTTCAGTGTGGATGTCCGCAACCATCTCAGTGCTGTATTTCCTGGCCGCTGAATTGGAAGGGGACGTCCTATTCCATGGCCTGCGAGATTACCTTGACATGAATCCCCTTGATTATTTCCTATGGGGATATCTAAAGTCACTTGTGTATAAGACCCCAGTGGATACGGAGATTGAATTAGTAGTCAGAATTGTAGGTGCGTCTGATGTGATTTGAAACATGCCAAAGATATCCGTCAGATTTCGTCAGAATCTTGTTCGCCGATGTCATGCTTGCATTGAGGTTCGTTGCCGTCAGTTTCAGCACATTTTGTAAGATACATACAAATCGACGTTCATTGTGTCAATGATGGTATTTGCATTTAACTGTAACTGATGTAAATAGAAAAGTGCACAGCAAGTGAGCAATTAACCAGGACAGGGTTACTGAACAATGTTCACATTGAAGGTTCAAAGAATTGCATCAAGTGCTTTTCATTCGGCAATGAACATTTGATCCTGTTGAGAAACTCAGAAACAGCTGTGGAACAGATAATCACACTGAAGAAATATTAGAAAAATCTAGCCTCCAAATATCTTTTGAGAAAGCCAAGTAGAGTCCATGCAGAATAATGTGGCTGGTAGATGTGCAATCAACAGGGCACGTGTGGGGAGAGCAGTAGTACTGGGAGTTAGTGGCAGGCACTGTAGGAGAAATGCCGAGTGCTGGAGAGAATGTGCCACACTAAACTGAAGTCTATGCTTATATTTTTCGTAAATATTAAATATTCACCGATCCCAGGTTCCCTACCTCAAATTGTACAGAGGAGCATCATCTATGTCCAGTTAAATTTTTGCACGCTCTTACCGGAACAGCCTGTATGATCTGCGGCCGCGATCTCGACTCCAGTGTACCAATGGAGGGTGAAGCTTTGACAAGGGCAGCTAGTGGTGCTGGCGAAACGTCAAAAAAGTTGTCAAACGTCGGTTAAAGAACCTGAGACATAAGCCGAAAGGGAATAAGTCAACTTGTGGCCACGAAAGCCTCAACAATTTATATTTAGTTTGGTTATATCTCTGTAGGGCATAAATGTTCAATACGTCTATGAGCTCACATGATTTTCACCATTTGTATGTAGTTTTCATGAATGAAACGTAACGTTATGCAGCTTGCCTTAGGTTTTTGCGGAAACTCGATCCACAAGACAGTTTGATTAGTCAGAACGGAAGAGGTTCAAATGGTTCAAATGGCTCTAAGCACTATGCGACTTAACTTCTGAGGTCATCAGTCCCCTAGACTTAGAACTACTTAAACCTAACCAAACTCAGGACATCACACACATCCATGCCCAAGGCAGGATTCGAACCTGCGATCGTAGCAGCAGCGCGGTTACGGCCCGAAGCACCTAGAACCGCTCGGCCACAGCGGCCAGCTTTTTCAGTCTTAACAGTTACGGATTGTGATACGTATGTTTAGACAAAAAAATATAAATATTTCAGTGACCTGGAGGGATAATTTTCCCTTTTTTACTCAAACTCTAGTTTTCAACCCCTCTCCTTTGGTCTTCTTCAGAAATCCTCTGGTGTCGCCAAATGACTGAAAGATGCGGAAACCCAATGTCAAACTCATTTAAAGGAAAATATCTTTTCGATGAGGTAGGATCATTGGGCAAAATTCCTCGATCTTCAATTCTAATCCGTCGTTATTGGTAAGTAATAGCTAGTCAGTTGGAGGAAGTGGAATGTTACCAAAAAAGTCAGAAACGAAAATGCTACCTTTATTCTGCTGCCGAGATAGCTTCTTGAAATTCATTACATCCCAGTTACTTCCTTGATGAGTTGTACCCGCTACGTTGTATACCTGTTGCGCCATTTGTGACGAAATTAAAGTCATTATAAGATATATCTTCGAGAACCCGGGCTTTTTCCTGATGTGCGTTCTTTAAAGTCAATATGCAGCAGAACTCTCTTAATGAAAGTACGTTTGACATATCACTCAGTGAAGTATCCACGAATTGAAATGGTACTGGAACCTAGATAATTGTTAGTGAAAATACTGCTATTTGCAAAGGACATAGGATATTATCAAGTTACGCTGGTGGACTATAGTCATCCAATCCTTCCTGTACAAATCACAGAGCAGTAGGCGACAAACAATTCTACACAACTTCTCCCGTTAGCCTTTCGGTATATACCATGCCTTAAGGCAAATACGACATGTCTTGGACTCTGCTGTAGTGAACTGACGTCATAACAACAGCTAGTATTTAAGCGGCACAAACAAGTCGCTATAAGATACCGAGAGATTTTTCAGCTAAGAGATTCTTTCGCCATTTTTGAACAACTTTTCCTATATATATGGCATCTTTACTCTATACTCTATAGTACGTTTTACTACGTATATAGATCGTATTTATTTTATAAAAAATGACTGTGTGCATAATGCTTATACTTTTAGATGCACTAAAGTCACCTAAGGGTCATAGCTTGTACACTTGTGACAACCTATGTTATTACACAGTATCACTAGTCGATTATACCTACAGCAGGCTGTTCGCTTTTCATATTTTGAATATGGTATTATGGACCAAATAAAGGACGAAATGTCAAGTAAATATTGGCTCTAAAGTGCTACCTTCCGATCTATGATCACTCGTTTCTGCTCCCTACCGTGAAACACAGCTCTTACACTGAACAATGTCGACCATCCCTCCTGGGACAATCTGTGTATGAAATAGATGAAGTCAATGTAGTATCAATGTTTTGGACCTGAAGGTCAAAGACTACCACATCTGACTGCACAACTCACAGCAGTTCTTGCCACGCACGGTCCTATAAAGAGGCGTTTTTCCGCTCAGTGATTGCCAAAGCAAGCAAATATCCTTTAAGTGAGGCGTATGTTAATGCTGAACTACTTATACTAAAAATGGTAGCACTCCTCAATGGCTTTGGTTCAACACTACTTACGAGGTTATATGGCATAAAATAGAAGGAATACAGTTGGAAAAGAGATTGTACCACATTACAAAAGAGTGGGCCAAATGAGAAAGACGGGTATATAGTTTTACGGTACTGAGGTTACATATCCAATGAAGTAAACTATTAGACTGCAAATTGGCTTCAGGATAGAGAACACTGTAAGAACACGAGTTATACCCAACGTAGATAAGAACCAGGCATATAGCTTGTCCTGATTATACAAAGTATCATGAAGTGAATATGAAGAATTTTTATGTTGGGCTAACAGGGAGAAACGACAAAACGAAGTTTAGACAGTATATTAATATTAGTGAATTAAATCCCTCAACATTCATTGCTCATTTAAGAGAATGCATGCATTTTGTTAATGATGTTACCAAAAACATTTGAATTTTTTCCAAGGCAGGAAAAAGTAGCTCATTGATCATCCTAGAAGAAACTGAGATACACACTCGTGTGACGAAAGAACCTGACACTATCCTCAGTGGACAGAGTTACGAAATAAGACATATATACAGAATTTTAACAGCGTTCGAGCGAACAGGTTCAGATTTCAGCTCCGTTTCCTAAACGCAAAATTACTACTTTGATACGATTTGTTGATGCATCATTAGATAGTCAGAGTTGACAACCTCCTTATGTGGTAGACAGAGATATACATTACAGTGTTGCAGTTCCTGTGTTATTCCGAAATACGAAGCAATGTTCCTGCGGACATGCATATATGCACGCATTCCATGGATCTTACATTACGTCCGTCTTAATATGTTGCTGCTGAGAGACAACAACAGTTCATATATCACAGTTACATAGTTTACATATTAGCCTTATATACTAATTGTCCAAGCACGGCATTTGTGAATTCGTGTCACGGACATGGATTTACGTGTATATTATCTCTGGAATAACAAGAGAAGTGTAACATAGACTCTTTGGACTATCAATCAGTTTCCTGTTTAACAAATTACGGTATGACAAACTGCCTATTGGCTTCTGTCTCGGGTTCTTCGGCCGACGTTCATCTAATGATTTTTCTGACGTTTCGCCAGCACGAGTGGCTGGCATTGTCAGAGCTTCACCCTCCATTGCTGGTGGTGAACTGGAGCCGAGCACGCGGCCGCAGACTGTATGTGCCTGGCGCTCCAACGTCCGAGGGCTTCTCCGAGGTTATTTCCGGTGCGGTTCTCCTCTTGCTACCTGCGACGGTCGTTCGCTGCAGTGCGGGAAGCCAGGATCCGTTTACCTTAAGGCTTTCCTCTTTCTTGTTGAACTGTTCTCGTGTTTTTGTATTTCTACAGCTTCTCTGAACAAGCGCGTGTGATAATGCTTCTCTACAGCCAGAACTTCCGTGTCGGCGAATTTTATTACGTGGTCGGTCTCATTCAGTGCGTGCTCTGCCACGGCCGATTTCTCCACCTGCCCCAATCTGCAATGTCGCTTATGCTCTTTGATCCTGGTGTTAATCGATCGTCCAGTCATTCCGACATAAACTTTTCCGCATGTGCATGGTATACGGTATATTCCCGACATTGCATGTGGGTCTCTTTTGTCCTTCGCCGATCTGAGACACTCTTTGATCTTGCTTGTCGGTTTGAAAATCGTCTTTACGCCATGTTTGCGCAATATACACCCGATTCTGTCCGTATTACGGTATGTGACAATATGGTCAAATGTGACCAGAAAATTTCACCGCTTAGCATTCGACAGCTGTAATACTAACACATGATGACCTGTGTACTGTGAGGGAGATCAAATCTTATATCCTGTCGCAATCGCATAGACAATGTTATAATTAGATTTTAAATGTCCACGGGCTACTGTGTTTTCTGTATAAACATCAATTTTAACATCGTAGAGTACTTGTAACTAACACATACGTAATTTGATCAAGGTACATAATGTACATCAGCAAATCAGAGCCTCCCCCCAAAAATCGCTCTGAGCACTATGCGACTTAACTTCTGAGGTTATCAGTCGCCTAGAACTTAGGCCTAATTAAACCTAACTAACCTAAGGACATCACACACATCCATGCCCGAGGCAGGATTCAAACCTGCGACCGTAGCGGTCGCTCGTCTCCAGACTGCAGCGCCTAGAACCGCACAGCCACTCCGGCCGGCCCGAGCCTCCCCACCTCCCCCCCCTCCCCCCACCATACGTATGACGTATAGCATATTCATTCTTGTTCATGACGCTTCATAGTATTACGACAGATACTGAACATGATGAGACAATGTCAAAATGTTTAATCTTATGAGCATCATCTGCTACTATGGAGTTCTTGTCGTTATTTGGGCGAGTTTTCTTTCAGTACATCAAATGGAAATACTGCTCAATTTTTGGAACATTTCCTTGCACCCGTCCACCTTGGTTTGTATATGTGAGTTTGCGGGACTGTGACCTTCCAGGGAGTGTTTCTGAAATTTAGACTTCTTAATATGTCGTTTTAACGCTTTTATGAGCATTTTTAAAGGGTGACTACAGTGTTTATCTTACATCGCTTCAATCGCAAGCAAAAAGTTATATCGTACCACAACTCAGAATCTGCGGCTCTGGCATTTTTTCTGTTTTTTATTTCATCAGCGGTACCGCTCGGCGTACTGGTGTCCACCGACACAAAATCAAGCGCTGATGTACGTATACACAGACGGAAAAAACCCCGCAACACCAAGAAAGAGATGTGCGACATCAAAGAAAGTTAGCAGGCGTGCTTCTAAATCTGAAATATGCTATCTATTAAAATTTCGCATCATTCGCATAAGAGTGGCGCTAGTGGCGTCACTATGAGGATTCGAGTCCGGTTTGCTTTAAATACACGCTGTACCGGTCGTAAACGTCAGTTATCTTTGAGATTGGGCTTCGTGAGTTGATATTAGTCAAGAATACCTTTAACCCTTCTAATACCGAGTATTTTTTGTTACAGTCTTTAGTGACCCCAACGGAATTTATTTTTTACTAAGGATATAGTTTTAATAATGGTAGAATAAAACCACATTCCTTATGTTTCTCACAATCTAAAACATGATGTCTGTGACATAACATTAAATTAAAATGAAAATTTTTTAATTATTTATTTCTATAAAATTTACAAACAAATCTCATGAAACTACAAACATTTTTGATTAAATTCCGAATTGACATTTATGACGCATTACACTTACAACAATAATTTGCAGAGTGGTTTTTACACACAGAACATCCGCATTTTGAACATTTATCGGTGAATTTTCTATCCTCAGACCTTTTACAAAACAGACACCTACCTCGTTTCTTTGTCTGTACTGTTGATGGAAGCGCTGGGGAAATAATTTTGTCTGGCTTTCTTCCGACGAGCTGCTTTCCTAATTCTATGAGAAATGCCCATCTTTTGTAGTTGGTCCTTTCTGCCCAGTCTGGTGTAAGATGTAACCATATGATAAATGCATATCAATCATGTTGTAAAATAATACCATTGGCCTCCTTCTGCTCATCCCCTTTGTAGTCTACATTCTAACCAGCTTGTCCATGGTATCTACTCCCGATTTTGTGTTGTTATAATCCAGAATCATTACTGGCTTGCATTCTTCATGATGTTCCACTTTCTTCCTTGAATACATTGTACTGAGCAAAGTTACAACTTTTCCCTTTTTCGGACAATATGAAACAACTGAAGCATGCTCTTGGAATCCAAAAAATAGATCAATATTTGACTCGACCTTTGGTCTGAGTGAAAACTTGTGGTAGTCCTCTTTTATTTTTCCTAATTGTTCCTAAGAGCGTGAGACTGATTTTCAGAGGTTCTCTCGCCAAACTAAGGCTAGTGAAAAAATTGTCAGTTGTTACATTTCTGCCACTGTTTTCTAAGCCTTTCACCATATCTAAATCAACTCTCCTGTCTTGACCAACTTCATGAGATTCATTTTCTTGTCGACCAGTGTAAATTTGGAGATTGAGAACGTAAGACGTTGCACTGTCACATACAGCACATAATTTCAATCCATATTTTCCTGGTTTTGAAGGATTATATTGCCGAAATTGATATCTACCACAAAATTCCACAAGTTGTTCATCAACTGTTACGTTGCTGTGGGGAACATATGCTTCTTGCAATGTGTGTACCCACATTTCAAATATTTCTCTAATGGGAGCCAACTTGTCAGGAGCACGGTTGTGAGGTCTCACATCTGCGTCATCAAATCGGATGCACCTTGAAATTTCGTAAAGCGATTTCTAGCCACTGCATCACTAAAAATGGGTCTACCATCCTCTTTGTTGCACAGATGTGTAAGTGCTTCATTATGGGCCTTGTAAGCACCTGCTAGGAACAAGACACCGATAAAGCACTTCATTTCAATGGCATCTACTGGTTTCCATTTACTTCCGTAAACAAGACTACCCTCTTTGTTAGTCCACATAAAAAATGTTTCTCCTAACAAGGGAACCTCCCCATCGCGCCCTCCTCAGATTTAGTTATAAGTTGGCACAGTGGATAGGCCTTGGAAAACTGTACACAGATCAATGGAGAAAAAAGGAATAAGTTGTGTGGAACCGTGAAAAAAATTAGTAAACATACAAACTGAGTAGTCCATATGCAAGATAAGCAATATCAAGGAGAATATGAGCTCAGGAGCGCCGTGGTCCCGTGGTTAGCGTGAGTAACTGCGGCACGAGAGGGCTTGGGTTCAAGTCTTCCCTCGACTGAAAATTCTACTTACTTTATTTTCGCAAAATTACGATCTGTCCGTTCGTTCATTGACGTCTCTGTTCACTGCAATAAGTTTAGTGTCTGTGTTTTGCGACCGCACCGCAAAACCGTGCGACTAGTAGACGAATGGACGTGCCTCTCCAATGGGAACCGAAAACATTTGATCGCAAGGTCATAGGTCAACCGATTCCTCCATGGGAAAACACGTCTGATATATTCTATACGACACTGGTGACGGCGTGTGCGTCACATGACAGGAATATGTTGTCGACCCACCTAATTGTACACTTGGCGAATGGGTAAAAAGATTCTTCTACCTTGCCCGATTTAGGTTTTCTTGTGGATGTGATAATCACTCCCAAAAAGCTAATGAAAACATAAGAGTTTGTCACATAAACTGAAAATAAAAAATTAAACTTTTCACTCGAGGGAAGACTTAAACCTAGGACCTCTCGTTCCGTAGCTGCTCTCGCTAACCACGGGACCACGGCGCTGCTTGACTCCCAGTGTCCTTGATGTTGTCTATCCTCGCATAGACTACTCAGTTTGTATATTTTGCTTATTTTTTCATAGTTCCACACAACTTCTTCCTGTTTTCTCGATCGATCTGTGTTCAGTTTTTCAAGGCCTATCCACTGTGCCAACGTATAATTAAATCTTAGGGGGGTGGGATGAGGAGGTTCCCTTGTAAGAAACATCTGCAAAGCTGATTCTATGGAGTCTACATTTTTCACTGCGAATTTTGTTGGGCCTGGCTTAGCTCGCATTAGGTTCCAGCTCTCTTCTCCTCCACAAGCTCTTCTCAGCTCGTGTTTGTGCCACAATTCTTCTTTGTTTTTAGACCTACACAAAAAAAACTAAGGGTATATATTGACTCTAGACCCTAATGCACATTTACAAAAACGTATTGTGTACTTATATATAACAGATATATGTGTTACTTCCTGTTCAGGGTGGACATCTGCGCTGTCCAAATCTTCTTCTGAACTTCCGTCTGATTGAGGAATATTCTCTTCTAAGATGCCAATTTCTCCATCGTTGCATGATGCATCAGAATCTATATCGCTGATATCACTATTTGATTCTCCAGATAGAGGATTATCCTGCAGTAATATTTCAAGCACTTCGTCTTCGCAAAGGTGACGAGACATTTTCCGCTAAATGCAACACACACAATAGTAGTCTCCACTTGTATGGAACAAATAACTGTCGGCTTATAAAGTATTGGAAACAATCACACATTACAACAATATTTACAAGAATAAAACAAAGAAAATAAAGCAACAGTTACGGATTCAATGCAGCATTATTGGGTAATAATACCGCAAGAGAGAAATGGGGTCGCATTTAACCCCAATGGTATTCAGTGGTTCTCTCCTGATTTTCTTCAAAACTAAATATTTTCAAAAAGTTATATTAATATATTATGAACCCATTACTTAATTCAGGAAAAGTCCTAATTTTTCATAATTTTTTGGAATAGGAAACAAGGTATATTTTACAGAAAATTACGGCCTGGGGTCATTATAGACCCCACGGTATTAGGAGGGTTAAGGCGAAAAAGACGCCATTATGAAGACCTCGTTTAATTTGGACGAGGTCGTGTTAAAATGCTACGACTACCTGGATGTTCCTTCTGCGATAGTGCACAAAGACGTGGCAGGAATGTAGCCATTGTATATGATTGCTGGCAGCGATGGTTACGAGAGTGTATGGTCGCAAGAAGACCGGGCTGCCGTTGGCCATGTGTCATTACTGAGAGGGGAGACCATTATGTTCGGCGAAGGGCGCTGTCGCATCGTAACTACATCCGCAGCACCAATCTGAGAAGCAGTTGGTACCACAGTGACACAACGAACTGCTACAGATAGGTTACTTCAAGAACAACTCCAAGCCAGACGCCCTGTAGCTTATATACGAATATATGAAAGCAATTCATTGTGTATTAAATTATACATTCTGTACGTGCAACAAATTTATTGACCTTTAACGGTCGTGAGATTGATTGATGAACCCTTACATTAATATCAAGAGTATATGTGAACAACAAGTGACAAGACATATCTTTACAGTCAAACAGTCAAATATTTTGTATGACTCAGATACTTTTTAATGAATTGATTTTAAATCCACTTGATAAAATGTATCATTATGAGAAAAATGATAGTTCCTGATTACACGCCCAATAAATGTTCTCGCAGGAGAAAACTACACATCATTATAGTTTATGTCGCTTCTCATTACATAGTACAGAACGGTGACAGGTTGTCCCCGCCACAGGTGTCTCCAACAGATGGAGCCATCTATAAGTGGGGTGTCTGTGCAACTGAAACACCGTGCGATAAATAGGAGTGTTCGCCATTCAACATTTTAATAGTGTATGATTAGACCAAGGCTCGAATAGAGTTAGTAGGTTCACATGAAGGAAGCTTGCTGTAGCTGTGAACCTTTCCTACGATAGACTAGCGTGGAGAGCTGTAACAGATCAGTCTTCGGACAGAAGACCACAACGACAACAATGGTTCACTGTGGTAACGACGTAAATTAATTATCAAAGACTTTACGGTCTTTGTTCCTTTCGTTAAATAATGTAACATAGTTTTATGGTACGTAACACATTAGTTGCGCGATCTGACAGTGCTGACTTCGTAAAAACATGCGAGGAGACGGGAGTACGACTTGCAAAGTCATTTACAATATCTATTGAGCTAGGAAAAAAACAATGTGCCAGCTCCATGCTATTCTCATTTATGTCAACCAGACAATATCACTGTATACATGTGGTTTCTCAGTTACTATATACATTCATAATATATGTACAGTCTTGATATTAATACGTCTGTAAATTAATTTCATGATCATAAGAGGTAATAAACAAGCAAAATGTATAATGAAATGCACTGGTTTATTGTTTGTTTACCTGTAAACAGGTACATCTGATGATGAGGCTAGAATTCTAGAAATCGGTCATGGGGTAATACAGGGTGTCCCACTCAAACCTCCCTGATTACAAAGACGCAGAAAATAAACACAGTAGATACGACAATGAAAAATGCACCAAATTGTAGAGAATCTCAAAGAATTTATTTATTTATCATCAATACGCCTCTATATATGAACCATTTGTAGCACGAAGATCGAGTCTATATTGAATTTCTTCGCAAGTTCTTAGTAACATTTCCTGTGTTATTTTTGCAGTAGCATTAGTGATACGATGTTGCAACTTAGGAATATCGTCCACTTTGGTCGCATACACGCGGTCCTTCACGAATCCCCACATGAATAAATCAATCGGTGTAATGTTGGGTGAACGAGGTGGCTATGGCAATGGGTTCTCCGTATCCGATCCAACGGTTGGGAAATTTCCTATTCAGGAACTTGCGAACAGCCGTTGACCAATGCGGCGGAGCTGCACCTTGTTGAAAAACGGTGTTGGGTTGCAAGTCTTGTATCTGAGGGTACACAAACTGCTCCAACATGTCCAGATACACTGACCCATTCGCTGTTTGTTCCGCAAAGAAGAACGGCCCAACAATCCTGTCATGCATTAGCCATCACGAGACGTTTAGTTTAGAGCTATCACGAATATGTTCAATGAGAATGTGCGGATTTTGTGTACTCCAAATCCGAACATTATGGCTGTTAACAATTCCTGATCGATGAAAGGTTGCCTCATCTGAGAATAAACATTTTTCCAGGAAGCTGACATCCATATCAATACGCTGCAGCATATCCGCAGCAAATTTTTATCAGCGTGGTTTGTCGTTCGGCGTCAGATGTTGCAGAATTTGCATTTTGTAAGCACACATAAGAAGAGCTGGTGATCTACACGATGCAAAGTTAATGAAGGTACATCAAGTTGCCTAGATGCTTGACGAATTGACTTACGTGGTCTTCTGAGAAACGTTTGTCTGATGTCCTCCACTGTCTCTTCTGAAACTCCGTAACGTGCACCGCCAGAATGTTTCAGGACACTTCCTGTTGCCAGAAGCTTCCTATACCATTCCTTAATTGTTTTCGCCTCGGGTGGATCACATGCATACACACGACGACAATTTATTTGCACAGTAATCGGCGATTTTGTTTCTACAATTCACACTACTGCTTGCGCGCACTGCTGTGGAGTCTCCATTTTCACTTCATGTGACCATGCTGCACTCTGGCGACGATACTTGGCACTTCTGACACGGGAATATAAATTCTTTGAGGCACTTCTAACACGGGAATATAAATTCTTAGAGATTCTCTACTATATGGTGCACTTTTCATTTTCGTGTCTACTGTGGTTTTTCTCTCCTGAGTACTTGAAATCAGGTAGGTTTGAGTGGGACACCCTGTAAAATGAGAAACATTTAATTACACTCGTTGGTAATTTATTTTTTTCGAATGCAGGGTGAGCAAAATAAAACTGGCCCGGAAACTATTTCATCCACCTCTAGATAGACAATCCAAACATAATCCGCCCCGTCTGTGGACTATGTAAGCTGGTTTTCCTATCTAACGCTGCTCTAAGAGAAAAAAAAGGGAAAAAAACACTTCGAGAAGGAATTATTCGAGTGCAGCGGAAATCGGTTGACGTGATGTACATCCACAGGCAAACAAATCATTACAATTTCAGAGGAATTAGACGATTTATTCAAGCGAAAGAGCTTCACCTACTGAGTAAGTCGATAAAACGTTGGTCCACCTCTGGCCCTTATGCAAGTAGTTAATCGGATTAGCATTGATTGACGGAGTTGTTGGATGACCTCCAGATGGATAAGGTGCCATTTTCTGTCCAATTGGCGAGTTACATCGTCAAAATACAGAGCTGGTAGGAGGGTCCTACCCACAATGCTCCACGCGTTCTCAGTTGGGGTGAGATCCAGTGACGTTGCTGGAGAAGGTAGGGTTAGGCAAGCACCAAGATAAGCAGTAGAAACTTTCACCGTGTGCGAGCGGGCATTAGCTTGCTGATATGTAAGCGCAGAATGGCTAGCCGTAAAGGGCAACAGAACAGGGTGCAGAATATCGTCGACGTACTGCTGTGATGACAACCAAACAGGTCCTTCTATGAAATGGAATAGCACTCCAGACCATCACTCTTGTTTGTCGGGAAGTAAGGCGGGAGACTGTCAGATTGGTATCCAACTGCTGTCCAGGGCGTCTCCAGACACGTCTTCACTGGCCATTGGGACTCAATTCGAAGTTAGGCTATCACTCAAGAGAGTGAGTGAAATTACAGGCCGAAGACATGCCAAGAGAAGCCCTGTACAGCAGTGGGACACCAACCTGTCTGTTGTCCGCCATACAGCCCGACAACCAGGAATGATGGTGTGGAGTTCCATTTCATTTCATAGCAGGATCCCTTTGATTGTCATCCGCGTCACCCCTACAGAAGAACGGTACGTCAACGATATTCTACACCCCGTTTTGTTGCCTATCATGGCAAGCCATCCTGGGATTAAATTAGCAACGTTATGCTCGCCCGCACACCACTTATCATTGTGCTTGGCAAACTCTAGCTTGGCCTGGAAGGTCGCCGTATCTCTCCCCATTTGAGAATCTTAGGAGCAGCTCGGGAGTTCGATGATCTATCGCGGCAGTTGGAGAGAATTTGGCACCTTATCCTTCAGGAGCACATCCAAGAACTCTATCGGTCAATTCTAAACCGAATAACTATTTACATAAGGGCCACAGGTGAACCAACGTGTTATTGTTAGCTTGCTCAATTTGTGAAGTTCTTTCTCTTGAACAAATCATCCAATTTTTCTGAAACTGTATTTTTTTTGTCTGTACGTGTACGTTACACTATAGATTTCCGTCCCATTCGGATAATTCTTTATGGTGCTCTTTTGGTTTGTTTTAGAGTGTATTTTCCCGGCCAGTTTTATTTTCCCAGTCCTGTATATGGAGAATATTAGGAGGCGGTTTATCCTTGTTTGGGAAAAGTCTGTTATTACATCCGTTTGTTGGATGGTACCTGCCAACCATTCTTAGATTCAGTCACGTACTTGAAAAAATTCTCCATATGTTTCCACTCATACTGTTAACCAGTAAATCATAAAACCTCACAAGCACTTGATTAGAATTAACGACTGCTAATGTCACCCTCATATGCCCACAGCGACAACGACGACCATACAGCTGACTGTTTGCCAGAGGGTGACGTCACTGGCAGGGACTCACCTTGCGCACCAGCTCGCCCACCATGCCGTCCCAGCCGCCCTTCACGTCGGGGTTCTCCGCGCCGTACTTCCCGTCCTTGACGATGCGCAGCTCGTCTGAAACATAGGCCGAGCAGGTCATCAACCTCGAACTCAAGATACCTACGGCAATACTGGAGGAGGTTCCCAGAAAGTGATAACAAATTCACATTTGTACATGAAGTGAATATGCGACACATTTCCATCCACCACGAAGGAAGGTTACATGTTTCGAGGAAATATTGACGTACGTCAACGGACGGTTATTAACTGTGCTGTGCGAAGGGTAGCTGAAGAAAGATGGCGATGCCTTCGGTTGTATGCACCATAGCAAAAAAAGGCTCTAAATTATAAAAACAAATTTGTGTTTATGAAATGCTTGTCATCCTTTTCCTGTAACAGAACACTGAAAGTGGCCGCTTCCAAGCAGATATTCTCGCAGTGGGCAAAGTGTGGGTGCATTCTTGTTCGCAAGAAAGGAGGAGGCAATTCTTTTCAGTCAAAAAGAATGAGAGGCAATTCTTTACTGGCAAGGTCTGTTTAACTCTCTTCTAGCATATTAATAGGCAGATTTTGGAGCATCAGTGTTGTGCAGAACAATGGATGTGGCCGGTAAATGCAATATTCAAGAATGAATTGGAACTAGGAATAGTTTTTTAACAAAGTAGTGAGCTCTAGAGGTGAACATGTCGTCCGTGATAACGCTCATCCCCATTCGTCAAATGCATATGAGAAACTGAAATCCTGGAATTTGGAGCACCTACCTTAGAAGAGGGATGCCGTCATTTCGGATGCGTATGTGTTCAGATTCCAGATGGATATGTGAAAGGGGCGACTATTTGAGAATGATGTCGAGCAATATAACAACACGTTCTTGGTTGATGAAAGAACAGAAGGCATACAGGGTGTTTTTCTTAACTTGAAGCAACTAAATATCTCGAAAATGATACATCGTACCAGTAAAAATATTCCAAGTGAAAAGTTAATATCAGTAACGGGAGTAACTGTCTATGCTACATTTGGTCACCTTCTAACATCCCTTCTGTGTGGGAGAGGTCAGCTTTGTGTTTCCAAATGGGAGCCGCCCCAATTTTTACTGCATATTTGGATTCTACCCCAAAAAATATGTACGGTTTACTCAAACCATTGTTTTCGATTTGTGGCAGATGACACTGTTATTGACAAATATCAGGTGTGGCTGTTTGTGCAATTAAGAACCGAAGCATTTGATTCTACATTTCATTTACACTGTAAATGTAAGCCTCTGTGTTCTCACGGTTGCTTCTTAGGTTCGAAATTTACTTTGGTCTTGCAAATTTGATTGTACAGTACAATATGCTTAGCCGCTTCAGTGTTCGATTTGAACCCACTACGCCTAACGTGATTCAGGAGCAACGATGTGGGTGTAATGATTTTCTGTTTCCATCGGAATGCTTGATATTGGCGAGTCCCTTGCTTCTCACCATTGAGGGGCTCACTTGCAGTGATACTTGCATCTCAAATTTACCGTATTACAATGTTTGTGGTTTGCATTCTGTCGTTAACCACGAAGCGGCCAGTGCGGGATTTACAGCGGATGGATGGAAATACATAATGAAATCAGCCACTCTCATGGTGGGGTTCGAGGGCGTCACCGAAATGAAGCATTCCAGTGGTTTTGACACCGATCACACTCAACCCCGGAGGGAACAGAAAAACACGTTAGCATACAAGCACTTTATTTGCCATAAATGTCGACTTTTCGAAATATTTTTTGTATTGTACTATAGCATTTGCAACACTTAAGTAACGTTTGAACATCAGTACCAATCATAAAACGCAAAGGTTCACATTTACACTGCAAATGACAGGAAGCATCGAATGCGTCGGGTCTTAATTGCAAAAACAGGTACACTTGACATTTGTCGATTACGGTGCCATCTAGCACGAATGGGAAACAATGATTTGAGTAAACAGTACGTCTTTTAGGTGTAGAATCCGAATGTGCTATAGAAATTGAATGTTCGCACTTGAAAATATAAAGCTGACTCCGCCCACGGAGGAGGGGTGTTTAAGAGATGGCCAGTTCTAGCACAAACAGGTCCCCAGTGCTAATATTAACTTTTCACCGAGAATATTTTTTTTACGTAACATGCGTTGTCTTCGAGATATTTAGTTGTCTCAAGTAAAAACAAATTCCCTATATATTTGCCACACTTCAAAAATGAGGGTGATTGTATTGATAAAAGGCATAACACCAGTATTTGTTATTTAAATATAATATTCACAGTAACAAAGATTTTTCTTGCTTGTTGACAAACACTTCTAAATGCTACTAAAGCAGAAAAAACGTCGAACAATTTTTGTTTAAATGGAAAATATTTGTACCATTAAGAACAGTAATAACGTAAATCCAGTTGTTAAGTATTGTGATGTTTGCAAAATTATTTATGATCTGTATCTATTTGGGACACTATTCGCCATATTCGTCAAACGATTTGCAGACAATATGTGTCATTCGTCTGTCAACAGACTTTACAGGTTCCCAATGGATTGGCGTGGTTGCACCTTTTAAAAATGACGTCTCTAAGAAAATCCTACATGTATTCTGATAGAAATAATATAAAGAAGTAAATAACTCCACTCCTACGATACCCTCACATTCCAGACACTCAGGAATGAGGGCATTATGTGGGGAAGGCAGAACGTCAGGGTCAACCGTGATCAAGTTGGTATACTTCACGTCCTCCCTCATCCTTCTCTGATAATAGGCTGTGCCGATTCTTCACTGATCATCATACTAACCCGATTATAATTCATTTTTTGTGAAAATTATCATGTTATAGTAAGTCTGAGTTACAGTAAGGTCTGTCAGTAAAAAATCATCCTCACTCCTACTGGGGTCAATTATGCTATTTACAGCATACCTAAAATCTTCTGCGGCAGTGAAATATCAGGTATGGCACATATTCCTGAACATACTGTACATGACGTAGGATGCAATGGTCGTGGAATCTAGCGAAATCACGGGTGTCTGAAGCGTCAGCATGATCTGAAACCATTTGCGTGAGCTCATTCTTTTATGTCACTCATGTTCAGAAATAACATAAAACTTTGAATGACTAGAGATAGGACTTTCATTTTCTCAGGACACGTACATTAGTATATTCAGCAGAAATGATTAACATTTCAGTCTCATTGGTTCAGCATGTTTCCTGTTGTCTAGTAGGCGCAGAATCCGCCATGGGCCCTGACAACTTGTTCCGTACGTGATGGCATCAATGCGTATAAGGCGCGAATGGCGCCCTGTGGTATAGCCATCCACGCCGCATCCACCTGGTTCCAAAGTTGATCTTTGGTGGTTGGCACTGGGTCACAGCGCTGCCCCAGTCGTCTCACCATATCCCACACATTTTCAATTGGCGACACGTGTGGTGATCTGGGTGGCCAGGGTAAAAGGCTGACACCCTGTGACACCAAGAAGGCACGTGTTCGTGCAGCAACATGTGGTAGTACATTGTCTTGCTGAAAAATGGTGTCCGAGGCGTTATCCAGAAAAGGGAAGTCATTCACTGGTCACAGTGCCCTGGACACGCACCAGATGTGATTTGTGGTTGTACCCAATAGCACCGTGCCACACCACAAAGCAATGAGTTGGCACTGTATGTCTTGTGCAAATGCAGTCACTGTGATGCCACTCCCTCTGTCCACGATGAGCCAAAATGCAGCCATCCTTTTCAAACAAGCAGAACCTGGATTCGTTCGAAAACACTACCTGATGCCATTCCTGTCCCCAGTGACGTCGTTCCGTACACCATGTTTCTGCACATTCGTCAAAGGTTGGCATGTAACCCATGCCGTAATGAACTGCAATGGGCTCTGACTCCTGATAGTGCACGATGTGTTACACTATTCCACTGTTCTGCGGAGCCGAGGAAAGCGCAGATCTGTCCTGCAATGCCATTCGGATGAGGTGTCGATCTTCTCGGGGGACGGGCTGGCTGGTGCGACCTGACCCATCTCGTCTTGTTCTAGGCCTTTCATCAACCATTCGGCAGACACTCGTTACACTGTCGAAACACATCGTCCCACAGCAATTTCCGATGGCTGCAGCACACTTTCCCATGCGGCAATAATGCGCCCTCTTTCAAATTCACTGATTGGACGGTACGGTTCTCGCATACGTCTACGAGGCATCCTGCACGTCTGCTCAAGTCACACTGATCCATTTCCTTCGGTTTATATCGCAAACGAGAGCCGCAGGCACGTTTTACCGGTAGGTGGTGTTGCGCTGCGATATCAGCGTTGACCTTGAACCCGGAAGCCAACATGGTTCAAATGCTAATTTCTGCAGAACATATTAATGTACACGTCCTGCGAATATGAAGTTCCTATTTCTAGTCGTTCAATGTGTTCTGTTTTTTTTCTGAACATGAGTGTATAAACACACTGCCTCTTTCCACGCTATGTTTTACACAACATCTAAATGGCACGAACAACTGCTTCTGTGGCTGCAATAGCTTTCTACAGCCGTGAAATCACTCTTCTATCTGTTCAGTTTCACACCTATTTGAGGTGGAACTGTAAACCAACTCCAGCCTATCATACGCTGA
Source organism: Schistocerca serialis cubense (assembly GCF_023864345.2). NCBI lineage: Eukaryota > Metazoa > Arthropoda > Insecta > Orthoptera > Acrididae > Schistocerca > Schistocerca serialis. The sequence continues at coordinate 647,096,641 of NC_064642.1, read as the reverse complement.
TTCGGAGCCATAATGAGCCCGAAGGTACCTTTTAGCCGTCAATGGAAGTACATGCAGTAAGAAACAATTTCGTACTTCAGACGAGTGCTGCCGTGTTTGAGTTTCCCTACATCGCTCACTACTGAATGACTGCGACAGTTTTCTCAGGTAAGTTAGCTTCCTTAGCCCTGTTTTTCTATTCACACTAGCAACCACCGACGTGACGATACCCACTCATTCGGAAACGCAAGTATCACTGTCGCTTTTGTACTGACGTTGTTTATACACAATATTTCAATTACAACTCGCGCTAAGGTGTTGATAGATGTAGTCATTTAAGAGCACGAGACGACTAAGAGTACGTGAATGTTTGGCTCAAGCTTTTATCCCAAAAATACGATTTACATTTTTTTTCTTTTCCATGTACGTTTCATCACGGAAAAGTTGACAGACTGCCACAGGCAGACAAATTTACAGTTACATTCATCACTTGTCTCGGAAATTATGCTTTTTTCATGCAAGTTAACAACTCTTAACTATGTGGTGTTCTCTTTATAAGGAAACTCAGTGGTTCCCTCGTAGGGTGGTGGGTGCTGATTGGAATGTGTTTATATATGAGCTAAAGACGGCGACCAGGATCGAGTTTGAGATCAAGTAGCATTCTTTTCGCCATGGTTTCAAGACTGTTCTCCACCACCTTCTCCATAACAGTAGCTAATATATTTGCTTTCGAGCGCAAAAAAAAAAAACAATGTCTAATTCAGTTTCGAGCACGTATTAACCGCTACACCATCAGCTGATACAACACTTCAGTTCACCGCTTCTAGCCGATTTTTTGTGCCGAACACCACAATGTTAGGCAGTATCACCTTTACTTGATAAGTTACTCAGCGTCCACTTGAACGCTAACATATTCCTCTAACATAAGAGACTGACTTCAAAGGCAGAAGAAAGGGAAGGATGAAGTTAAAGTTACAGCTGCCATTCTACAAGTAGAGAGTACAAGCGACTGTAAATATTGTGGAGAGTAATTACTGCCTGAAAGCTTTATGTTATGCACTTATAATGAAACTCTCGTCTTGACCACAAAATATTAATTTTATTTCTTCTTTGCGCGTTTGGCATTTCACCACTGTCAGAGGAACAGAACACCATTGATACAAAGTAGGGGGTCCAACTTAATCTTACTAAGCATAAGTGGAAGCTGACTTACGCTTAACAAGAATAAGTTGTTCAGTTGTACACGACATTTCGTGTCAGCAGTGTTCTGTTTCCTTGAGAACGGCAGTATGCTGATATGCGTAAGGAAGAAACAAAATAAATAATTTTTGGCCAGGGCGAGAGTTTCATTCTAATTATTACTGCTTTTCAAAATTTGCCCACGTAGAATTCTTGAAATCATTATTTGGTCAAACGGCCTTATATGACATATGTTGTTTGTATTGTACATCTTGTGTTCCTAACCGATTCGAGTTCTTTAAAATATTAGTGAAGTGTGTATGTTCTTCTTTTACCTCTGTATTTTGCTTTTTCTCTCTGTTAACGTTATCTATCTTGGAACGTAATGACTTAGTGTGTACGGATGTAACGTAATGTGTTATGTAAAAATTTATAGTATTATTTATTGTGTAATTTTATTTCTATATATGTATGTAATTTCACTGTAATTTTAGGAGCTTCCGCCCGTTACGAAAGTTAACATCTGTGAGCGATGTTACGAAGAGACAGTTGAGGAGCGATGGTACCTTATGTGCAGCGGCAACTGTGAGTGGAGTTGAATACCACGAACAAAATGGATGGTTGTCATTACCGGCAATAAACTGTGTATTGTCTGGTAGGGTATGAAGTATCACAGTTTACATGAGGGCCGTGTTTCTGAAGAGATTAATTTTGGTGATGTGCAAACAAATGGGCGGTCTGCGCAACAGGGTCGACATTCGACCAGCCGTACACGGCTGCTTCTGAAAATTAATGTTCTTAAAGTTAAATTAACCCGACTAGCTTCGTTCCGTTATGTCTACAGAAAGAGGGAAAGTTTATTATGATGAAATTTGATTTACTAGCGATCAATGAGATAACGGAGAGTAAGCACCAGAGATATTACAGCAGTCGTCTCAGGTAAGAAGTTGCAGCACACGCTTCTCTACAATCACATTGTCGACTGTTGATTGACATTTCGTTGCTGCGGGATGTCAGTACGAATTCTCTTCGATAAATATTATTAAATTGCGTTACACAGTTTCCACTCAGTTTTCGATTTACGTTCTAACAGTTCTCTTCTAATAACACCTCAAATTAAAATTACATTCTGTACTGCAAAATGCTATTTCAAATGCCACCACTTTACTTGGGGTTGTCCCATAACAACGCGCGTTGACAGATCGGTTTATGCTGAAGGCAATAGTTTCCTATTACTTATTTTGTTAATTAGTGGTTGTTTCAAAGCCACAGTTTAGCTAAAAATATTTTGAAGACACTGGCGATCAAGATTATATTATTTTGCTCTCTTAAAAATGTAAATACAGGTTATAGCAGATAATACTCTTGAATCAACAGAGGCATTTATAGTCCGTTAACAACGACTTGAATTTAAAACCGTTTACAGGCACATTATTTAAAGCTAGGCCGTCACTCATTGCTCGGTACTAATATTAATGTTAGTCAGGATCATTTCCTTGTTTGTTGATCGCTCTGCTTAATAAATAATGTTTCTCAACGAGGTTATTTTGAATACTAAGAGAACACAGATGCTAACAGTAATAAGCCAACAAGCATCATATTTGCTATTTTTGTGAAAGACATTTTCGTATAACAAAACTGCGCTGTCTACCCATATATCCACCTTCATTAGAAGACAGTAATCGAAGTTATTTATTATGACAGCAGCAGTTAGACAAATAATATTTGTGCCTATTTTATCTGTTTAAGTGTTCACCTATATGTATATATTTTGTATGTGACTGAAGTGTACTTGTGTTCCGTATCTGCGATCTCAGTCAATCTTTGTTAGGCACAGATTCTACCTAACAGAAAATGCCAGACACATAATCGTTTTGGATAGAAACAGTCTGCTTAGGGGTTGGACTAAATGTACAGCGATGTGTTGCTTTAATCACAACAGTTTACGAGGTGTTTTGGTGAACGCTTTGCTACAGAACCTTTACGTGTTATGTGCAGTAATGCACTTTCAAAATTTAAAAGCTAATTGTCAGGATGGGGGAAAAGTATCAGCGGCGTATCTGCTTGTAAGGCAATGTGAAAATCCTTATACGGCACTTACTGTATCTGACTGACCGTCCCTTCAACTTTTCATAAAACAGTCTTAACCGAACAGTAGCGGCAATAGGAGTCAAAGTAAAGAAGAAGTTAACACGTTTTAAGTCCGTCATCTTCTTCCATCAGCAAGACTTGATACGTAGTCGGAACACTGGAGATGTACTCTAGAATATGCTGCACCAGGAATGTAGTATATGCATACCTTTACGGATGCACTAGACATTACCATAATTCTTCCAACAAGCTTGTCAGTCTTTCCTAGTCTTACTAATTACTTTACATGGGCGGCCAATTTTAGAACAGTTCGTCGAAACAGGCAGTACCGACGTCAAAAGAGATTGTAGAACTGACCTTCTGTATAGCGTTTATTTAAGGAAAAATGGTTGAGAAATGATTTAGCTACAGTCCGCCTCCTAGGAGTATTAATGCTACAAGGCCAAAAGGGGAACTGTTTTGATTGGAAGGTATGAAAAGAGGTACTTGTGTTAGTAAACATCTGAGGACTGGTCGTCGGTCCTACTCCGCTTCAGAGTGTGGAAGACTCTTTCTGGAAACAGCCTAAGATACACATTCCGGAAACATCTCTTTCTGTTTTTGCAAAAAATTCCCAAGCAACTGAGCCTTTCGGCATTTTGATCCAGGCGGCAAACAGAAAGCTCATTCTCTATAGCGTGAACACACTATTAATAAATACGGACGAAGAACTGAACTAAAAGCTACTGCAAATATCGGAACGATAGTACAAGTATTACTGGCGACAGGGTGCTACATGTGTACGAACTTGGTTACACTGTTACGGATTGTTTACAATATTGCTTTGCGATTGGCTTAACTTCCAAAGTTGAGTACCAATGTACCAATCTGAGTAGTATTTATTCATACCCATGAAATATTACACAAACTACTTTCCACAGATTATGAAATGTAAACAGCATTGTATGCACTGGACAGAGCGACGGGGTGCAGCGATTAGTAAACTGGTCTATCCAGATTTAGGTTTACCGCGATTTCCCTAAATCGCTTCAGGAAAATGCCCGGATGATTCCTTTGAAAAGGACACGGAGCGATTTCCTTACCTGTCTTTGACACATTCCGAGCCTGTGCTCCGTCTTTTATAACTTCAATATCAAAGGGGCGTTAAACCCAATCTTCGTTCCATCCCCTTGTACGTATGTACCCGGTGATGTAATTTTATGTAAAAAATGTTACCTCTGACACAAATAAACTGACGAATAAGTGTTTACGAGCTAGATTCAAATGATTTTTAATTTGTGAACATTATCACACATTTTCTATAAAACTGAATCCAAACTGTAGCTAAAACGTGGTCAGGTTCCTTTTTTTCTTCATAAACACTTAAGGCAGCCATTACACTCGCCATTGCTCCTCAGCTAGGGCTACAAACGTCCAGATTTCCCAGGATTGGTCCTAAATGATCTTTACAACTTTGATCACGTATATTTCAGAAATGGGAATAAGTGGAAAATGCAGTTTGCGGCATAATGTTCACGCATACTTAAAGCTATTTTTTTTCCTTATTTTCCCACGCTACCTATTGACTGGCCATCCCCCAGAAATTGGAACTCTGTGGAATTTTTGGTACAGATCAAATCTGAAACCCCGCTCCTGCGAAACCCCGTTACACTTTTTTCTTTAGGCGGGACCCGCAGGAATTGTTTGCTCTCATCAGAGGAGCAACAGCACACATTAATGGGGACATGCTAGACTGGACATGGAACTGGAATATCGCTTATGTATCTTGTGTGCTAAAGATGGCGTGCACATTTAAGGTGACCATACTTCCGTCCTCCTCCCCTTCCTTTTCGTGACGGTCAGGATTTTTCTAGCTTTGTCTCGAATTTTTTTAAAGTCATTCAGGGGAGTAATTTGTCCCGGACTTAACAATTATGAAACAAGTTATCCCGAATTAAATGTTCTTTTCACATATGTCTGTATGCTGGTACTGAAAGGGTATTTTCCAAAACAAGTAACATGTGGGGCAGTGACAAAGCACAGTTTATTCGAGAAACTACGAGGGCAGTGTTAGTGGCTAGAGTGAGTTCTGATGAAACTTGAGCTGAATGTTTTCATATGTTGTTGGAGAATACAGACATGCTGAAGAAAACTTACAGCACTGGTAAATACTGTATGTCTGCTCGCATTCCTTCACCTTAGGAGATAGTAATAAGAAATAAGTTAATGTACTTTTTGTAACACATTAAAGCGATATTTTACATTTATTACATTTAATTAAGACTTGCTTTTGCAATATCAGAATTTTGTAATGTGTCCCGAATTTGGGAAAAGAAAATATGCTCACCTGAACACAATGAAATCTGTCAAGCGGTTACTAGAGCCGTAGGTGTGTATGAAATGTATGCCGCAAACCGCACATTGCTATCTCTCCTCATTTCTGAAATACGTGTCATCAAAGTTGTAAAGATTATCTTGGAGCACCCTGCATTCTTTATAATTCTTTGTGGAGGCAATGAGAAGTCACCGACAATCGGTGACCGCATGCACCTTGCCGCAGTGGCCGATACACATTGGGGGGGGGGGGGGGGGGGGGGGGAATCACGGGGCGCCCCGCTAACACCCCTCCCCCCCCCCCCTCCCCTTGCGGCGCCGCATTGCCACCCACAACGTCCCCTCCAATCATCGTGCACGCTATTCGTTCGTTTCTTTCGTGAGTCGACTCGACTGAATCGAGTTATCCGGTAGTAGTACTTTCCTATTTAGCACGCTCGTCCGCGTCATCGTATTTTATACGTTTCTGTCTGGGATATAGATAGCTAGCTAACACATTCCTACGAGGAAAGTCTCGGCCATTCTAGTGATCTCGATGTGTTATTCTGTCTTGCATTTGTTCCAGCAAAGTCGCGAAGATTCTACTGTTTTCTTGTACAGAGAACCTTCGATACGAAGCGTTATAAATACGGAATATCCGCCGAATATGACTTGATTATTTTTTCATTCTATGTAGGCTTTCACTGCCGGCGTCTTTATCAGTAAACTCTTCCGGGCTAAGTTGCCGTGGTCGATCTGTAGAACTTCTTCTCCCTGACGTTTCGTTCTCAACTTCGGAGAACGTCTTCCGAGGTGAGTCGACGACTGGCTGCTAGGAGTTTTTTTTTTTTTTTTTTCCTTTATTGAATTTCAATTCCCCCCAAAGGGGGGCGGGCTGGCAGCAGCTTAGGACGCCGCTCTGCAGCCTACAGAGTTTCTGACAAAGAGCAGGAGAATAAATAATAATAAAAAACAGGCGATAAAATCGGGGACTTAGTGAGTAACAAGGTGAAAAGAAAATGGGGAAATTAAACAAGCAACAGAGGGATGATGAAGCGAATAAAAATACATACGGAGCAGACAGGGAAAACAATAGACAGTTAAAAAAAACACGGCGACAGTCTGGATTCTGTTCGCAAAGTATATAAAATTCACACCCAGCGACAGCATGGTTTCTGTTCGCAACACAACACTGAATAGGCACTAGAACACAGCACGAAAAAGTCGGCAAAGGTGACACCACAGTCGAGAGCAGGTGGGGGGAAACTGGACAGGAGATGGGAAAACAAAAGGGGGGAAAGGAGAGTAAAAGCGAAGGGGGGGGGGGGGGAACCGGGAAAGGAGCTGATGGAGGATGAGGACCCATAAGAGGGGTAGGGGGCAGACGCGACAGGGAGGGGGGTAGGTAGAGGAGGGGAATACAAAAGGACTGGGGGGGAGAAGGGAGGTAGGGAGAGCCGTAGTGGGGAGGAAACAGGACGGAAGGGGGGGGGAAGAGGGAGCCCAGGGAAAGGACAGAGGAAAGGAGGGGGAGGGAGGATCAGAGTTGATAGGAAGGATAAATGGAGGGAGAGAGGGCATCATCCGGTTATACGGATGATGGTTATACGAAAAACGAGATTAACCGAGCACTTCACCCAAATAGAAAAATGCCTAAAAGTAGGAGACAGCAACAACCATCAGCTGGAAAAGTATTTCTTCCGTTCATCCATAATATCACGGATCGCATTGGAAAAGTACTAGCCAAGTTTCAGGTAGAGACCATTTTTAGACCTACTAAGAAAATTAGTGAATGCCTAAGATCAACAAAAGATGCTCGTGTCACCCCCTAGCCACCCCAGGGGTATATAAAATTCCGTGTAGTTGTGGCAGGGTTTACATAGGAACTACAAAAAGAAGCATCAATACACGGTTGACGGACCACAAAAGAAACTGTCGCTTGGGACATATCGACAAATCGGCAGTAGCGGAACATGTTTTTGAGGATGGAGATCACGAAATAAAATTTGGTGAAACAAGCGTGCTAGCGAGGACGTCGCACTATTATTCACGTATGTATAGAGAGGCAATTGAAATCCACAAACATCAATACAATTTTAATCGTAAAGAAGAAGGATTAAAATTGGATAAGATATGGCGGTCGACGTTGCATCAATCATGTGACAATCGATTGCCTACAATGGAGAGAACAGACGATAGCCAGAGATAGCTGCGCATCGACGCCACGTGACGTGTGGTGGCGCCCCCTACGATCTCTATATAAGCGGCGGCCTCAGCTCCTATCTACTGCCTCACCAACACAGTTAGACCGCAATAGACCGGTGATGCTGTATTGTAACATATCACCCCGGACTACAAGTCCATTAAAAAAAAAAAAAAAATCCTAGCAGCCAGTCGTCGACTCACCTCGGAAGATGTTCTCCGTAGTTGAGAACGAAACGTCAGGGAGAAGAAGTTCTACAGATCGACCACGGCAACTTAGCCCGGAAGAGTTTACTGATAAATATTGATTATTTTTTATTACGGTAAAAGTGAGGGTTGCGAAAGATATCTTTAGCGCTCCCTCCTTGAGGTTTTTCTGTATTCGCCACTGATTCGACGCCGCCTCGCCTGCCAGACAGCTGGATATTCTAACTGTCATTTGCCTTCTACTCACTGAGCTGCGTTAAAACTGACTTTCTTTACGTTAATATAGCTTACTGCAGATGAGCACAACGTTTGAGCGTAAACGTCTCTGTAATGTGCTTTCACAAATGCGATTTATTCTCGTGTGTAATTTATATCTGCTGACAGGTAGGAGGCGCGCATCCGCTGGCGTCATCAGCAAGATATGGAACATTCCACGCAGTACATCGTGAGCACCGGTCAACGTATCGTCAACGGACTGTATGCGTCCGGGAAAATAATCCGATTTGATGTCCGGGGTTTTTGAAGTCGGCAATGTTAATGATGGGAGGCCTAATTCAGCTATACATCAGCATAATTAGTTACGCGTTAATGGCACCTGGAACAATTTATTCCACAACAGTATATAATCAGTTCTAAATGACGAAAAGAAAAAGTACTCCATTCGGTACATTACTGAATGAACATGTATTATTCTTATTTTAAGTTTGGCATACCCACTGAGATATGTCTTCACTTACCCAAGAGGTTGGGCTACCCTCTGGCGGTATAATGTGCAGTGCTTATAAAATCTTCTGCAGGCTGGTTTGACTCAGAAGAATAAATGGAGAGCTGAGTCTGTTGAAAAGCTTAAAACTGGCTTCGGTTGAAAGAATGAATATATGGTTCAACCGACACTTGAAAAGAAAGAACGAATAATGCTGTCCAACTAATAATGCTGTCAATATACGATGCTACAACAGTGCAGAATGTTTCACTCGGTTGCTCCAACAGACTGATTTAACTCGAAAAAATAAATGAATAACTAAAATAACAACCAGCTGACTCGATTGTTTTCATTGGGTAACTCCCACAAAGTAGTTTCACTCGGAAGAATGAATGAATAGTTCAACCGATACGGAAAACTACAACTGAATAAGTCGATTGTTTTCTAACAACCGAAAGAATCCATTGTTTCCATTCGGTTATTCCCGTTATCAATGATGCTGTGAGGGCGGGTCGTGAGATGTGCCTGGGCATGTCAGTGGGTGAAAGAATGCCTCATGAAAGAGAAGGGTTTCACTTTCTAGACCTGGTCTGGCGTACAAGTTTATTATGGCCGTACGTTTTACTACTATTTCTGCTCTGGATGCACCGTTACTTTCAGTTGGTGATGACAGTAAACACTCTAGCAGTCGTCACAGCATTATCCTGCTGAAATGTATGGTTTCGCAGGGATCGAATGAAGGGTAGAGCCACGGGTCGTAACACATCTGAAATGTAACGTCCACTGTTCACCATCACGCCGGGTGATACCCCAGTATGGCGATGACGAATACACCCTTCCAACGTGTGTTCACCGCGATGTCGCCAAACACGGATGCGACCATCATGATGCTGTAAACAGAACCTGGATTCATCCAAAAAAAATGACGTTATGCCATTCGTGCACCCAGTTTCGTCGTTGAGTACACCATCGCAGGCGTTCCTGACTGTGATGCAGCGTGAAGGGTAACCGCAGCCATGGTCTCCGAGCTGATAGTCCATGCTGCTGCAAACGTCATCGAGCTGTTCGTGCAGATGGTTGTTGTCTTGCAAACGTCCCCATCTGTTGACTCAGGGATCTAGACGTGGCTGCACGATCCGTTACATCCATGCGGATAAGATGCCTGTCATCTCGAGTGCCAGTGATACGAGGCCGTTGGGATCCAGCACGGTGTTCCGTATTATCCTCCTGAACCCACCGATTCCATATTCTGCTAACAGTCATTGGATGTCGACCAACGCGAGCAGCAATGTCGCGATACGATAATCCGCAATCGCGATAGGCTGCAATCCGACCTTTATCAAAGTCGGAAACGTGATGGTACGAATTTCTCCTCCTTACACGAGACATCACAACAACGTTTCACCGGGCAACGCCGGTCAGCTGCTGTTTGTGTTTGAGAAATCGGTTGGAAACTTTTCTCATGTCAGCACGTTGTAGATGTCGCCATCCTTGTGTGAATGCTCTGAAAAGCTAATCATTTGCATATGACAGCATCTTCTTCCTGTCGGTTAAATTTCGCGTCTGTAGCACGTCATCTTCGTGGTGTAGCAATTTTAGTGGCCGGTAGTGTATATTGTACAGTATCTATAAAGAAGAGCCACTAGACAATTCAGGTAATTTTAGAACAACATATCTTTAAAATGGAGAGTGACTGAATACTCCAGTTTTATTTCCAACTTTGTTGTAAGGGGAGCCGGAGGTGCCTAAGCTGCCCATGTTAAAATCACTAAGTTTGAGGAACATTTATGGATAAACTGCCAAATAGAAAAATTTGAATTTTTTTTACATATAGAGTGGTTTAGTATTGCAGTTATGACAGAGGGATTTTGGAGTATCTTTTCTAGTTTCCTTCCAATTATCTTTTTTATTAATGATCCAATTTTTTTTTTACAAATAATTGCTTTATAATTAAACTGAAATGAAACTACTGAACATATTGCCAAATGGTTGTGTTACAATGTAAGTTTGACAACTAGGAGTGCTGTATAAAAATTTCATCTCTCTAGCTTGAGTGGATTTTGAGAAAATGTTCCTTATATTCGAAAAATTCTAATTTACGGGAAATGGCTATCAAAGTTTCTCAATACATTCCTGCACTATAGGATGGATTATCAGGGTCTTCTTCTTCATCCTCCAAAAGCTTCCTCTTCTGTCTTCTTTTCTGGCCTGTTGTTCCATCATACTTCATATGCCTTTCTCTTCGTTCTGCTCCTCTTATCCTTTCTCTGTCAATATTTTTTAGTGCTCGTACAGTGTTCACCCCAGCTGTAAATCCTAATGCCTTCAGAACTTCACACTTCGCACTGTTCCCTTGGTTGTAGGTTGCTATTGCATCATAAATGCCAAAGTGCAGTGTTTTTATGCTTACAAACACCCTTTTAGGAATCACTTTCCAAATCAAATTGTTTACGCTGTCATTAGGATTCTGCGTCTTTCCGTGTAGACATTTGCGTAACAATTCTGGCTGTGCTAAGTCATGAAAAATTGGTTTTACTGCATTTATGACAGCTGCTGGCAAACCATGTTTGTGATCATAGTCCTTTGTTGCATTATATTTGCACCAGGAATCTTTTGGGCACAGGCTGTGTTGAGGGTATTCATTGGAAGAGGCAGTATGAAGGAACAATGCCCACACTGCTTTTCGCATGTCACTAACATTACTAGTATTTTGCCTTACACCATACCCATAGTATCTCTGTAGACGTTCAATCGCCTCATCAGTAAGCCTGCCTCTCCCTCCTTTCCATCACTGAGCTTACTTGAACCCAAAGTTTGTTTGAGCCTTTGAAGCTGTGCACCCATACGCTTTTGCACATGCCCAATGCATTCCAACTTTTCAACTACAGATTCATTTCCATATGGTTTCAGTTCCTCTATAGTCTTGAAACCTTTGGAGTCACCATCCCCAAGGTAGTATTTGTACCTAACGTTGTATCTGGGAACTGAACGTTCAAAAATTTGTTTCACTCCATCCACTTCCATTGCTCCACTTGATCCACCAAAATTTGTCTCACAGCTTCCACTGTGCTATCCTTTGATTTTATTTTTGCACCTACAATGTTTTGATAATATTGCAACATCTATCACTTTTGTACTATCACCGCAAGTAGCAGTTACAACCCCATTCAGGGATTTATGACCCCTCTTTTGCCAGGAACCATCTAATGCCACTACCAAATCCCTCTTAGCGCTTCATTTGTCACAGAAAACAATGTAGCCAACCCTTGCACACTCGCTGTATGCGTACCATAAGGCGCTGTATGCGTAACAGGCCGAGAAAATCCCAAGCAGTTCGCCAGGAAGTCACGAGGGGGTGTAAGATGCATTCAGCGGCCGCCCATTTCCTCTGCATGCGTGGGGGAAAATGGTAATAACTCCACTTCTAGGGCGAGTAGAGCAATAATTCAAAGTTTACGTTAAAGAGGAATGTTCCAATTAATTTTCGGTAGCAAAAAAAAAAATTGTAATTTTTTGGATTTGACCACCTCCGGTTCCCCTTAATTTTGTCTGAATATGCCATTTCAAAATGATTCAAATGGCTCCGAGCACTATGCGACTAAACCTGTGAAGTTATCAGTCGCCTAGAACTTAGAACTACTTAAACCTAACTAACCTAAGGACATCACACACATCCATGCCCGAGGCAGGATTCGAACCTGCGACCGTAGCGGTCCCTCGGCTCCAGTGAATATGCCATTTGCTATTGCTCCTACTTTTCTTTAGAAGCTGAAAAGAGACACAATGTATAGAGTAGATGCACACTGCAGATCGAGCCTCTTTGGATGAGATATGCTTGGGAGACAGTTGTTGCCGCAGAGCGCAGGGCGACCACTCACAGTTGATGCCGATCCTGCGGGCGATGAGGTCGGCCAGGTCCTTGCAGTAGCCCTCGAAGCGCTCGTTGCCCCTGAGCGTCTCGCCCGGCATCGCCTTCCGCATCATGATGTACGGCTCCTCCTGTCGACACGGAACACTGCTCAGAGTCGGCGGTGGTAACCGACACACCAGTGGACTATTGCCATCTTAGCTAATATAGGACCACACAATGCAAACTCCAAGTTGGAATATTAGAAGTATAAGGAAATGATAGATTGCTACTTACCGAAAAGATGATACGCAGAGTTACAGATGTTGAACTGCAGGCATCTTTACGGTAAGTAGAACTCCATCTTTCCCTTATACTGTTTGTAGTATATCAGATTAACATGTGGCACTGCTACAGGCTTTAGTGCCAATATAACTAGAATGTCTTTATTTTCAACAACGCGTGACTGGCACTCCCTACGTATTCCTGTCCTCCTAGTTTGCACACAATCTGCACCCCCTCGAAAATTCTCTTAGAGAGTGAAGAACCTATGTGAACATCACTAACATCGACAGCAAGTCAAAACTGACTCATTTAGTTTAAATAAGACAAAATTACTCAACTACATAGAGTTTATAATACCGTACTTTGACGTGGCGGACTATATACATACGTTTCGTCATTTAAATTCAATAAATACCCAAACTGAAATGAGGTACCCATTTATGGTTTTTCCCCTAGCCTCTCGTATACTGATCAGTTCCGGATTTGCTATACTTCCCACAAAACTGATGTGAACTGCGGGACCGTATTATCCCTGACAGCCACCCTTCGAAGTCTTATTGATAAAGGAAGTAAATTGGCTGTATGTGTCCGCGATCATTGTAAATATTTAGTGAATAAAACTGTCTAGATCGCTTAGTAAATTTTATTTATTACACCCTTTTGGCTACTTCCTTCATCAGAAATCAGCAATTAAAATTAAAGTAACATAACGAGGGACAGGCGTTTCTTATTGCAAAAAGACGAAAAACTAAAAGTTAAGGGATATTAAGAATCGTTAACTTACAAAAAACTTACCGCTTGCAAAATAAATTTCACTGTCATTATTATGAAGCTATGCCTAACCGCGGTATGAAATTACTACCTCGCTCAAAAAATTATAGAAAGATTTAAGTTCGGCGGACAGGTGACGCCAGCGCAGAGGAGGTTTATCTTCAAATTTTATTAATATTATTTATTTTTCACCATTTACATTCATAAAAAGACAGACACTCTTTCAATTACCAACATACAAACTGTAAAACATGATTTAAATAAGTATAGTTGCTTACTTATAAAATTATCGGTTACAGATGACGGCAATAAGTTTATGTGGATTTCACGTAGTTTTGACGAGTACTTGTTGAATACACTGCACAATAGTATCCAAGCAACAGTCGTATTAACTATAGTATTATATACAGTTCCCATGTACATAATATTGCATTATAAAATTATTACTCATTGTTATAACTACACTTGTCTGATAAATGAAAACAAGCCCTTATAACCTAAAACTCAGCCAAACATTGTACTGTAATGTGAAGACTTGTAAAACAGGTTATAAAACAGAAAGCTACCTTATTTTTAATTAAAATAAAAAACTTGTACTCTGCCCAACATGTAGCAACTCACTCGGCAAGCCTTACACCTGCACATTGCCCACTCCTACCGTAAAGAAGATTTAGCCACCTTACCCAGCGGTCCTCAGAATCCTTCCTGCTTTAACTGAATAATAGTCTTCCTGTCCGTAACACAAATCTTCCCCTCTATTCCCCCTGCAAAACAAGTTATTCTTGAATCATCTTTTCCATTATTTACATTATCTCTATCATTTCCATCCCACATCTTTTCCAAAACAGTCTCCCATAACAGCCGCCCTCACCTATAGCCCTTTTCTTTCTCCAATCAAAGTAATATATAATTCATCCATCCCTATTCCCAATTAGTCTCATGTCATGAGTCACCTTTATCACCGTCAGCAATGGAAAATATGAGTATTACTCATAGACCAACAACTGTCATCAAGTATTTTCAGAATATCTAAAAGTATTTCATAAATGTTTTGACTTCTAAACTAAATGTGTTTTAAATCTTACTGGCTAAAGAGCGGATGTAAGTGCTGCCACACTGTATATTTTGATGACATGGTGTTTGTGTTAAATAAAGGCCGATAGAAGAGGAAAAAATGAATTAAATTAATAAAGAATAAATGAAACTGTTCGCATTACTAAGGAACTATTTGTTCCAATGTATAAGTATGAAAACGATCTTCCACTGTGTACTATTCGCTTAACTGTGATTATTTTCAGCAAAATCAACTACATGAGGCAGTGTGCTATCAGCTTGTCAAATACATGTCCTTTCGTTCCATCAGGAGGACAAATCAGTTAGGACCCTGCGCAGCCCCACGATGAACGACGTGCAGAAATGTTTTGATCAGTACTAGGCACTAATGTAGTTGAAGGTGGACTCAAGTCGGCGCTGCTTTGAAGACAGTCGCCATTAACTGAGTATATTCCGTAAGTGCCTTTTTGGGCAACATTAGACTTTTTACATCTGTGTCTTTCCGGCCGAACTAGAGAGCACGCTGTCCATGGTAAACTCTAATTCACTACCACTGAGAAGGTCGATTTTGTTGAAACTTATCAGAGCATAAGGACAACACCATGCACTAATACACAGCTAGAATATGTTCTTTCGCACTGCAAATCACATTTTTACTTTCGTGACTGCGAAACTACATACGACAAACCTCCTTCCTAGAATCCATCATTAGAACCACCATCTGCAAAGACCAGTTCCATTTTATGAGCACACGTTATCCTCTAGAAATGTGGAGTAAATAAAGTGGCCTGATCCTAAAGTCTGAGCACCCAGTGACTATTACAGTCAAGGTAATATCCAATAACTGCCTATAGCACACGAAAACCGAAAGTCATGCTACTGGCCATTGAAATTGCTACACCACGAAGATGACGTGCTACAGACGCGAAATTCTACCGACAGGAAGAAAGTGCTGTCATATGCAAATGATTAGCTTTTCAGAGCATTCACACAAGGTTGGCGACGGTGGCGACACCTACAACGTGCTGACATGAGGAAAGTTTCCAACCGATTTTTCATACACAAACAGCAGTTGACCGCCGTTGCCTAGTGAAACGTTGTTGGGATACCTCGTGTAAGGAGGAGAAATGCGTACCATCACGTTTCCGACTTTGACAAAGGTCGGACTGTAGCCTATCGCCATTGCGGTTTATTGTATCGCGACATTGTTGCTCCCGTTGGTCGAGATCCAATGGCTGTTAGCAGATTATGGAATCGGTGGGTTCAGGAGGGTAATACGGAACGACATGCTGGATCCCAACGGCCTCGTATCACTAGCAGTCGAGATGGCAGGCATCTTATCCGCATGGCTGTAACGGATCTGCAGCCACGTCTCGATCCCTGAGTCAACAGATGGGGTCGTTTGCAAGACACCAACCATATGCACGAACAGTTCGACGACATTTGCAGCAGCGTGGACTATCAGCCTTGACGCTGCATCACAGACAGGAGCGCCTACGATGGTGTACTCAATGGCGAACCTGGCTGCACGAATGGCAAAAAGTCATTTTTTCGGATGAATCCGGGTTCTGTTTACAGCAGCATGATGGTCGCATCCGTGTTTGGCGACATCGCGGTGAACGCACATTGGAAGCGTGTATTCGCCATCGCCATACTGGCGTATCACCCGGCGTGATGGTATGGGGTGCCATTGGTTACACGTCTCGGTAACCTCTTGTTCACATTGACGGCACTTTGAACAGTGGACGATACATTTCAGATGTGTTACGACCCGTGGCTCTACCCTTCATTCGATCCCTGCGAAACCCTACATTTCAGCAGGATAATGCAATTGCCGCAAGTTGCAGGTCCTGTACGAACCTTTCTGGATACAGAAAATGTTCGACTGCTGCCCTGGCCAGCACATTCTCCAGATCTCTCACCAACTGAAAACGTCTGGTCAATGGTGTCCGAGCAATTGGATCGTCACAGTACGCTAGTCACTACTCTTGATGAACTGTGGTATCGTGTTGAAGCTGCATGGTATCGTGTTGAAGCTGCATGGGCAGCTGTACCTGTACACGCCATCCAAGCTCTGTTTGACTCAATGCCCAGGCGCATCAAGGCCGTTATTACGGCCAGAGGTGGTTGTTCTGGGTATTGATTTCTCACGATCTATGCACCCAAATTGCGTGAAAATGTAACCACATGTCAGTTCTAGTATAATATATTTGTCCAATGAATACCCGTTTATCATCTGCATTTCTTCTTGGTGTAGCAATTTTAATGGCGAGTAGTGTTGGTTGGTTGGTTTTTGGGGAAGAGACCAAACAGCGAGGTCATTGGTCTCATCGGATTAGAGAACGACAGGGAAGGAAGTCGGCCGTGCCCTTTCAGAGGAACCATCCCGGTATTTGCCTGGAGCGATTTAGGGAAATCACGGAAAACCGAAATCAGGATGGCCGGACGCGGGATTGAACCGGCGCCCTCCCGAATGCGAGTCCAGTGTGCTAACCACTGCGCCACCTTGCTCGGTGCCAGTAGTGTAATTAAATTCAAGGTAGTATAGGGAATAAATTAGTTATCACGTATATTGCTATTTACCTCACTGAAAATAAAAAAGAGGTAGAGAAGTTTGAGAAGAGATGACCAATATTTATGTAATAATTTCAAACTGAATCATTTTCATATGAGATATGAAGAGGTCTTCGGAAGAAAGTACTAACACTTGTAAGTAGGCTGTTTAGGTTTTTTTATTGGTAACGCCACCTCTGTATGAAAATCACTGGCTGTGCTGTGTGCAGTCTGTGGCTGCTTTGCATTGTTGTAATACTCGCCATTGTAGTGTTTAGGCAGCTGGCTGTGAACAGCGCGTAGCGTTGCGCAGTTGGAGGTGAGCCGCCAGCAGTGGTGGATGTGGGGAGAGAGATGGCGAAGTTTTGAAATTTGTCATGAACTGCTATATTTATGTATGATGATATCAAGGTAAATACATTGTTTGTTCTCTATTAATATCTTTCATTTGCTAACTATCTCTATCAGTAGTTCGTGCCTTCAGTAGTTTGAATCTTTTATTTAGCTGGCAGTAGTGGCGCTCGCTGTATTGCAGTAGCTTGAGTAGCGAAGATTTTTGTGAGGTAAGTGATTTGTGAAACTTATAGTTTAATGTTAGTCAGGGCCCATTCTTTTGTAGGGATTATTGAAAGTCAGATTGCGTTGCGCTAACAAAATATTGTGTGTCAGTTTAAGGACAGTCGTGTATAATTGTTCAAAGGGGACGTTTCGCACTGAATTAGGAAAGATTAGACTGGTCACACTATCTGTTGTACATTCGAATGCACCAGTTGCTGGTGACAGCTAATCCGACATGTGTCAGAAGAAAGCGCTGTCTTCTAGATATATTGTTTTATCTTACGGTATTTACGTTCTTGTTTTGGAACCAAGCAGATAATATGCAGTAACTCAAAATATGTTCTCCTGGGTTAGCACATTCTTTCGCCGACCCCTTCATATCTGAGGACAAATAGAGGACTTTCTAATAGAAAATGAAGACAACGACTTGAAACATAAGACATATCTTGCAAAACGAAGGGTGGAAGTTGTAAATTGTTTAGAATTTCGTCTGGAGTGATTCATGTTCGTGAGAGTGTTGCAAACAGCAAGGTAATACGATTTGATGAAGACACTGGTAGACAGAAACAAGGAAATATCAGTAACTTGAGCTCGTATTTTAAGGAGGAAGAAAAAGCGCGCATGCAAGACATCAGGCCCAGAAATAGTTGCCGAGCGAATTTTTGAGTCATTATTCAGATAGTACGCAGTTAAGACCTCCTGAATGTATAGCTTCTGATCTTCTGCAGTCAACATTTGTTTGTTACTTGCTCCGCTCCACTGTGGTCGCGTAATTCCTATAGCCGCGTAATTCCCGAGCGCGAGATACTGTACAGAGATGTGACAACCGGAGAACCTTATTCGCGTGACGCTAAATGACATGTTCCAAAACATGTCATTTACTCAAGAAATAGTAAGTAAAACGAGTACGTTATATCTCTACGTTATGCACATACACGCATGTTGTTGTTGTTGCTACATATACGCCTCAAAATAATAATGAATAAGCATAAACAACTGCAGAACTATCAAATGAAGTTAATTAATTTTAATCATGCTAATAACGTTGAGGAATGTTGCAGCTCCTCTAATTGTAGGTACTTCACTTTAACAGTGCCAGCTATATAGTTTAGAGAATATAATGTACAACAGTGCTGTTAATAATCGAACAGCGCTACGTTACTGCTTTAATAACGCACCCATTTATAGTCCAATCTTTTGTGCGGAATCGATTTCTGAGGCTCATATCTTGCTGCCGTGCTCTTTTCTTCTTAAAGCATGTGATCGAGTTGATGATATTTCCTTGTAATAGGGGGAGACGTTTTCCTTCCTTTAGTTACATTTAAATATAAAATATTTCTGATGATGAGTCACTCTGAGTAATATCTACGTTGGCTGACGGTTTTGTTTCTCGTTTATGTGTTTGCTACTCGGTATGTATTAATGACGTGAAAAATAAAGGTACAAACCGTGTCAGTTCCTTTCGTTGCTATTAAATACTTGAAATAAATAATGTTTTTCGAAAAGAACACACCGAACGTGGTTGTGTAAGAGCACAACAGCGTGTTAGGATTGACTACATATTCTTAGCCCAAAGACACAATAAAGAATGTGTATTTTCGTTTAAAATTTCTTTTACATCCGTCAAGATTAATCAGACGTCTTGGAACACATGTCATTGTTCGGCTCACACGAAACGCTGTTGCGAAAGTAAATCATGGGTCTCCCGGTTGTTCAGTGAGGGGGTTGTTGCAGTAATGAGGCCACTAGCAGAGATAACGGTTTTATTCGGTGCACCGTTTGGTAGAACACGTAAATTCTCTCGGAGTCTAATACCGCGACGGTAGTGACGCTGATGGCTCAGCTTGTTCGTTTTCTTTTTTGCCGTGTTTTCTAGAAAATACGAAACAGCCATACATGCAAGAACGCCGAGCTCCGACAGTGAGTTAAGGCTAGTTTCCAGGGAGAGTGCCACAAGGCAAAGACTATTTTATGCTTCCGCTCAAATAAATCCCAAGGGGACGTCCCTCCATTAAACGCAGATACCAGCCGACGGAGGGCTCCATTCAAGTCAGAATCAGCTTCTGTATCGCGCATTATCAGCAGTACCTGAAGACAGCATCACGACTGTGTCCATAGTCACCGCCAAGAATGCCCGTACTGCACATTCTAGAAGAGTAGAGATCGGCCATTGAGTTAAAAAGAAGACCGGAGTTCAAGACAGGTCACTGCTAGTGAACACTAAGATGTTGCCACGTCCTTTTTTTGTTATTCTGCGTTGTCATATACCTTCGTTTCGTTTTTGTCTAACAATATTTGGCCTTGTGACAAGGTTGCATAGTTTCTGCATATAAGCAAGCCACCTCTTTACAGCAACTACATTCTGTGATAAGGTAATCTCTTACTGCCACATACGTATGTATGTTTCACGCAAAGAGCTTTTATTGAACACAACACTTAGTTTCTAATAAAAGATGAGGAGAAAGGTTGTCGAAAGATTGAATGAAGCAAGAAAATGCGATTAAAGACAAGAAAAACTTATATTACAAGTATACGGAACAGTAATATAAAGAAAAACCAATGATACGAGCCGGCCGAAGTGGCCGTGCGGTTAAAGGCGCTGCAGTCTGGAACCGCAAGACCGCTACGGTCGCAGGTTCGAATCCTGCCTCGGGCATGGATGTTTGTGATGTCCTTAGGTTAGTTAGGTTTAACTAGTTCTAAGTTCTAGGGGACTAATGACCTCAGCAGTTGAGTCCCATAGTTCTCAGAGCCATTTTGAACAATGATACGAAAATAGTGAGATACATTGATTAAGAGTAATGGGAAAAGATGAGACCAAACATTGAAAAGATCTGCGTGGTAGACAAAGGATGGCTCATAAACACCTGAAACAACAAACAGGAAAAAGATTCTGCACATCTACGGATAATAGCAGCAGGACCCGACAATGTTGATGAAGAGCTTATTAAATGTGGAGTTTAAATGTTAGAACTGAGTCTCTTGCATTTATTAAATAAATGCTGGAAGCGGGAGATGATACCTGACTCTTGGAGAGTGGCGGAAGTAATATCATTTTATAAAAAAGGAACTAGAGTTTCTAATGAAAACTACTGCGGAATTATTTTGTTGAAATTACAAGGGCGTGCTGGGAAGTAGTGCCTCCTAGTTTTTACACGAAAATTCTTAAAGATTTGTAAATAAAACGAACGTTATTAACATTCTACGTCTGTAGTCTTCACGTCTACATATTTACGCCCTCTGCTGCTAGAGAACTCCGAATTGTAGCAGGTAACATGGCAGTGTGTAACGTAGTTATGTCGGTACGTGAGAAAGAACGTGCTGTAATCGAGTTTCGAATTCGAAGACTGCTTCCATACATGGAGCACCCACTCCTTAAGCATGACAATATCACACAACACACGATCGCTGCGACACCTGGAACAATCCGACGCCTTGGGTTCACTGCCATCGATCATCCTCGAGACAGTCATGAGTTAGTCCGATTCGATCTTAATCTGTTTTAGAAACTTAAAGAACACCTTAGAGGACTTCAATTAGATAGTGATGAAGCGGTGCAAGCATAGGTGAGGTCGTAGCTCCGAGAACAGTCAGACGTTCTACACTGACGATGTCTACAAACTGGTCTCTCGGGAAAAATGCGTTCATCGCCAGCGTAACTATGTTGAGAAATAAATATGTAGACATGAAGAATAATGATGTAGAATGTTAATAGCATTTGTTTTATTTAGAAAGCTCTAAGGGTTTTCGCATAAGAAATTTGCACGCATTACTTTTCAGCACCGCCTCGTGTATGCACGGTTAATTGATGGTAAACTAAAAGAATAGCTGACGTTCTCTTACTGGAGGAACGACATTGTTTTAGAAAAAGGACGATCGTGCAGTGACGACAGTACCACAGATATCTGAAACGACACGAGAACAGAATCTCGGAACTCATATTGCACGTTTAGCTAATGAAAAAGCCTTCGGCAGAGTGTACATGTATATGCTGTGGAATGTAATGGAAAGAAGGAGTTATCCTGAACATTTAATACAAGTGATAAAAAGTTTGTTTTTAAATATCAAAATTTTAATCTACACAGGTGAAGAAAGGATAGGGTCAATAGCAATTAACGGAGGAGCACTTTATTTAATGCTAGCTGAGAAACCTGGCGTGGCCCAGCTATTTATTCATCTCGCCCTCCTCCTCTCTTTGTCCATCTCGTCTTACCCCTTCTCTCTGTCCATCTCCTACTTACACCTCTTTGTATCCACTCCTCCTCCATTCTCGAGAAATACTGTGTTAAGATGATGTTACGGCCTCCCACGAAGACTGCAGCTTTACTCGGCTCTGTAAAGGACGATATATTGTCTCGTAGGGCGAATATGTATCACATTCCTTGCGGAAATTGTTAGAAGTCATACATACGTCAAACAACACTCACCGTTCATCAGAGATATGTGGATCATCGAAGATACACACGCTTATCACAGACAGTAAAGTCAGCTGTGGCCAAACATTGTATTGATACAGGGCATTCCACAAACTACCGACCAGCATCTGTAACTCGCAGGCGCTTACCACTGCGGTGGAAATATAAGGCTGCGGTTGGTGCGCCCTGCACGCTTCGATGAATATGGTTATATTAATACAGCACTTGTAAGTTCTACAAGTTAGTTTGTCGTAGCTTGTGGCACATATGCTATTTATGGATTAAAATGGCTGATAAATACAATACTTCGAAGTTCTACAAGACTGTTTACCGTGGCTTCTAGCCCATACGCTATTCGTTGATACCTTGACGTAAGGAAGCTTTGATTATTCTGAGGAAGCTTTGATTTTTCTGATAACAGAGTCGGTTATTATGGAGAAGTGGAGTAATTGCAGAGGAGAGTTTAATGTAGTGCAGTATGCGTCCGAGTGATTTCGCGAATTCGTTGTTTGTTTCTCAGTATTCTACATTTTAACGAACCTTCTGATCGTCTTGGTAGGTATGTTTTATGCTTCTTTACATCAGTTAGCGATGCGTTTCACTGCTGGCGTGTAGAAGGAATAGGTTTAACAGGAAGCACAGGAACAGAAGTTTGTCTTAAATATCCATACCCACCATTTTCGGTGCTATTAAATTTACAAATGTGTAGCTTGTCGCCAATATCCAGTAAAATCTAGACGTATAATGCATAGTAGTGCAAAACAAGCTTATTACGTTGATCACAGAGCGAGTTTTTATGAGCAGGTGTGTATTTGTGTTACACGTAACGGTATCGTACTCATATTTTGACACATTTTGGGCCTAGACTGGTTCGAAGGATGATACGACGCCAATTTTAGGCGGTTTGCAAATGCCTCAAATTAAACTACTTTGACTGCACTGGGACGAAAGTAACAGATTGACAGAACTGTAGAGGAAAACCCAAGACGGGGGGAGGTCGCGAAGTACCGTGCCTGGACCTGAATCAAGGCAGCACAGCTACTGCTGATGACGACGATTGTACATATTTATTTGAAAAACAAGGACTTTGCTTCTCTGTCAAAAGTCTCTTTGCTTCTCTTCCTAGCCTTCTTTTTTGAGGCTCTGACGTAGTTCAACCTATAGATTACTGAAATATTTCATCTCCGTGCCACAAAGTGCTTATTTCATGGCGTCTTTAGTCAGACGTCTAGATTCCAAACACTAATTTTTCCTCATATTTATTATCAAGTCATTATCTCGTAAACGACCCTTTCAGGTTGGTATCTTATTTCCAATATCCTCAGTTGTTTACCGAAAAATTCAATTACCTGGTACTTACAGAGTTCCCTATTTATCAGTATATCGTTTTTGTGAATGAAAGTAACTAAGCTATAAGTATCAACATTTTGGTCTAAGCTGTACATTTTCATTACAATATGGTTTGAAATTGTTACGACCTAGTATATTAATGATAGATTGTTTCAAAGTTTAAGGTTTTCTCTGCTGTAATGTATAATATCAGGCAATGAGAACCGCTATTCCGGTATATCCTGTGACACATATTAATTACACACTGCCTGACAAAAAGGTGAAGCTTCCAGAAGCTGACTAGGAAAATGGAAAGGCTCGGTGACGTTACTGCAGTGGTTACAAAGTCGAGTAAAATTTATATACGAGTATGAGCCTATTTCACAAGCTGATGCGGCACCGCTCTGACCAGGATACATGCATTAATTTAGTTGGACGCTACAAAACCGTTGTATCCTCTTCTCAGATAAAATATCCACAACTGCTGCAAATGGTCCTTATATCCTGGATACTGACACTGGGACATTTTGACGTCCAAGGTGGTACTACACATGTTTCTTAGGCGACACATATGGCGACCTCGGTTACTCCAGGAATGCTTCAGCATCACTCAGATAGTTCATAGAGGCACAGACTATGTGTGGGCGAGCGTTGTGATGTTGAAAAATGTCATCACTATATGGTCTTATAGCAGTAACTCATGAATATACAGGATGTCTGAGACGTACCGTTCTCCCATCAGGGCTACTTTAGTCACTACCAGCCTTCACATGGGGGCATACACGATGTCTTCCCACACCATAGCACCAGGAGAAAAGCTGCTGTGCCTCTACAATAAATTGGAAGAATGACATCTCTCTAGAGGTCACAACTATAGCCGCTGACGGTGGTCATATGGGAAAATGGAGAACCGAGATACATCAATGAATGCAACGTGACGCTACTGATCACCAGTCCATGTTTCCTGGTCATGGTACCAAACCCAGCCATTTGTGTTGTTGTGTTAACAGGAGCCTACACATGGGACGGTAAACCCCAATATGGCTGCCGCTGGTTTCCGATGAATGGTTCGGAGTTACACAGAAGGTTGCAGTAGTCCATTACTTGTTTTCAAATGGTAGGCATGGATGTGGTGGGGTTACGACGTGCACCATACGGCGATCCTTCCTTCCGGTGATCAGACGTGTCCACCAGAACCTTGTTGACGATTGTGCCTGCCTTCATATTCCTATGCAGTCCAGCATCAGGCCATTGTCTTATGTATTTGCCCACAAATGCAATATGCTTGGGACAACAGTACATTTTCAGGCAGACAAACTTTCGAAATTACAGTAGTTACAATTTTCAACAACAGATGGCGCTGCGGTCTGGGAAACTCTATAGTACGATATTTTCCACATATCCACCATGCGTAGCAATAATATGGCGTAGTCTCTGAATGAAATTACCCGAAACCTTTGACAACGTGTCTGGCGGAATGGCTTCACATGCAGATGAGATGTACTGCTTCAGCTGTTCAATTGTTTCTGGATCCTGGCGGTACACCTGGTCTTTCAAGTGTCCCCACAGAAAGAAGTCACAGGGGTTCATGTCTGGCGAATAGGGAGGCCAATCCACGCCGCCTCCTGTATGTTTCGGACAGCCCAAAGCAATCACACGATCATCGAAATATTCATTCAGGAAATTAAAGACGTCGGCCGTGCGATGTGGCCGTGCACCATCTTGCATAAACCACGAGGTGTTCGCAGTGTCGTCTAAGGCAGTTTGTACCGCCACAAATTCACGAAGAATGTCCAGATAGCGTGATGCAGTAATCGTTTCGGATCTGAAAAAATGGGCCAATGATTCCTTTGGAAGAAATGGCGGCCCAGACCAGTACTTTTTGAGGATGCAGGGACGATGGGACTGCAACATGGGGCTTTTCGGTTCCCCATATGCGCAAGTTCTGTTTACTGACGAAGCCGTCCAGGTGAAAATAAGCTTCGTCAGTAAACCAAATGCTGCCCACATGCATATCGCCGTCATCAATCCTGTGCACTATATCGTTAGCGAATGTCTCTCGTGCAGCAATGGTAGCGGCGCTGAGGGGTTGTCGCGTTTGAATTTTGTATGGATAGAGGTGTAAACTCTGGCGCATGAGATGATACGCGGACGTTGGCGTCATTTCGACCGCAGCTGCAACACGGCGAACGGAAACCCGAGGCCGCTGTTGGATCACCTGCTGCACTAGCTGCGCAGGTTGCCGTACGCGGTCGCCCTACCTTTCCAGCACGTTCATCCGTCACGTTCCCAGTCCGTTGAAATTTTTCAAACAGATCCTTTATTGTATCGCTTTTCGGTCCTTTGGTTACATTAAACCTCCGTTGAAAACTTCGTCTTGTTGCAACAACACTGTGTTCTAGGCGGTGGAATTCCAACACCAGAAAAATCCTCTGTTCTAAGGAATAAACCATGTTGTCTACAGCACACTTGCAGGTTGTGAACAGCACACGCTTACAGCAGAAAGACGACGTACAGAATGGCGCACCCACAGACAGCGTTGTCTTCTATATCTTTCACATCACTTGCAGCGCCATCTGTTGTTGAAAATTGTAACTACTGTAATTTTGAAAGTTTGTCCGCCTGAAAATGTACTGTTGTCCCAAGCATATTACAACAAACGGTGTATTTCTATCGCTGCTCGTTTAGTTTTTATTGCCGTTTCAAATATACCGGTCATTTTTGAAACACCCTGTAACATCTCCGGGTCCTTCGCAACTACCAGTCAACGCCTGACGTTGTTCATAATCCTTGTAAACTCTGCCAGGACTGTTAACGATACTAAACACGAACTGCGTTCTCTGTTGGCCGTTCTACCTGTCATGGATAACTGCAGCTCTATTAACCGCTTACATACCCGGCATTGCTACGTATTTGTTCGAAGTGACAGTGACACCTAACCACGTCTCACGCGAGCTTCACATTTTTTGTCAGGCAATGTATTTGCGAAAGCAGCTTTTCCATTTTGGAGCCGAACGTGTACCGCAATATCACGCAATTTCGCTAAAAGAGCTGCCGAATTTGCGATTCCGCCGTCGTGCATCCGCAAGTATGCTGCTAGTATATCCGCCTCGTAGCAAATTGCACACAGCCAGCAGCCATCAAATATTTGCCGTCACGGCGTACCACAAAATTAGAGTGAAATTTCACCCTTTCTCCTCTGGACCGTCCTACACTCGTGGCTTTCGGACGTCAGTAAGCCAACTCATAAAAACATAGAACTCACTTTCCTCTTTCGTACCTTTCTCGCATATTTTTTGCTATTAATATCACTTCGTCTCTGACATTTTCCTTCTTATACTCGGACATGAAATACTTTGAAGATAATTATTTTTATTTGTGCTACCTAGACTTAGCTACACAAGCGACGTTAGACCTCACAGAAACACACTAAGGCACTATGAGTGAGACCATGCAACGTACTTTAAGATTTATAAATGTAGAGAAATTTTCCCTGCAGTACATCGAGGTGACAAACGTCATGGGATAGTGAGATGCACATATACTGATTGCGATAGTATCGAGTACACAAGGTATAAAAGGTTAGGACATTGATACACTATCATTTGTACTCAAGAGAACCACGTGAAAAGGTTTCCGACGTGATTATGGCCGCACGACGGGAGCTGACAGGTTTTGAACACGGAATTGTAGTTGGAGGTAGACATATGGGACATTTCACTTCGGAAATCGTTAGGGAATTCAATATTTCGCGATTCACAGTGTCAAGAATGGGCGGAAAATATCTGATTTGAAAGATTACCTCTTACCATGGACAACGCAGTGGCCGACGGCCTGCACTTAACGACCGAGAGCAGCAGAATGAGATTTTCACTCTGCAGCGGAGTGTGCGCTGATATGAAACTTCCTGGCAGATTAAAACTGTGTGCCCGACCGAGACCCGAACTCGGGACCTTTGCCTTTCGCGGGCAAGTGCTCTACCAACTGAGCTACCGAAGCACGACTCACGCCCGGTACTCACAGATTTACTTCTGCCAGTACCTCGTCTCCTACCTTCCAAACTTTACAGAAGCTCTCCTGCGAACGTTGCAGAGCTAGCACTCCTGAAAGAAAGGATATAGCGGAGACATGGGTTAGCCACAGCCTGGGGGATGTTTCCAGAATGAGATTTTCACTCTGCAGCGGAGTGTGCGCTGATATGAAACTTCCTGGCAGATTAAAACTGTGTGCCCGACCGAGACTCGAACTCGGGACCTTTGCCTTTCGCGGGCAAGTGCTCTACCAACTGAGCTACCGAAGCACGACTCACGCCCGGTACTTTCTTTCAGGAGTGCTAGTTCTGCAAGGTTCGCAGGAGAGCTTCTGTAAAGTTTGGAAGGTAGGAGACGAGGTACTGGCAGAAGTAAAGCTGTGAGTACCGGGCGTGAGTCGTGCTTCGGTAGCTCAGTTGGTGGAGCACTTGCCCGCGAAAGGCAAAGGTCCCGAGTTCGAGTCTCGGTCGGGCACACAGTTTTAATCTGCCAGGAAGTTTCATATCAGCGCACACTCCGCTGCAGAGTGAAAATCTCATTCTGGAAACATCCCCCAGGCTGTGGCTAAGCCATGTCTCCGCAATATCCTTTCTTTCAGGAGTGCTAGTTCTGCAAGGTTCGCAGGAGAGCTTCTGTAAAGTTTGGAAGGTAGGAGACGAGGTACTGGCAGAAGTAAAGCTGTGAGTACCGGGCGTGAGTCGTGCTTCGGTAGCTCAGTTGGTAGAGCACTTGCCCGCGAAAGGCAAAGGTCCCGAGTTTGAGTCTCGGTCGAGAGCAGCAGAGTTTGCGTACAGTTGTCACTGCTAACAGAGAAGCAACACAGCGTGAAATAAATGCAGAAATCGCTGTTGGACGTACAATGAAAGTATCTATTAGAACAGGGCGGTGAAATTTGGCGTCTATGGTCTATGGCAGCAGTCGACAGACGCGAGTGCCTTTGCTAACGCAGCAACATCGCCTGCAGCGTCTCTCATGGGCTCGTGACCGTATCGGTTTGACCCTTCATGATTGGAAAATCGTGGCCTGGTCATATGAGCCCCGATTTCAGTTGAATGTAGGGTTCGAGTGAGGCGCAGAGTCCCCGATGCCATGGACCCAGATTGTCAACAAAGCACTGTGCAAGATGGTAGTGGCTCCATAATGGTGTGGGGTGTGTTTACGTGGAACGATCTGTGTCTTCTGGCCCAACTGAGCCGATCATTCACAGAAAATGGTTGTTCGGCTACTTGAAGTCATTCAACGATGGAATTTTTATGGATGACAATACACAATGTCACCATGCCACAGGTAATTGGTGTTGGTTTTAAAAACATTCTGGACAGTTCAAGCGAATGATTTGGTTACCCACCTCACGAGTGGTAGTTCAGTATTTCATAGACATTACAATGGTAAAGTGCGACCGTTAGAGATGCTACTTCGAAATACACTACTGGCCATTAAAATTGATACACCACGAAGATGACGTGCTGCAGACGCGAAATTTAACTGACAGGAAGAAGATGCTGTGATATGCAAATGATTAGCTTTTCAGAGCATTCACACAAGGTTGGCCTCGGTGGCGACACATACAACGTGCTGACATGAGGAAAGTTTCCAACCGATTTCTCATACACAAACAGCAGTTGACCGGCGTTCCTTGGTGAAACGTTTTTGTGATGCCTCGTGTAAGGAGGAGAAATGCGTACCATCACGTTTCCGACTTTGATAAAGGTCCGATTGTAGCCTATCGCGATTGCGGTTTATCGTATCGTGACATTGCTGCTCGCGTTGGTCGAGATCCAATGACTGTTAGAAGAATATGGAATCGGTGGGTTCAGGAGGGTAATACGGAACGCCGTGCTGGATCCCAACGGCCTCGCATCACTAGCAGTCGAGATGACAGGCATCTTATCCGTATGGCTGTAACGGATCATGCAGCCACATCTCGATCCCTGAGTCAACAGATGGGGACATTTGCAAGACAACAACAATCTGCACGAACAGTTCGACGACGTTTGCAGCAGCACGGACTATCGGCTCGGAGACCATGGTTGCGGCTACCCTTGACACTGTATCACAGACAGGAGCGCCTGCGATGGTGTACTAAACGACGAACCTGGGTGCACGAATGGCTAAACGTCATTTTTTCGGATGAATCCGGGTTCTGTTTACAGCATCATCATGATCCCATCCGTGTTTGGTGACATCGCGGTGAACGCACATTGGAAGCGTGTATTCTTCATCGCCATACTGGCGTATCACCCAGCGTGATGGTATGGGGTGCCATAGGTTACACGTCCCGGTCACCTCTTGTTCGCATTGACGGCGCTTTGAACAGTGGACGTTACATTTCAGATGTGTTACGACCCGTGGCTCTACCCTTCATTCGATCCCTGCGAAACCCTGTATTTCAGCAGGATAATGTTCGACCTTATGTTGCAGGTCATGTACGGGCCTTTCTGGATACAGAAAATGTTCGACTGCTGCCATGGCCAGCACATTCTCCAGATCTCTCACCAATTTAAAACGTCATTGGTGGCCGAGCAACTGGCTCGTCACAATACGCCAGTCACTACTCTTGATGAACTGTGGTATCGTGTTGAAGCTGCATGGACAGCTGTACCTGTACACGCCATCCAAGATCTGTTTGACTTAATGCCCAGGCGTATCAAGGCCGTTATTACGACCAGAGGTGGTTATTCTGGGTACAGATTTCTCAGGATCTATGCACCCAAATTGCGTGAAAAAGTAATCACATGTCAGTTCTAGTATAATATATCTGTCCAATAAATACCCGTTTATCATCTGCATTTCTTCTTGGCGTAGCAATTGTAATGGCCAGTAGTGGAGGTCCCATTCCTCTCAGAAAAGGGTAGCGGTATCATACTGAAATCTATGACACATACTAACGGTACCTTGGCGGTGCGAAACATTTAAACTCTTGATGAGCCAAAACAGTATGACAATCTACTTACAAACGTGTTGGTCCACTTCTGGAACGCAGTAAAGTAGTGATTCTGCGTATCATAGATTCGACAAGTACTTGATAGGTTCTAGAGATTTGTGGCACCAGATGCTTACGCAAATGTCTCGTGCATCTCGTAATTTACGGGCGATTGGTTTGTGGGCGCGGTGCTGTCACCCCATAATATCCCAGTTGGATCTCATCGGGTTCAGATAAGCAGCATTTGATTCCGAAGACATCACCGTGGGTTCACTAGCATTCGCCTCAAACCATTGAAGCACCATTCTGCCCTCGCCACACGAACAGTTATCCTGCTGGAAGATGCCATCGCGCCGGCCGCTGTGGCCGAGCGGTTCTGGGCGCTTCAGTCCGAAACCGCGCTGCAGCTGCGGTAGCAGGTTCGAATCCTGGCTCGGGCATGGATGTATGTGATGTCCTTAGGTTAGTTAGGTTTAAGTAGTTCTGAGTTTAGGGGACTGATAAGCTCAGAAGTTAAGACCCATAGTGCTTGGAGCCATTTGAACAATTTTGATGCCATCGCTGTTGAGGAAGACATCAAACGTAAGTGGTTACAGGTGATCCCTAATAATGTTCACGTAGTTCGTAGCTCTCATGGTGCCTTCTACTACTACCGCAGGTCCCGTGGAAACCAGACGAATGTCACCCATAACGTAATACTGCTCCCAACGGCCTGTGTCTGTGGCGCGCTGCGTGTTTCGAGTAGCCGTTCGCCTGGAAAGCGGTCTACCTGGACATGATCATCGATCTGGTTTAACAATAAACGGGGATCATCCGACCAGGCGGCACGATTCCATTGATTCGAGGTCCAATCTCGATGATTCCGTGCGCACTGTAATCATACATGGCGAAGTTGTTGGCTCAAACTGGGAATACGTAGGAGTCCTCTGCTGCGATACATCGCGTTCAATTCTGTGCACTGTGCACTGAACGACGAGCTCCAAAACACTTGTGGCTGCGCCAGTACTGTGTTCTGCCGTCAGATCTGCCACAGATCGCCGCCTATCCTGCTTTAGAGTGCGAGTAAGGCCCCGATCCCTACGCTCTGTGATGAAGTATGGAGTCAAAATGCTTGTCGCCTATTCTTGGTTTCAGCAAGTATAGTATAGCCTGATATCCTACTCCAACCCGAGCGCTACTATTTTGCCAAATGGAAGACATGTGGTTTGCTCGTACCACTCCATCGGCACCCCTGAGACGTGTAGCACGTAATAATTTTATAAATTTTCCACAAGTTCCTACTGCAGAAATTGTTGATACTTCTAGTAATACGTAACTACCGTCATGTTTGAAACTGTCTATTTTTCCCCATCTCTTTCGTTCATCGAACATCATCAGATGACTAGTGCCTGGGACCTTCCTTTGACACATATCAAAACAGCATCAGCAGCACATACCTCGCCTTTATGGTCACGAGGCTAGGCATAAAACTACATGCATCTGAAACTGTGTTGGTAAGTGCCACAGCACTCCGTAAGGACTGAGACATTTGTCACCTGTGACGTCCGGTAAATGCAACCGCTAGTGTAATGTAAATAATTGGTGATCAACAGCTGAGGTCGTAATCTGTATACACCTGTCCCAGCGAACTTCTTTCCACGGTATGAACATCAGTAACGTTGCTTCTTAGTTCCCTGAAATTCTTGATGCTCGCTGACGTGCAGTAAACGGTGGTAAACATATTAGCAGCAGCCGTACATCGAGATTGCGGAACTGATTTGAGTGATTGCTCATCAGTCATTGTCTGGCTCTAAACTATGAAGTGATGTGCTGCACTGTGGGCTGTATGCTGTTGTGCGTGATGGCGGCCTGTGTCGTCAACACACTGTTGCTGACGATAGTTTGCTGTTGGCGTAATCAAACATTTTCCCGTTGGTGTTCTTACCCTTATCGAGATACTCACGATAAGTCCTTGAGTCAGAGGCACATGGACGGTCTATTGAATACACCACCTAAGTGGTGGGTGACAGCAGCCATAGCCTGGTCTTAATTAAACGGTTGATATCGTGCATCTAGGATTCGCACGCCACTTGGTTAGTTCAAGGCGACTTGCCAGTGAAATGAAATGCCAAATGATGCTACACTCAGGCGCGATAGACACTTTCTCACTCGAACAACGATCTGATTGTATTGCTCTTTACTACGTAACACACATGTAATCGAGATGTCCATGTAAATAAGCACGCACCATTGTGATATACAGACTGTTCAAGTTATGCAACATTTCCAACCTACTACCATGAATTCTAGGCTACTATGTAAGTTAGATAGAAAGCTGAAAGGTTAACAGAAGTTTTTTTCTCTATCGTCAGGTGACACAGCCGCCAAACATACGTGTACCATGGGTTGTCGCAGCTCCGACCCTCCAACGACACCTCCTTTGGACCTCAGGCGGAAGAAACTTACAGCAACACACAAAATGGCGTGTTGCTTACAACCGAATTCCCAGTAATCGCTATGATACCGTGCGGCACTAGCCTCGCCGCCAGAAACATAACCATCGCCCACAACGCCGCTACCATCGCGGCACTACCTCGCTTCAACGAATGACTTTCTTCCACTGGTATTCGTCCGCCGAACGCATATTTAGTAACGGTTCCTCATTTGGAGTTCTTTCGCCGAGCGAAATCTGTGTTATGGGCCCTAAGCCGTTCACACCTAGTGGTCCACCAAATGGATTTCTTTTACCAAGTGCACTCTACGTTGCATGCTCTACGCCAGCCGCCCCTAGCAGCCCCTCCATCTGGTTCCACCGCAGCTCACCACGTTGCGGCACTTTGTCTGCGCTTACCCTCTGAGCTCGCTGCACTACATGGCACTATCATTTCGTCCATATATGTACATCACTGAGCTTGGAAATTCCAGTGGCACTTCAGTGATTACCTGATAGGACCGGAGTGGCTGAGCGGTTCTAGGCGCTACAGTCTGGAAACGCGCGATCACTACCGTCGCAGGTTCGAATCCTGCCTCGGGCGTGGATGTGTGTGATGTCCTTAGGTTAGTTAGGCTTAAGTGGTTCTGAGTTCTAGGGGACTGATGACCTCAGAAGTTACGTCCCATGGTACTCAGAGCCATTTGAACCAACCTGATATGACGTTCACTGCTTCAGTGATCAACTATGAGACTGAATGGAGAAGTGCTGACTCTCGTTCCAACGAATTTTTAATGTATCTTGTTTATCAGACTCAATAATTTTCCATTGTTACTGGTTACATGGGTACACGAATTGTACTGCATTTTCCTCCTTGGTCATTAATTACTTAAGAGACAAACAATGTGTTTCGTGTTTATCTATTTTATTTATTTATGCGTCTAGTTCCGTAGGACCAAATTGAGGAACAAATCTCCAAGGTCATGGAACATGTCAATACATGTAATTATAACATAAAAGTAATAACAGACAAAAATAAAATGTTTATGAACCCGAAAAAAGTCAATCCCTAAGTTTAAGTAAATGCAGCCAACAACACAACAAGAATCAGCTTAAGTTTTCAAGGAACTCCTCGACAGAATAGCAGGTGTGATCCATGAGGAAACTCTTCAGTTTGATTTGAAAGCGCGTGGATTACGGCTAAGAGTTTTGAATGCAACTGGTAGCTTATTGAAAATGGGGCAACGGCCTTGCCGCAGTGGATACATCGGTTCCCGTCAGATCACCGAAGTTAGGCGCTGTCGGGCGTGGCCGGCACTTGGATGGGTGAACATCCGGGCCGCCATGCACTGTATCACATTTCGGAGTGCACTCAGCCTCGTGATGCCAATTGAGGAGCTACTCGACCGAATAGTAGCGGCTCCTGTCAAAGAAAGCCATCATAACGACCAGGAGAGCGGTGTGCTGACCACACGCCCCTCCTATCCACATCCTCAGCTGAGGATGACACGGTGGTCGGATGGTCCCGATGGGCCACTTGTGGTCTGAAGACGGAGTGCTTTTATTGAAAATCGATGCAGCAGTATACTGCACACCTTTCTGCACAAGAGTTAAGGAAGTCCGATCCAAATGCAGGTTTGATTTTTGCCGAGTATTAACTGAATGAAAGTTGCTTATTCTTGGGAATAATTTAATATTGTTAACAAGAAATGACTGTAAGGAATATATATATATATCGGAGCGTGGAATGTCAGATCCCTTAATCGGGTAGGTAGGTTAGAAAATTTAAAAAGGGAAATGGATAGGTTAAAGTTAGATATTGTGGGAATTAGTGAAGTTCGGTGGCAGGAGGAACAAGACTTTTGGTCAGGTGACTACAGGGTTATAAACACAAAATCAAATAGGGGTAATGCAGGAGTAGGTTTAATAATGAATAGGAAAATAGGAATTCGGGTAAGCTACTACAAACAGCATAGTGAACGCATTATTGTGGCCAAGATAGATACGAAGCCCACACCTACTACAGTAGTACAAGTTTACATGCCAACTAGCTCTGCAGATGACGAAGAAATTGAAGAAATGTATGATGAAATAAAAGAAATTATTCAGATAGTGAAGGGAGACGAAAATTTAATAGTCATGGGTGACTGGAATTCGAGTGTAGGAAAAGGGAGAGAAGGAAACGTAGTAGGTGAATATGGATTGGGGCTAAGAAATGAAAGAGGAAGCCGCCTGATAGAATTTTGCACAGAGCACAACTTAATCATAGCCAACACTTGGTTTAAGAATCATGATAGAAGGTTGTATACATGGAAGAACCCTGGAGATACTAAAAGGTATCAGATAGATTATATAATGGTAAGACAGAGATTTAGGAACCAGGTTTTAAATTGTAAGACATTTCCAGGGGCAGATGTGGACTCTGACCACAATCTATTGGTTATGACCTGTAGATTAAAACTGAAGAAACTGCAAAAAGGTGGGAATTTAAGGAGATGGGACCTGGATAAACTGAAAGAACCAGAGGTTGTACAGAGTTTCAGGGAGAGCATAAGGGAACAATTGAAAGGAATGGGGGAAAGAAATACAGTAGAAGAAGAATGGGTAGCTCTGAGGGATGAAGTAGTGAAGGCAGCAGACGATCAAGTAGGTAAAAAGAAGAGGGTTAGTAGAAATCCTTGGGTAACAGAAGAAATATTGAATTTAATTGATGAAAGGAGAAAATATAAAAATGCAGTAAATGAAGCAGGCAAAAAGGAATACAAACGTCTCAAAAATGAGATCGACAGGAAGTGCAAAATGGCTAAGCAGGGATGGCTAGAGGACAAATGTAAGGATGTAGAGGCCTATCTCACTAGGGGTAAGATAGATACCGCCTATAGGAAAATTAAAGAGACCTTTGGAGATAAGAGAACGACTTGTATGAATATCAAGAGCTCAGATGGAAACCCAGTTCTAAGCAAAGAAGGGAAAGCAGAAAGGTGGAAGGAGTATATAGAGGGTCTATACAAGGGCGATGTACTTGAGGACAATATTATGGAAATGGAAGAGGATGTAGATGAAGATGAAATGGGAGATACGATACTGCGTGAAGAGTTTGACAGAGCACTGAAGGACCTGAGTCGAAACAAGGCCCCCGGAGTAGACAACATTCCATTGGAACTACTGACGGCCTTGGGAGAGCCAGTCCTGACAAAACTCTACCATCTGGTGAGCAAGATGTATGAAACAGGCGAAATACCCTCAGACTTCAAGAAGAATATAATAATTCCAATCCCAAAGAAAGCAGGTGTTGACAGATGTGAAAATTACCGAACAATCAGTTTAATAAGCCACAGCTGCAAAGTACTAACACGAATTCTTTACAGACGAATGGAAAAACTAGTAGAAGCTGACCTCGGGGAAGATCAGTTTGGATTCCGTAGAAATACTGGAACACGTGAGGCAATACTGACCTTACGACTTATCTTAGAAGAAAGATTAAGGAAAGGCAAACCTACGTTTCTAGCATTTGTAGACTTAGAGAAAGCTTTTGACAATGTTGACTGGAATACTCTCTTTCAAATTCTAAAGGTGGCAGGGGTAAAATACAGGGAGCGAAAGGCTATTTACAACTTGTACAAAAACCAGATGGCAGTTATAAGAGTTGAGGGACATGAAAGGGAAGCTGTGGTTGGGAAGGGAGTAAGACAGGGTTGTAGCCTCTCCCCGATGTTATTCAATCTCTATATTGAGCAAGCAGTAAAGGAAACAAAAGAAAAATTTGGAGTAGGTATTAAAATCCATGGAGAAGAAATAAAAACTTTGAGGTTCGCCGATGACATTGTAATTCTGTCAGAGACAGCAAAGGACTTGGAAGAGCAGTTGAACGGAATGGATGGTGTCTTGAAGGGAGGATATAAAATGAACATCAACAAAAGCAAAACGAGGATAATGGAATGTAGTCGAGTTAAGTCGGGTGATGCTGAGGGTATTAGATTAGGAAATGAGACACTTAAAGTAGTAAAGGAGTTTTGCTATTTGGGGAGCAAAATAACTGATGATGGACGAAGTAGAGAGGATATAAAATGTAGACTGGCAATGGCAAGGAAAGCGTTTCTGAAGAAGAGAAATTTGTTAACATCGAGTATAGATTTAAGTGTCAGGAAGTCATTTCTGAAAGTATTTGTATGGAGTGTAGCCATGTATGGAAGTGAAACATGGACGGTAAATAGTTTGGACAAGAAGAGAATAGAAGCTTTTGAAATGTGGTGCTACAGAAGAATGCTGAAGATTAGATGGGTAGATCACATAACTAATGAGGAAGTATTGAATAGGATTGGGGAGAAGAGAAGTTTGTGGCACAACTTGACCAGAAGAAGGGATCGGTTGGTAGGACATGTTCTGAGGCATCAAGGGATCACCAATTTAGTATTTGAGGGCAGCGTGGAGGGTAAAAATCATAGGGGGAGACCAAGAGATGAATACACTAAGCAGATTCAGAAGGATGTAGGTTGCAGTAGGTACTGGGAGATGAAGAAGCTTGCACAGGATAGAGTAGCATGGAGAGCTGCATCAAACCAGTCTCAGGACTGAAGACCACAACAACAACAACATATATATATATATATATATATATATATATATATATATATATATATATATATATATATATATATATACTCAGACTCGTGAACAGGGGTCGACAAGAGGTTCGTGAACGTACACCACTTATTTCCCGAACTGCCCGATTCTGAGCCAAAAATATCCTTTCACAAAGGGAAGAGTTACCCCAAAATATAATACCATACGACATAAGTGAATGAAAATAAGCAAAGTACACTAATTTTCGTGTTGAACGATAACTCACTTCAGATACCTTTCGAATAGCAAAAATGACAGCATTAAGTCTTTGAACAAGATCCTGAACATGGGCTTTCCACGACAGTTTACTTTCCAGCGGAACACCTAGAAATTTCACTAATTATGTACCCATTCTGTGATATTACAACGTCAGGTGTTGTTGAATTGTGTGTTAGAAACAGTAAAAACTGAGTCTTTCTGTGATTTAGCATTAGTTTATTTGCTACAAGCCATAAACGTAGGTCATGAACTGCACTATTTGAAACTGAGCCAATGTTGCACGCAACATCCGTTACTACCAAGTTAGTGTCGTCAGCAAACAGAAATATTTTAGATTTACTCATAATACAAGAGGGCATATCATTTACATAAATAAGGAACAAGAGTGACCCCAACACTGATCCCTGGGACACCCCCCACTTGACTGTACCCCACTCAGACCCCACATCACAGCAATTCTGAACCTTGTGAATAAAGACCTTTTGCTGTCTGCTACTAAAGTAAGAGGTGAACCAATTGGGAGCCACTCCCCGTATTCTGCAATGGTCCAACTTCTGGAGCAATATTTTGTGATGAACACAATCAAACGCCTCAGTTAAACAAAAAAATATGCCTACCGTTTGAAACCTTTTGTTTAATAGATTCAGTACCTCACAGAGAAAAGAGAATATAGGATTTTCACATGTTAAATGACTTCTAAAGCCGAACTGTACATTTGATAACAAATTGTG
Source organism: Schistocerca serialis cubense (assembly GCF_023864345.2). Lineage (NCBI taxonomy): Eukaryota > Metazoa > Arthropoda > Insecta > Orthoptera > Acrididae > Schistocerca > Schistocerca serialis. The sequence goes on along the minus strand of NC_064642.1, from coordinate 647,058,240 downwards.
CGATATAAAATGATCAATTATCCTTACATACACAGCCTTTTCAATAACTTTAGCAAACACTGATGGCGTAGAAATAGGCCTAAAATTGTCTAAATTATCCATTTCTCCCTTTTTGTAAAGCGGCTTTACTACTGACTACTTGAATCGTTCAGGAAACTGACCTTTCCTAGAGGAAGAATTACAAATATGGCTAAATACAGGGCTAACAAGTGCAACACAGTACTTTAATATTCTGCTAGGCACTCCTTCATATCCATGAGAGTCCTTAGTGTTCAGTGATTTAACTACTGACTCAATCTCCCCCTTGCCTGTATCACAGAGGAGTATTTCACACATCAATCTCGGAAAGGCATTTGCCAACGAAGTCTCTGTAGAAACTAACTTTTTATGTAGTTCACCGGCAATGCTCAGAAAGTGATTGTTAAATACTGTACATATATCTGATTTGTCAGTAACAGAAATATTTTTACTATTATCTGACTTCATATCATCGATCTTGTGCTGCTGACCAGACCCTTCCTTCACAACTGACCATATTGTTTTAATTTTATCCAGTGAATTAGCTATTCTATTTGCGTACCACATACTCTTTGCCTTCCTAATTATATTTTTAAGGCCCTTACAATACTGTTTATAATGGGCTACTCTAGCTTGATTGTGACTACTTCTAATATTTTGATATAACATGTAAATAATAGATTTCAGCTATCATCGTCCTTTTTTAAATTTTATTGGCAGATCTAGATTTCAGCTAGAAACTAGCCATTCTCAATGCACTATCATTTTTGATCAATGCATGTTGGTCGGGCTTCATCGACAGTATTCAATGATCTGTGGATGAAGCCCGACCAACAGGCATTACATGCATTTCTGGCAAACGTGCTGCAACGTGCACGGCCGAATTACTTCGTTATCCTTCCGTAATCCGAGCCTGTGCTTCGTCTGTAAAGACGTCATTGTAGACGGAACGTCAAACTCTAAACATCCTTCAGAGAAAGAAACAAACGTTTCTGTTTTCAGTCTCAGATTAGAAACAGTTTGTTGGGTTCAGGTGCAGTAATGAGTTTGTGCTTGCCTTCTGTTATAGGCCGGCGGTGCTGCTACAGAGGAAAACATTAAAACATGTTCCCATGTGAAAGACTCAACAGTCCTCACACTGGTTTGCGTATCGTTACGATAGTGTTAATTTTGCATGACAATCGCAGCTGATCATGCCAACATATGCAGTGTTGCTGTTTCCCATCATCGCAGGACAATTTCAACAGATAATACGTTATCGAGACCACTAATAGCATGTAAATGAGATCTGCATATAGTAATTGCCATTGCCGCTGTTATCCTCTATGAATATCAATGGCGGACGCTCCTTTCTCACTGGATTACAATCGAGGACGAGGACTGTGAGGTGTAGCAGTTATTTTCGGCTCGTTACGCGATGCAGGTGTGTGTATTAGCAGTAACATTTTTCCGCCACTTCGTATCACCCAACGTTGTATTCGCAATGTTCTCTCAATTTTTCCAGTTTCACACGGATTTTTGTGACAATCTAACACGTTCCACTGAAATCAGAAATATGCTGTATTACGAGGTACGCCGCTTTATTATTTGGAAAAACTTTTATCAGCGCGCTACAGAAGCTTACTCGTATGTTTCAATGTGTATTAGCAGTAACATTTTTCCGCCACTTCGTATCACCCAACGTTGTATTCGCAATGTTCTCTCAATTTTTCCAGTTTCACACGGATTTTTGTGACAATCTAACACGTTCCACTGAAATCAGAAATATGCTGTATTACGAGGTACGCCGCTTTATTATTTGGAAAAACTTTTATCAGCGCCCTACGGAAGCTTACTCGTATGTTTCAAGAAAATCAAAATGTTTTAAACATGCTGTGCCACTCGAACTACATGCAACGAGGAAACAAATGACATGATAGTATTTGTTGAGTAAACGAAAAAGGAAGACCACCAACGACATACGCAATTGGTGTCTTCCTATGAACAAAAGAAAAATCGAAATGTGTATTACAATTCTACGTGTGTATTAGATAAATTAACATTTCATATCGCATTATACGTGGCCATCATTACTCTGATAATATGTATTATAAGTTTTACTGAAATTGTCTGTTTAGCCGGCCGCGGTGACCGAGCGGTTCTAGGCGTTTCAGTCCGGAACCGCACGACTGCTACGGTTGCAGGTTCGAATCCTGCCTGGGACATGGATGTGTGTGATGTCCTTAGGTTAGTTAGGTTTAAGTAGTTCTAAGTTCTAGGGGTCTGATGACCTCGGATGTTAAGTCCAATAGTGCTCAGAGCCATTTGAACCATTTTTTTTTTTAATTCAGAGCACTTGTGTCACAGTGTATCTACAATTTAGCGCCCTTATTTCAAAATTTCTGAAAAGAGTGACATTTATTTGGAGGGAGGGGCAACTGGAATACGTGGCTGGTACACATTCTTTTAGAAAGTCTCAGGTCACGCGTGCCCATGGCATGGAAGACTCCATGTCGTAGGTCGAGCTGCAGCTAGGCGTCACATGTGGAAATATGCAAGGATGTACTGTGAAGCGGTCACTTTATGAAAATACAAGTCGTAGTCATATGCTTTTGTATTGAAGGCTAAGGGGCGTCATTGATTATGGTGGATTGTGACAGCTGCGATCGAGGCAGTTTATGAGTCGCCGTCTTGGTGCAATCCAACAACAACCCTTCGAGCAGGCATGCCATCCAGAACAGCCTCTACCCTACTGCTCCAATCATGATAATCTGCTCACCGCACTTCACAGGAATCAGAGGTTGATATTACAACTGGAACAACGTCACTGGACATTCGAAGCACATGAAACGCTCTCTTCAACTAATGGCACTCGCGACTCGCACATTACTGGGTACCGAGAGAGGTGGCGCAGTCGTTAGCTCGCTGGGCTCGCATTCGGGAGGATGACGGTTCAATCCCGCGTCCGGCCGTCCTGATTCAGGTTTTCCGTGATTTCCCTCAATCGCTCCAGGCAAATACCAGGATGGTTCCTTTGAAAGGGCACGGTTGGCTTCCTTCCCCATCCTTCCCTAATCCGATGAGACCGATGACCTCGCTGTTTTGTCTCTTCCCTCAAACAACCCAACCCAGCCCCAACACTGTCCAGTCACATTAATATGACTACCTGTCAGAAGCCCGAATAACCACCTTTTGCATCGCGAACCGCTACGAGACGTGAAAGAAGAGAGTCAGTGAGTTTCTGTAAAGTACCGACAGAGATGCAGTGCCGTGGTCAGCTACGCTAGATTTCTCGATTTAGCATCCATCGAGGAAACTGCCCGGTCGAGGTGGTCTCTCAGACTCACAATTGGATTTAAATCCAGGGAGTTTGGTAGGCAGGGGATCATGATTAACTCATTCTGATGCTCTTCGAACCACGTACGTACAACTCCAGTTGCATGATGCGTTGCGATGTGCTGCTGGTATCTCGTGGTCGTGCGGTAGCGTTCTCGCTTCCCACGCCCGGGTTCCCGGGTTCGATTCCCGGCGGGGTCAGGGATTTTCTCTGCCTCGTGATGGCTGGGTGTTGTGTGCTGTCCTTAGGTTAGTTAGGTTTAAGTAGTTCTAAGTTCTAGGGGACTTATGACCACAGCAGTTGAGTCCCATAGTGCTCAGAGCCATTTGAACCATTTTTTTTTGCTGCTGGTAGATGGCACCGTGCCCAGGAAAAACAAGATGTATGTAGGGGTGGACATGGTCTCCGAGGATAGATACATACCGGGTAAGTATTGCAAGACGCGTGAAAGATCTCTTGCGCGCGTCGTTTGGTGGTGATGATCATGTGCTCAGCCGCCGCTTTCGTCATGCTTGGTCTCACAGGTCCCCAGACCTAAGTCTGTGCGATTATTGGCTTTGGAGTTACCTGAAGTCACAAGTGTATCGTGATTGACCGACATCTCTAGGGATGCTGAAAGACAACATCCGACGCCAACGCCTCACCATAGCTCCGGACATGCTTTACAGTGCTGTTCACAACATTATTCCTCGACTACAGCTATTGTTGAGGAATGATGGTGGACATATTGAGCATTTCCTGTAAAGAACATCATCTTTGCTTTGTCTTACTTTGTTATGCTAATTATTGCTATTCTGATCAGATGAAGCGCCATCTGTCGGACATTTTTTGAACTTTTGTATTTTTTTGGTTCTAATAAAACCCCATGTCATTCCAAGCATATGTGTCAATTTGTACCTCTCTATCTACATTATTTCGTAATTTATTCAGTTTTCAAATTTATACTGACTTTTTGATCACCCAGTACTTGTGTTGATACAGTTGAGTTCCTGAGTGGCCAGAACACCCAGAGACTGCCACGTAAACATGCCCCTGACGATAACGTCCCCTCCTCCTGCCTAGACTTCTCCGACGATTTTTGCCTCGGTTGTTTTCTTTCAGACGTTTCGCGTCGTACAGGCCACCGGCCATCAGTCCGATGGGGCACAAAACGTGATTCATCTAGAGGGCCACCTGTCGCCATTCTGTGGACATCCAGTTGCGATACTGGCATAAAAATTCCAGACTTCGTCGTCGATAAACAGCAGTCAGCATGGGTGTATGCAGCTACCGTCTGCTTCAGGAGACACTGTTGGTAGCCCATGGTTCATCTGGGCGGTCAACTGTTGTTCTCACGTACACATCTCCTCGGCCGTCGTTCACCGCTCTCGCCTATGGCCCCTGGTACACCACAGTTGCTTCGACGCCTTGCCATGGGATGTATACTTTCACGATAGACGCTTTATGCACCCTCCACTGCAAGTGCTGTAGTGTATGTGTGGTTATTGCATTTGACGTAAAACATAGGCGGTGGTCATATTAATGTGACTGGAAGGTGTAGTCTGCTTTCGCTTGTTCTTTTATTCTGTGAAACGTATATATCCGGAATTTTTTGACTTTGACTGATCAATACACTGTGAGAACGTAATAATTTGTGTACGCAGTCGCAAAGCCTCTGTTTAACTAAACCCAGGTCCATTAGCACGGACAACTAGTTTTCCGAGATGTAGCTGTATACTGCATTCCTTGATAATGTTGTACACTATGTAAGGGGTTAGACCATTTGAGCTGTCGAAGAGAAACACTGAAACAGCCGGGCTAAGCAGCTGTCTCAACGCACAGTCTAGGGTACAATCGAGACATGGGGTTCAATAACAACAATAACTTGAGGTACTCCTAACGTCTCGGGAGCAGCGTATGTAAGGCACCTGCACGAATAAGGATATCATAAAAATTTGTGTACAGGAGTGGAGAGCTTCGTTTGTAGCACTCAGATTGCTACAATTTCATAGTTTACCTCAACCATCAGAGACGGACAGCGCCGAAGAGATATGTCTTTCACGGCTGGATGTGGTGAATGCGGGGAAAAGAAATGTTCATCAAATGGAATGGCAGGTACTGAGAGCTGAAATCTGAGAAACTGACGTAACGACAGCAACAACGCCTCACCGTCTGATTCGGGTGCAGCTTGTGAACAGGCGGATGTCCACTGCTCGTGGTAACCGAAGTTACGTTAGTCACGGAGGATATGTATTTAAAATATGGAAGTTTCATTTCAAACTGAAATCCTGGAACATAACATTTATGAAACTATTAAAGTGTCTGCTTTTACTCTGTAGTGCAAACATCGTTCTCACCAAGGGATTTCAGTCATCCATTGAATAATAGATTTTCTTACAGTGGTGGAAATGATCAAAAGTGGGCTGCCCTGGCCATCGATATCACTGTATTATGCTTTTATGGAGCCTTTGTGTTACGGGAAAAAAAGTAGAGCCCTTTAACGTCCTCGAGCATTTGTCAGAGAAATGCAACACATTACTTCAATTTACTTGTGAGGAAGAATAAAATATCGTTTGATACCATTCAAAGTTTACATCCGTTGATCTAATGGAGAACTTGGATGTTGGCATCGTAGCTGATCAACCAGTTTGTTCAGATTTTGTACTTTACAATAAAACGAATTCTAGAATAAAACTTGCACGCTACAGCGGAATATGCGCTGATTTAAAACTTCCGCGTAGATTAAAACTATTAGATCAGCTAATTAACGAATAAATAAGTTAATATAATTGCATAGGCTTCCGCGGCCAGAGTCAGTCGACATAAAAGTTTTCTGGGTTTGGTACCGCGTCATAATGTAAAAACTACTGCTACTATAGAAAAGCCAACGTTTCGCCCACAATTGCAGCGGCCTGCTTCTGGGTCTAATGGTGCGTTCTAGCTATGCAGTGGCCTTTATATTTTGTTGTTAATGTTCACTCCGCATTCCGTTAGGTCATAATTTTAAAAAGTAGATAGTTTCATTGGTCACTTAAGGAAGAAGGAGAGGGAACTTTATTTTGGTTCAAATGGCTCTGAGCACTATGGGACTCAACTGCTGTGGTCATTAGTCCCCTAGAACTTAGAACTACTTAAACCTAACAAACCTAAGGACAGCACAGAACACCCAGCCATCACGAGGCAGAGAAAATCCCTGACCCCGCCGGGAATCGAACCCGGGAACCCGGGCGTGGGAAGCGAGAACGCTACCGCACGACCACGAGATGCGGGCGAACTTTATTTTAATAGTTTATTGCAGTGGAGGGAGAAATTGACCTCTGTTGTCCATTATGTACCATAGCAGCAGTAGTTTTTACAATATGACGCGGTACCGAACCCAGAAAACTTTTATGTCAATAAATAAGTAAATTAGCTTAGGAAAAGCATATATTTTGTAAACATAAAACTAGAAGTTTAACTCTTCTATTGACTTTTCTTAAAAAATTTCACTGAATAAATGAAATACATAAAATCTTTAAACCAACAAAAAAAAAGTAGAAAACTTTTTCAAGCCTAGACTCAAACTCAGAACCTGTGCTCTACCAACTGAGGTATACGGACACGATTCACAACGTTTCCCCACAGCTTTACTTCCGCCATTACCTCTAGCCTACTTTCAAGAACTTGGGATAAATGTTCATGCATACCCTGCTGGACTATCAGTCCTGGAAGTTTGTACGGTAGGCGAGAGGTAGAGGCGCAAGTAGAACCGTGAGGGCGGGTCGTGAGTCGTGGCAAGGTAGGTCAGGCGGCAGAGCATTTGTCCGCGAAAAGCGGAGGTTCTGTAGTGGAGTAACAGAGCCGCACACAGTTTTAATGTGCTAGTAAGTTTCAAATTTTATTGTCTCTGCAAGCGGATGAAGTGTGGTGCAGCTTACCACTATGGTGGTGACGATGTAGGTCCTGTTCCTCTGGTACTCGCCGTTGGGCCGCAGCCGGACGTACTTGGCGGCCACCGGCGTCAGACCCGTCTCGTCCGACCATTCCGCCACCTGCAGAAGAGTCGTGCTACATTCGTTGAGCGCTCAATAAACCCATCTAACCTATACTTTCCAACATCAACTCCACACTCAAGTTCTCTCTCTCTCCCTCTCTCTCTCTCTCTCTCTCTCTCTCTCTCTCTCTCTCTCTCTTACACACACACACACACACACACACACACACACACACACACACATGACCGTACATGTACACGCCGCCTTCGCCTCCATTGCACATATCCTTTTCTATGAGGACAAACCTCTGCCTGGCCCCCTTCCGTTGCCGAAGTCGCTAAAGGTCTCTTGTACTGTGGCTCTCGGCCCGGGGGTAAGGCTGTTCGAATCCTGGTGGCGGACAAAACTTTCACTGGTAGTGTTTGGAAGGCAAGGGGAAGAGAGGTTGTAGCGTGAAGTTCGTGATCACCAGATTTTGCGCCAATGTGCTGGTTAAAATACCAAACTCCTCCGCAATCCCTCATGAAGAGAGGGCATGTGATAGCGTTGATGTTGACCACCTGTCCGATGGAGATTGTTAAGCTTGGCGGCCCCCTTGGTGCTATTCGCGAGGAGTAGGCTGTCTGCCAGCACCGAGTTCACCCTCTCCTTTCTGTCATCATCATCGTCATCCTCATCATCATCGCACAAGAGAAACATTACACTCCACTGTAAACACACACACACACACACACACAAAACACACACACACACACACACACACACACGCAATTCATACAAGTAGCATTACAAATATTGAAAACGAGCATGTTGCAAATAAATAAAGGAAAAAAGCCATCTCTAATTTGCAGCGAGAATTAAGTCATTTCACAAGACTCACAAACGACCAGGACTTATGAAATATTTTCATTTGGACTTTATAAATTTGCAAATCCTTAAACACTATATTTCGTAACCTTTTACGTCACTGTGTTTTTCATAATAACTACCGAAGGAAAATCATTGACTTTCAACAAGTTACCACATACCAGACAACTAACTAGTCAACATATAAACTGAACTAGGAAAAGTAATGATGGGACTACTGATTTTTTTCCCTTTTCAAGACAAAAATTACACATCTGATCCCAAGTTGAGTCTCGTGATACTCTAAATATTATTATTTACATAAGGGACCGACATTTCGAATACAAGAATTTCATAAATAGTATAGCTGTCAAGAGTCGATGGTTTTAAACAGAAACCAATCAAATATACAGTTTATGCTAAAATAAATCACAATTATTTTCAAAGTTGTATAATAGTCCAAAAATACTTTTATATTGACGTAAATAGTTATAATTAATTCTATAAATTATCTCTGCTGCTACTCAACATAAAACAGCTTTGTACTTCTACGTTTATACGCAAAAAACTGTATATTTTCTGTGTGCTTCTCCAGTTACACCAGCAAAAAAAAATTCTATTACCTCTTAATTTACGATAAACTGAAAAGCTGGAGAACGACAAAAACAACTAATCGAAAATGTACAACCTAAAGAGTGAGACTTTTATCCAGAATGGATTATTATAGTGGAAACTGCAAAACAAATTTAATAGTAACTGGTTAGGATATTTAATTTTTCTATAAAATTATGTTGAGTGCTAGTATTAGATGGTACTTCAAACTCACATTTAGAAATTTGAGTAGAAATAACCAGTATTCACTTACCGTTAATAATAGAAAGGAATGTAACTAGAAGTATAAAATCAGTAGTGTCTTGAAGAGGAAATGAGACGCCGCAAAACAGTATGGGTAAGACATGCGTGGCGAACGTAGTTTTCATAAGGATTTGGCGCAGCTCACGCACGTATATAACTATTACGAGCAGCGGCTGTTAGTAGCAGGAATTTTTTTCTTCGCTGGTGGCTCTACAAACAGTAAAAATTTAGAAAATAACAGCTTCATTGCACTTCAGAGATCTTGTGTAATTTCCATGTCGCTTACGTGTTTTGGCTTGTTTACAGACAAGTAATGAGCTCATAAGGGAATCCATGCCAGTTCCAAATATTTTCCTGTTTATTGCAGGATATGAAGTAGCATAAACTGATAACTGCCCATAGCAATCTAGGTAGCGGATGTATTACTATAATTTGCGTTTCTTCTTCGAAGATACATTAGAGGCTTTATGCGCTGAATGTCGGCCTCACGTGATACAGGATTAGATCTGTGGTGTATTATTGATACATAGGTGACCTACATAGGTTATTTCATTCCCGTAGCTGAATACTTGGTGTTTTCTAGTTAATATTTTAAGATACACTTGCATGGTAATGTATGGTGTTTAAAAATTTTCTGGAAAAAAGATAATGGACGATCCTCTCTTTGAAAGCAACTATACTGCGCTTAAACGATGTCACGTCTACAGTAAGTTGTCTTGTACGACTGTAACTGAACTTGGTGAAGACACAGACACACTTCACGTAGTGTTGTAGTCGGACTTCAACCAGTCTGTACAATGACGCCTTCGTATAGAAGCAACGGTAGCAATTATTCATGATATAAAAGTGAGAAGGAAGCTCTTTATTATCTGTGTATGTGTGAGTGCGTGAGAAAAAGGGGACGCAACTTCTCCATTTGGCTTGTGTCAAGTTACAAATATAATGAATACTTCTGAACGAGGTTAGTGAGTATGCGTCGCGTGTACAGTTTAAGTCCAAAAAACGTACATGCATTAAAGAGAGTCTTACTTAGAGTCTTTTCTTTCTGCCCTTAAACAATATTGGATGCTAATTCCATCTTTAAAACGACTTAAAAATTAAGACACTTCGATACATACCAAACACGGATAGAGATGAATAACGTAAATGTGCTGTCATGTGTCTCCAACTGAAGTAGTTGATTTCATCCTACTTTCCATGTGGTCTGTGCACAATAAAACAAATAAATACAGCCACCTTAGACTCCAGTAGATGGAACAGTCGTAGCAGTTGACTAAACGCGCGATTGTTCCCAAGGGGTGCTATTGTTGCACAGAGGTGAGCCCTTGTGCGTACTGTTCGCAAATCCTGGAATGCTTACAGAGCTAACATTGTTTCTTGTAATGATTAGCAGCTGGTTCCAGGGGCTGAAGTGATATGCGAATCCGTAAACAAATGGTCCCTTTAAGGTGTGACCAGAATGTTAGTCCGAAATCATTACAGTGAAATGCCTTCGGAGGACGGATGAGCCAGAGACATATTTAACGAGTATTTTTAGATTCACTAGGAGAATATTTAGCAGATGCAAGGTATATAGAAAAGAAACTCTTGCGCTCTATTTCTGAATAATGAACGTTTCATTTGGCATTCATCGCGTCGACTAAGGAAATCAGAAACGTTTAAAGAAGATGGTGCTGTTATTGACCGGCCTGTGTGATCCCTTAGGAATGTTACTGGGGTTCTCAACATGTTTCTGCGGAAGCGTTAAGGTATACGTGAAGAAATACCTCATGCAGGATCCTGAGACGTCTTACTCACCAATACCTGTTTAACGCAAGTGTATCGGCTGAATATCTGTTCACATTTATGTGCAAGCCAATAGAATAAGGTAGGGGCAGATAACTTGGGTAGTAGTTAAGGTCCATTAAAAAAAAAAAAAAAAAAAAAAAAAAAAAACTTTGTTTCTAGGAATATAAATTTGGCTTTATATGAAGGTAAAGAGGCTCTAGAGTTTTATAACCAATGAATAACCTATTCAAACCTGCCTTGAAGTAAAACGATTCTTATATACGATTATAATACTCCTGAGCGTGAAGTAAATACCGAGATTACTTTGTAGAAAGGTAATCCGTGGCTTACGTTGTCTTCGATTTTTGAAACAGTAATGGGGCTACATGAGTAGAACGAGAGAATTTCTACGAGGTACTGAAAATATTGTAAAGTGGTGTAGCTGTTGGAAAGAGCGATCCTTCCTAAGATTTTGTTCTCGCTTTCAAATTGATGGCACATGTAGAGGCTTGTAAAGAGTTTGTTAAAGTAATTGGCTTCTCACGAAACATAAAATAGGCAAATGCACTTCTCGTTCAGTAATGAAACTATTTCATTATATGAAGTGGGTTGCGGCACAGCTAGAAGGTCGTGGAAGTTCGTGGAATCTCTACACCTTTCCTCAATATCGTTTACGTACTGAAACTTTTCCTTACGAGCACTGTAAATCTGACATGTCCCGTTTCTGAAAACTGGTCTGTTAATATTGTGTCGTAGTAGAAGTCAGTCGCGTGAAGCTAACGCTAAGCGCGCGATATGAATGGATACAGATAGAAGGAGTAATGGTAGGGAAACAATGAGATTGGATGACCTATGTTGGTATATTACCACACTGTGCATTGCTCACAGAAAAACTACTTTAATTTAAATAAGTATGCTACATAAGCTGTTTCTACACTTCCCTTTAGGACCTTATATATAATGACACGACGCAGATGCGATCAGGACAGGAGCTCAAGAGACAGTTATCTTGTGTCGTGACAACGCGGGTGCTCACACTTAAGAAGCCACGTCTGTAGAATCTTAGAAATTCCACTTCTTAATAATTTCTGATCCACACTCTCCGTGAGTCTGCGTCTCATAACGTTTTCTGTTTTCTATTCAGCATGCACGACCTGTGTTATACAGAGTGCTGACAAAAAATAGCACGGTAGCATCCGTGGATCCGTGGTTGATGCACAATGGGTGTAACAATGTAATGCTAACGGAACCTTGTAGTCTATATCTCAGCAAGGTTTTTTCTCCGGTCATACGTTTATAGGACACTGTTTTCCACATCTGACACACTACGGAAGAAGCAAGGGGGACGTAGAAAGCAGACTAACACCGACATTTCCCGAAAGAGAGGAGTCTGTTGGTATACTAGTATCAAACACCGACATTAATTTGAAAATGAAATATCAGAGAATGTATGTTGGGACCACACCATTTATGGCAGTGAATCATGGACTGAGGGAAAACCAGAAAAGAAGATAATCGAACCGGCTCTGGTTTGGTGCTACAGAACGACGTTGAAAATGGCACTGAAAAGATGAGAAATGGAGTTTTCCGTAGAATCCGCGAGGTAAGGAATATATGGAAAATAATTTCAAGATGAAGGAACAGGACATATGAGGGGCGTTCAATAAGTAATGCAGAACTTTTTTTCTCGGCGAATTTCGTTAGAAAAAATGCGGGATTCGTTGTGGGACATCGTGGAATATTCCTTCTTTAGCCCAGATAGGTGATGGCGCTCTAAGTAGCCTAAATAATGACTTCTGCAACATACGAGCGTTCCAAGCAGAGAGTTGTCACTGAGTTTCAATCAAACTCTTCGCTTCTCAACTGGATGTCTCTGTTGGTAGTGTTGAAACACTCGTCCAACAGATGGGGTATTCAGAGGTATGTGCCCGCTATGTTTCTCGCCGTCTAATTGAAGACCACAAAGAGCAACGAAGGACCATCTGTGCGGAATTACTTGCGTGTTACGAGGATGATCGTGACAATTATTTGCCGAACATCGTCACAAAACCCTACAGCCCGGATGTAGCACCTTCCGACTTTCGTATGTTTGGAACAACGAGGGATGCACTCCACTGGAAGCAGTTCTTGGATGATGGGGAGGTTATTACAGCACACACAGAGAGGTACGATGCGGGTAGACGGACCCTCTAGTAAAGTGGCGCGAGGCCCTCATACTGAAACGGAGATTATGTTGAAAAATAGGGTATTGTATCCAAAAGCGTGGTGAATGTTACGGTGCATTTGTTTTCCAAATAAATCCAAACTGCTTTCACATAAAAAAGTGTTGCATCAGTTGTTGAACGCCCTTCGTAGGACATACAGTAAGAAATCAGGTAGTAACTTCCATGTTATTAGAGGGAGCTGTAGAGGATAAAAAAGTAGGGAAAGACATAGATTGTAATACAGCCGTGCAAGCGTTCTTCGAAGCTGTAAATATAGCACAAGAGAGGAATTCGCGGCGGGTCGTATCAAACAAGTCAGAAGATTGCTGTGCCGCCCGCCTCCCCCCCCCCCCCCCCCCCCCCCCCACCCCCACCCTCCTCCCGCCCAAAAAATGACTTTTATTTTAGAGACATTGTAGGGAAGATGTTTTTGTCGTCTGGAGAGTGTATTTTTTCTGTGGACGAGTACTGTGCATCGTTGAAAACAAAAAAAGTAAAATGTTCATTAACTATGTTTTCAACACAGCTTGTCGATGAACACCCGTAGTTTCTACAACGAATATAACAACTCTCCTACTTTGTACTACGTACAACGAATGTTATCTGCTACATAGTACGAACTCCCGAGACATGAGATGTCGATTACTCAATTAGGGCAGCTTTTGGACCAGCAGCGAACATAGCAGCGTCTGCATCAGTTGCTGATCGTTATTTTTCAGCTAATCTCTACAACTTAAGTATTCTTGAGCTTCTCGGTATACAGAATCATCCCACAGCACGGCGCGCGGGGAGCCCGTCGAGTGTTCACCTTGACCATGGCGCTGTTGATCGTCATCTCGACGACGTGCAGCGTGTAGTTCTGGCGGCGGCCGTCGTCGTTGAAGCGTATGTCTCCTGTCAGGCCCTCCAGTTCCACCTGAAACAGATGTCCACTATCAACTCCCAGTTCCTCACATCCTCTAGTTCAATAACATGTCAAATTCTGGACTCTCTTCGAAAGCTGCTGCGCATTTTGAAAGCGTTATTCTCGACGAATAGACTAGTTCAAGGATTGGAGAGCTCTCTTATGAACTTTTTTGCAGTAAGACGTCTACTATATAGCCTGACGATAAAATATGCCTCTCGCTGTGGAGGAATAACGAAATGCGCAAGGGTAAGAGTTGTTGACTCCGTGATTTGTGAAGTTGGGGTAGGTCTTGGAGGTGTGCTCGGATAGCCGAAGTTGTTGAGGCAGTCGCTCGGCATAAGCGGGAAATCCGGGTTCGAGTCTGGTCCGCCACAAGTTTTTATCTCGCAAATGGCTGACGTCAATCTAGATTAATAATATTTATCAAAGCTGTAATGTGGAGCTGTAGACACTGTATAAATACAAACATTGTAACTATCAACCTAAACAACAGGTTTTATTCTATTCTGATTTACTCGCTCTTTTTGCTGTTTAAAATTATCATGGTGTTTATCAGTATCTGTTAAAACTCTATACATGCGAGCATAATGATTTTGACAGAAAAGGAGAGGAACTGAAATAAAATAAAACATGGGTACTAACTTTGTATCTGAACAGTAACGATTGATCCTTTTAATCGCGTGTGGTGTCCTCTGCCAGAGCTAATCACGTATTCGCCATAATGTAACGAATGTTGGTGCCCCGTCTACAGCCTTATGTAGTAGATGATATGGATTGCGCATTTTATTATATTGAAACCAACAACTCAGTCAGTTGACTTATGGTGGCTGCCGTTAGCATACTGCAGTATTCCGCCAGTAAATGTTACTTTATTACAAGGGTGATGTCTTGTGCAGCGTTTCGTTTCAACCACAGATATGTGAAAGCAAGTCATGTTTCGTCCACGGGTAAAGTTATTTTAACAATAAAAACTTTCGTGAACATATATTTTTCAAATTAAAATACGAGTATGTTTGTCCTGACACTTAAAATTCGATGACAGACGAAGATTTTAATACGATGGAAAATTGTTATTCCATTCACTACAACAGTTCTCTCTTTAACCAAAGTATTCTAATACACTGTACTATGCCTCTTATTTTGATATTGTTTTGTACCGGGTGCTTATAATTAAAGTGCAGATACTCACGGACGTTCAGTGTAGAATGTAACTATCGTAGGACAGCGGAACTTGGTGGATACGCTAATGTGCTAATGCTAAACAGATTTGTATCGAAAAAAATAGTTCCACTTTTCGCTACCAGCTGTAGATCTGCTACTGTACAACATCTCGTCGACATCTCCGGTGCTTATATTGAATAATATATGTGAACTGCGATTAATAATAAAATCAACATTATGCCCCTCTTGCTTGTTTGACCTGTCCTGCCGACGAAAGGTTACTAATCCATTTCACATGGAAAAATTTCTATACACCTTCTTGCATTCACAGCGCCAAATTTGCACCTAGTGGCCAAAATTGAGACCATTTAGTTCAGTGCAAACCGGTTTTCCATTAACGCAATAGACACTGAACCTCTGTGAGTAACTGCACTTTAATTAAAACCACCCGGCATAAGTACTGAATTAAGAAAAGTTATAAAATATAAATGCTTATTTTGTGTAAAAAAAGGATATTATAGACAGAACGGATGTCAATGCTTGTTGTTGTTTTTGTCTTCAGTCCTGAGACTGGTTTGATGCAGCTCTCCATGCTACTCTATCCTGTGCAAGCTTCTTCATCTCCCAGTACTTACTGCAACCTACATCCTTCTGAATCTGCTTAGTGTATTCATCTCTTGGTCTCCCTCTACGATTTTTACCCTCCACGCTGCCCTCCAATACTAAATTTATGATTCCTTGATGCCTCAGAACATGTCCTACCAACCGGTCCCTCCTTCTTGTCAAGTTGTGCCACAAACTCCTTTTCTCCCCAATTCTATTCAGTACCTCCTCATTAGTTATTTGATCTACCCATATAATCTTCAGCATTCTTCTGTACCACCACATTTCGAAAGCTTTTATTCTCTTCTTCTCTAAACTATTTATCGTCCATGTTTCACTTCCATACATGGCTGCACTCCATACAAATACTTTCAGAAACAACTTCCTGGCACTTAAATCTAGACTTGATGTTAACAAATTGCTCTTCTTCAGAAACGCTTTCCTTGCCATTGCCAGTCTACAGTTTATATCCTCTCTACTTCGACCATCATCAGTTATTTTGCTCACCAAATAGCAAAACTCCTTTACTACTTTAAGTGTCTCATTTCCTAATCTAATTCCCTCGGCATCACCCGACTTAATTCGACTACATTCCATTATCCTCGTTTTGCTTTTGTTGATGTTCATCTTATATCCTCCTTTCAAGACACTGTCCATTCCGTTCAGCTGCTCTTCCAAGTCCTTTGCCGTCTCTGACAGAATTACAATGTCATTGGCGAACCTCAACGTCTTTATTTCTTCTCCATGGGCTTTAATAACTACTGCGAATTTTTCTTTTGTTTCCTTTACCGCTTTCTCAATATACAGATTGAATAACATCGGGGACAGGCTACAACCCTGTCTCACTCCCTTCCCAACCGCTGCTTCCCTTTCATGCCCCTCGACTCTTATAACTGCCATCTGGTTTCTGTACAAATTGTAAATAGCCTGTCGCTCCCTGTATTTTACCCCTGCCACCTTTAGAATTTGAAAGAGAGTATTTCAGCCAACATTGTCAAAAGCTTTCTCGAAGTCCACAAATGCTAGAAATGTAGGTTTGCCTTTCCTTAATCTATATTCTAAAATAACTCGTAGGGTCAGTATTGCCTCACGTGTTCCAACATTTCTGCGGAATCCAAACTGATCTTCGCCGAGGTCGGCTTCTATCAGTTTTTCCATTCGTCTGTAAAGAGTTCGCGTTAGTATTTTGCAGCTGTCACTTATTAAACTGATAGTTCGGTAATTTTCACATCTGTCAACACCTGCTTTCTTTGGAATTGGAATTATTATATTCTTCTTGGAGTCTGAGGGTATTTCGCCTGTCTCATACATCTTGCTCACCAGATGGTAGAGTTTTGTCAGGACTGGCTCTCCCAAGGCCGTCAGTAGTTCCAATGGAATGTTGTCTACTGCCGGGGCCTTGTTTCGACTCAGGTCTTTCAGTGCTCTGTCAAACTCTTCACGCAGTATCGTATCTCCCATTTCATCTTCATCTACATCCTCTTCCATTTCCATAATATTGTCCTCAAGTACATCGCCCTTGTATAGACCCTCTATATACACCTTCCACCTTTCTGCTTTCTCTTCTTTGCTTAGAACTGAGTTTCCATTTGAGCTCTTGATATTCAAACAAGTGGCTCTCTTTTCTGCAAAGATCTCTTTAATTTTCCTGTAGGCAGTATCTATCTTACCCCTAGTGAGATAAGCCTCCACATCCTTACATCTGTGCTCTAGCCATCCCTGCTTAGCCATTTTGCACTTGGTGTCAATCTCATTTTTGAGACGTTTGTATTCTTTTTTGCCTGCTTCACTTACTGCATTTTTGTATTTTCTCCTTTCATCAATTAAATTCAGTATCTCTTCTGTTAGCCAAGGATTTCTCCTAGCCCTCGTCTTTTTACCTGCTTAATCCCCTGCTGCCTTCACTATTTCATTCCTCGAAGCGACCTATTCTTCTTCTAATGTACTTCTTTCCCCCATTCCTGTCAATTTTCCCCTTATGCTCTCCCTAAAACTCTGTACAACCTCTGGTTTAGTCAGTTTATCCAGGTCCCATCTCCTTAAATTCCCATCTTTTTGCAGTTTCTTCAGTTTTAATGTACAGTTCATAACCAATAGATTGTGGTCATAGTCCACATCTGCCCCTGGAAATGTCTTACAATTTAAAACCTGGTTCCCAAATCTCTGTCTTACAATTATATAATCTACCTGATACCTTCTAGTATCTCCAGGATTCTTCCATGTATACAACCTTCTTTTATGATTCTTGACCAAGTGTTAGCTATGATTAAGTTATGCTCTGTGCAAAATTCTACCAGGCGGCTTCCTCTTTCATTTCTCTCCCCCAATCCATATTCACCCACTATGTTTCCTTCTCTCCCTTTTCCTACTCTCGAATTCCAGTAACCCATCACTATTAAATTTTCGTCTCCCTTCACTACTTGAATAATTTCTTTTATCTCATCATATATTTAATCAATTTCTTCATCATCTGCAGAGCTAGTTGGCATATAAATATGTACTATTGTAGTAGGCATGGGCTTCATGTCTATCTTGGCCACAATAATGCGTTCATTATGCTGTTGGTAATAGCTTACCCGCACTCTTATTTTTTATTCATTATTAAACCTATTCCTGCATTACCCCTATTTGATTTTGTATGTATAGCCCTGTATTCACCTGACCAAAAGTCGTGTGCCTCCTGCCACGGAACTTCACTAATTCCCACTATATCTAACTTCAACCTATCCATTTCCCTTTTTAAATTTTCTAACCTACCTGCCCGATTAAGGGATCTGAGATTCCACGCTCCGATTCGCAGAACGCCAGTTTTCTTTCTCCTGATAACGACGTCCTCATGAGTAGTCCCCTCCCGGAGATCCGAATGGGGGACTATTTTACCTCCGGAATATTTTACCCAAGAGGACGCCGTCATCATTTAACCATACAGTAAAGCTGCATGCCCTCGCGAAAAATTACGGCTGTAGGTTCCCCTTGCTTTCAGCCGTTCGCAATACCAGCACAGCAAGGCCGTTTTGGTTAGTATTGGAAGCCCAGATCAGTCAGTCATCCAGACTGTTGCCCCTGCAACTACTGAAAAGGCTGCTGCCCCTCTTCAGGAACCACACGTTTCTCTGGCCTCTCTACAGATACCCCTCCGTTGTGGTAGCACCTACGGTACGGCCATCTGTATCGCTGAGGCACACAAGCCTCCCCACCAACGGCAAGGTCCATGGTTCATGGGGTATGTCAATGCTTACAAAAGCAAAATAAAACAAGTCACATATATGCCTGAGAAATTTTCAGAAAACTATATGTTTCATGTGAAACTGATATTTCGTCTTCCACTCCCGTGAAGTTGGCTGTCTCATCCACCTTTCGTGAGGTTCTTATTCGCCATGATTAAGGTGGCTTCACCATGTTCAGAAGATAGTTTTTTGGCAATTTGAAGATCGTATGGCCATCCATGGGACAAGGATTAAGTTAGCAACCAACTTCGTAACCGACTTCATTGATTTTATTTACTTTTATTTCATATCAGTATCTTATATGACCCATATACACTGTTAGATCCGTAACGTATTAATTTGTGATTAATTGAGAGTGCATATCCGATCGTAGAACAGTATAGCTTTCTTAGTTTTCTTTGTAGAAACGTGGGAAGATCGTCTGAACTATTAATTTTCAAAGCTGGCTTCTCGCGTTTTCATGCTGAAAACCCCAGTTGTGCCGCTTATTTTCAAAAAGTACGTCTTGCGTTTGGTCGGGAAGGCTATCGCGCGAGCTGCGGAGAATTCCACGGAGCATTTTGTACGGTAATCTGTTGCTTGTCTTGAGCAACAACCATTGGCTTTCCTAGGTTCCTCCCTGTTGGACAAGGCACTTGGCACCACGAAATCGTTTGTTTACGATTGTCTGGCAACAGCGCATGGATGAGGCTGCATGTCGTAGGGTCAGTGAGTTTTAGAAAATTTTCGGAGTTAGATGTGGGCTTACATGCGGTAACATGTGCTGCTTTCGAGAGCACTTAGGATTAAAGATTTTGGTTACGATTTTGGTTAGACGTTTCGTTTAACAATGCAGGCATTTGTGCAGCGGCTGGATACAGCTATCACGGTAATTACGTGATTTAGTTTTGCCTGTGTAAACTTTTTCGGTTTTCAGCTCAGTTTCCTCGAAAGAGTGACTTGTTTTTATTTACCGACACATATTAGGGTTGCTTCATGGTGCTCTACGGTTTTTCTAGAGCAAAATAAGTAGTCACAAGCAATGTTCGACGGTAGTCACCCATGATTAGCAGGAATGCCTAGTTTCCGTTCGGCTGATGGATTTAGCTTCTGTTTTTTCCTTTTCCCAGCAGTAGCGCATGTTTGAGTTCTAATGAGTTTACAAAAGTGACGGTGTCATGTACATTCGATGAAACGTCATTTTGTTGGTAGAATATTACCTATAGAGTTCCAGAGTTTATTAAGAAATTATTCCTCATAACGAACATTAATATTAAGATGATTTTGACCTGTTAAATGGTTACCAAAATCAGAGAACAGGTTACTTCATTTTCAATAAATGTCTTTTTTCATGGAGAACAGTAAGTTAGCTTTATAGCTTTATTCCCCACGAGCATTCCGCCACTGTTGTCTGCGTCCCGTGATTATTGACAATAAGCGACCGCTACGGTCGCAGGTTCGAATCCTGCCTCGGGCATGGACGTGTGTGATGTCCTTAGGTTAGTTAGGTTTAATTAGTTCTAAGTTCTAGGTGACTAATGAGCTCAGAAGTTAAGTCGCATAGTTGGCTCTGA
The DNA here is from genome assembly GCF_023864345.2 of Schistocerca serialis cubense. Lineage (NCBI taxonomy): Eukaryota > Metazoa > Arthropoda > Insecta > Orthoptera > Acrididae > Schistocerca > Schistocerca serialis. The sequence goes on along the minus strand of NC_064642.1, from coordinate 647,037,830 downwards.
GCACTATGGGACTTAACATCTTTGGTCATCAGTCCCCTAGAACTTAGAACTACTTAAACCTAACTAACCTAAGGACAGCACACAACACCCAGCCATCACGAGGCAGAGAAAATCCCTGACCCCGCCGGGAATCGAACCCGGGAACCCGCGCGTGGGAAGCGAGAACGCTACCGCACGACCACGAGATGCGGGCTAAGTCGCATAGTTCTCAGAGCCATTAATGACAATAGCTGACCTCCTTGAGAAACGTATTTTCAGATGATTTGTGAAATTCATTCCCTGATTAGTCGTGCTGAAGTCGCTATAGTCTGACTGCGATGTATATTACAGGTTAATCATTGGGCCAAATTCAAACAAATTCTCTTTTTTTCGTCAGACGACATTGTACTCACTGGAACTGGCAAACAGAGATGCATTTGCTGCTCAAGGTAAGAAGTAGAATGGCTTCATGAAGCCCATGATACGGGGTGCGACACCGAAGTAATGGCAGTGATTTTCTTTGCAAGATGTGGTAACTCCACAGGCTTGCGTAGGCACAATATCTTTGACCTTGGTCTATAAGCTGCTTCTAGTCCAAGCGGCACATCGATGCAACTGCTCAGTCGTGAGTTGTGCTGTAATACGTTAACACGTGTTTGCCGGCCGCGGTGGTCTCGCGGTTCTAGGCGCGCAGTCCGGAACCGTGCGACTGCTACGGTCGCAGGTTCGAATCCTGCCTCGGGCATGGATGTGTGTGATGTCCTTACGTTAGTTAGGTTTAAGTAGTTCTAAGTTCTAGGGGACTGATGACCACAGCAGTTGAGTCCCATAGTGCTCAGAGCCATTTTTGTTAACACGTGTTTGTGACGCTCGTCACGGAAATGGAACCGCATAATATTGCGCAATGGTATTCCATTTCTTTTTGCGTTAAATTGGGTGAAAACGCGACAACTTATGATAAGCTTCAGAAGGCTTTTGGAGAGGAGGTTATGTCAAGAGCTCAAGTTTTTCGTTGGCATAAAATGTTTAGTGAAGGCAGAACGAATGTTGAAGATGGAGACCGCAGTGACGACCATCAACCTCACGGATGCATGTCAACTTAGCCAGGGTGGGTGAACTCGTACGATCTGATCGAAGATTATCCGTGAAAATGATTTCGGAAGAACTGAACACCAATTGAGAAACGATTCGTCTAGTAATAACTGAACATCTTGGTATGAGAAAGATTTGTGCAAAAATGGTCCCCAAAAATCTCACTCCCCAACAGCGAGAAATACGGAAAAATTTGGCAGCAGATCTGTTAGAGCAAACGGAAATCAATCCAGAATTGTTGAGCCGTGTTATCACTGGTGATGAAAGTTGCTTTTTTCAGTACCATCCAGAGACAAAACGTCAAAGTTTGCAATGGTGCCCAAAGTGATAACCTGGACCAAAAAAAGCTCGCATGTCAAAGTCAAAAGTGAAATGCATGCTTGTGTGCTTCTTTGATTCCAAGGGAATTGTTCATAAAGAGTGGGTGCCTCCTGGAGAAACAGTTAACCGATATTAATACAAAGAAATTTTAGAAAGACTTCGTAAAAGAGTTCTTCGTATCCGTGCCAACATTGCTGATAATTGGATTCTGCATCACGATAATGCGCCATCCCATACTGCTGTCAGTACAGCAATTTTTAGCCTCAAAACAAATTTCACTTTAACCACAGCCACCTTGTTCACCAGATATCACTCCGTGCGACTTTTTCTATTTCCAAGAGTCAAAACGTCGGTCAAGGAACATCGTTTTCAAACAACACAAGATGTCCAAAAAGCTGTAACGATGGTCTTGGACGATATTACAGAAGATGAGTTCCAGAAATGTTACCATCAATGGCAGAAGCGCTGGGAAAAGTGTGTGCAATCAGAAGGGAAATAATTGGAAGGAGACAACACTAAACTTGACTAAAACGGTAAGTAACATTTTTTTTTTTCACATCAGTCTCAGTACTTTACTGTCGCACCTCGTATATGACAAAAAAGTGGACCCGTATTTTAAGAAAATATATTTACGGATTCAGTCAGTAATCAGACAATAGGGAGCGGCAGTATGTTCAGTTAATATTAAATGACGAAAAATGATGGGCATCTTTTAAACGATATAGCGCACAGTCCAACAGAAACAGAAGTTCACCGAAGGATTGAAATTACTTCGTTAGTAAAAAGGAAGTAATATCAATACAGTGTTTGAAACTGTTTGGTACCGGTTCAGCTAGTCATATGCATAAATGATAATCATACCATTTTCAGAATGTAGAAGAAATTAGTTTAACTGTGCTACTGCACTTAAGCCCAAATGAGAAAACTGTAACTGACACTACCAATGCACATAGACCGTAATGACAGAAACTCGACTGTTTGCTCTCCACGTGTGATTTAGATATAAATTTCAAACCTTAACGCGATTAAGATACGGGCGTGAGTGATCTACATGTATGGATGGGAGTTAAGTATACAGCTTGTAAATCCCCTGTAAACTCGGGCCCCTCCAGTACACGATGCAGTTGTTTCCCGCAGACGGAGATGAAACCTTAGTAAATACGAGTAGCTTTGTGTATTGACCACGAAATCTGAGTCCGAAAGTCGTAACAGAAGTAGGTACCGCCCGCAAAAGCCTTCGTTGTGTTATTTGGTCAACTTCAGCGTTCGACACGACCTGTTTGGTTCCACTTATCACTTAATTGTGTAACGCTGTGTGACGTGACGGTGTTGTAGCGCCTTTAAAAAAAAAGTTCAAATGTGTGTGAATTCCTAAGGGACCAAACTGCTGAGGTTATCAGTCCCTAGACTTACACACTACTTAAACTAACTTAAACTAAGAACAACAAACACACCCATCCCCGAGGGAGGACTCGAACCTCCGGCGGGAGGGGTGTGCAATCCGCGCGTGGCGCCTCTAACCGCGCGGCCGCGTATTTTAAAAGTACCGTGTCTGCAGAGAGCGTATTGCAGTACGTGGTGGCACCCTCTAGTATATGTTGTCCACGTTTTAAAATTATTTGCGAGTGGTGTCGGTGATACTGGAACTCCTTGAATGATGTTTGTGTTAATAATGTTGGAAGAGTTTATGGCGATTTATTAGCGAGTTATTTTAATGTTGGCAGTTGTGGGCAACAGATTCGTTTTCGGTTTAGAATTATTAAAACGATGTGTTGTTTATGGCTGGAGGCTCAAATTTATCCTTCGTTTCTTTGTTAGTTATGGATTTTACTACGAAGTTCCCGAGTAGATCCCCGAATGTCGCAGTGGGGGCGGCATTTTGAGCGCGACTAAATTCCTACAGTTATTCGGTTTGCGGAGAAAGTATGAGACTGACCAAATTTGCTGCATCTCGAATCAGAGTTCAACATATGGGGCGTTGTCAGACGAGCAATGTATAGTTTTCTATCCGGATGGGTTCCAACCTTAAGAGCTCTACGCTAATTAGTTGCAAAATTTCGTTATTATATTGTTTTTGCGAGACCTAGATTGCTAGATCTGACTTTGTTTGGTATGTATGTGTTGTAGTATGTATGGTATCTGTGCATATGTGCCTAATTGTGTTTTCTTCTATATGAAAATGGAGCTCATGCATTTTTTTGGTTTTGTTAGGTTTGGTAATGGCACTGGATTTTGAATGTGGTATCTGGGAGTTTTGTTTTACCTACAGTGCTGTGGTTGGGTCTCCGATGTTAGATGTATGAGTGAGGTTTGGTTTTATAGTACCATGACCAGGTCGACTGACGTTTAGGTACCTTATTTCGTTAATTTTCGCGAGTTTTTGCTTTGTTCAATGCTGACGCTTTGGCTTTGCATTTGGATTTTCATATACCACTCTTTCTTTTTTTTTGTATCGGTGTTTCAAGTAGGCTTATATAGCTCAACTGTGGATTCCGATACCAGATTGTTTTTTTTACTTTTATTGTCCCTTTTTTGATTTTTTTCTTTTTTCTCTTTTTTATGTCGCTGTTGCAAATGTGTCTATTAAACTGTTATTGTAATTTTTGCGGTTGCTATGTTGGATTATAGTTAGTCTCCGAACAAAACTCTCACTTTGCGGCAACGGTCCAGTTAACTTCAATATTTATTATGAAAAATGTGTACGATTCTGTATTCGATGTTTACACTTTCGCGCAATGGAAAACCTTACGGTTGTTTGTCGCCATCTTCACACCATAGTTGTATCACATCTTGGGGCTCCAAATGACATCATTGGTCAAGGCCTAAGTGTCATACCAAACGCCCTTGCTTATCCATGTTATTCATTCCCACCATCAGCGAAGGCACTATTTTCAAAAGACTAAGAATCATAGTAAGAGACTGTCCAGAAGAGAAAGCTGATGCTGCCAAGGCGATGCTCTGAGACGTCACACCGCCTTATCGATCGTTCCTGCAGCACTCGGGAGCACTTTTTATCTACGCAGAATTAAATTTGGGTCGAGAGCTTTCGTAAGGAGCTGGTCGAGATGGAGTCGCTGTAAGGAGCCGTCGCGAACTGGAGGGAGTCGAGGGCTTGCCGGAAGAATCGGGAGGCACGGGGAAAAGCGGAGAGAGTCGAAGTCGACGGGAGGGGAATTTGTTTCAGCTCCGGTTCCACGCGGAGGTGCGTGGAAAGCGAACACGCGGCCTCGGCTAGGGGGGAGAGTGCGTGCAGTCGCTGTGGACTTAGGAGCAGGTGCGTGAGCGTGCTCCCTGGCCCCCACCACACGCCAGTGAAAGTGGGGAAGGGAGGGGAGGGCGTAACAGTGTGTTTATGGGCAGCGAGCCCGCGCCGAAGCACGCGGCCGAGTATTATGGATGTTATTTTTATGCTGTCGCGTCGCGCGCGGAATAAACCGGGCCAATTCCAGCGGAAAGGGAGGCAGCGAGAGCTGCGTCAAAAGCGAAAAAAAGGGGAACACGAGGGCAGTAGAGTAGAGGAAGTTGGAAGCATGTCAAGGGGTGGGCAGGGTGGGGGAGGGGTGGTTGGGCCACGCGCAGGTTGGCTGGCGAGTGTGCGCGCGGCTGCCTGCTTTTTTGGGTGGTTACAGAGTCGGTGGGAGTGTATGTCAGAGAGAGGGAGAGGACGAAGAGAGAAAGAGAGAGAGTGGGAGAGAGAGACCGGGTGGCTCATCTCGCGCGCCGCTGTTTCGAAAGTATCATTTGGCGGGCCGCGCGAAAGGATTTCGCCGCCGCACAAAGAATATTAAACCGGAGGCCGCGCGCCAGGCTCGCGAGTCAGCGCGCAGAAGCCCGCGGATTTGGATTTAATGTGTGGAGGCTGCAGAGGCAGTGCAAAGCCTGCCGGCGCTACGCTTTATTTTTGTGTCGGTGTCGGCAGGTTAGGGCGAGAGCAGGAGGACGTGACGCGTGTGCACAGCTGGGTCAACAGTCGCTCTGTTGAGCGCATCTGCGAAGCGCAGCGCGGCGCTCTGGCGGATTTAGCACCGAGTCGAAGAGTGGCTAAATGTGACTGAATCGCTGCGTGTCAATCAAAGTGTTACCGACTTGTGATAATCTACAAGTACGGCCGACATTTTCAGAGAGTTAAAGCATGGCTCTACTTTCATATTTCAGCTGTCAAACTACGAGCCTTCTGTGATTTTTTGCCGTGGGATTCTCCGCTGTAACGAAGTGGATTCGGATTTTGCGAATCTGGACTGACGTCGGCTGTTTGCGACGCACGGAAATTTGTGTCGGATCGGGACACGAATCCGAATTTCGTGCATATCGCGAGCAGTCGCCTGAAACACTTCGGCTATTCGAGCAGGTCTCCAGTTAACATCGAGTCGTTTCTGAAAGTATTTGTATGGGGTGTAGCCATGTGCGGAAGTGAAACATGGACGATAAATAGTTTGAACAAGAAGAGAATAGAAGCTTTCGAAATGTGGTGCTACAGAAGAATGCTGAAGATTAGATGGGTAGATCACATAACTATTGAGGAGGTATAGAATAGAATTGGGGAGGAGTTGGTGGCACAACTTGACAAGAAGAATCGATCGGTTGGTAGGACATGTTCTGAGGCATCAAGGGATTACCAGGTTAGTATTGGAGGGCAGCGTGGAGGGTAAAAATAGTAGAGGGAGACCAAGAGATGAATACACTAAGCGGATTCAGAAGGATATAAGTTGCAGTAGGTACTGGGAGATGAAGAAACTTGCACAGGATAGAGTAGCATGGAGAGCTGCATCAAACCAGTCTCAGGACTGAAGACCACAACAACAACAACAACTCCAGGGCCGATCTAATCTTCCATAGGACACGCTAACGATAAGTATGAAATCCGGGTTCGACTCTCAGTCGGTCACAAAACTTTCATGTGTCTCAATCAACAAACGTCAACTCAGATTCGCAAAATGTGAATCTATTTCATCAGATGAGTGAATCCCAAGGCATCTGCTCGTTAAAAATGTATCAAAGCTCGTATTTTGACAGTGAAGATATCGCTAACGTCGATTTGCAATAGGATTTTGGAACATACGCTGTGTTCGAAAATTATTAATTACCTCTAATTACCAGCACGGACTCTGAAATATCGTTCTTGTGAAACACGATTAGCTCTTTATTCTCGCGAGGTGAGTCCTGTCGACAGGGGATGTCAAACTGATTCAGTATTTTTCGATTTCCAGAAAGCTTGCAACATCGTTTCTCACAAGCGACTTCTAATAAAATTGCATACCTATAGTATCACTTCAGCTGTGTCTCTGTATTTCTTGTCAGAAAGGTCACAGTTCGTAGTAACTGATGGAAGGCCATGGACTGAAACAGACGTAATATCCGACGTCCTCCAAGGAAGTATTATAGGCCCTCGCCGTTGCTGATATACGATTTAAGAACAATCTAAGCAACCCATTTAGATTGTTCGCACATACTGCTGTCATTTACCTTCTCGTAAAATCATCAGATGATCAAAACCAATTCTAAAATGATTTACACAAGATACCGGTCGGTGTGAAATAAGGGAATTGAATATAAATAAAGAAAAGTTTAAAGTCGTCTACATGACTGCTAAATGAATTCAGCCTAATTCCGGTTACACGATAAATCACACTAATCTAAAGGCTTATGGATAACATTTACGAATAACTTACAATTGCAACTATCACATAGATAATGTTATGGGGAAAGCAAACCAAATACGGCGATTTATTGGCATAAGACTTAAAAAATTCAACAGACCCACTGAAGATACTACTTACACTACGGTTATTTGGAAGGACGACGGTTCAATCCCGCGTCAGGCCATCCTGATTTAGGTTTTCCGTGATTTCCCTAAATCGCTCCAGGCAAACGCCGGGATGGTTCCTTTCAAACGGCGCGGCCGACTTCCTTCCCCGTCCTTCCCTAATCCGATGAGACCGATGACCTCACTGTCTGGTCTCCTTCCCCAAACAACCAACCAACCACTACGGTTACCCGTCTTCTTCTAGAGCACTGCTGTGTGATGTGGGATCCGCAACAGTTAGGCTGACAGAGGACATCGAAAAAGTTCGCAGAGGGGTACCTCGTTTTGTATTATCGTGAAATCCGGTTAACATGAGGCAAATCTGGTGATCGAAATAACAACCTGGGTTAAGTATCAAGCGCATGAATCTCTATAGCCCAATTTTGGTGTTGTGTCCGTAACTGTTGTCCTATTGGAAGATGCTATAGCCATCGGGTGGGACGTTAAGCATGAGTGATACAGGTGGTCTGCAGTACTGTTCGTGGACTGCCCAGCTGTCATGGTGCCTTCAGGTACTTCCAGTGATCCAAAAGGAAACCCAGATGAATGCCACTCACGACGTAATACTGCATCCACCGGTCTGCATACGGACGCGGGCCATGTTTCGAGCAGCCGTTCTCCTAGAAGACGGCTTACCTGGACGTGGCCATCGAGCTGGTGTTACATAAAATGAGATTAATCAGACCAGCCGATACGTTTCCACTGATCGAGGGTCCAATCTCGATGAGCCCGTGCCCAATGCAACTGTAATTCACGATGTCGTTGCGTCAACATGGGAACAAGTAGGGGTCTTCTACAGCAGAGACCCATGTTCAACGATCTGTGCTCCGGAACACTTGTGCCTGCCTCAGTTTTGTATTCCATCGTCAGATACGACATAAATCGCTGCCGATCGATACTGGGCAAGCCTCTGACGACAACGTTCTGTGATGAGTCGAGGACGTTCAACATCTTATTGCCTACTGTTAGTTTCACCGACCTTTAACCAGTTTCACCATTGATGCTCACGAGCCTAGCTCGCAAGCAGCTGGTCAGCTTGGCCGTTTCCGAGACTCTGGTTCCCATTCCCGGGACATAACGCTCAGCACGTTGTCAGTGCCGCCTATGTCAGTGGATTTCTCTATTTGAGGCCATTATCGTCGCTAGACAGACTCTCCATCTGTCTCTGCATCGCGAATGTTCTTTCGCTACCGCGTCGCATTGACGCAACTCCAACTGGCAGCTCGCGATTGGCTATGGTCATGATGTTTTGTCTCGTAAGTGGAGATACGTCAAGGGTAGAGTGGTAAGTTCTAGGTCTCGAGCAAGGCCAAGGTGTGCAGTGATCTCGCCTGTTTCTACGTCTCCATGAAAATCAGTGTCCCGTAGACACTACACTCAAGTAGACACCGAGTGTCTAAACTTTCAAAATGCATTCAATACAATACCGCACTGTCGTTTAATGGAAAAACTGAGATTTAAATCACTTTTATGACTGGATCAGAACTTCACTGCGTGTATAACTCAACATATTATCCTTAATGGGGTCAAATAGGCAAATACTGGCTGGTTATGATTAAAGTGCGCGTATTCACAGAGGTCCAATGTGGGCTGCACTTTTTATATGTCAGCGAAACTTGGTAGATATTCTGGTGCGTTAATACGGAACCGATCAGTTCAGTTTTGGTCACCAGGTGCGAATCTAGCACTGTGAATGCAAGAAAGATGGAGCTGAAGTTGCCTCCCATGCATCCTCTGGATCCAGGAAGAGAGGCGTGACCGTATCAGAGAAGGGGAACGTCCGTGGCGGCGACAGAACCCAGATGGCGCATAGCCATTTAAAGATCCTGACGACACCAAACGTTAGGGCTAGACTTTGGGGATGAAGGAAACAGGCAGTTCCTATAGTGAGGATATGTGTACCCATGGTCTAGGGGTCAAGTCCGCCTTTCGCCGCGGAGCAGCTCGGACTTGTTTACGTCTCGGCTGCGAACGGTCGCGGAAGAAGCGGTGTTTACACCGTCGTCACTCGCGTGTGTTACTGTTTAAATCGAACGCAATGGCACACAATTTCCGAAAAACCACGATACAGTTCACGTTCTGTAACGAGTATGCAAGACCGAAGGCTTTCGAAATCGAACGTTTCTTGAGGGACGAAGTGCATCTTAATTACACGGAGATTATTGGAATTCATTTATCAATCGTGAGCAGCACTCTTTACGTGAAGATGATTGACGACGCAGCATGTGATAGGATCATTGAAGCCGCCAAACGAGGATTCCAGTTCCGACACTCCGATGGTCATATTGGCGAAGTTTTAGTCGCTCATTCGGGCCTGGGCGTGCGTACGATTCGAATCTTCGAGCTGCCTTTCGAGGTACCCGAATCATTGGTCACTGAATCACTCCTGCCATATGGCAGAGTTATTAGTCATACGGCCGAACGCTGGGCAAGTTTTAGCACGTATCCAGTGCTCAATGGTGTCCGACAGGTGCGAATTGCCCTTACCAAACATGTGCCATCGTACATGATGGGCAGCCCAGGACATGCTCCGGGTGTGGTGGTGAAGGACATCTTCGATCAGCGTGTATGCAGAGGAGACTCGTGCAACTCCCCAGCGGAGACTTCCAGAATCCGACCACACCAACGTCACTGTCGATGACTTACGTGACGGCACTTCGCGGGGAGGTGACGCCGAGGTCGGAGCGCACCATCGAACCGACGCCGCAGTTGATTGAGGCGCCTTCGGACGCCACTGAAGAAGGAATGGCTCCGACCAACCTCCAATCTCAGACACTACAGGTGGCGCAGAAAGAGGATGAGAGCATCACAATAGGCATGGAAGCTGCAGTGGAACGGCCCCAGGGGATTGTGGCGGCGGCGGGAACGCAGGAGATGCAAGATGTGCCAACAGCAGAGGCCGAGGTTAGGGCCCGCAAACAACGCTCGCCAAAGCGCCGCAAGAAGCGCCCACTAAACTCTGCGGAGACGCTCCCTTCTCTTCTAGGGAGCCCAGACGAGTCTAACACTATGGACCTGTCTGACATGGAACCACAAGCTTCGGATGTCGCAGATCATATGAATTCGGACAGTGAAATGATGTCATATCGTTCAGACGACGCATCCGCTCAGGGGCCTGCTACCCCTTCGGCGGTGGAGTCTACAGCTGCGAAAGAACAACAGATGTCACACAACAATGCCGCACAGGAAAATTTGGAGCACACCAATAGTATCAGCTGGTATGAGCAGGACGACGACATCACCGATGCGGACCATTCTATTGGTGGGGCCTTGCATCCGTCCGCAACTCAAGAAACCTAATGCCACAGGGACACGTTCCTCGGGCGACCCTCGGCGGCTGTGCAACGGGACTATCGACACGGTGAAACTTTGTCATTTTAACATCATGTGGAGATGACAGCTACTCGACCCCAGGCATACAGAATAGGGACAGTGAATGTAAATACCATTAGATCACCCGTGAAACAGCAGTTGTTTAGGGACATGATATACGCGTCGGTGGTGGATATACTGTTGGTGCAGGAAATTTACATTCATGAGTTCCAGGAAGTCCATGGATACTTCTCCTACACCTCGCCGCACTCGAACAACGACAGTGGAACGGCGATATTGGTCCGGGACGGGATTCCGGTTCGCGACCTGGCTTATCTACCTTCGGCACGAGGACTGGCGATAACTGTTAATGGAATTCGCATTCTCAATGTTTATGCCCCTTCCGGCACAGACAACAGACAGGCGCGTGCGAGATATTATTCGGAAGAGATTGTGCCCTTATTTACCGGCAGATTCGATCATTTCATTATAGGTGGTGACTTCAATTGTGTTTTAGCCCAAAAAGACCAGACACCACATTACAACACTTGTCGTGAATTGCATGTGCTATGCCGGGATCTGGAGTTAAGCGACACCTGGGACATGATTCATAGGAACCGTGAGGGATATACTTTTTTTACCAGTCACTCGGCGAGCAGACTCAATCGAATATATGTTTCGGTTGGCCTACAGGATAAGGTGGTCGACGCGGAACGATGGCCTGCGGCATTTACTGATCATCTGGCTTACATTTGTACCATGTCACTCCCTAGGCAAAGTGTGTGGAGAAGCCGCGGGACATGGAAGCTCAATTCGTCCCTTTTGGCGGACCCCGAATGTCGTCAGAGAGTCGAGGAGGTATGGACCACATGTCAACGCCGTCTACCAACGTATACCTCCGTGCTTCAATGGTGGCTCGAGTGCACTAAGCCGGCAATAAGAAGAGCTCTAATACAGTATGGTCGGGATAAGGTGAGATGGCAGAGAGACACTCTTGATTATTATTACACCATGCTTCGTGAGCTGTCCTTCCAGGTGCCGTCTGCAGAACATCATGCGGAAGTTCATCGTGTCAAGGCACAAATCCTATCGATCACGCGACGACGACTGGGTGGCATCCCAATACGGGCAAGATGTCTTGACACCATCACTGGGGAACGTACCTCGATGCACCATGTGTCGCGGGAACATAAGCGTTACCGCCGGGCATTGGTAACAGTGCTCCACGGTTTAGATGGCCGTCAACTGACAACACAACAGGACATTGCAAATGAATTTTTAGAGCATTTCCGCCATCTCTATGCCGGTACACCGACGGACCGTCAGGTAGAGGAAGAGATACTGCAACATCTGCAAACGACACTGACAGAGACGGATAAGGCAGCGCTTATGGAGCCACTCACAGAAGACGACATAAAGGTGGCACTCACAAAAGGAGCGGCCCATAAATCACCGGGGCCAGATGGGATTACGCTAGAGTTTTATCGAGAATTCGTGGACATGATGATGCCACAGTTGGTGTCGATGTACAATGAGGCGATGAGTCCGAACATGCGCCTACCGTCGGATTTTGTGACGGGCTTTCTTCTTCCCATCCCGAAGATGGAGAGGAGTCGTAGTGTTACTCAATATCGGCCTCTCACTATGCTAAACACCGATTATAAAATTTTTGCACGGCTACTAGCGTCTCGTCTCAAGCTGGCGATATCCAGGACAATATCCCCTGATCAGGCTTGCCTAGGGGTGCGAAGCAACATCTCCTCGGCGTTAAGTGAATACCGTGACGTTATCGCCCTTGCGGAAACTTGTAAAATGCGAGCAGCGATGATATCTGTGGACTTCGACCGTGCGTTCGACAGGATAAACCATGACTTCTTGGCGTCAGTCATGAGCCGAATGGAGATTCCACCGGTTTTCATCTCCATCATTATGAGGCTAATACGAGGGGCTACATCGAAGGTGATTGTAAACGGTCGGGAAGCGGGCTCGGTTCCTGTTAATAGCTCCGTCCGACAAGGGTGCCCACTCTCCATGATGCTGTTTGCGATAGCGCTTGAGCCGCTGATGTGTGTTATGAGGCGCTCACTTACTGGGATAGCGCTTAATGAGAACTCTTTCGTTTGTCGCGCATATGCGGACGACCTGATCCTTCTTGTCAGATCAGGTCATGAAGTGCATCAGGCTGTTGAATATCTAGACTCTTACGGGACGGCAGCAGGCAGTGTCATTAACATGACGAAATCCAAAATTATGCACATTGGACGGGGTCTGGAAGACATACCGGGACCGTTTCAGACGGTGGAATCGCTGAGATGTCTGGGGATCACATTTACCCGCTCACTACGGCGGTCAGCGGCGGCGAGTTCTCGGCGGCTTCTGCAAAATGTTCCTCTGGCGATACGGAACAACTCACTGAGAGCCTTTGACATGATCCAGCGTGTGGCATACACTAACGTTCACATAGCGTCACGACTGCCCCATTTAGCGCAGATCCTACCTATACCGAAGGGTATTGCAGACCGCCTCATGGCTGCCTTTGGTTACTATGTTAGTACTGGGATGTTGTTTAAGATAACATATGACACGTTAACGCTGCACTTCCGGAACGGTGGCCTCAACCTCACAAACGTGCGAACAAAGCTCTGGCGCTTTACATGCGAGCGATGATACGCAATTGGCAACAACGAAAGCACACCATTACGGCAGCTCTGATAGAAGTACTTGTTCCGCCTTCGTACGAACCCCCTATTGCGGTGGGCAATATTTCGCCTTCTCTTGCACACATTGCCTCATTTCTGGTTGATTACAGTTATGTTCGTCTGAAAGTACCTTCGACGAGGCTACCCACGACTCGGGAGATCTATAGGTGCTTGATGGATCACCATGCCCGCAACGTAATGGAATTCAAATACCCGTCGAGAACGTGGAACCACATTTGGTGTGCAGTGCATATTCCATTACTGTCAACAGCAGCGAGATCTATGTGGTACATTCTTATAAACCGTAAACTTGTGACCAGGAGTCGATTACATACAATTCATATGGTCGATTCTCCTCTTTGCACAAACTGTGGCCTGTTAGCAACGGAAGAACATGGTTTAGTGTGTGGCGCAGCGAGGGACGTCTGGATGCTGACGCGTCGAATATTGGCCTTCCTTCGGCGCACTAACTACACAGAAATCACATCGGATGTACTTTTTCTACCGGACAAGATCTTTTTTCCCAAACAAAAGACGTATGCGGTCAATTGGATCGCTGGACATGCGACAAAATATTTGTATTCGTACGATATTAAGTCCGTGATGGATTATTGGATGTATTTACAAGAACAACACGAGCTCATACGGAGTCATACGAAATACAGGACTTACTTTTCCAATTTTTTAGGAAGTGTTTTTCACAATCCGCCCGACAGCTGGGGTGTCCCAGAACTGAGAAGACTCCTGCAGCAGAACGACTAGAAACAATACTGCGCGGTTCAGTTATATTGGCATACAGATCACTGAGAAGACAACGGGCCCCTACATGGTCGACGCAGGAGAAATACATGAATATATGCCGCCCACAAAGGCAGAAATGGTCAAGATTATATGGCTGTCTGCCAGATTTATGATGCGACACCGCGTGCTGCAGGGATTGTGATGCACATGATAACTTCATTTTCACTCCCGCCCGTGACTAGGATTGTCATTTACTTTCTTCATGTTACACAAACAAAAAAGGGCGGCCTTTACGTTGATTTTCTGGTTTCCAAATTGTTTTTGCTTTGTTTTTGCTGTCTCGATCCTTCTATTATCCCTAAGATAGTACAATTGTACGAATAAAGATTGTTTGTTTACCCTGCCTTCCTGCTCCCCAAAAAAAAAAAAAAAAAAAAAAAAAAAAGATAAAACCATCCGCTTGGAATACGGATTTTTATTTTTTTATTTTCACTTTCATTTAAGTTGAAAAAAAAAAAGGTGGATAGAGCGGCTGCCATGTAAGCAGGAGATCCCGGGTTCGAAAGAAAAAAAAAAAAAAAAAAAGTGGTAGCGTCTTTGATTCATAATAAAAACGTCTTAGGTCCCAGGTTCGATCCCCGCCACTGCGTAAATTTTGATAAATAATCAGCATTGGCGGCCGAAGACATCCGGCATAAGAAGTCAGCCTCATTCTGCCAACGGCCTTGTCAAAGAGGGCTGAGGAGCGGATAGAGGTTCAGGGCACTCTCTTGTCCTAGGGGTGGGCAATTGCCCCTAAAGGCGGAAGAATCAGCAATGATCAACGACATGAGGATGCGGAAGCCAATGGAAACCACTGCATTAAAGACACGTACCGTGTATCCACAGGACATGTGGCCTGTAATTGAAGAAGTGTCATGATGATCTCTCCATTGGCAAAAGATTCCGGAATAGTCCCCCATTCGGATCTCCGGGAGGGGACTGCCAAGGGGGAGGTTACCATGAGAAAAAGATTGAATAATCAACGAAAGGATAACGTTCTACGAGTCGGGGCGTGGAATGTCAGAAGCTTGAACGTGGTAGGGAAACTAGAAAATCTGAAAAGGGAAATGCAAAGGCTCAATCTAGATATAGTAGGGGTTAGTGAAGTGAAGTGGAAGAAAGACAAGGATTTCTGGTCAGATGAGTATCGGGTAATGTCAACAGCAGCAGAAAATGGTATAACAGGTGTAGGATTCGTTATGAATAGGGAGGTAGGGCAGAGGGTGTGTTACTGTGAACAGTTCAGTGACCAGGTTGTTCTAATCAGAATCGACAGCAGACCAACACCGACAACGATAGTTCAGGTATACATGCCGACGTCGCAAGCTGAAGATGAACAGATAGAGAAAGTGTATGAGGATATTGAAAGGGTAATGCAGTATGTAAAGGGGGACGAAAATCTAATAGTCATGGGCGACTGGAATGCAGTTGTAGGGGAAGGAGTAGAAGAAAAGGTTACTGGAGAATATGGGCTTGGGACAAGGAATGAAAGAGGAGAAAGACTAATTGAGTTCTGTAACAAGTTTCAGCTAGTAATAGCGAATACCCTGTTCAAGAATCACAAGAGGAGGAGGTATACTTGGAAAAGGCCGGGAGATACGGGAAGATTTCAATTAGATTACATCATGGTCAGACAGAGATTCCGAAATCAGATAATGGATTGTAAGGCGTACCCAGGAGCAGATATAGACTCAGATCACAATATAGTAGTGATGAAGAGTAGGCTGAAGTTCAAGACATTAGTCAGGAAGAATCAATACGTAAAGAAGTGGGTTACGGAAGGAATAGCGCAGTAGACAGTACAGTTGAAGTGGAATGGACATCTCTAAAAAGGGCCATCACAGAAGTTGGGAAGGAAAACATAGGTACAAAGAAGGTAGCTGCGAAGAAACCATGGGTAACAGAAGAAATACTTCAGTTGATTGATGAAAGGAGGAAGTACAAATATGTTCCGGGAAATTCAGGAATACAGAAATACAAGTCGCTGAGGAATGAAATAAATAGGAAGTGCAGGGAAGCTAAGACGAATTGTCTGCAGGAAAAATGTGAAGACATCGAAAAAGATATGATTGTCGGAAGGACAGATTCAGCATACAGGAAAGTCAAAACAACCTTTGGTGACATTAGAAGCAACGGTGGTAACATTAAGAGTGCAACGGGAATTCCACTGTTAAATGCAGAGGAGAGAGCAGATAGGTGGAAAGAATACATTGAAAGCCTCTATGAGGGTGAAGATTTGTCTGATGTGATAGAAGAAGAAACAGGAGTCGATTTAGAAGAGATAGGGGATCCAGTATTAGAATCGGAATTTAAAAGAGCTTTGGAGGACTTACGGTCAAATAAGGCAGAAGGGATAGATAACATTCCATCAGAATTTCTAAAATCATTGGGGGAAGTGGCAACAAAACGACTATTCACGTTGGTGTGTAGAATATATGAGTCTGGCGATATACCATCTGACTTTCGGAAAAGCATCATCCACACAATTCCGAAGACGCCAAGAGCTGACAAGTGCGAGAATTATCGCACAATCAGCTTAGCAGCTCATGCATCGAAGCTGCTTACAAGAATAATATACAGAAGAATGGAAAAGAAAATTGAGAATGCGCTAGGTGACGATCAATTTGGCTTTAGGAAAAGTAAAGGGACGAGAGAGGCAATTCTGACGTTACGGCTAATAATGGAAGGAAGGCTAAAGAAAAATCAGGACACTTTCATAGGATTTGTCGACCTGGAAAAAGCGTTCGACAATATAAAATGGTGCAAGCTGTTCGAGATTCTGAAAAAAGTAGGGGTAAGCTATAGGGAGAGACGGGTCATATACAATATGTACAACAACCAAGAGGGAATAATAAGAGTGGACGATCAAGAACGAAGTGCTCATATTAAGAAGGGTGTAAGACAAGGCTGTAGCCTTTCGCCCCTACTCTTCAATCTGTACATCGAGGAAGCAATGATGGAAATAAAAGAAAAGTTCAAGAGTGGAATTAAAATACAAGGTGAAAGGATATCAATGATATGATTCGCTGATGACATTGCTATCCTGAGTGAAAGTGAAGAAGAATTAAATGATCTGCTGAACGGAATGAACAGTCTAATGAGTACACAATATAGTTTGAGAGTAAATCGTAGAAAGACGGAGGAAATGAGAAGTAGTAGAAATGAGAACAGAGAGAAACTTAACATCAGGATTGATGGGCACGAAGTCAATGAAGTTAAGGAATTCTGCTACCTAGGCAGTAAAATAACCAATGACGGACGGAGCAAGGAGGACATCAAAAGCCGACTCGCTATGGCAAAAAAGGCATTTCTGGCCAAGAGAAGTCTACTAATATCAAATACCGGCCTTAATTTGAGGAAGAAATTTCTGAGGATGTACGTCTGGAGTACAGCATTGTACGGCAGTGAAACATGGACTGTGGGAAAACCGGAACAGAAGAGAATCGAAGCATTTGAGATGTGGTGCTATAGACGAATGTTGAAAATTAGGTGGACTGATAAGGTAAGGAATGAGGAGGTTCTACGCAGAATCGGAGAGGAAAGGAATATGTGGAAAACACTGACAAGGAGAAGGGACAGGATGGAAGGACATCTGCTAAGACATGAGGGAATGACTTCCATGGTACTACAGGGAGCTGTAGAGGGCAAAAACTGTAGAGGAAGACAGAGATTGGAATACGTCAAGCAAATAATTGAGGACGTAGGTTGCAAGTGCTACTCTGAGATGAAGAGGTTAGCACAGGAAAGGAATTCGTGGCGGGCCGCATCAAACCAGTCAGTAGACTGATGACCAAAAAATAAATAGTGAGGATACCATCTACCCTCATGTAAGACGACACCACCCTACTACGAAAAAGGGAGAGATGCGCCATAAAGTCATGGTGAGCCAAAGAGCTGCAACATGCATCTCCTGAAGGAGAGAAACGTCAACTTCCTCAACACGTAGCATTTCATGGAATAATTCCAGCTTATGGCCTTGGCGATGACAGTGCCTATGCGACAAGTCTGAAAAGCTGCCATAGTCAGGTGGGGAGGCGACGCAAACACAAAGTAAGCATGAGGAGATACATGCTAGGCCCCCATAGAAGGGCACATCACTATGAGAGGGAGAGAGTCGACCCTCCAGGGGGTTCCACCGCCCAGGGGGTTCCACCAGAACTTCCATCGTCGGCGTGGACAACATCTGCTCAGGAGGCAGACGTCAGTGGTAGAACTAGGCATATCGTGTACGTAGTGGATGGGGAACAGGGAGGACTGGGGGTTGGTGTACTGATCCCCCCAACCAACAAGTTTGAGGTGCTGCCTTTCACTAAAACTGAGCCAGTGGGACTCACCTGTTTGGGGGAAGTCAGGTGGGGAGGCGACGCAAACACAAAGTAAGCATGAGGAGATACATGCTAGGCCCCCATAGAAGGGCACATCACTGTGAGAGGGAGAGAGTCGACCCTCCAGGGGGTTCCACCGCCCTGTACGCCACCAGAACTTCCATCGTCGGCGTGGACAACATCTGCTCAGGAGGCAGACGTCTGACCAGCCGATTCAGTGGAACACTTTCAGAGGTGCGACGACAGATAGTGGCCAATACAGAAAGGGGGCAACCGCAACAGGCGGGAAAATGTTAATGTCTGTAGGTGGTTGCTGACCAGAAAGGGCGGCTGCGAGAGATGTCGCCTCGTCTGGTGCCACAGCGCATCATCAGGAGGGTCATCATCCAGTGTACACATCCGATGGAGGTAGTCACAAGAAAGGATACAGAGTTTTCTCTTTCGTTTCCTCTGCAACCGTTGTTTCCTAACTGTTCAGTGTCGGATGGCGAACGACTATCGCCATCATCCACTAGTACTTCTGCCAGCGGTAGTGTAGGAGAGACAGGCAAAACGTCTATCGCGTCTTCGATAGGGCTCGACACCGGTGCCGACAGATTCAGAGTGGGCGCAACAGGCAGCCCAGCCGCAGGCGTGTTAAGATAGAGGTAGCACAGTGGGCCCCGCAGGAAGAGCGACGTCTGCGATCGGCGTCTAAACCAGTCTGCGACGGAGACATTCATAACGGACATGACCTGCCTGGCCGCAACCCGAACAAGTGCGCGGCTGGCCACAACTTCAACAAGTGCGCGGTTGGCCATCGTACATCACAGCCCCGCAGCCGGCAAGAACTAACAAGCGAACCTCCCCATCGCACCCCCCTCAGATTGAGTTGTAAATTGGCGCAGAGGATAGGCCTTGAAAAACTGAACACAGATCAATCGAGAAAACAGGAAGAAGTTGCGTGGAACTATGAAAAAAATAAACAGAATATACAAACTGAGTAGTCCATGCCCAAGATAGTCAACATTAAGGAGAGTGTGAGCTAAAGAGTGCCGTGGTCCCGTGGTTAGCGTGAGCAGCTGCGGAGCGAGATGTTCTAGGTTCAAGTATACCCTCGAGTGAAAAGTTTACTTTCTTTATTTTCGCAAAGTTATGATCTGTCCGCTCGTTCATTGACGTCTCTGTTCACTGTAATAAGTTTAGCGTCTGTGTTTTGTGACCGCACCGCAAAACCGTGCGATTAGTAGACGAAAGGACGTGCCTCTCCAATGGGAACCGAAAACATTTGATCGCAAGGTCATAGGTCAACCGATTCCTCCACAGGAAAACACGTCTGATGTATTCTATACAACACTGGAGACGGCATGTGCGTCACATGACAGGAATATGTTGTCGACCCATCTAACTTGTGCACTTGGCGAATGGGTAAAAATATTCTTCTACCTTGCCCGATTTACATTTTCTTGTGGATGTGATAATCACTCCCAAAAAAGTGATCGCATCGGACGGACGGACGGACAGATAATAACTGTCTGAAAATAAAAAAAAATTAAACTTTTTACTCGAGGGAAGACTTCGAGATCTCTCCTTCCGCAGCTGCTCACGCTAACCACGGGACCACGGCGCTCCTGAGCTCAGATTATCCTTGATGTTGCCTATCTAGTGCATGGACTACCCAGTTTGTGTATTTTGCTTATTTTTTTCATAGTTCCACACAACTTCTTCCTGTTTTCTCGATTGATCTGTGTTCAGTTTTTCAAGGCCTATCCACTGTGCCAACATATAACTAAATCTGAGAGGGGTGCGATGGGGAGGTTCCCTTGTAAGTAAGAAGGCATGTATTTTCTCTGTTCAGTTTTGATCTGACGATCACCATTGAGTACACGGTAGGTTTCGAAAGTCTTCCGCTTTTCAGCTACGTGCCTGAGGAATTTGCGTAAGGTTTACAGACATCTACCCAACGTTCTACGGGATCTCAAACGTGACTTCGGAATCCCTCAACGTTCAGAGGCCAAACCTAACGTGATCGGCTACGACAACCCCTATATGGCCGACAGAGTATCGGAACTTGAAATCGTGATTGTGGCGCCGCAGCTCTTTAATAATATTATCTTGGAACTCTTCCATTTGGTCCGTGTTTGCGTAGAAAAAAAAGTAATATCAGAAATTGAGTCCGCCTTGATGCAAAACACCTTGTTATTCGTTTATTTCTTTTTTATCCCAAACTAGTTTCGGCGACAAATATCACTATCATCAGTGGTTTTTTTAAATCTTGTTTATTGTATGTTACAGCATGTTTTAAGCAATTATTGGCGCTGTTTGCGACATATTTTCTGTGCTCTTTTTTTCTGTTGTCGTCTTTTTACTTAGCGAACATCACGTAATGTTCGTTGGGTGGTATGTGGCTCCTTTTATATATAGAAAAATAAAACTTCTGCACTTTGTTTCTGATCCAGAATGTTACGCCAGAATATTACGCCATGGCGTAAGATACGAGGAATTAGGGCCCGTACAGAGGCACATAGATAGTCATTTTTCCCTCGCTCTGTTTGCGAGTAGAAAAGGAATGAAAGTGACTTGTAATGGTAGAGCTTCAGAGTAACCACCGTCACGCACTGTACGATGGCTTGCGAAGTGTGTATGTAGATATAGATGTAGACCTCACCTGAAACCATTAAATATCGGAAAGATCAGGGGAAGAAATCTGCTATTTAACAGTCATGTCCTTTTGGGATGATGGGATGACTCTAGAAGACTCTTACGTTAGTGCTGGTACAAGAAGCAGACACCTGCCGGCATTTGTAATAAACGTGATTTCTAATGGACGACTGGTATCAGAATCCCGAAAAAACGCGATTGACAACCTAACCTACTCTAGTTTCAATAGGTGTCATAAAAACTTTTAAGTATAATTAAATAAAGACGCCAATCGAATTTTGAATGTATTAAGGCAACTGTATTGTAACATGTATTACATTGATCTAACGTGAAAACGTACGTGTTATACACAGTGAAACATTATAAACGCAGGTGACTGTATGAGAATGAACGAAAAGTTCGAAACTAGCCGCTAATCAAAATGTTATTTGCAAACTCTGACGGAAACCTTAATTAACAATTTATAAATATATTGAACTGCGGATGCTGATACCAACACAATGTTGGAATTATGTAAATGCACATTTGTTGTTTATAGTTGTCAACTGAAGCTGCCACTGTGATTACCCACTGTAGTTACTACACTGACCTCACATATAAGCCAGGAATAAAATGAGTCTCGGAAATTTTTAGAGGGATGGTGAAAATTAACTTAGCATCGTAGAAAATAACGAACTTCTGAACTCCCATGAGCTATTTTATTACCTTCAATACTATTCTTCTATGCGACAAAGAGAAATATTTGAAGATTTTCAGCTAACTCATTTCTTCCCATTAGGATTTTTGCTCGCGAACGTTTTTCACTGCAAGTGAAAAAGTTTACATCAGAGGTGCATTAAGCGAACAAGGGCGGACATTGGAAAAATTGTTTCCGTCACTCGTCAGAGCAGAAGCTCGCATTTTCGAATACACGTTCCATTTGTTGCGTACATGTGCAATAATGTCTGGCGAGATTTATCCATCGAGAAAAATACATAAAAATATGTATCAAAACTACACCTCAGTCTGTTCGTATGATGTTAATCTGATGTTGGAAGATTAATGCACCATTACTTTTTGTGCTTTCTACTAAAAAACGTGAAGCAACAGTGAAACAACTGTGTGCAGAACCTTCCCTGAACACAAGTTATATGTCACAAGACTTTTGTTCACCGTTTAAACGTTTAACGCTCTTCAGATAATTTGTTGGAAGATTGTGGATGCATTTAGCGAAATTACAGCGACAATTCACTTACAGAGCTATTGTTCTTAGCTGGCCCACACAACCACCAAACGGGAGCTTTTACTGACTCCTTCAGGGAGATCGGGACTACATCGTTTCCCTACAAGAGGAATCATCCGAAAGGGCACATTAAAAGAGTTCAAGTTTTCCTATAGGTTTTTCAACTAGCCTCCGTTGGATCTTTCCATCGGCTTTCCAAAAATTTTCTGTTGTGTCGTATGATGATCATTTTGCAGGCCGCTTCAAAGCGCACTTTTCGTGCGTCTGTCCATGGTTTTCTCTTCGGAAAATACTTCCCAGCACACTCAAAATGAAAGTGCTCCTAGATTTCGGTAGCTTCCTGATACTGTCGCAATATTTTGTGCAGCTTCAACGGGTGAAAAAGCAAGTCCTGCAGTTACGTTAGACAGGTGGTACTACAAAACATAACGTTATAAGTACCAAAATAATTAGAAATAAACATCCTTTAAAATACGTGAATGTAGCTAATGTTGACTCAGTTTTAAAGAACTGTAGGCATATAAACATTCATCAGGACAAGGAACAGTTGAATATTTCTTTGAGGAAATGTCATCAGCCTCTTACCTTCCTATTGTACAGCACATCATACTACTTAAAAATTTTGGGAATGTGTCTCACAAATGATTAGAGACGTCTGTTTTGTCCGAGTATATGTGAGCCCCAATGAAGGAAAAACGTTCAGAAGGATTCATGGCTGTAGCACTATTTTACTCGTCGAAAGAATGTTCCACACATATAACTGGAGTAAAACAATTCCGTACACAAAGATATTCTGCATCTACATCTAAATCTACATGATTACTCCAAAATTTACGACTGAGTGCCTGTCAGAGAGTTCACCGAAACACCTTTAAGCAATTTCTCTACCACTGGAGAAAGGGATATCTAATTTTGTCTGTGTGACATCCGATTTTTCTGATTTTATTGTGATGATCATTTCTCCCTATGTAGCTTGGCGCCTCCAAAATACACTCCTGGAAATGAAAAAAAGAACACATTGACACCGGTGTGTCAGACCCACCATACTTGCTCCGGACACTGCGAGAGCGCTGTACAAGCAACGATCACACGCACGGCACAGCGGACACACCAGGAACCGCGGTGTTGGCCGTCGAATGGCGCTAGCTGCGCAGCATTTGTGCACCGCCGCCGTCAGTGTCAGCCAGTTTGCCGTGGCATACGGAGCTCCATCGCAGTCTTTAACACTAGTAGCATGCCACGACAGCGTGGACGTGAACCGTATTGACGGACTTTGAGCGAGGGCG
This sequence comes from Schistocerca serialis cubense, assembly GCF_023864345.2. Classification (NCBI taxonomy): domain Eukaryota; kingdom Metazoa; phylum Arthropoda; class Insecta; order Orthoptera; family Acrididae; genus Schistocerca; species Schistocerca serialis. The sequence continues at coordinate 647,014,368 of NC_064642.1, read as the reverse complement.
TATAGTGGGCATGCGGGAGGCCGGGTGGACGTACCGCCGAATTGCTGAACACGTGGGGCGTGTGGTCTCCACAGTACATCGATGTTGTCGCCAGTGGTCGGCGGAAGGTGCACGTGCCCGTCGACCTGGGACCGGACCGCAGCGACGCACGGATGCACGCCAAGACCGTAGGATCCTACGCAGTGCCGTAGGGGACCGCACCGCCACTTCCCAGCAAATTAGGGACACTGTTGCTCCTGGGGTATCGGCGAGGACCATTCGCAACCGTCTCCATGAAGCTGGGCTACGGTCCCGCACACCGTTAGGCCGTCTTCCGCTCACGCCCCAACATCGTGCAGCCCGCCTCCAGTGGTGTCGCGACAGGCGTGAATGGAGGGACGAATGGAGACGTGTCGTCTTCAGCGATGAGAGTCGCTTCTGCCTTGGTGCCAATGATGGTCGTATGCGTGTTTGGCGCCGTGCAGGTGAGCGCCACAATCAGGACTGCATACGACCGAGGCACACAGGGCCAACACCCGGCATCATGGTGTGGGGAGCGATCTCCTACACTGGCCGTACACCACTGGTGATCGTCGAGGGGACACTGAATAGTGCACGGTACATCCAAACCGTCATCGAACCCATCGTTCTACCATTCCTAGACCGGCAAGGGAACTTGCTGTTCGTACAGGACAACGCACGTCCGCATGTATCTTGTGCCACCCAACGTGCTCCAGAAGGTGTAAGTCAACTACCCTGGCCAGCAAGATCTCCGGATCTGTCCCCCATTGAGCATGTTTGGGACTGGATGAAGCGTCGTCTCACACGGTCTGCACGTCCAGCACGAACGCTGGTCCAACTGAGGCGCCAGGTGGAAATAGCATGGCAAGCCGTTCCACAGGACTACATCCAGCATCTCTACGATCGTCTCCGTGGGAGAATAGCAGCCTGCATTGCTGCGAAAGGTGGATATACACTGTACTAGTGCCGACATTGTGCATGCTCTGTTGCCTGTGTCTATGTGCCTGTGGTTCTGTCAGTGTGTTCATGTGATGTATCTGACCCCAGGAATGTGTCAATAAAGTTTCCCCTTCCTGGGACGATGAATTCACGGTGTTCTTATTTCAATTTCCAGGAGTGTATTTTGTTTTCGTAGGAGAAATTTAGAGATTGAAATTTCGTGAGAGGAGGAGGAGGACCTTAGTGTTTAACGCCCCATCGACAACGAGGTCAGGGATGGAGCACAGAGGAAGCATGGAGAAGGAAAGAGGCCGTGGCCTTTCGAAGGAAGTGATTACTAAGTGCTGTTGATCAACACTACACGTCAACTGACCTCCAATGGATCGAAGTGTGTTAATACTAGTTTAGCACCTGACCTGAACTTTAAAACTAGAGTAGAAATAGAGAATGTCGAGTGGGGTGCATTTCAGTGACATGACCGAGCAAGGTGGCAGAGTGGTTAGCACACTGGACTCGCATTCGGCAGGACAACGGTTCAAACCGTGTTAGAATATCTGATTTAGGTTTTCCGTTATTTTCCTAAATCACTTCAAGCAAATGCTAGGATGATTCGTTCGCAAGGGCAAGGTCGACTTCCGTCCCCATCCTTCCCTAATCCTATGGGAGTGATGAGGTCTCTGTCGTGCGCCTCCCTCAAACAAACCAACCAACCAATCAGTGACATGGAACAACTGTGCAGGAAGTTGAAACACATCAAGTGTTATATGACAACCGAGTGACTTGTTTGGTGTAATGTGGATCATCACACTGAGGCTGTCTATAGGGAAGGTTTGTTAAACTGCTCTTCTATATTCAAGTATCTTGTGGAACATTAAGTTCACTATGAAGAGGAGGAATTAGATGTATGTACGGCTGTGTATATGTGATCTACACCTATGTCTGCTAGGATTACTCCCGTAAATATTAATTCCACAGAAGCAGATTTTATGAATGGTGTTTCCAAGTCTATTATACGAGTGTTGTTTTTTAAGTACGGGCCGTTTTTATTTTAAAAAAAAAGATACAAATACTTTTGCAAAAAAACATTTATTTTCTGATTCTACACTATTTTTCTACATAGTTGCCTTGTTTATTTAAGCACTTGTCATACCGTACAACTAAGTTTTTAATTCCCTCTTCAAAGCATTCGGCCACCTGCTCCGACAGCCAAGACTTCACGGCCGCTTTCACTTCATCGTCGTCATTGAAGCGTTGCCCGCCAAGATGGTGTTTCAGGTACCGGAAAAGGTGAAAATCGCTAGGAGCAAGGTCGGGGCTACATGGTGCATGGTCCAAAACTTCCCAGCCAAAAGAATCAATCAAATCCCGAGTCTTTTGAGAGGTGTGAGGCCTAGCGTTATCGTGCAGGAGCAAAACTCCTTTTGTCAGCACGCCGCGCCTTTTGTTTTGAATTGCTCTGCAGAGCTTCTTTAGAGTTGCACAGTAGGCATCTGAGTTGATTGTCGTTCCTCGTGGCATAAAGTCCACTAGCAAAACACCGCGCCGGTCCCAGAACACAGTTGCTATAATCTTGCGCTTTGACAGCGTCTGTTTGGCTTTGACCTTGACGGGTGAAGTTGTGTGTCGCCATTCCATCGATTGTCGCTTGCTTTCGGGAGTGATATGAGATACCCATGTTTCATCTCCAGTGACAATTTGACTCAACATGTCATCCCCTTCTTCCTCGTAACGAATCAAAAAGTCCAATGAAGTGGCAAATCTCTTCCCTTTGTGGTCCTCTGTGAGGAGTCTGGGTACCCACCGAGAACACAGTTTCTTAAAGTTTAGGTTTTCAGACACAATTTTGTACAAAACCACTCTTGAAACTTGTGGAAATTCCAGAGAAAGAGTGGAAATTGTGAATCTTCTGTCCTCACGAATCTTTGTTTCGACTGCAGCCACCAAATCATCAGTGATCACAGAGGGCCGGCCTGAGCGTTCTTCGTCATGGACGTTTTGACGACCATTTTTAAACTCTCTAATCCATTGACGCACTTTACCTTCACTCATTGCATTCAAGCCATAAACTTCTGTTAACGGACGATGAATTTCTGCAGGTGATAGGCTTCTCGCGGTCAAAAAACGTATCACTGACCGTATCTCACACGCGGTGAGCGATTCAATAATCGTAAACATTATAAAGTAGCACAGCGATGCGTACACGTCAGCTACAGAGATCTGCAACTTGCATCAGTGTGAACGGGAAGGATGCCGGTAAGTGGCGCGGTGGCTTGTTGCGGCGTCCGCGCGAACTACGGGACTATCCGTTTGCAGGAAAAACAAACTGAATTAAAAGCATATAAAGAACTGTTATTTGGAAAATATTGCAGAATGATGAAAAGAATCAATGCTTAATAGGCGGAAAACAATGATAGTGTTATAAATATATTGATTCATTTTCTACAGTTGATTAGGTACAAAAAGTGTACAGCAATATATAGGGTGTTCCAAAAAGGTACGGCGAAACTTTCAGGAAACATTCCTCACACATAAATAAAGAAAAGATGTTATGTGGACATGTGTCCGGAAACGCTTAATTTCCATGTTAGAGCTCATTGTAGTTTCGTCAGTATGTACTGTACTTCTTCGATTCACCACCAGTTGCCCCAATTGAAGGAAGGTAATGTTGACTTCGGTGCTTGTGTTGACATGCCACTCATTGCTCTACAATACTAGCATCAAGCACATCAGTACGTAGCATCAACAGGTTATTGTTCATCACGAACGTGGTTTTGCAGTCAGTGCAATGATTACAAATGCGGAGTTGGCAGATGCCCATTTGATGTATGAATTAGCTCGGGGCAATAGTCGTGGCGCGGTACATTTGTGTCGAGACAGACTTCCAGAACGAAGGTGTCCCGGCAGGAAGGTGTTCGAAGCAATTGATCGGCGTCTTAGGGAGCGCGGAGCATTCCAGCCTATGACTCGCGACTGGGGAAGACCTAGAACGACGAGGACACTTGCAATGAACGAGGCAATTCTTCGTGCAGTTGACGATAACCCTAATGTTGCTGCTGTACAAGGTAACGTTGACCACGTCACTGTATGGACAGTGCTACGGGAGAGCCAGTTGTTTCCATACCATGTACAGCGTGTGCAGGCACTATCAGCAGCTGATTGGCCTCCACGGGTACACTTCTGCGACTGGTTCACCCAACAATGAGTCAATCCTCATTTCAGTGCAAATGTTCTCATTACGGATGAAGTTTCATTCCAACGTGATCAAATTGTAAATTTTCATAATCAACATGTATGGGCTGACGAGAAGCCGCACGCAATTGTGCAATCACGTCATTAACACAGATTTTCTGTGAACGTTTGGGCAGGCATTGTTGGTGATGTCTTGATTGGGCTCCATGTTCTTCCACTTATGCTCAATGGAGCACGTTATCATGATTTCATACGGGATACTCTACCTGTGCTGCTAGAACATGTGCCTTTACAAGTACGACACAACATGTGGTTCATGCACGATGGAGCTCCTGCACATTTCAGTCGAAGTGTTCGTACGCTTCTCAACAACAGATTCGGTGACCGATGCATTGGTAGAGGCGGACCAATTCCATGGCCTCCACACTCTCCTCAACTCAACCCTCTTGACTTTCATTTATGGGGTCATTTGAAAGCTCTTGTCTACGCAACCCCGGTACCAAATGTAGAGACTCTTCGTGCTCGTATTGTAGACGGCTGTGATACAATACGCCATTCTCCAGGGTTGCATCAGCGCATTAGTGATTCCATGCGACGGAGGGTGGATGCATGTATCATCGCTAACGGAGGACATTTTGAACATTTCCTGCAACAAAGTGTTTCAAGTCACGCTGGTACGTTCTGTTGCTGTGTGTTTTCATTCCATGATTAATGTGATTTGAAGAGACGTAATAAAATGAGCTCTAACATGGAAAGTAAACGTTTCCGGACACATGTCCACATTACATATTTTCTTTATTTGTGTGTGAGGAATGATTCCTGAAAGTTTGGCCGTACCTTTTTGTAACACCCTGTATACAGGGTGGTCCATTGATCGTGACCGGGCCAAATATCTCACGAAATAAGCGGCAAACGAAAAAACTACAAAGAACGAAACTTGTCTAGCTTGAAGGGAGAAACCAGATGGCGCTATGGTTGGCCCGCTAGATGGCACTGCCATAGGTCAAACGGATATCAACTGTGTTTTTTTTAATAGTGATCCCCATTTTTTATTACATATTCGTGAAGTACGTAAAGAAATGTGAATGTTGTAGTTGGACCACTTTTTTCGCTTTGTGATAGTCAGAAACATATGACTCACAATTTTAGACGAACTGCTGTTAACAGGTAGGTTTTTGAAATTAAAATATTAAACGTAGGTACGTTTGAACATTTTATTTCGGTTGTTCCAATGTGATACATGTACCTTTGTGAACTTATCATTTCTGAGAACGTATGCTGTTACAGCGTGATTACTTGTAAATACTATGTTAATGCCATAAATGCTCAAAATAATGTCCGTCAATTTCAATGCATTTGGCAATACGTGTAACGACATTCCTCTCAACAGCGAGTAGTGCGCCTTCCGTAATGTTCACACATGCTTTGACAATGTGCTGACGCATGTTGTCGGGCTTTGTAGGTGGATCACGATAGCAAACATCCTTCAACTTTTCCCACAGAAAGAAATCCGGGGACGTCAGATCCGGTGAACGCGAGGGCCATGGTATGGTGCTTCGACGACCAATCCACCTCTCATGAAATATGCTTTTCGATACCGCTTCAACCGCGCACGAGCTATGTGCCGGACATCCATCATGTTGGAAGTACATCGCCATTCTGTCTTGTAGTGAAACATCTTGTAGTAACATCGGTAGAACATTACGTAGGAAATCAGCATACATTGCACCATTTAGATTACTATCGATAAAATGGGGGCCAATTATCCTTCCTCCCATAATGCCACACCATGCATTAATCCGCCAAAGTCGCTGATGTTCCACTTGTGGCAGCCATCGCGGAGTTTCCGTCGCCCAATAGTGCACATTATGCGGGTTTACGTTACCGCTAAATAGAACGCGTGCAAAAAGTCTGTCGTCGTCCCGTAACTTCTCTTGTGCCCAGTGGCAGAACTGTACACGACGTTCAAAGTAGTCGCCATGCAATTCCTGGTGCATAGATATATGTAAGGGTGCAATCGATGTTGATGTAGCATACTCAACACGGACGTTTTTGAGATTCCCCATTCTCGCGCAGTTTGTCTGCTAGTGATGTGCGGATTAGCAGCTAAAACACCTACTTGGGCACCATCATTTGTTGCAGGTCGTGGCTGACGCTTCACATGTGGCTGATCACTTCCTGTTTCCTTAAATAACGTAACTATCCGGCGAACGCTCCGGACACTTGGATGATGTCGTCCAGGATACCGAGCAGCATACATAGCACACACCCGTTGGGCATTTTGATCACAATAGCCATACATCAACACGATATCGACCTTTTCCGCGATTGGTAAACGGTCAATTTTATCACGGAGCAAATACCGTCCGCACTGGCGGAATGTTACGTGATACCACGTACTTATACGTTTGTGACTATTACAGCGCCATCTATCACAAAGCGAAAAAAGTGATCCAATTAAAACATTCATATTTCTTTACGTACTACACGAATATGTAATAAAAATGGGGATTTCTATTAAAAAAAAAAACGCAATTTATATCCGTTTGACCTATGGCAGCGCCATCTAGCGGGCGAACCATAGCACCATTTGGTTTCCCCCTTCAAGCTAAACGAGTTTCGTTCTTTGTAGTTTTTTCGTTTTATGCTTATTTCATGAGTTATTTGGCCCGGTCACTGTCAATGGACCGCCCTGTATACATGGGTGAACATTAATGAAACCGTCAAATTGCTGGGACGGTAAATGGAGGATAGAAGGTTCTATGAACATGTGTCTGGAAATGGATGATGTCGTACAAGGACAACAAATCATCCTGGAACACAGTATAGCGGCATCACATTCACGTCGCAACAGGTGTTCAGAGTGACGTCAATGTGATTGCACGTGATACGGATAGTAGCAGTTGTCATGCACGATACACATAGTCGTTCTTTGGCTTCCACCACATTGACGAACCACTTGTCTGGAACTTGTACTAGATTCATCTCAATATCCCGTAGCATTTAGTCCTCCAAATCTGGTGCATGCACAGTCCATTACCTCACTGCACGTTCGTCTATCTGAAAGGATCCATCATCACAAAAACGCCCAAAAAGGGCTTGAAATGTTGTGATGTGGTTGGTGTCTGTGAGGATATAGCCGTACTGCCTTTCGCCCGTTTTCATCTGCTTAGCTGTACACAAACACCAACTTCGTTTGTTGCCGACATGAATGCCTGACCATTCTGCAGTTTACACATCCTGCAGCACACAAGGCTGGCTCTGAGCACTATGGGACTTAACAGCTGTGGTCATCAGTCCCCTAGAACTTAGAACTGCTTAAACCTAAATAACCTAAGGACATCACACACACCCATGCCCGAGGCAGGATTCGAACCTGCGACCGTAGCAGCCGCGCGGTTCCGGACTGCGCGCCTAGAACCGCGAGACCACCGCGAGCACACAAGGAACAAACTGCACACGATCAGATGAACTGTTATTCGTCAATGTTATCTACAGTGGCACCGTTCTATTTTTGGACACATGTTCATAGGACATATATTCCTCCATTTGCAGTCAGAATCCCTTCCCTGCAGTTTATCGGTTTTCTTGATGTTTTCTGTGTGTGTGTGTGTGTGTGTGTGTGTGTGTGTGTGTGTGTGTGTGCATCTATATGTTGTTAATATACACTGTTTACTTTATGAACAATGGAAAATAAATCATTATCTTTAAAACATTATTCTCCTTTTCTACACCAATCCAGTTCAGAAATCTGTGGTCATCAGTCCCCTATAACTCAGAACTACTTAAACCTAACTAACCTAAGGACATCACACACATCCATGCCCCAGGCAGGATTCGAACCTGCGACCGTAGAAGTCGCGCGGTTCCGGACTGAGCGTCTAGAACCGCTAGACCACCGCGGCCGGCCCCTACCAATTTATACTCATGGGAACAGCACTACTTCTACAGCGATTTAACAAGAAAATCTAAGCTATTTTTGGATTTCTTGCCAAATTTGGATTTTCCCACTATTCCATACATAGTGGACTTGTGTCAGATGGAGAATATGGAGGATTTGGGGGGGGGGGGGGGGGAAGAAAAGGGAAGGAACTAATGACATCAGCTGCACTGGGACTTCATGCGGAATCAGCAGTGATGAGTGAAAGTGTGTGCCAGACCCAGACCCGAACTTAAGATCTCCCACTTACTGGGCAGTTGTATCAACCAGTGCGTGAACTAGACATAGTGTTTATCATAAATGAGCAAAATATCTCGGCACGCTCCCTGGCCAGCTCACATTCCCTTCCAGGGCAACCTATCCACAGTCCCTATTCATGTTCTACAGATACACTAATTTTAGATTCCCACTGGAGGTCGAATGTAAATGTGCATCTGCACTGAAGGTTATGGGTTCAATGCCCATAGGAGCGAATCAATTATATGAGTGCATGGTGTCTGTTCTTTTGGATGTGTCTGGAAGAACAAACGACATGTGGAACACACAGCTATGATACATATTATGTAAATTGCTGGAGGAGTCGGGAAAGGAAAGGAACTAATGATATCAGTCACAACGGGAATTCATATGGAATCAGTGGCGATGTATGGAATTGTACGCTGGCTCGTGATCTTACATGGCATCTCCAACTTACTAGGCACTTGGACTGTATCCGAGGGACGACCTTGGAAGACAATACCCCATGTTCCAGAACAACAGTACAATAGGGGGATTAGAGAATAATAGCCCTTTATTCGATTTAGTTGGTGGTAACACCATTTGTTGTCCTTTAACAGTCTTGTGTACCTACTGGTAATACCTTGAAGCATATTAACCAGTAAACTAGTGTTCTAAGTGCATTGTATTACGGTACGCAAGGTGACATAGTGGCTCAGTTACGCCATAAAAATCACAATATGACATTTAATTTAAACTTAATTATAACAAATAAGACATTTTTAAAGTTTCTGGAGACCCAATCATTCACATCAATGATGTACAAGGTAAAAACAGATACTGAGTTCATCAAAAATGGACATGAGGTCCTTGTTACAACCAATGTTGAAATACTGGGCTTACAACATGTTTAGTGGGCAACACAAAAACACGCATTCAGAAGGAGATTAGATTAGATTACATTCAGTTTTCGTTCCATTGACCCAAAAATGAGATGATTCTTGTGGGTGTGGAACATGTCAGAAGATATAACATAATATAATACTCACTTCCCTGATCATTTGTAGGGAAACTGTCAAGACATGTGAATACATTACAATAAAATGGAACAGCTAATATTTACAGAGTTAATACACTGGCAGAATGAAGAATAGTTATGAATTTGTAACGGATTTATCGTACACAAAAGACCTAAGCTTGACTGTTGTGACCAAGTGCTGCCATAACTGAAACCTGAAGGATATTTTTCTTAAGCTGCTCTAACAGTCCCTGTTTACATATCCATCTATTGAGTACAAGGGGATGCCAACCAAAAAGACTTTCAAACACTATTCGAACTGTGCTTTATTCGAAACCAAGTTATTCCTCAAATTGTTATACTAGAATGTTTAAAAGCTATCAAGGTAAAACATAAGTAAGAAACGTAATATTATGTGACGACTTCCCTTGCAGCTGTGTCTTCTTATAAATACATCCACATCACCGTCAACACACGTAACATACTAAAATGGATTTGCACATGTTGTTCTGAGTATCGGCAGCTTCGCAGTTTGTTTTCCTGTGTATTGGCAACGTCACATTTTGACGCTGTCAGCACTCAGGATGTCTTATGAGAATCCATTTTAGCATCTTTTATTAGTTTATGCTGATATGTATGTACTTCTTAAGGAGACTCGGCCCCGAGGAAAATGACAACGTAATTTTAGTGTCTTTATTTGTATTTCGCTACCATCGCTCTTAGAGACTCTTGTTCAGCAGTTCTGATGCTGGAGGCCTGACCTTCGAAACATGAAAGTTTAATTATTGCAGAATTAGTTTCTTTCTCGTTAGATGTAGCAAACTTAACGACTAATGTATCCATCTCATAGATAATTAGCGATGTTAAAGTAGATTTTGGCTGATTAACCAATGAGAGTTGCGTAACACGATTGAGTTGCTGGCAAAAGTGGTTCATCAGCGGCTAGTAGCTTCACAGTTTAGGTGGACAACAAATCGTTGGATGATGAAGAATGTGATCACTGGGCTAAGAATGACCCATGGAGTGCCATGCCATGGTACCCATTCACGTCTCCTTTTCAGTCTGATGCTACCTGTAGCTTGACAAATGTGAGCAGCCCGTAGCGGAGTGTCTTCCATGTATTCTACTTTAAAAATGTTGTGCCTAAGCTTGATATTTATTTTATACGTGACATGCCAGTCTGTATGTTTTACTTCTGATGAAGGCACTTTTAGAAGTGCCGAAACCAGGTCAAAAGACTTAATTTTCACGACCGAGGGCTGTAATTGCTTTAATTTTATTCTGTTCTTTTTACCTTGCATGAAGAGACAAATTTGTGGCTGGCATTTGTAGGCTGACAATGAGGAAAAAGAGTGGTGTAGCAGTTGGTTTGTACCCCATTTGAGAAGTTCATCAATGACAGATTCAATATACATCCCACGAGCGGGAAAAAAAGTGCCGATCTGCGTGAATGTGTAAATCTCTACACGTTCATTTCCATCCCAAGATTGATACGTATTTAGGAAGCATTCATAGCTTACCAACAGTGTGATTGGCGCGGGGTGTAATGCAATTCTATTTAATTCTTCATTGTTTTTTCCAATGTACGATCAGTGCAAGCACTCGATCTTAATAGGGTCTTTGTTCATTGTAACCTAAATTTTCACCTGATGAAAGTTAGTTCTGGTGCAATACATCAGGTACTTTCAGCTGCAACATGAAACTGGTAAAAATTGTCGGTCCCTTTTCATGTACTGTTACATACACGAGCTCACATAGAATGATTCCAGTGTACATACTGTTTACCTTTCTAGAGATTATCCTCAAATTTGCAAACATTTATTGAGTTAGAATTATCTGTTATTTTCTGAGACCTAATGCCTTTTGTGGGAGGTAGCTTTGATGAACTAAATCCATGAAGCATGATGCACAAGAACATGGCTCAATTTAATTTTGGAACTTTCTTTAGAAAACATTTTGATGTAATTGAAGCAATTCAATCGGACTACATAGCCCAAGATAAGTAACTCGTTTCATCTAAAAGATGCTGTTTCAGGTAGCATTTTTGTCTTAATATTTATTTGCGAATCTTGAAGAACACTGAAGTAAGCCGTTCAGGAAATCCTCGAGGTTTTTATATTACAACGATTCTCCTTTATGTATTACTTGTATTCTGGTATATTACACATACTAAAATTGTATAGCTTATGTAGTACAAATGTTCATTACTGTGTCGTCTAAAAATTTCAGGTAAACCAGTCACGAACTTTTCCGAGATTTTTCGTAACGTTTCCTCTTTATATATTACATATGTATTTACATATTATATATTAAAAATATTTATAACTTGTGGCTGTCCGAATGTTAATTAGAGTATGAAGTAAAAATGTGAAGTAAATCGATCTAGTGTTTTTCAATATTTCTGGTAATAACATAAAACAACGACCTGTCTTTCTGTAGTGGTATAGATGTATATTGACGGAACTGGGTAGGCGTGGGGATAGAAGGGCTATTAAAACATACAAAACGAAACTTACCACAAAATGTTAAAATAAAAATTAAACAGAATGTCTTTTATGCATATAGGAAATGGCTGAATTTCATTGGTAGATTACAAATCAGGCAGCGTGTTGGAGGGAGGAGGAGAGGGACAGAGATACACATTAGCAATTGCGAAGCATTGCTAGGTTGGCTAGGATATTACAAACACAATTAGCATCTGAACAATACTGGTAATGTATGATGGTCGCTGCATTGCATTTTGATCTAGTGCATCTTCCTTAAAACTGGCCTTCAGCACACCTTTAAGTCGTAAAAACGATTGCATACTTCAGACGTGTTGATTGGTCGACTCCATAAGAATGATACCACAGTCCACTATTATAAAAGTAGCTGAGCGGAAATCTAAGGGAACTATGGCAGTTAGCAGTTAAGTGATGGGAGCGAAAGGGGCTAATCTGGTTTTATAGCTTGAGATGACACTGCGTATTCGTTTCTGAGTAATACTAGGTTGGTGCATAAGTTGGTAGTGTTGTTATTTTGCGTGTTGTTATTCCGGTTGCTATGGCTTTACTTATCGTTTTTTATTTGCAATTCACTGTTGCTGTTTGAGTTCACGTATTATCATTTTGCCATTTGGAGATTGAGGGTGGAGCTGTGGAAGCCATAGAATGGAGTACGAAGTGGAGAAATCGGGTCAAAACTACCCGGGAATACATCCAGCAAATAGCTGACGACTTTTTCTGTAAGCGCTACTCGGAAATGAAGAGGATTGTACAGGAGAGGAAATCATGACGGACTGCATCAAACTGTTAAATGAAAGCTACAAAAACAGAAAAAAAGTGCTTTTGGTCCAGACTTCCTGTTGAAGTTAGTTGTTGTGTACATAGTTCCGCGTAGTCAGCGCGAACACAACTTTCCCAATAGAGCGCGCCCCGCTAAGCACAACAGCGCAGGCGCAGCGCTCGTCCGTCTCCGCACTACGAGATGGCGCTGGTTAGAGACGGACCAAATTCTTCTTCCGCCGATCCGCGTATTAATATGTAACGCAGCAAATGAGATTGCTGCAAACGTAGAACCTTTTCTCCTCGCGGATCACACTCGCGCAGTGATACCTGAACGCTCGAGGTATTATAACGAGTGTACAGACCTCCGATTAGTCAGTCTGCATTAGTCTGCACCAGTCTGCATTTGTCTGTACCAGTCTATGGTCAAATGTCAATCTGCGCCTAATAAGATTATCATATTCCTGTACATAGCCATGAAGATAAATGTGTAGACACTTTGTCAAGTATCAGAGATATGTGAGAATAAGATTAACGTACCAAGACCAAAGGAACTTCAGATTGTCAATTGTAAATAGCATCGAGAACCAAGTTAAGTTATTTTTATGCTTATTATTACTTTAATAAATGTGTGTGAAAATTAATCAAGTTCTGTTTAAAGTTGGTCACCGTCAATCTGCTACTCTAAGCGTGCAAGTGGCATTTCTATCGTCTGACCTAACGGCAGAAGATAAACACGCCACGCCGGCCGCAGTGGCCGTGCGGTTCTAGGCGCTCCAGTCCGGAGCCGCGCTGCTGCTACGGTCGCAGGTTCCAATCCTGCCTCGGGCATTGGTGTGTGTGATGTTCTTAGGTTAGTTAGGTTTAAGTGGTTCTAAGTTCTAGGGGGCTGATGACCACAGCAGTTGAGTCCCATAGTGCTCAGAGCCATAAACACGCCACGATAAGAACACGAGACGTATTGCTGACACTCGCGCACTTCGCTAGAGCGACAAGTCAAATAATCTGATGGTGTGTGTACCGAAGGTCTTACAGTACGCACACCACATTAGTGACACGACATATTGCTTCCATTTTTTTGTCATTTTTTTGTTACCTGAATTTTTGCCTTTGGACATATTTCATTTTAATTTTTGTTATTGAACCATCATACCAAGCACTTTTCTTGCATATATGGGGCTTGTGGTAATGGATCAATTTTGTTTCTCTAATAAAGTGTACCTATGAAAACATACTTACGCCACCAGAACTAGCAGCCATTCCGCTCTACAGCCACAGTGCAGCTGTATTCATATCAGTGCAGTATTTCGACTGTGGCACGAAGCACCATAATTTCCTGAAGAAACGAGAGATCTTCTCGCAGATCGTGCTGGCGGTGCTGTCGAGTCTGTGCATTGCGCTGGGGGTAAATGGTGGTACATACCTTCGCGACTAAACAGGAGACCACCTCGGTGTGCTGCCGCATCTCAACGTGCCACCTGCTGCTATTACACACACACCTCCGGGCGGCAGCGCAGTGCGGGCGGTGGCGTACCTTGCGCAGGAAGCGCGAGATCTTGTCGCCGTGCTCCCAGGGCGTGACCCAGCCCTTGCTGGCGCTGCACTCGAGCGCGCGCGTCGCGTTGCCCGGCAGCTGGCCGCGCCGCAGCGAGCCGCGGAACACGTCCGGCTTCTTGCGCAGCAGCCGGTTCATCGCCTCCACCAGCACCAGCACCGCGTCGTACATCAGCGCCGCCGGCGCCTGCCCGAACCGTCAGACACAGTGTGAACACCGACTTCTGCCCGCGTAAACTTATGCCGCATATTGCACACATACACTACTGGCCATTACAATTGCTACAACAAGAAGAAATGCAGATGATAAACAGGTATTCATTGGACAAATATATTATACTAGAACTGACATGTGATTACATTTTCACGCAGTTTGGGTGCACAGATCCTGAGAAATCAGGTACCCAGAACAACAACCTCTGGCCGTAGTAACGGCCTTGATACGCCTGGGCATTGAGTCAAACAGAGCTTGGATGGCGTGTACAGGTACAGCTGCCCTTGCAGCTTCAACACGATACCACAGTTCATCAAGAGTAGTGAGTGCGTATTCTGACGAGCCAGTTGCTCGGCCACTATTGACCAGACGTTTTCATTTGGTGAGAGATCTGGAGAATGTGCTGGCCAGCAGTCGAACTTTTTCTGTATCCAGAAAGGCCCGTACAGGACCTGCAACATGCGGTCGTCCATTATCCTGCTGAATTGTTGAGTTTCGCAGGGATCGAATGAAGGGTAGAGCCACGGGTCGTAACACGCCTGAAATATAACGTCCACTTTTCAAAGCGCCGTCAATGCGAACAAGAGGTGACCGAGACCTGTAACCAATGGCACCCCATAACATCACGCCGGGTGATACGCCTGTATGGCGATGACGAATACACGCTCCAATGTGCGTTTACCGCGATGTCGCCAAACACGGATGCGACCATCATGATGCTGTAAACAGAACATGGATTCATCCGAACAAATGACGTTTTGCCATTCGTACACCCAGGTTCGTCGTTGGGTACACCACCGCAGGCACTCCTGTCTCTGATGCAGCGTCAAGGGTAACCGCAGCCATGGTCTCCGAGCTGCTGCAAACGTCGTCGATCTGTTCGTGCAGATGGTTTTTGTCTTGCAAACGTCCCCAGCCGGCTTGGTTGGCCGAGGGGTTCTAGGCGCTACAGTCTGGAACCTCGTGACCGCTACGGTCGCAGGTTCGAATCCTGCCTCGTGCATGGATATCTGTGATGTCCTTAGGTTAGACAGCTGTAAGTAGTTCTAAGTTGTAGGGGACTGATGTCTTTAGAAGTTAAGTCCCATAATGCTAAGAGCCATTTGAACCATTTTTGAAACGTCCCCATCTGTTGACTCAGGAATCGAGAAGTGGCTGCACGATCCGTTGCAGTCATGCGGATAAGATGCCTGTCATCTCGACTGCTAGTGATAAGAGGCCGTTGGGATCTAGCACGGCGTTCCGTATCACCAACCTGAACCCAATGATTCCATATTCTGCTAACAGTCATTGGATCTCGACCAACGCGAGCAGCAATTTCACGATACGATAAACCGCAATCGCGATAGGCTACAATCCGACCTTTATCAAAGTCGGAAACGTGATGGTACGCATTTCTCCTCCTTATACGAGGCATCACAACAACGTTTCACCAGGCAACGCCGGTCCACTGCTGTTTGTGTATGAGAAATCGGCTGGAAACTTTCCTCATGTCAGCACGTTGTAGGTGTCCCCACCGGCGCCAACCTTGTGTGAATGCTCTGAAATTTAATCATTTGCATATAACAGCATCTTCTTCCTGTCGGTTAACTTTCGCGTCTGTAGCACGTCATCTTGGTGGTGTAGCCATTTTAATGGCCAGTAGTGTACCTCCTCATTGGTTTATCCGTAAATACCTGCGGTTTTTTAGAAGATGACTTAGCGGAAACCGTAAAAAATATCGAAAAAAGCCTCGTTCACTGGAGAGGGCATCTCTTCAAGTTTAGGTTCGTAGTGGCGTAGTTTTAAAGCGCACCATTAGCGGGCAGATGTTTCCGAATGTGAAGAGGAGTCACCTGCGCCTCATTTTCGCGTCGAATACGTTTGCGCATACAGATAGGCAACGCAATGAGCAGATTTCCAGGAAAAGCTGCCTTCCCGGGCTACAAGAAAGATTTTAACGAATTCCGCGCACTTGCTCCTCCGCCCCATTGACGTTGCCCCAACACAGATGTTTCCTACACGGAGCACAATTCTAAGTTAAAAACTTGTAGGGGAACCTGTATCCACTGATATTTATCTGTTTCCTGTATGCCTTGTATGTTTCGCATAGTTGTCTTCTGAAACCCAGTGGTACTTATCTTTCTTTCTTTCTTTCGCTACTGCCTTTATCCCGAATTTGTGCGCAGGATCAGCAGGGTTACGTACGGATTTGGCATGGTGAATTTTAAGGGGTGGCCGGATGCCCTCTGCCGCCACCCCAAACCCCCCTAGGACGGGATTAGTGTACCCCAGCTGTCTGTGTCTAGTGTAAATCGTGAAACAGTGTGAATATGTTGCAAATGTCTGCGAGCCGTGGAACTGAGGCGGGACGTGGGGACCAGCCCGGTATTCACTTAGTAGGATGTGGAAAACCGCCTAAAAACGACATCCTGGCTGGCCGGCACACTGGCAGTCGTCGTTAATCCGCCAGCGCGCCTACCCGGGTCCAGGGAGCAGAGGTACTTATCTACAACCCTATAAATATTTCACATATATATTCAACAAATTTTAGATATATTTCTATTCAGATTTCATGTGAATCCTGACGAAAATTGTGATTCTGCCTGGGTAGGAAATGTCGTGGACCGTTGGCAGTGGCCCTATTTTCCAGAGATAAAAATGAAACCAACAATCTTGACCTACGCGTTCGTACTAACACTATCCGACCGTCGGTATTTTACGAGGTAGTACTGAAACGTAATACCTCCTAATTTCTTATGTGAAAACTCTTAAATCTTTTTAAATAAAACAAATGTTAATAACATTCTACATTTTAATTCTTCATTTCTACGCTGAATGACGTCCGCCCTACAGGGCTCCAAACTGAAGCGGTGTAACACGGCGGTATGTAACGTAACTATGTTTGTGTTTGATAAAGAGCGTGCTGGATTCGAGTTCCGAATTCCGAGACTTCATCAGCACTTGGAACACGCACTCCTTCAGCATTACAGTCCCAGGCCACACACGACCGCCGCGAGATCTGCAACAATCCGATGCCTTCGGTTCACTCTCATCGATCACTCTCCATACCGTCTCAACTTGGCCCATCCGATTTTCCTCTGTTTCCAAAACTTAAAGAACACGTTCGAGGAACTCACTTTAATAGTGATGAAGCGTTCCAAGCATAGGTGAGCTTGTGGCTGCATCGTCACAGCCAAACACTCTATTGTCAATATAAGCAAAATGGTCTCTCATTAGGAGATATGTGTTCTCTGCCAGTGGACTATGTTGAGAAATAAATATGTAGGCATGATGAGTAAAGATACAGAATTTTAGTAACTTTTGTTTTGTTAAAAAGCTTTCAGAGTTTTCATATAAAAAATTCGAGGGCAGTACATTTCAGTACGCCCTCTTAGATCTATATTGTACTTACAAACGAGGAGTCATGATTGTACAACATTCGGCTGAAATTGCTCCAGATGTCCTAATTTATGCATCTATGTCATTACCCCACCCCCATCACCTTCCCATATGGAATACTGGTGGTTCTTACTCTCACAGTGCTCCTCTCCAGAGTAAGTGATATCTGTACTAAGCTTGGTGAACATCGAATGAGTACTTTAGGAAACAGATGTGCAATCAATGTACATATATACATGATTTTTATATAATGTAGATAGGCACCACTGTCATAACAAACACACTCACTTTAAAATTAACGTAACGTAAAAACAAATAAACTGCCAGCCATTAAAATTTCAGCACCAGGAAGTGTACCAACAAAATTTAACTTCTTCTGCCTGCACAGTAAAGTAAAAATAACACATGATTAAATCCCTAGATGGTTAGCGGTGTCGACGGTGAGAAATTCAACAAACCGGTCTGCCTCCTATGGCAGGGTAAATGGCTACAACCCGGCTGCGTGCTATGTCGAACTGATCTTGGATCACAAATATGATCGGGTCATTCCATGCTGCTTCAACTCTACGCCACGATTCACCATCCATAGTGGCCGGAGAGTGGACGCATGCCAGTCTCTCAGAAACCCATAACATTGGTGTAAGTTAAGGCGTTAGCCGAGCACCCTATGTACATGAAAGGTAATCCAGTAGATAGGGCCAACCATTCATCTTGTTGTTGTTGTTGTTGTGGTTTTCAGTCCTGAGACTGGTTTGATGCAGCTCTCCATGCTACTCTATCCTGTGCAAGCTTCTTCATCTCCCACTAACTACTCCAGCCTACATCCTTCTGAATCTGCTTAGTGTATTCATCTCTTGGTCTCCCTCTACGATTTTTACCCTCCACGTTGCCCCCTCCCCCCCCCCCCCGTACTAAATTGATGATCCCTTGATGCCTCAGAACATGTCCTACCAACCGATCCCTTATTGTAGTCAAGTTGTGCCACAAACTCTTCTTCTCCCCAATTCTATTCAATACCTACTCATTAGTTTCATCTTAACACATTAGATTTCCAATGACTGCCACCAGCCGGCCGGGGTGGCGGAGCGGTTCTAGGTGCTACAGTTTGGAACCGCGCGACCGCTACGGTCGCAGGTTCGAATCCTGCCTTGGGAATGGATGTGTGTGATGTACTTAGGTTAGTTAGGTTTAAGTAGTACTAAGTCTAGGGGACTGATGACCTCAGAAGTTAAGTCCCATAGTGCTGAGAGCCATTTGAACCATTTTGACTGCCACCAGATTTCCAATGACTGCTACCAGAATTACCTTTTATGAGAACCGAAAGTAATCGTCTGATTCTTCAGTTTCTCCAGGCGTGTCGTTCACCAAATGCCACTCTCTACCATCATGCTAAGAGACGATAACGATATCCATGACGGCAAATTCAGTCAGATAATGAGTTAGTTAAATGTTCAATATATCGTACGATAAACGTCATAAAGGAGAATGTGTCATTTGAACAGATACAGAACACAAAAAAATGAAAGGAATATTTGTACTACTGTATGCTAGACGCTGACAAGTTTTCTTCTGTTTAAATCACGAATTACTTCTGTTCAAGAATTAATCTGTGGTATAGATGGAGTAAGGAGAAAAATCTGTAATCTACACTTGAACACAGGATGGCATTAGAAATTTTGTTTCCGTATCAAATACTTTCATGGTCGCGTATTTAACACCTTCCTGTGTCAAAGTTAGAATCATCAAAGTGTAACATAGATTTTTCTCAAGTCATTTTTCCTTCTAGTGCTGTTCATGTGAATATTTCTGATACTCCCAAACTCAGACAGATTGTTGACAACGATTTTCATAACTGAATGAGTCCGCTTCGAGAGTGTGATTAACATTCCCAGCTGCTTAACGAGATTCCAACAACATGCATATGTGTGGACCCAATAGACAATTCTGACTACCTTCTTCTGCGTAATGAATATTTTTTTGCCTAAGGGAGGAGTTAAGGGAGAATCTCATTTTTTAAGATCTGGGTAAATGAAATTATGGAAAATTTGTTAACTTACTGACTTCATATGCTCAAGTTGGTCAGTTTTTCTTATGGCAAAAGTGTCCTAACCTAAACGTTTTAGAGGATCTGCTATATGGATTTTCCAGTTTAAATTTTCATCAGTATCCAGCGTACGCTACCCTTTAGACTTCAAAAAGGGAAGACTTGTATTTTTTTCAAAGTTCAAAGCTAGCCCATTTGTGGATAACCACTCATTAACTGTCACCAAAACCTCATTTACTACATTCATTGTTGATACTTGTCCGCTTGGTATCATATGCGTGAATCATCTTCAGACAGGGTTGATTAAGCCTCCTGATACAAATTACGTGGTAGATCATGAACGAATCTTGTGAGAATCTCTTTATAATTCCTCGCCATGCAGATGGTGTGGCGTCCCTCTTTGTATTATTCGACCAGCCTAATGTAACTTTCTGCTTTCTATTTCTTAAACAGGACCTAAACCATATACGTGGTGTACTGTATTTTCTACAAAAACATAACTTTTATAGTAGAATATTGTGACCATCACAAAGAAATACTTTCGATAAGTGACAAACCATTTCAAGTAGTGACATTTTATATTTTAGTGATTTTATTACTGTCTCAATAAATGTATAAATAGCTATCTCAGTTGAGTGGCACTTTTGAAACCCAAATTAGGATTGGGTATGTATCCCATCAGTGTAGCTACATGTGGGTAACAGCCAAAGGCGCCCATTTCTAGGGGCAAGGGGCTTCAGCCGCCCTCTACTTCTACCACCCTAGCTCTCGGGCTAAGTTAAAAATATAGTGTAGTCAGGTGTTTATCTTTCAAGAAAATAATTTAAAAGTCGCTATTAACCACGTTTTTATCGGGGTCGGAACTGG
This sequence comes from Schistocerca serialis cubense, assembly GCF_023864345.2. Taxonomy (NCBI): domain Eukaryota; kingdom Metazoa; phylum Arthropoda; class Insecta; order Orthoptera; family Acrididae; genus Schistocerca; species Schistocerca serialis. Next base: position 646,993,743 of record NC_064642.1, on the reverse strand, counting down.
AATTTTTTTATCGCTGCTTAGAAGTCGCCACTATTCTTTCAAAATATTACAAACCAGCTTATCGCCCGCTGCTTCGTTCGGAGAAACTTTTTTTTTATTTAATCGACTTTTCATGTTGTTCACACATTGCCTCACCTTCTAAGCTTTAAGCTTTTCACACTAGTAAATGCCATATAAGTATTGTCTTTTCCGAATGTATTTCTGGCCAAAAAGCGGTTCTTGTAGTTGGAATCCTAAGTTCTGTTAATCATGCCTTTTACGATGTTGTGGAGATATTTCCGTAGCAACTTTCATCCTCTAACAAATATTTCTTTATATCTAACAGAGACTTGAAACACCAGTCTTCATAAATTTAGCTTTAAAATATTTTTAATGTAACGAAATACTTTCATAAAAATTTTCATTTCCAATTGCACTTCCTTAAGGGGTTGAATTTCCAGAAACACTGGAACACGTACTTTTTTACGTCTAACCAGGAAGTCAAATACCAATTGTCATAGATGTAGCCTTAAAATCCTTTAGTTCGTTAGTAACTATATTTTAAAAAATGTTCACCCATTTTTTTATCCCCTTAGTGGTTGAATTTCCATAAAAATGATGAAACACGTACTTTTTTTTTAAATTGAGAAACCAAATACCAGTTTTCATAGTTCCAGCTTCCAAATTCTCTTAATAACGACATATTATCAAAAAGCCTTTCATCCTCTATTTCACCCCCTCATTAATGGACAGTTCCAGCTTCCAAATTCTCTTAATAACGACATATTATCAAAAAGCCTTTCATCCTCTATTTTACCCCCTCATTAATGGACAGTCCCTTCTTAAACGGTGGCTTCAGTATGGGCTGGGCAATGATCAGTCAGACAGTAATTCAGTCAGTCAGGACGCTGCCTTTTATACACAGCGTGTTACAAAAAGGTACGGCCAAACTTTCAGGAAACATTCCTCACACACAAAGAAAGAAAATATGTTATGTGGACATGTGTCCGGAAACGCTTACGTTATTACTTCTCTTCGAATCACATTAATCATGGAATGGAAACACACAGCAACAAAACGTACCAGCGTGACTTCAAGCACTTTGTTACAGGAAATGTTCAAAATGTCCTCCGTTAGCGAGGATACATGCATCCATCCTCCGTCGCATGGAATCCCTGATGCGCTGATGCAGCCCTGGAGAATGGCGTATAGTATCACAGCCGTCCACAATACGAGCACGAAGAGTCTCTACATTTGGTACCGGGGTTGCGTAGACAAGAGCTTTCAAATGCCCCCGTAAATGAAAGTCAAGAGGGTTGAGGTCAGGAGAGCGTGGAGCCCATGGAATTGGTCCGCCTCTACCAATCCATCGGTCACCGAATGTGTTGTTGAGAAGCGTACGTACACTTCGACTGAAATGTGCAGGAGCTCCATCGTGCATGAACCACATGTTGTACTTGTAAAGGCACATGTTCTAGCAGCACAGGTAGAGTATCCCGTATGAAATCATGATAACGTGCTCCATTGAGCGTAGGTGGACGAAACTAAAACGAGCTCTAACATGGAAATTAAGCGTTTCCGGACACATGTCCACATAACATCTTTTCTTTATTTGTGCGTATGGAATGTTTCCTGAAAGTTTGGCCGTACCTTTTTGTAACATCCTGTATAGAGATATGCCATATCCGACGATCTGGCCTCGTTCCTACGAACTATCGTACGGGCGCCCTTGTTGACAACCAAGGAGTGAACTGTGAGACCTGAGTTTCTCCCGATGTATACATTATTCGAATAACTTACGGGAATGCAGCCGGGTGACGTCTCCGACAACCGCCGATATTTCAACAGAGTTTTAACTGCAATACGTAAGCGCTGCACATGGGAATTTAAATCTCAACAATTCCGGAAAGTTAACACACACACACACACACACACACACACACACACGCACACACACACCAGTACGCACTGTAGAGAATAGCGACTTCACGCAACCACAGGAGTTTTAAGTTGCGTGATTTCTGTGTGTGTGTGTGTGTGTGTGTGTGTGTGTGTGTGTATGTGTGTTCGCGTTGCGGAATTGTTGTGCAAACCGAGGCTTTAAGTTCCATTGCACAACGCTTACTTGCTGATTATACTGCAGTTTTGTCTTGAAAGTACGGGGAGTGCTTTTGTGGAAAGCTCGTGGTTGTGTGCGTCACCCGACTGCATTCCCGCAATGTATTTGAAGAAGTCCATTACCTTCTCAAAAAATTTTGAAAAATGTTATAAGCCATGATACTGGGCGATAGTTATTGATATAACTTCTTATAGAGAGGTGTAACAATGGAATAATTTAATTTACTAAAGAAAATAATGTAAAAAAGTTATGCATAGTTTGTAATTTTCAGTATACACTATACAGCGTTCAGTATACTGAAAACTGCGGTCTGGGCATAAAAATTTGTTTTGATTAATAAATTGCATTAAGAGCCCCAACTTAATGCAATTTACTAAATAAAAAAATTGAATGTAAATATCTTTTTATGCCCAGACCGCAGTTTTCAATACCACTGTATAAGGTATACAGAAAATTGCATCCCTGACAATGCCGGGCTTCACTAATAATTTAATCTCTCACTGCAGACATGGTGAATTAAAAATGTATTATATAAGTGACTAAGAACATTACATATTACAGAGCCACAAGTTCTAATTGATTTTCAGGGATACTATCCAACACATTTTAAGCTTCTGGGAATTATGACGGTCTTCTTATTTGAGATGGGGATATGAACCTGAATTTTTTTGACTGGATGTCCTCTGTATTACCTCTTCCGTGCACCGTTTTGCTCTAGTATCTGATCCGTCTGCGCTAATTTCTCACTCATTTTTTACTACATACGCAAATCATTGCTTATTCTGGCTAAATCGTAGATGTTCCTTCTCCATTGTGAGGATACTCTGATACCTGTAGCCATTCATAGTTACTTTAATGACTTCCCAGTATTTCATTTAATTAGCAATTTTGCAAAACGCCTTTCAACAATTGATGCAAATTAATTAGAGCTAGTTGTGGGTTCACTGCAAACGTCATCTTTACTTGTTTTAACATTAATCAGATCTTCGTCCTTCTAGCCTTCATACATGGATTCGTCCATCGTATTGCTGTGTGCAGAATTAGCACCCATCTGACAGGACGATGTGGTGTCGTACGTACGTCCTGTGTCGTGGAGCACGCTACTGTCGGCTCCCCCCCCCCCGCTCCTTCTCCCCCCCCCCCTCTCTCTGCTGCCATGACTTGAAAGCCGCAACAGTGGTCGTCGTGGTGCTGAATGACTGACTGTCTGTCTGTCGGTCCATGGTATCACTTTACAGTCCACGTGGATATTTGAGTTGCTGCAAAAAAAGCCCATTTCCCAACTCAAGGTACGTGATGTGACTGGATGCTCTCCCATTGCCATGCAAACAACATGTTAGCCCTCTCTCGCACCAGCCACATGCACAGGATCATAAAAATTTCAACATGGTGTTGAACGTGGCCTTACTGGACCCACCATTCTATATCTGCACGACACTCGTGGGATCCTGACCAACGTAAGCAGCAATATCGCAGAAAGGTAAATTCCATTCTCGATAGACCAGGATTTGGATAAATTTCTGCGGATACAAATGAGTACCGCATAAACTATTTTTATCCAGTCAGTATTGGGTATTTGCTGTGAAACATCAGTTACATACATGGCTGATAATGTGCCATTCACGATACTAGCCATTAGCTTTGACCAGCAATGTCTTGAAGATTGGACAAACTTTTTAAACTAACAACATGGCGACTATAACATCATACCAATGGAAATTTCTTCAAACATCAGAAACACAGAGAACTTTGATTACATGAATTTACATCTTCATGCCGGCCGGAGTGGTCGAGTGGTTCTAGGTGCTACAGTGCGAAACCGCGCGACCGTACGGTCGCAGGTTCGAACCCTGCCTCGGGCATGGATGTGTGTGATGTCCTTAGGTTAGTTAGGTTAAAGTAGTTCTAAGTCTAGGGGACTGATGACCTCAGATGTTAAGTCCCATAGTGCTTAGGGCCATTTGAATCATTTTTCATTAAACACTTCCCACAAACACGTAACATAATTTACTATATCAGCTTTTCTGCAGTATTGTAACTGCACCAATACGTGGACCACGTCTGTCATTATAAACTAACAGTATACGTCCAAACATCCACACTTGAATACCTGACCTGTTGCCCAGTGGAAAATAATCGCTGAGGGCTTGCTCTTGCCACATGTACTTGGAGGTGCTACCCAACCGTAAAACATACAACTTCTAATAACTATAATTGTGGGTCTGCAAATGACGTAAATACTGATGAAATGTGGTTTCAGTACACCGTACTCAGTCTCCAATAGAAATATCTGCACTTACACCCGTTACTCGCCTATAGGTCAAGAGCAGATTGCAAATACGCCATTTCGAATATAAGTACTTTTCAATGGAAATTCGAAAAGAGTTTAATAAGAGGCAATTTAACTAATTGTGATGAAACTGATTCGAGTATCGTAAAAACGGCTATAGCGGAAGCAACAGGCAGTGGGAAAAACAAAAAAAAATTATCGAAAATAAACTTTAACTAGTGCTGGAAAATACACTTTACCTATTAAGCTCAAGACCAGATTGCGATATGCAGTCGATTGTATGTGCTTTTCATGGGTGAATCGTAAATAGACATGAAGCACATTACGTATTTGGCAGGAATAAAGTGAATCGAGTACCATAGAAACAAGCTATGGAGCTATAATGGACATAAAAAACATACTTTATGACTTTAACGAATATACATTTATCGAAAAAATTCTAACATAGTATCGAACAATACACTCGAGCTGTATAGATCATGAGGACATTGTGATGCGAAGTTACGAATGTGTGTACTTTACAAGAATAAATGGAAACGTTAATGATTAGAAGCACTTAAGTATTTGTCGAAAAGAAACCTAAACGAGTATCAGAAAACCGCTCTACAGCTGTTATGTACCAAGACACCAGTTTAACGCGAGTAAATAGAAGTTAGTAAAGGAAATACGCTCAAGTGGAGACGCAGTGCCATAAGTGTGTACGGCGTGACAGTTATTGAAATATATGAAATAAAATTGTCATAACTTCAGAACGGTTTGCGTTAGGGTATTCAAACTGAACGATTGGCTGCGAAGCATGATGGGAATTAGTATGCGCACGTATGGTTTGGTTTAGCGGCGGAGCTCACTTTCATTTCGTTGCGTTCGTCAATAAGCAAAATTAGCGCGTTTGGGGGACTGATTTCGACAAGGTGTGGTTCATACAAGACGGAGCTCGACCCCATCGGAACAAGAGCGTGTTTGATGTCCTCGAGGAGCACTTTGGGGACAGCATTCTGGCTCTGGTGTACACAGAGCCACTCGCATGGGCATCGATTAGCCGTTATATTCTCCAGATCTGAACAAATGCAGGGGCTGTATTAAAGAAAAGGTGTACAGCCATAATCCCAAAACCACAGCTGAACTGAAAACAGCCATTCAGGAGGTCATCGATAGCATCGATGTTCCGACATTCCAGCAGGTCATGCCGAATTTCGCTGTTCGTTTGCGCCACATCATTGCCAATCACTGTACACATGTCATAGCGGCGTTTACGCGTTGGATAAAGTGTTTGTAACTAATCTACGTTTTTTTTTAAACATATACACTCCTGGAAATTGAAATAAGAACACCGTGAATTCATTGTCCCAGGAAGGGGAAACTTTATTGACACATTCCTGGGGTCAGATACATCACATGATCACACTGACAGAACCACAGGCACATAGACACAGGCAACAGAGCATGCACAATGTCGGCACTAGTACAGTGTATATCCACCTTTCGCAGCAATGCAGGCTGCTATTCTCCCATGGAGACGATCGTAGAGATGCTGGATGTAGTCCTGTGGAACGGCTTGCCGTGCCATTTCCACCTGGCGCCTCAGTTGGACCAGCGTTCGTGCTGGACGTGCAGACCGCGTGAGACGACGCTTCATCCAGTCCCAAACATGCTCAATGGGGGACAGATCCGGAGATCTTGCTGGCCAGGGTAGTTGACTTACACCTTCTACAGCGCATTGGGTGGCACGGGATACATGCGGACGTGCATTGTCCTGTTGGAACAGCAAGTTCCCTTGCCGGTCTAGGAATGGTAGAACGATGGGTTCGATGACGGTTTGGATGTACCGTGCACTATTCAGTGTCCCCTCGACGATCACCAGTGGTGTACGGCCAGTGTAGGAAATCGCTCCCCACACCATGACGCCGGGTGTTGGCCCTGTGTGCCTCGGTCGTATGCAGTCCTGATTGTGGCGCTCACCTGCACGGCGCCAAACACGCATACGACCATCATTGGCACCAAGGCAGAAGCGACTCTCATCGCTGAAGACGACACGTCTCCATTCGTCCCTCCATTCACGCCTGTCGCGACACCACTGGAGGCGGGCTGCACGATGTTGGGGCCTGAGCGGAAGACGGCCTAACGGTGTGCGGGACCGTAGCCCAGCTTCATGGAGACGGTTGCGAATGGTCCTCGCCGATACCCCAGGAGCAACAGTGTCCCTAATTTGCTGGGAAGTGGCGGTGCGGTCCCCTACGGCACTGCGTAGGATCCTACGGTCTTGGCGTGCATCCGTGCGTCGCTGCGGTCCGGTCCCAGGTCGACGGGCACGTGCACCTTCCGCCGACCACTGGCGACAACATCGATGTACTGTGGAGACCTCACGCCCCACGTGTTGAGCAATTCGGCGGTACGTCCACCCGGCCTCCTGCATGCCCACTATACGCCCTCGCTCAAAGTCCGTCAACTGCACATACGGTTCACGTCCACGCTGTCGCGGCATGCTACCAGTGTTAAAGACTGCGATGGAGCTCCGTATGCCACGGCAAACTGGCTGACACTGACGGCGGCGGTGCACAAATGCTGCGCAGCTAGTGCCATTCGACGGCCAACACCGCGGTTCCTGGTGTGTCCGCTGTGCCGTGCGTGTGATCATTGCTTGCACAGCCCTCTCGCAGTGTCCGGAGCAAGTATGGTGGGTCTGACACACCGGTGTCAATGTGTTCTTTTTTCCATTTCCAGGAGTGCAGTTCAATAATTGTTGTCGTATAGTTACCAGTGGTAAATGAAATGATCACAAGAAGTTAACTCTACGAGTACATAGGATAGGAAACGCATAGAGTATCGTACAACAGTTGTACAACTGTAGTGGAAACCACAACGTACAATATGGGCTTCAAACAAACTTACCGTAAGTAAATCGAACCTGGTATCGAATACACATTTTAGCTATGCACTTGTAATGGAGACTGCAATACGCAATTACAAGTAAGTGTATGTATCAGTGGTAAACCGGATCAGATACCATGCATAAAACTTCAACTATTTATCGGAATGGGAACGAGGTAATTATCTTCAGAAAGCACTTCAGCTTTAGGGGGTACCACGATACAAAGTAATAATTTAAAAAAATATTTATCGGAAAGAAAAACAGACTGCTAAATCGAACAAATACAGTTATTCCCTCTGAAACAGAAAAGACAATATTTCTTTTCTCACACATAGCAAAGATTAAAAATATAATTTCTCTCGTAAACAGTGACATCAGATAGCGCTATAAATTTATGACCATAAAGAATTTTAAATCGAAGTGAGGATCAAGAAGTGACGTCAAAGCAACGATTCCATTGAGTCGCTCGTCAAAACTGACATTTAGCATCGCGTATTTCTGTTGACCTGCCGTGGTCAAAATTCACTTCTGTTTTGTTATCTCCAAACGACACTAAGATCTGAACTCATTTGTGCTATGCAACAGAGCTTCCAAATTATGTAATTAAACCGTTAATCTTTGGTAGTTATGAAACTGCATACGTCTATCTAAGTTCCAGAGACTCCTAGCAGGTTACGAAATGGCACGAGTTCATCGAAGCCCAAAGGACTTCCTGGGCATTGCAGAGCTGGATGAGTACAATGAAGCTCAAGGGACACCTCTGGGGTCATGGATACGCTCAAATCTATCGAAGACCCTTCTAGGATACCACATAATTACAAAAGTCCACTGAAGCCTTAGGAACCATAATCGCATGAATCATTACCTTTCTGTGGAGTCCCTTGTGTATCCGGTCCACCTCAATAGCGGACCTCATTCTGCGATGTGAGGCGTTTTCCAGAACACTGGAGAGGGACCTGAGACACTCACGCGTACGGCGTCTCCGTAGCCTGTTTTACGTCACCTACAGCGGAGTTGCTTATTTTCACTTGGCGCCCCACACGTCTCTCTTTATGGTGGTCGGGCGTAAGTGAAACACAAAGCTGGGGGGGGGGGGGGGTGAGGGGCAGCGAGTTGTGAGCTAATGTAATAAGCCTTGTGACAGCACGCCGAGCGCCCCGTATAACTTTTACAGCGCTTCCTACAGTGTCAAGTGGTCGTTGCGAAAACATAAAGGTGTGCGGGAGGATGAGGTAGGGTAACCTAAGGGCTCGTGATGCCAGCGATGATCGCCAACAAAGCCTGCCTGTCTCTGATCTCCAGCAGAAAGAATTTTAAAGTCACTCACACCGACCGATACCGTGTGTTCGGGCATTCCGATCACCTCCGGTTGTGAACGAGGCACTGGATCCATTATCTCGTAACAACTTTCACTGCTCCTTTTGTTGGAAGCGACCAATTTTTTCCAAACTCTGACATTCCTTTTTACCATCTTTACTACGCGACCTACTACTGTACACTAACGAACAAGGTTATAAACTATTTTCTGATAAGTCGTGGAGCTTATGTCCGAGAGCATGTTTTACAATTGAAAACCGTCTTACAAAAAAAGGTCACGTTAGTTCAAAGGCATCTGTAATCATTTTAGAGACTCCAGAATGAGATTTTCACTCTGCAGCGGAGTGTGCGCTGATATGAAACTTCCTGGCAGATTAAAACTGTGTGCCCGACCGAGACTCGAACTCGGGACCTTTGCCTTTCGCGGGCAAGTGCTCTACCATCTGAGCTACCGAAGCACGACTCACGCCCAGTCCTCACAGCTTTACTTCTGCCAGTATCTCGTCTCCTACCTTCCAAACTTTACAGAAGCTCTCCTGCGAACCTTGCAGAACTAGCACTCCTGAAAGAAAGGATACTACGGAGACATGGCCTAGCCACAGCCTGGGGGATGTTTCCAGAATGAGATTTTCACTCTGCAGCGGAGTGTGTGCTGATATGAAACTTCCTGGCAGATTAAAACTGTGTGCCCGACCGAGACTCGAACTCGGGACCTTTGCCTTTCGCGGGCAAGTGCTCTACCATCTGAGCTACCGAAGCACGACTCACGCCCAGTCCTCACAGCTTTACTTCTGCCAGTATCTCGTCTCCTACCTTCCAAACTTTACAGAAGCTCTCCTGCGAACCTTGCAGAACTAGCACTCCTGAAAGAAAGGATACTACGGAGACATGGCCTAGTCACAGCCTGGGGGATGTTTCGAGAATGAGATTTTCACTCTGCAGCGGAGTGTGCGCTGATATGAAACTTCCTGGCAGATTAAAACTGTGTGCCCGACCGAGACTCGAACTCGGGACCTTTGCCTTTCGCGGGCAAGTGCTCTACCATCTGAGCTACCGAAGCACGACTCACGCCAGGTCCTCACAGCTTTACTTCTGCCAGTATCTCGTCTCCTACCTTCCAAACTTTACAGAAGCTCTCCTGCGAACCTTGCAGAACTAGCACTCCTGAAAGAAAGGATACTACGGAGACATGGCCTAGCCACAGCCTGGGGGATGTTTCCAGAATGAGATTTTCACTCTGCAGCGGAGTGTGCGCTGATATGAAACTTCCTGGCAGATTAAAACTGTGTGCCCGACCGAGACTCGAACTCGGGACCTTTGCCTTTCGCGGGCAAGTGCTCTACCATCTGAGCTACCGAAGCACGACTCACGCCCAGTCCTCACAGCTTTACTTCTGCCAGTATCTCGTCTCCTACCTTCCAAACTTTACAGAAGCTCTCCTGCGAACCTTGCAGAACTAGCACTCCTGAAAGAAAGGATACTACGGAGACATGGCCTAGCCACAGCCTGGGGGATGTTTCCAGAATGAGATTTTCACTCTGCAGCGGAGTGTGTGCTGATATGAAACTTCCTGGCAGATTAAAACTGTGTGCCCGACCGAGACTCGAACTCGGGACCTTTGCCTTTCGCGGGCAAGTGCTCTACCATCTGAGCTACCGAAGCACGACTCACGCCCAGTCCTCACAGCTTTACTTCTGCCAGTATCTCGTCTCCTACCTTCCAAACTTTACAGAAGCTCTCCTGCGAACCTTGCAGAACTAGCACTCCTGAAAGAAAGGATACTACGGAGACATGGCCTAGTCACAGCCTGGGGGATGTTTCGAGAATGAGATTTTCACTCTGCAGCGGAGTGTGCGCTGATATGAAACTTCCTGGCAGATTAAAACTGTGTGCCCGACCGAGACTCGAACTCGGGACCTTTGCCTTTCGCGGGCAAGTGCTCTACCATCTGAGCTACCGAAGCACGACTCACGCCAGGTCCTCACAGCTTTACTTCTGCCAGTATCTCGTCTCCTACCTTCCAAACTTTACAGAAGCTCTCCTGCGAACCTTGCAGAACTAGCACTCCTGAAAGAAAGGATACTACGGAGACATGGCCTAGCCACAGCCTGGGGGATGTTTCCAGAATGAGATTTTCACTCTGCAGCGGAGTGTGCGCTGATATGAAACTTCCTGGCAGATTAAAACTGTGTGCCCGACCGAGACTCGAACTCGGGACCTTTGCCTTTCGCGGGCAAGTGCTCTACCATCTGAGCTACCGAAGCACGACTCACGCCCAGTCCTCACAGCTTTACTTCTGCCAGTATCTCGTCTCCTACCTTCCAAACTTTACAGAAGCTCTCCTGCGAACCTTGCAGAACTAGCACTCCTGAAAGAAAGGATACTACGGAGACATGGCCTAGCCACAGCCTGGGGGATGTTTCCAGAATGAGATTTTCACTCTGCAGCGGAGTGTGTGCTGATATGAAACTTCCTGGCAGATTAAAACTGTGTGCCCGACCGAGACTCGAACTCGGGACCTTTGCCTTTCGCGGGCAAGTGCTCTACCATCTGAGCTACCGAAGCACGACTCACGCCCAGTCCTCACAGCTTTACTTCTGCCAGTATCTCGTCTCCTACCTTCCAAACTTTACAGAAGCTCTCCTGCGAACCTTGCAGAACTAGCACTCCTGAAAGAAAGGATACTACGGAGACATGGCCTAGTCACAGCCTGGGGGATGTTTCGAGAATGAGATTTTCACTCTGCAGCGGAGTGTGCGCTGATATGAAACTTCCTGGCAGATTAAAACTGTGTGCCCGACCGAGACTCGAACTCGGGACCTTTGCCTTTCGCGGGCAAGTGCTCTACCATCTGAGCTACCGAAGCACGACTCACGCCAGGTCCTCACAGCTTTACTTCTGCCAGTATCTCGTCTCCTACCTTCCAAACTTTACAGAAGCTCTCCTGCGAACCTTGCAGAACTAGCACTCCTGAAAGAAAGGATACTACGGAGACATGGCCTAGCCACAGCCTGGGGGATGTTTCCAGAATGAGATTTTCACTCTGCAGCGGAGTGTGCGCTGATATGAAACTTCCTGGCAGATTAAAACTGTGTGCCCGACCGAGACTCGAACTCGGGACCTTTGCCTTTCGCGGGCAAGTGCTCTACCATCTGAGCTACCGAAGCACGACTCACGCCAGGTCCTCACAGCTTTACTTCTGCCAGTATCTCGTCTCCTACCTTCCAAACTTTACAGAAGCTCTCCTGCGAACCTTGCAGAACTAGCACTCCTGAAAGAAAGGATACTACGGAGACATGGCCTAGCCACAGCCTGGGGGATGTTTCCAGAATGAGATTTTCACTCTGCAGCGGAGTGTGCGCTGATATGAAACTTCCTGGCAGATTAAAACTGTGTGCCCGACCGAGACTCGAACTCGGGACCTTTGCCTTTCGCGGGCAAGTGCTCTACCATCTGAGCTACCGAAGCACGACTCACGCCCGGTCCTCACAGCTTTACTTCTGCCAGTATCTCGTCTCCTACCTTCCAAACTTTACAGAAGCTCTCCTGCTAAAGGTTTGGAAGGTAGGAGACGAGATACTGGCAGAAGTAAAGCTGTGAGTACCGGGCGTGAGTCGTGCTTCGGTACCTCAGATGGTAGAGCACTTGCCCGCGAAAGGCAAAGGTCCCGAGTTCGAGTCTCGGTCGGGCACACAGTTTTAATCTGCCAGGAAGTTTCATATCAGAGCACACTCCGCTGCAGAGTGAAAATCTCAATTTGAACTAACAACTGCAAACAACAGGTGAAAATTCTAACAGGATGTGTTAAGTACGAGTAGGAGATTTGCGGGCGTTGTGTGTCAATGTTTTGTTATGTGCATTGTTGCGAAGAAGAGAAAAAAGTATGCCAAGTCCGTTCAGCACACATTGACCACCAAACAAACCAAGTAGTAGTGGAGGCTGCCGCAACTTGAAAAGTGAAGTTAATGAACCATCATATTCATGGGTTCATATATTGTGCTCCAGGAATCTTGCAGTTATGATCTGGCCTCCACAATGTGGGACACAGTGGATATCACAGTCAGTAGTGAAACGCGGACAATTCTCGTCTGGAAAATGTTATCAAGGGTAACGAGACTTTACATTATCAATAGGAACCTAGTACTAAACGACAAAGTGCAAAAATCAGCATGAAGAGTTAACGCTTTACTGACGTAACCGGCATTCACGCCAATGTGACACCTGAGTTCAACAACAGCCCACAGTACGACCCCTCTGGGCACTTTCACATGGCTGTATGAACGTTCTGTGTGTTGTACTCCTGAGGCATTAAAACTGTCTATGTAGAACACCTGAAGCATTAAAACTACCATCTTATCGTTTCTTTACTTCTTATTAATACAGTCTCGAAACTTCTTGGAGTGACAGGGTAAGTTTCCAGGCATTTGTATAAAACTATTCTGCGGCATTTACTGTATAGTCTACTGCAATGTTTTTATATTTTAAAAAAAATTTGAATTATTGTTACCATTAAAATGTTTTCATCTCTTGCCGCTGCATTCTCTTTAGTATCTCACTTTTACCTTCCACGATAGTTTGTCAGATTAGGATGGAATTTATAAAGTAGGAGCCAAGAATCGCTTTACAACCAAAGAGTAATATACACACGCAGAAGCTTTAATGCTCTTTGGTTATGCATATTGAGTGAACCTTGTAACACCTCCGACAAACTTTCAGAGGTGGAAGAAAAAAAAAAAAAAAAGCGGGAGAAAATATCTTGTAGATATGACCTCTTATACAGCAGAAGAGTTGTGTTTCACAGTAGTGAAAACGAACAAGTGTTTACAAATACTACGATCCAACCGGGCCCATGTTTACTACACATTATTTTCTTCTCTTGGTTCACAGCACCACCTCCCAAAGTAGAGATATCAACGAGTGTTCGGTCGAAGAGATGTGTCTCACGCTAGCGTACTGAAAAGTGCTCATAAGTCTTAAGATATGCATTTTAGAACCCATCTTCATCAGACAATTTTGTCTTGTTTCGGTCCATACCATCTCCTCTGCAAGTTTGTCGGCGTAGTTCTGATATAGTCTTCAAGCATTATGGTTTCTTCGTCCTGTCTGTTATACAAACACTGACGAAAAATAATCGCAACACCAAGACGGAATTGTACTACATAAAAGAAAGTTGGCAGGCGTCTTTCTGCACCTGAAAAATGATGTCTATTCAGATTTGGCGCCAGAAGCATAAGAGTGGCACTAGTAGTCCCACTACGAGGACGCTAATCTGGTTTGCTCTAAATAGCGGTCGTGGGCGTAGATTACTTTTGAGCTTAAGTTGATGCTAGTCAAGAACGCCTTTAGGGCGACAAAACGCTGTTATCTACACCTGGCAGTGTTTGAACGTGGTAGCGTAGTAGGGCGACGAGGAGCTGGATGTTCTTTCTGCGATATTGCAAAAAGACTTGGCAAGAATACAGCCACTGTACATGATTGTTGGTAGAGGTGGACACGGGAATATACGATCGCAAGGCGACGGGGCTTGGGGTAGCCACATGGCGCTACCGAGAAGGAGGACCATCGTGTTAGGGGTATGCCTCTGGCGTATCGCAGCAGCATTGTGTTCAGTAGTTGGCACCACAGTGACATAACTGTTACAGATCGGTTACTTCAAGGATAGCTCCGAGCTAGACGTCCTATAGCGTGCCGTCCACTGACCCCAAACCACTGACATTTGCGACTTCAGTGGTGTCAAGCGAGAGCTGATTGGACGGCAGGGTGGAGGTCTGTTGTGTTTTCTGATGAAACCTGGTTTTACCTCGATGCCACTGATGGCCATTGTGTTGGTAAGAAGGAGGCCAGTTGAGGTTTTGCAGTCTGTCGGAGTGCTAGACACACTGAACCTACTGCTAGACCTGTGGTTTGGAGTGTGATTTTGTATGACAGCAAGAGCACTCTCGTTTTTATCCCACGCACCCTGACTGCAAATCTTTACTTCTGTCTGATGATTCGACCTACTATGCTGCCATTCATGAACAGATATCCTGGGGTGTTTTCCAACAGGATAAAGCTCTCCCACATACCGTTGTTGTAACCCAACCTGCTCTACAGAGTATCGTGCCTTGGCCTGCTCTGTCACCAGATCTGTTTTCAATCGAGCACATATGGGACATCATGGGGGAACAACTCCAGCGTCACCACAATCAGCATTGACTCTATTGACCAAGCACAACATGCTTCGAATTCCATCCTACCAACTGACATCCGGAACCCGTACAACACAGTGCAAACACGTTTGCAAGCTTGCAGTGTAAATTCTGGCGGTTACACCGGTTATTAATGTACCAGATTTTCACAATTGTATCGGATTATTCGCGTTTATATTAACCTGCAATCTTACAATGTTAGCCACATAAATATGTTAACTAGACAAATGTATTCCCGAAATTCCATTCCTCTACTTATTTCCAGATATTGCAATTTTTTCCTGTCAGTGTATATGAAAAATATTTATGAGCAACTATCGAAGTACCTTGTTGATTTTCACGGTATAGACGCACATGCAGGAACTATGCGGCTATAATACCATAGTTAAATGGTGCAAATGGCTGTGAGCACTATGCGATTCCACTTCTGAGGTCATCAGTCGCCTAGAACTTAGAACTAATTAAACCTAACTAACCTAAGGACATCACACACGTCCATGCCCGAGGCAGGATTCGAACCTGGGACCGTAGCGGTCGTTCGGTTCCAGACTGTAGCGCCTAGAACCTCACGGCCACTCCGGCCGGCTACCGTAGTTACAGAAAGTAAAAGCCAGTATGAGGCTACGCACTTAGTCTAGCGATCTGTGCAGGACTGCAATAATGTCTCTCAATAGGGAAAATGTAGTTAGTTCTAGAAGAAGCGGCCGGATGTGGGGTGGCTATTCCCCGCGCACGATACCTCGCGGATACAGCAACCTTGAGGAGAACACCCACCGAGATGGAGTCGCGGCCCGCGCCCGGCGTCGTGTCCGGCTCCAAGCGCCTCCAGCCCTCCAGGAAGTTCCGCACGAAACTCCGGCTGGAGTCCACGATCCGGAATCCGCTAATGTTGATGGCGCCGTACTCGATCACCTCCGTCTCCCACCGGTCGTCCATGATCTATACAATACCAAGAAAGTGTCACTAATAGACAGTTACATCACATTACTGAGGAATTTCTTCACCTTACGTATTATTGCAAACACAAATATATCTTTGGAACATGAAGTGGGAGGCCCCGTTGTATATTGTTGTTTGTGTAACCACAACAACTGTGTGCAGTTGTGTGTCACATTATGACGTTCATGATTATTTCGAAAATTTAGTTAAAACATCGGTGAACTTACATCGAAAATTAGTTAAAATACCCCGAACTTTTATTGCTTTTATCCGCATTCAGTTAAATATCTATCAGTGACACAAAGTCACAAAATTATGAAAAAGCTCAGAACTTTTAAAAAGTTGGAGTAGTAATATGTTCAATTATGGAATTCCAGTATGATAATAACAATGTTGATAATAACTTCATCATTTTACAAATCTTAAAAATGATGTAGATATGAAAGACGGTGACAGTTACCTGCTATGGTTTGGATAACCCCGACAGAATGGTTGGAACAGATGGACAACCAATCAGTCTTACTTGTATATGAAGAGGATTGTCTAATATTCAATACATAATAGTGAGTTACAGTCCCATTTTTTGATGTGTAAAACTACTGTGGCTACTCTCGACTACCATAAGTGAGCATGAGCTAATGAAGTTTTCCTAGCAGCTTTGCTCAGCTTAGTTGACAACTGCAACTTTCCTTGCACTATACTAAAATGATAAGAATAACAAAAATTCAAACGATTTTACTCATACCTACTGCATGCACACAGTCCTAAGTCTGTATAAAATGGGAAGGACAATGTTATGACATTATTGATAGCTTATAAGAACAAACACGTACGCTATGGAAAAATAAGATGGTAACTAATGGGAATCAGCATGTTCGTTGTCTAATAAACAGGGTGGCAGCTAAGGGGAATCAGGAAGTCCGTTTTGGAATCGGTTAGGGCACAGCCGCCTGAGGCTACGCAGAAATTATCTATGAAAACCCAGCGATAGTTTTTCTACTAGTTTTGCAGATCAAGATGTTGAAACCGACAAACAGACAAAGCATTTTTTACTCAGTCTTATTGTATTCAATTATACTGCTTACATCACCCGTGATCTGTTTTTGACAAGTACTTTAAATTTGCAGCGACGGTTTCATATTTTCATTATAAGTAAAAAGCTGACCACTCATCGACACTGCAAGCGTTACATATCTACGCTAACAAAAAATAATCTATTCCTGGAAGTCTCACACTAACCTGATATTCAATCGTTTGAAAATTACTTGGAAGAGACATGTCCGAAAGAACAGACACCATATCCATATAAGTATATATTTCCGGCAACACTGGCCACGATCTTCTTCTTCTGTGCACATGCATACATATTCCCCGAACTCTTACGGCACTTGGTAAGAATGTCTTCCACGAGTACTGAGTGTGTTGGGGTGGGACACTACGAATGTGGTGTGTGGACATACAAGGTGAGAATGTGGGTCTCGCGGGAGGCGTGTGCGAGATAGTCCCTGCAGTCGCGCCATCCTCTGTGCCATCGGTGGCTCAGATGGGCAGAGCGTCTGCCATGTAAGCAGGATATCCCGGGTTCGAGTAACGGTCGGGGCAAACATTTTCACCTGTCCCCGTTGGTATATATCAACGCCAATTAGCAGCTGAAGGTATTAATATAATTCTAATAAATCTTTAAACGTCTTTGAAGTAAAACAAATTCTGTAAAATTTTGATTCATTAGTCACATCACGTATTCACAGAAGGGGGACTCACCAGGCCGCTCAGCAGGTAGTGGTAGGTGCGCTTGCCCAGCGTGACGTCACGAACATGGCTGACGACGATGTCCTTCGCCATCTCAGTAGGGCAGTCGAGGACGATGTACTTGTTCGCCCACCTGCAGCAGACATTCACCGCAACAATGCATTAGCTGTCAGGAAAACCACAAAAATTAGTTTCCGTTAACGATGCTTGTAATATGAGATGAATACCGCGATACTTGACTACTGGAAGAGGAAGTTTATATCTGTGATGATTAGCTGTCGTCCTCCTCCGGCGAAGCGGCAGTAAAGTCTGCTGTCATAGCTGACACGGTCTAGATGACGCTCAACGCACGCTTTTTCACTGTGGAACGTGATATACAACGGTCAATACAAGAAACATTTCAGTGGTGGACTATAACCCACATCCAACACTACTTTACTTTTGCAGCTCTGGTGGTAAAAGTTTAAAATCGCTATTTAGCCTGCCAGATTAGTAAGTGACAGCTCTTCTTGAGACCCATACAAGCCACGATTCTACCGCTCCGACTGCACTTAAAAAATCTAATTTGACCATTGCATCCGGAATTAACGGCCCTTAGGAGCTTCCACTTAAAATTACAAGTGGTTCCTTCCATCATCACCGGAAAAGTTGTCTAGATATTATACACTCCTGGAAATCGAAAAAAGAACACATTGACACCGGTGTGTCAGACCCACCATACTTGCTCCGGACACTGCGAGAGGGCTGTACAAGCAATGATCACACGCACGGCACAGCGGACACACCAGGAACCGCGGTGTTGGCCGTCGAATGGCGCTAGCTGCGCAGCATTTGTGCACCGCCGCCGTCAGTGTCAGCCAGTTTGCCGTGGCATACGGAGCTCCATCGCAGTCTTTAACACTGGTAGCATGCCGCGACAGCGTGGACGTGAACCGTATGTGCAGTTGACGGACTTTGAGCGAGGGCGTATAGTGGGCATGCGGGAGGCCGGGTGGACGTACCGCCGAATTGCTCAACACGTGGGGCGTGAGGTCTCCACAGTACATCGATGTTGTCGCCAGTGGTCGGCGGAAGGTGCACGTGCCCGTCGACCTGGGACCGGACCGCAGCCACGCACGGATGCACGCCAAGACCGTAGGATCCTACGCAGTGCCGTAGGGGACCGCACCGCCACTTCCCAGCAAATTAGGGACACTGTTGCTCCTGGGGTATCGGCGAGGACCATTCGCAACCGTCTCCATGAAGCTGGGCTACGGTCCCGCACACCGTTAGCCCGTCTTCCGCTCACGCCCCAACATCGAGCAGCCCGCCTCCAGTGGTGTCGCGACAGGCGTGAATGGAGGGACGAATGGAGACGTGTCGTCTTCAGCGATGAGAGTCGCTTCTGCCTTGGTGCCAATGATGGTCGTATGCGTGTTTGGCGCCGTGCAGGTGAGCGCCACAATCAGGACTGCATACGACCGAGGCACACAGGGCCAACACCCGGCATCATGGTGTGGGGAGCGATCTCCTACACTGGCCGTACACCACTGGTGATCGTCGAGGGGACACTGAATAGTGCACGGTACATCCAAACCGTCATCGAACCCATCGTTCTACCATTCCTAGACCGGCAAGGGAACTTGCTGTTCCAACAGAACAATGCACGTCCGCATGTATCCCGTGCCACCCAACGTGCTCTAGAAGGTGTAAGTCAACTACCCTGGCCAGCAAGATCTCCGGATCTGTCCCCCATTGAGCATGTTTGGGACTGGATGAAGCGTCGTCTCACGTGGTCTGCACGGCCAGCACGAACGCTGGTCCAACTGAGGCGCCAGGTGGAAATGGCATGGCAAGCCGTTCCACAGGACTACATCCAGCATCTCTACGATCGTCTCCATGGGAGAATAGCAGCCTGCATTGCTGCGAAAGGTGGATATACACTGTACTAGTGCCGACATTGTGCATGCTCTGTTGCCTGTGTCTATGTGCCTGTGGTTCTGTCAGTGTGATCATGTGATGTATCTGACCCCAGGAATGTGTCAATAAAGTTTCCCCCTCCTGGGACAATGAATTCACGGTGTTCTTATTTCAATTTCCAGGAGTGTACTTAAGTACTACGAAAGTGAAATAGTTACAACAGAACAAGTAAATTATTTTCTATAGAAACAGTGTAGGTAGTTTCCTCTTTAACAGACCTAGACAGTTATCTTCTCTTAACCCACACGTTCTCCAGTTTTTCATTAACCTTGTAATTTAACAATGAATTAAAAATGTGCATCGGCTAAATTGTACGACGTTCTCCAGTTTTCCATTAACCTTACAACCTAAAACTGATTTTATTAGGTGCCAAGGCTAAATCAAGACACTCACCTTCAAAAATCGGATCACTTCAAAAACTTAAAGTTCATTGCATGGATCATAGGACATTTTATAATGATGCTACGCACCGCGAGGTTCCGCAACTGTTGACTCGAATTTTCGGATATACAGTGACATGGCCCTCAACATAAACAAATGTAATGTTGTTGTTGTGGTGGTCTTCAGTCCTGAGTCTGGTTTGATGCAGCTCTCCATGCCACTCTATCCTGTGCAAGCTTCTTCATCTCCCAGTACCTACTGCAACCTACATCCTTCTGAATCTGCTTAGTGTATTTGTCTCTTGGTCTCCCTCTACGATTTTTACCCTCCACGCTGCCCTCCAATGCTAAACTGGTGACCCCTTGATGCCTCAGAACAGGTCCTACCAACCGATCCCTTCTTCTAGTCAAGTTGTGTCACAAACTACTCTTCTCCCCAATCCTATTCAATACTTCCTCATTAGGTATGTGATCTACCAATCTAATCTTCAGCATTCTTCTGTAGCACCACATTTCGAAAGCTTCTATTCTCTTCTTGTCCAAACTATTTATCGTCCATGTTTCACTTCCACACATGGCTACACTCCATACAAATACTTTCAGAAACGACTTCCAGTCACTTAAACCTACACTCGATGTTAACAAATTTCTCTTCTTCAGAAATGGTTTCCTTGCCATTGCTAGTCTACATTTTATATCCTCTCTACTTCGACCGTCATCAGTTATTTTGCTCCCCAAATAGCAAAACTCCTTTACTACTTTAAGTGTCTCATTTCCTAATCTAATTCCCTCAGAATCACCCGACTTAATTCGACTACATTCCATTATCCTCGTTTTGCTTTTGTTGATGTTCATCTTATATCCTCCTTTCAAGACATCATCCATTCCTTTCAACTGCTCTTCCAAGTTCTTTGCTGTCTCTGACAGAATTACAATGTCATCGGTGAACCTCAAAGTTTTTATTTCTTTTCCATGGATTTTAGTACCTACTCCGAATTTTTCTTTTGTTTCCTTCACTGCTTGCTCAATATACAGATTGAATAACATCGGGGAGAGGCTACAACCCTGTCTCCCTCCCTTCCCAACCACTGCTTCCCTTTCATGGCCCTCGGCTCTTATAACTGCCATCTGGTTTCTGTACAAATTGTAAATAGCTTTTCGCTTCCTGTATTTTACCCCTGCCACCTTTAGAATTTGAAAGAGAGTATTCCAGTCAACACTGTCAAAAGCTTTCTCTAAGTCTACAAATGCTAGGAACGTAGGTGTCCCTTTCCTTAATCTGGCTTCTAAGATAAGTCGTAGGGTCAGTATTGTATCACGTGTTCCAACATTTCTACGGAATCCAAACTGATCTTCCCCGAGGTCGGCTTCTACCAGTTTTTCCATTCGTCCGCAAAGAATTCGTGTTAGTATTTTGCAGCCGTGACTTATTAAACTGATAGTTCGGTAATTTTCACATCTTTCAACACCTGCTATCTATGGGATTGGAATTATTATATTATATGGAATTATTATATGTAATGTATTGCCCTTAAATAGGCAATAAGATGCGTTATTGCGCACGACTGCAGAAAAGTCAGTGGAAACAGTAAAATTCTTAAAAATTTGAGGATAGGTGTATGGAGTGATTTCAATTAGAAAGACCACATAAAACTAACCGGAGGAAAGACTGGTGCTAGGCTGGATTCATTGGGAGAATCCTCAGGATGCATGCTCCAAACACGAAGGAGGTATCTAATTAAACCCTCCTTCGCCTGATACTTAATATTGGTCTTCTGTTTGGTAGTCTTAGGAAGTAGGTTTACTAAAGGAAATAAAGATGGAAAGAATAGTATCAAATTGAGTCACCAGTTCGAGTAAGAACAACAAAAATGGCATGCTACAAGAGATGTATGAAGTATCATTGTGTGGTTTACTTCTGAAATACATGTAAAGAACATTCACATGAGCTAAGCAATACTACAAATTAGTTGTGAGGACCATAAAGGCGAAATTAGATTGATGTGTGTGTTACAGAATAGTTATTAGGGAAGGTCACGCAACATACTCTATTTGATTAAAAGTATCCGGAAACCCCCCAAAAATGTTTATCGTATTAGCAGCATTGTGCTGCCACTCACGGACTTCGAACGTGATTAGGTGATTGGGTGCCACTTATGTCATACGTCTGTACGCGAGATTTCCACACTCCTAAAGATCCCTAGGTCCACTGTTTCGGATGTGATGAAGTGGAAACGTGAAGGGACACATACAGCACAAAAGCGTATAGGCCGACCTCGTCTGTTGACTGACGAAGACCGCCAACAGTTGAAGAGGGTCGTAATGTGTATTGGCAGACATCTATCCAGACGATCACGCAGGAATTTCAAACTGCATCGTGATCCATTGTAAGTTCTATAACATTTAGGCGGGAGCTGAGAAAACTTGGATTTCGTGGTCGAGGGGCTGCTCATAAGCCACACATCACGCCGGTAAATGCCAAACGACGCCTCGCTTGGTGTAGGAGCGTAAGCATTGGACGATTTAACAGTGGAAAAATATTGTGTGGAGTGACGAATCACGGTACACAATGTGACGATCCGATGGCAGGGTGTGAGCATGGCGAATGCCCGGTGAACGTCATCTGGTAGTGTGTAGTGTCAACAGTAAAATTCGGATGCGGTGGTATTATGGAGTGGGCTTGCACCCCTGGTTGTTTTGCGTGGCACTATGACAGCACAGACCTACACTGATGTTTTAACCACCTTCTTGCTTCCTGCTGTTGAAGAGCAATTTGGGGATGGCGATTGCATCTTTCAGCACGATCGAGCACCTGCTCATAATGTACGGCCTGTGGTGGAGTAGTTACACTACAATACTATCCCTGTAATGGACTGGCCAGCACAGAGTCCTGACCAGAATCTTAAAGAACACCTTTGGGATGTTTTGCGACGCCGACTTCGTGTCAGGCCTCACCGACCGACATCGATATCTCTCCACAGTGTAGCATTCCGTGAAGAATAGAAGAACATTTTTTATTTTTACGGCATTTAGGCTGCTGCTATCATATGGGACTAAAACAAAGTATAGTGCAGTAAATGAAAATAAATAAAGGAAGCTGGACGGGATTATTCGCAAAAATCGATATTGTAGGTAGACTTGTTCATGGAATTTGCCCAAGTGGTGTTACGTTGCTGTTACGTCTACGAAGGCGACACGGTACAAGAGGCGGCCAAGGCGATCAGACATCACGTGCACAACGTATCTAGTGGAGCCCGAGCTTTGATTTTCGTGTACACACCTAGGTATGGAGAAGATCTAAATTTACTTTGCGCCAACAATGACGTTTGCAGCCGGCCTTCTTCCGAGTGGGAACTGGGCGCTATATTGACACCGTCTGACAACACTGCCTAAGGACGAGACGTTACAGCACGTTTAAATATCCTTATTTGACTTTCAAGGCATTCCACCTTTTTTTCAGTTGCATTTGGTGTGAGGGGCAATAGCACTAGTCGTGGAAAACATCTGTCAACTTTCTGTTCTTATAACCGGGCAAGAATAGCCTGAATCCATTTGGTCGCCCAGCCATAGTAAGGGGGATGCTTATAAAGCCTAATGGATGTTGTAAAATTAAATCAGGGGATGTTAAGTGAATTAGATCAGGAAATGAGAAGCTCAAAGTAGGACACGAGTTTGCTGTTTGGATAACAGTAGACATCATAACGATTTAAAATTCTTACTGGCAACAGCAAAACAGGTCTCTCGATAGAGGTATGTTAACTTCATATGCAAACTGAAGTTTTTCTGAAAGCATTTATTTGAAGTGTGGCCTAATATGTAAGTGAATCGTGGAAGACAAACAATACAGACTAGTATATAGAAGTTTTTTGAAATGAGGAGCTACAGAATAACGCTCAAGATTTGATGGGATAACTAATGAAGAAAAACGCGGACAAAAGAAATTATTGACACGTCTTTACAGGAGAAAATACGCTGATAATACAATTCTTAAATCATCAAAAAATAGTGATCTGTGTGTTTTGTGTATGTGTGTTTGTGTGTATGTGTGTGTGGGAGGGGAGGGGGATATGGGGGAGTTTGGGAAGGGAAACGGGGAGATAAAATTCTTTAGAAAGATCAAAGTTTTGTTTACGCTGAGAAGGTTCAGACGTATGTAGGATGCAGTAGTTAAACAGACATAGTCCGGCCCCGGTAGCTGAGTGGTCAGCGTGACGGAATGTCAACTCTAAAGTCCCGGGTTCGATTCCCGGCTGGGTCGGACATTTTCTCCGCTCAGGGACTGGTTGTTGTGTTGTCCTAATCATCATTATTTCATCCCCATCGACGCGCAGGTCGCCGAAGTGGCGTCAAATCGAAAGACCTGCACCGGGCGAACGGTCTACCCGACGGGAGGCCTTAGCCACACGACATTTCATTTCATTTCAAACAGACATAAATATACTTGCAGCAGAGAGACTAGCTACGAGAGCTACATTAAAATAGTTTTCGAACTGAGTTATATATTCTATTTATTTTATTTCTATGTGCAAGTGTTAATTTATGTAACCTGTCAGATTGGGGCTATCAGGTGCTTTCTTACGTGCAGCCAATCATTTTGTTAATTTTCGTTATACTCACTACGATAAGTATAAGTTAAATCAAATATGCAATATTATTAAATATTTAGTATTTAGTATACTGCATAAAGCGAAAAAAATTAACGCAATCTACACTCGTTCATGAATACAACAGAGAAAAGTTACAGCTCGATAGTTTTGTAATGTGATGGGTAGCAGCAATGGTCGTAAGGGAAGGATGGAAGACAGGGGGGAAAAGAGGTACGTTGTGAAACACAACCTATAAAGTTAGAGGAAAATAAGTTGATGTGACTGACGGAGAAATGGGAAGAGCAAGAAGCGCAGATGGGAGAAGACTGAAGCGTTAGACTTACTGTTTGACAAAACTTAAAGTAGCCATTCGCCTTACGTTTTGGGGAGCTGATATGAGTGTGTCAGGAGGAAGTGTTCGAGGTGCTTCTTGGAAGCAACGGGTCATTTAGTTGTGTTCAGAGTGCAGAGCAGATTCTTCCAGAGGCGAACAGCAGCAACAGAGTAGGTGTTTCTGAATGTTTTTGTTTTATGGATAGGCACAGCTAAGGTTGTCGGTAAGTACAACCCTGTGCTTCGATTATCGGTCCGTGCACGACAGTGCAGGGTACCAGTATGTTCTCGAGAGCGGCACTCGAAAATTCCATTTTTCAGTGGATCATATCCCGGGTTTTACTGATCACAGAGATAAGGGATCAACAGTTTTGGATAGCCCCTGGTCTAGCGATCGATTGTACACTTATCTGGAGAAATGTCATGCTCTAGCTCGTAAATGATCAAATTTTAAACATTACACATTTCCGCTAGCCCAGGCAAACTGAACGTATCGGTTGGTTCTTATGCATTAGGTGTGGTCTAGGCTGCACGTTAGGTGGCCTGAGCGCCGTTTTTTCGTGAGCTATTCCTGAGATTACCTCGAAAAACAATCATTTTTTGGTGCCAAAAACACTATCTGTGATAATGACCAGTGTTACAATTTCTATTCACGGCAAACTGTCGAAATTTTTACCTGTTGTTCTTAAGATGATATTCTCCGCGACTTTGAAACTTTTGTCGATGTCATTATCCGTTATCGAGATCCAGTTGTTCAAAATATGCACGTAAAATATGCACATAACATCCGGTCTGAGGGTAAATGTATTTTTCACTGACGTAGTGAAAACATGGCAAGGCTAATAGAGTCATCGCAAGCATTCTGAGGTCACGAAACTATGTTTTGAATCAGCATTTCTTCACCAATAAAAGTTTTTTTTTTGAAATTTCTGGTAAGTTCCTATGGGACCAAACTGCTGGGATCATCGGTCCCTAGCCTTCCATACTACTCAGTCTAACTTAAACTAATTACGCTAAGCACAATACACACACACACACACACACACACACACACACACACACACTCATGCCCGAGGGAGGACTCGAACCTCCAACGGGGGAAGCCGCGCGAACCGTGGCAACACGCCTGAGACAAAGCGGCTATCCCGCGCGGCAAAATGTGTATAAGGCGCTGTCGCTCTATAACGAATACGTCACGACTATAAACATTTGCAAAAAGTGACACTGTACTGATAAAAAATGGGCTACAGATGGTCTTAACATGCCTGAAAAGAACTTAAAATGACTGCTACAAATTGTGTAAACCTGGAAAACTGCAAACTCAATAAAATATTTCTAATAATAATTTTATTCTTTTGAGAGACAAATACTGAGCCAGGGTTTTTGAGTGTATTACGTAGGACGAACAAAATGTCTAGAAAAATGCAAAGCAAATGGTTTTGTGTTACCTCGAGCATACTTACGTGTTGCTTATGTGTGTCAAATTATAAAAAGTCAAAACTCTACTGACATAAAGAATATCTTTTATATAAGCACCAAAACCTGCTGTATTAAAGAGAAGGAAGGAACTGTCAGAAAAGTGCTCCTGTCGGAGCACAAAACAGTAAACATATTCCCCGATAAAAGACTCTGACAGAAAAGTGGGGAACCAGCTGCCTCAGTCTTCATGCCATGATTATCACAAAATCTTTTGGGATGCGAACACATTCGTGTTTTTTTCTGAAAGAATAGAGCAGAGAAACAGTGACGGTAGAAGAGGGAGAAGACAGCGTTAGTTATCGAGAGAGAGAAAGAGAGAGGGGGCAGTGATGGTGGGAGAGAGAACGTGGCAGTGCAAGAGAGACATGGATGAAGACAAAAGCAGTGGTACAGTGGTAGCCAAAGAGAGAGGAGATGTTGATGGTCACTGAGAGACAGTGCCTGTAAAACACAAAGAGAAATGGAGGGACACAGAAGCAGTGGAAGCAAACTGAGGAAGAAACAGTGGGAAAGAAAAATACAGGTGAATAGAGACCATACATAGACTGGACCCTTCCAAGCTGGCGAACTTTAACATATAGGTATTGGGAAGGGCACAGTTTAGACCAAAATTTTAAACACATGGATATAGGGGAAAAAATTCGGAACCCCACAATGTTTCAGCTGACAAGGTATGGTGGACACAGTGTCAGTGGGCAAGAAAGACAAAAGGAGACAGTAACAGTGAGGGAAGACAGTGGCAACGGGTGAAAAAGGAGACAGTGGGAGAGAGACATATATAGACTGTGGCAGAGAGATAGAGATGCTGAGTATGAAACATTAACTAACTACAAAGAGAGAGACTGAGTCAAATGATTTAGAAAGTGCTGTGTTAAAGGAGTGGCAATTTGTTCGCACTTGAAAAATTTTGGTGAGGAAGGCGGAACGAGGATTGAGGTAGCTGGTTGCCCACTTTTCTGTCAGAGACTGATAAAGAGGAACGAATTCGCCTGTTTTGTGCTTCGACAGGAGCATTTTTGTGCTGGTACTTACATGGTCAGGAAATTAGTCTCAGATGGAAGATATTGGGGTACGTGTGCATTAAGGAACTGAAGAAGTAAACATAGCATGCGGTATTCGCGTAACCTGTATGGCCGCAACCAACGTAACTAGGCGTATACAGAACTGACACGGTCATATAGACGGATTTTGCAGATACAGTGCACACGACAATTCATAATTCGTTCCAACCGTCCAATATTCCCACTACATATGGCGTATTGGATTACACCGCAAAATTCGAGGTTCGGATTGCACAACTTTATGTTTCACATCATTCGCAAATATGTTACGAAATTTTTTAAGTGCCGGGAAGCCTGTGGAAGTATTTTGCATATGGCGACAGTATTTTCTGCTCATTTCAGATGCCCACGAAGTTACAATTAAGTTTTCCACTGCTGTTGGTAAGGTATCAAGAATACCGTCGAGACGAATGGGAGACAATTGTTCTCGAAATTCACGACTTATTAACTTCTGATGAGATTCTAAAATTATATTCGATTTTTTCATACTTACATTAAGTCCCAGTACCACTGAAGACAGATCATAATTTGTGTGGGCGATCGCAGCTCTGGTCTCTTCAGGTGTACCACTGAAGTAAAGCACGAAATCGCCAGCATAGAAATGACATTTGCTGGAGGACAAAACCGTCGAGATATCATTGACGTGTAAGGTCAACGACAGTGGGCCGCGGACTGACCCTTGCGGTATCCCTGAGAAAATTTGCTTCCAGGTCAACTTTCCAGTCTCAACACACAACACGTTGCTGTCTGTCTTTCATGTATCTTTCAAGCTTGTTACTATATGACAACTTTAGCCGGGGCATTTATCTGAGCAGTCTGTCAGAGACGGTACTATCAAATCTTTTGCTGAAGGCAAGTACCACCAATATTGGAGCGTCACGGTTGTGCATGGCATATTTCAAGTAATCAGTTACCTTAGTTCATTCAGAGATTCTGCTATGGTGTTTACGAAACCCAGACTAATGTTTGTTAAAACATGTTAAATTTTCGTAAATATTCAGTAACATGTTCGCGAACAACATATTCCAGGGGTTTCGATACAGGAGATAAGATGCTGATTGAACGGTATCCAAGGTAATTTGGATATTCGTTGTGAGCGATATGTAGTGGTTAGTTATGTAGTATCAAGATTCTTATGCACGATAGTTCTCTTCAGCATGGGGTTTGAATGATACAGAGAAAAACAGATTCACGTCGACAGCTGAGAGCTGAAAGACGATCTGACTTTGCGTTTCCGACATGCAGGCTACGAAGATCGTAATATAGAACTGCGGGCGTCTTTTCGCTGCATAAAAAGAAAAGAGCGTGCCTGATTTGGAAATTGTTAAGACATTCATTTACGCTGTTTTGCAACTTTCTGTATTCCTCCGAGCGTTCCGGTTTCATAAATTGCCATGAAACGTCTGTGAGGAGTATCATTTGACGTAAGTCAGTTGTTACCCAAGGAACAGAAATTTTTCTTACACGGATCGTACGAGTAAAAACGTGTTCGACGTAAAGAGCTATGAGATCGTCAGTAAGTCCATGAAATTTTCCATTAATTGTGGGCGCACAGATTACTTGGTGCCAAAGGATTTGTGCGCAGTCAGCTGGTAGATCGTCAGTGTCTACCTGTTTCATATTCCCATACGTTTTGTAACGCAATTTCAGCTTTGGTGCAGTGAGGGATAGTGGTTCATATTGGTACTAAAATGAATGAAATTCCGACTGATAGGAAGTTAGTGAGCTGATTTTTGGATGCTTATAGACAATACCAGTTAAGCACATTTTTGTCTTCGTAGACTTATTTCAAAGAGCATCAGTTCCACCTGTTTTTCTTCGTTAAGGATCAAAATGCTCGACGCTGAAAGAATATTCTGCCGTACTTGTAACAACTGATGTAGTTAAAGCGATCTTTACCAGTTTTGTCGCCTATCGAAACAGTTCGCCGACATGCATATCTGAGAGCAAACAGGAACACTAAGTCTTTCATACTTCCAACAGAATGACTTTTAAATAACATGTTTCGCTGTCAAAGTCATCGTTATGAAATTCTGTTACATAACTGCAAGAGTCATAGCAGCTTCATAAACTCTATCTTCCAAATAATGAACCACAATATCTAAAACCTCAAAATAAATTATCTGGTAACAATCACAGGGGCTGGCAAAAGCATAGGGTTGAGCGTCAACAAGTTTACGACAAATCATTAGAACATCTGGACGATTCAGACCTTCAACATCAAAGTTTTTTGTCAGTTCCAAGCAGGAGCTTCACATTTCTTCGAAAATTTCAACGGTTCGAAATAACTTCACAACATCTCGGACACTACTGACGTTGTCCAGGCTTCTTGGAGCTGTAGAGAGGAATTTTGCATAAAAAGTTCAAAAATTTCAACTGGCTGTAAAATTTCAATAAGAAGTATAATGACAAACATAAATTCCAAAGAACACAAAAAATATAGGAAACCTTTAGCTTTAGCGCCTGTATTCGATTTTTCGAAATCGACTTCTTCGAGAAACAAAATTCAATGTTCTTATTTCTGGAAAGCTGTTTCCAACACGTGTCAGGGCAAGTCAGGGCAAAAAGAGAGCTAGAGGCCTAGCCAGGTTACAGAGACTCAGATATTGTTAGTCGCTTGGGGGACTCGCATAAAAAATTGTTCCTTTCTTCCACAACTATAAAATAGTCTCAAATCATGGCCTAATGCGGAACTCTCGAAACAATTTCTCAGATTTTTGGTTGCAACTCAGGAAAGCGCCCGCCATATTTGCCACCCGACAGTAGCAACACCGCTGCGTTACTTGATGTCTAGAGAAAAACGAGTGTAAAGACCAGTAGTAGAATAATTTAACTATGGCACACTGTTGATATCAAATTAATTATGTAAATTAATTAACTGACCAATTAATTACCCCCACACCTCGATAACGTCATGGGTTTTCCCTGACCGTCTGTATTGTACAGGATGGATGAGAAGTCACTATATCCCTATAACTAAGGTTGCCAACCGTCTCGATATATCGTGACCGTCACGTTATGGACCTTCTTGTCCTGACATGCCGACAAAACCCAATTTTGCCCAAATTTTACAAACTACTGTTGCGAGGTTGGCTCAGATACTGAAAAAACAACATCCGTAAGCGCAACATGTAAATACAGCCTCGGTTATTTTAATTTAGTTATGTCAACAAGATTACATGGACAAGGACATCTTACAAATGGCGTAGCATGTTGTGTTTCCTGCATCGGCGATGCAAACACCTTCAACATCTAGCGCCATCATTCGAGAGAATGCCAGACCTCTCTAGTAGTACGGGGCTGGGAATTATTTGAGCAGCGCCACGCGAAAGAATCAGGCAGT
The DNA here is from genome assembly GCF_023864345.2 of Schistocerca serialis cubense. NCBI lineage: Eukaryota > Metazoa > Arthropoda > Insecta > Orthoptera > Acrididae > Schistocerca > Schistocerca serialis. Next base: position 646,963,152 of record NC_064642.1, on the reverse strand, counting down.
TCCCACCTCGATAGCGATCTAATAAGAAGATTCTTGCTAAACGTAGCACAAACAACGAGTCCATGTCAGTAATGTCTCAAGTTTTTGCTGCCGGTATGCAAGAGGTGAAGTCTATGACGACGTGAACTTCGATGGCTAAGTGTTTTGGCGACTGTTTACCATCTAACAAACTTATCATAGCTTACGAAAATGCTTAAGGATGGGAAGAGAAAGCGTCACTTTCGGATGATTACACAAAAGAGCGGACTTCTGTCAAGAAAGGACGACCGTATCAGGAAGCGTTGTATGAGATTTGTAGCTGTTTCATGTCAGTAACTCACGGAGGTAAGGCAGATGTGAGGCATCATTTCTACAAAGAATTATACAAGCAGATTCGCAGTACCATCGACATCAAAGCCTATTTCTACACTCATGATGAAAGAAGATACCGAGGAAGAATGGCTAGTTGCTGCTGCAGAACGAACAACAGTCTATGAAGATGTCGTGCATCATCTGTCCTTCAGTTCTCTTGACGGGTATCGTAAAACTGAATGCCACAATGTATCCTGAGGCTAAAGTCGGCGCAAAGCAGTCTACAGCCAAGACCAAAGCTAGAGCGATCGTTAAAAATAGTTTCGCACAACACTCCGTGTCCGAATACATAAACCAGTTGCAAGAAGTTTCATTTTTCGGCATAGGCACCGACGCATCGAGCCAAAAGGCTGAAAAGATGTTTCCTTTAGTTGTTCAATACTTTCCTGAAAATTACGGAAGCCAAGAGAAGTTGATGAAGTTTGATTCGCTGCGTAACAGAACATCGGAGACAACTTCAAAGCCTTGTCTAGACACTTCAAGACAACTGCAGATTCCATTGGATAAATTAGTCGCTTTTGTGTGGGCAATACCAATACAACTTCGGAAGGCTCCATCGACGCGAGCAGCGGAATGTGTTTCATGAAATTAAAGAAGAACTAGGAAAAAATGTAGAAGGAATTGAATGCCCTGTTAATATTCTCTACAATACTTTATCAAGAGCGCTTTAACTGCCGACATTGAAATAATGGTCAAGAAAATATTTAATTATTTTTCATTATACCCGATAAGGACAGAGAAGCTGAAAGAATTTTGCTTATTCGTTTATGTCAATCATAAGACTCTTCTATCTCACTCAAAAACAATATGGCTGACGTTAATGCCTCAGTTGAGAGAATTCTTAAGCTGTGGATTACATGAAAGCAAGTTTTTGAAACCGAAGACAGGCCACTTCAAATAGTTTCACATTTTTTCAGTAGTCCAACCAGTGAAATTTACTTCGCGTCCTGCAGTCAAATTTGGTTCTCTTTGAAAACAATATAAAAGGCATCGAGAAGAATAAAGTCTCAATAACTGCAATAAGAAATACGATGTCTGAATGAAAGGAAGATTTCCAGTTTCATTGGCATGCAAATCAAGATGAATTTGAACAAATTAAAGAATGAGAATTCTAACCAAGAAATAATTAATCTGATTTCGAAATTTGAGGAAGAGACCATGGCTTTCTATACCATTACATCTAAATACTTAGAGGAAAAGGCTTTTTCTTTTAATAAATATAAATTATTTGGTTGGGTGACGCTTTCTGAAAGTCCAAATTGGATAATTATATACCAGAATAAAAATTGAGTGAATATTTCAGTTTGAAAATGTTTCCAGGAATACATGTATGTCTCTTAAAAACTTTTCAAAAACTAAGCGTGACTCGGAAGAATGGAAATATAAACACTCAGTTTAAGAAATGTGGGATTACTTTGTTAAGGAAACCGAAAATTCTGAACGCAACTGCCAGCCGCTAAAATAATTCGAGCGTTTGTTTTCTATTCCTGTACATAACGCCACTGTGTAAAGAGTATGTTCGAATCCTGCCTCGGGCATATGGATGTGTGTGATGTCCTTAGGTTAGTTAGGTTTATGTAGTTATAAGTCTAGGGGAATGGTGACCTCAGATGTTAAATCCCATAGTGATTAGAGACATTTTGAATTTTTTTTTTCTTTTTTGAAAGAGTATATTCGCTGATGTCGGCCCAGTGTACTGATGAAAGAAATCGACTGCTGACAGAGACTGTGGGTTCAGTCTTACAGTGCCAGTTTCAGTACAAACGGTTTCGAACGGAGTTCTATAGATTCATAAGAGGAAAAAAACACTTACTGGGAAAGGCGAAATCTTCCGAAGAATATCGCTTACCAACTACTTCTGCCGCAGCCAAGTTCCATGTAATTGAGTTCTAAATAAAGTATAATTATGTTAAATAAATTTTGTACTTCACTTCTACACGGCCATCTCAGAGCGCCCCGGCGGGATCCCAGGTAGATACGACACCCCTATTTGCACAGCGTGTGTCACGGCGACATCGACACTTTGACGGGATCGCTGTAACGTTCTCTGTGGGCGCGAGGAGCGCGGGCGAATCAAACGGCGCCGCGTTTTTACTGATGCAAACCAGAGCCGGCGACAACACAAAGGGAATGGGTAACCAGCGCCGCCGCTGAATATTTCGGACGTGTCGCTGCGACTCGCTGATTATGGCCGGCGGGCTGGCAGGAGGCGTTTCAAACGGGGCCTTTCTCTTTGATAATGAATCGCAATTAAGCCGCGTGTGCCCACCCGCCGCTGTTCAGATATTAGCGTGCCGCCCTGAGTTCTGAATAGCGTGCGCGCGGGCTCGAGGTTCTGTTCTGCAGCGACGCGACGGCCCGCGGCGCAGAAAGAGACGTTAGTCTGTCGCTCTCCAAACACACGAATCTCAGGACTGTCGCCCTATTTCTGGAGCAGACTAGGGCAGAGGCACGTGGAAATAACCCCTCGCCACAGCAACCGAAGCAGTAGACTCCGCGCCAGATGTGTGAAAGCTTCGCGACAGTACAAATCTTTAACATATTGCAGCGTGTCAGCAACTGTGGAATGTACAGCAAATAAACAATTTTTTCAGCCTTCAGTTGCAAGGTAATTTTACTCGTTTACCTAGGTTTCGATTCCAGTAATGGAATCTTCTTCAGAACAAAAAATTAAATTATTTTGTGTGCCAAACACTGGCTATGTCACAGATTAAAAATTAAAACAATAAAGACGCATAATCATAAGATTATGTCAGTCAAAATTAAAATCATTAAGGCGCACGTAGACGGAGCTACGCCGGCCAGAAATCAGGACCACACGTAAGCGGCTCGAAAACTAGTTTTCGAGCTGCTTACGTGTGGTCCTGATTTCTGGCCGGCGCCGCGTCTACGTGCGCCTTAATGGTTTTAATTTTGACTGACTTAATCTTATGAGTCTTTATTGTTTTAATTTTTAATCTATGACATGGCCAGTGTTTGGCTCACAAAATAATTTAATTTTTTGTTCTGAAGAAGATTCCATTACTGGAATCGAAACCTAGGTAAACGAGTATAATTACCTTGCAACTGAAGGCTGAAAAAATTGTTTATTTGCTTCGCGACAGTTATAATGGAACTGCTGGGTGCCTACTGCGCATGCGCAAAGAGGTACTGGTCAGCGCTAATACGTTTGGCTGCCTTCGGCTACCCACGTTGTGCGTTCTTCCGTGTTTGTACTAACTATAGTTCAGTTCTTTTATCTTGGCGGTTCGCGCATGGCCGCCCAGATGCGGGAGATTGCTGCGTTGCCAGTTGTACGCGCCAAGAGAAGCAGCGCTATAGTATAGTTCGAAAACTTAACGTTTAGGGGGGACCGCGCAGTTTATGAAGTAAAGCCACCACGGCCGCATTAACCCTTTCGCTGCTACAGAGACGTGCTCCCCGCATTCCGCGCTGTGGGCGATTTTGTCATCACTGCACTGCCCGCCTGTGCAGACACATGGTGGTTCGACTGCGTTGACACACTTTATCATTCGATTTCACGAAAACTATTTGGCCCATATATTTGATTTTTACACATCTTCTTGACTGAAACCTTCCCCCATAAATGACTTAATTTTGTTTCGATGTTCAATGCAGTTTTTGTGCAGCATTAGATGTAGTAAACCATTGAACGAAATTTTGAAGAGTTTGAAGAGGTAAAAGTCCATAGCATATATATTCTGTGTGATCGATTTTAGTTGCCACTAGAAATTTCAAAATTACATTCAAACGAATAAAATTCATGGAGTAAGACACTTCGATATTGTTTTTAAATAAAAGAAATATTAAGCACCAAACAAGGTTTGAACTCGAAACCTTTCACACAGCAGTCCTACACTATATCCATTACGCTAACGCAGCTCGTCGTTCTATGAATCTCCCGGAGGACTTTAAAATATCACGCAAAATACCGACAAACACTGTGGGTATGACTATGAATTACTCACGTTTCGTCGAAGTACAATAGGAAATGAACAATTACCGCTGTTCTTTATTGCGAAAAAGCGGTTAGTGAGAATGATACAAACACTTTTCCTTGCTATCGCCTGAATTAGGAGGCTTACTGCTTGTTTGGTTTAATTAATTAATAGAATATGAAGCAATTGGTATAAAGAATGCTTTTTCCAAACTTTCTATAAAAGAATGTCTGCTATCAAGACATTGCTTTTGTTCAATTACTTTATTTATGAATGAACCTTTCTAAAATTGAAGACACTCGTCCGTGCTCTGCACTGCAGTCGAGCTCTGGCAACGTCGTTCTCTGTTCATTGGCTGACTGTGTTTTGTAACAACAGATGCGCAGAACGAACCTAAACTCGGCCGCCATCGCAAATGACGCGCACTTTAGCACGCTATGACTTCAGACTGAAATAATGGCGCCTATTAGTACCTCAAAGCTGAAAGGTAGAAAACTGGAAAGCCACTCTCGGGAGATTGTAGTCAACGTTTTAATGTTTACGGAAGACGAGTCCACTCGGTGGAGAAACATTCGGGTGCACCAAGTTCAACTGATAGCCCTAGTGGCCCCAGTAGGAATGGGAAAAACCGACTGGTTAGAACCGATACCAGTATTTTAGTTCTGAATAACCGGCATTTTTCAGTATTTTTTTGTTTTTGGCTATAAAAGGTGGTTTTATTTTTTACCAGTAACTGGGTAAAAAACCGAAATACTAATTAGCCATAGCGGCAGTTCTAAAATTTTTCGTTTCTAAATAAATCTTTTTTAAAGAACAAGTAATTTTTACCTGTAAAATTTACATTGCCTTGAAATATTGCGTTATTATAGAAAATTGGAAAAGCGATCAGTGCTATTTTAATAAGAACGCCGACCGAATCGAACAACAAACACATGGTATAAGATTTGATACACCATTTCTGAGGCAATAATATACTTGTTGCTACGTGGCGTGGCCTATCAGATGGTAAGCGTGTATGTCGCAGGGTGCAAGGCTAGCTCCATCTGGTCTGCAGGCTGGTTTCTAAATGTCGTCGTTGGAGATCAGTTGTACTACAGAAGTGCGTCATCCCTGCTTTGGAAGTATTTTTCGATACGCCGTGTCAATGAAGTAAAATGCCGAATTTTCTTTAAACCGGGGGGAACCACAGCCAACTTATGAATAATATAAGGAGTCCATTCATAGTTTACAATAAAAATAGAACGCAGCTGATTTGCTGCTTGTGTCTTCATAACATGCATCTACCTGCTTGTAGCCCTAACGGACAAATTAACACTAAAAATCGAGCTTTTAAACCTCAGTTTTCAACCTTTAGCACTCCCTACCCGTAAAGTTCAAATAGTTGTACGATCCCCGCTTACGACATGAGTTTTCAACCAAGTTTCAAAAAATTCAAATCAATAGGAATATATTGATGATCTTATTGCAGGAGTCGACTTTTCTAGAAAGTCTGCGAATAGCAACGGGAGATTACCACAAACACGTGAACCAGCAAAATTAAGAAAAATGTTAGACAGAAAACTCCGTCCGAACAGGCCTTGGAGGGCCCAACTGTACCGACCGCCACCGTGTCATTCTCAGCCCACAGGCGTCACTGGATGCGGATATGGAGGGGCATGTGGTCAGCACACCGCTCTCCCGGCCGTATCTCAGTTTACGAGACCGGAGCCGCTACTACTAAATCAAGTAGCTCCTCAATTCGCCTCACAAGGGTTGAGTGCACCCCGCTTGCCAACTGCGCTCGGCAGACCAGATGGTCACCCATCCAAGTGCTAGCCCAGCCCGAAAGCGCTTAATTTAGGTGATCTGACGGGAACTGGGGTTACCACTGCGACAAGGCCGTTGGCTTCACAGAAAAGGTGATTTCCAGTTTAAAACTTAGCTCGGTGCTAATTCTCGACAGTGCTCATATCACAACGTCAAAATAAACAAATCTCTAACGTCAAATTCTACTGAACATGACATCAGGAAATGGCTCGCAAAGGAGCGTGTCCCACTCTCGGATGACAAGCTGAAAGCTGTTCTATATGAGCTTGTTGTAGGAACCAAGGACCGCTGAGGGTTCCCACGATAAGATTCTAAAAACTGCTGGTCACGTTGCTTTAATCATTCCACCATGCCACCCGAAATTAAATCCAGTAGCGAATGCTAGGTTCATTGTGAAAGGTAGGGTAGCTTCTAGGAACGTCCTCTGCAGCGTAACATCTGTGAAACGTTTGTGTGAGGAGAGATTTAATGACTAAATGGTTCAAATGGCTCTGAGCCCTATGGGACTTAACTTCTGAGGTCATCAGTTCCCTAGAACTTAAAACTACTTAAACCTAACTAACCTAAGGACATCACACACGTCCATGCCCGAGGCAGGATTAGAACCTGCGACCGTAGCTGTCGCGTGGTTCCAGACTGCATTTAATGACTAAAGAAGATTGGACTCCGTCCTGCGAAAACTTTTAAAAAACTGAGCGAGCGAGTCGTTTCCACGATGAAATGGATAAAACAATAATACGTTTGAACGTCGTAGATAGTGACTGTAGTGTCACCGCCAGACACCACACTTGCTAGGTGGTAGCCTATAAATCGGCCGTGGTCCGTTAGTATACGTCGGACCCGCGTGTCGCCACTGTCAGTGATTGCAGACCGAGCGCCGCCACACGGCAGGTCTAGTCTACAGAGACTCCCTAGCACTCGCCCCAGTTGTACAGCTGACTTTGCTAGCGATGGTTCACTGCCTACATACGCTCTCATTTGCAGAGACGACAGTGTAGTATAGCCTTCAGCTACGTCATTTGCTACGACCTAGCAAGGCGCCATATTCTTCTCCTATCATTACTATCTTCAAGAATGTATTCTGAACAGATAATATTGTGAATCATGTACCGTCATGAGCGACGTTCATCATTAATGGATTAAAGTTAAGCATCACACTAATTACGTCCGCTTTCTGAATTCTTATTCCTTGTCATGTTCCAGACCTCACGTGAGTATAGGTCTTCTCTCCTCACGCCAGCCTGCGTGAGCTAAAACGCGTGCATTTAGGCCTCCACTCGTAAGACGGTGTTGGCTCTTCTGCTAACACAAAAGTGACAACGAAAGTGATTATGATAATTCTCACCCTGGAGATGATGCAGAACTGGAAGGAGTAACTGAGCCGCCTGATGGTGACTGAATATGAGTACTCGCGGTCAACGTTGTCTGTTCAGCACCCGCGCGCTTGCGCCGAGGTCCGCGGCAGTTGTTTCCGTGACATCACCCATGCTCAGAAGTCTGGCGCAGAGTGTACTGGTTGATTGTTACCCCATTACGCATATCGTAGTTTGCTCTGTTCGCCCGTGAAATCTAGAGCAGTGGTGGTCAACCAGGTCCCTACCATCTACTAGTCGGCGTTCCAGCTTTGATGGTGGGCGGTAGGTGCTAGGGGTTTAAGAACATTTTCGTTAGGTTTTCGTAAAATTTTGACATAAAATAATGGTAATTAATTAGTGCTGTATACTTTATCTTGCTGTAACACTGTTTCATAATTTTTATAAAGTAACTTTCCTACTTTATAAATCGTTATTACTGTGGAACTGGTGCTTGGTTAGAAAATTTTACTTCCTAGAGAGATACAAAAGTGGACTGTAGGTAAAAAAGTATGCCCCCCCCCCCGATCTAGGGCGCCGTAGAAAAAGACGACCACGTTGGTACAGTGATCCTTGACATTTAAAAGACATTCTACAGAGTTCTGTACACTCGGTTAGAGGCCAAGGTACGAGTTTACCAAGGTGGGAGCAGATTTGTGAGTTGATTCTGGATTTCCTATCAGGCAAGCTCAACACGCTGTTCCTAACGTGTTAACGTAATACGCAAAGATTGTCGAAGAAATCCGCTACTGTAAGATTGCACGGTTAGTCACAAATTAGCGGAAACCGTAACTACCGTAATGCAACGAGGAGTAGCCATCTTGACCGACTTACAGTTGTATGACGAGGCAAAACACAATGTGGGAAAAGTAGGTTCCTTGCTGACAGTTACTGGATGAATCATAAGGACACAGGGTAATTTTTAGGCTTCATATTTTTCAAAAATCAGCGCCAGTTTCTCTCATGCACTATTTCTTTTGTATATATTGCACCGTTTTGTACTTTATAACAGTTAACACAGAATATTCTTACACGATTGACACATATTTGACCAAATTTAGGACGTATGGGTTTCTGTTAAAAAATTAAGAGAATAACACACAAAAAATTTTTAAATGCTTTTTTCAAATTCAGGTACAATTTAATACAGTAATGCACCTGTGAAGAACATTAAATTCTTACCAGATGTGTAAGACATGGTTGCTGAGATAATAGATCTATTAATTCTACAAATCAAGTCTATTCCCCAGAAAAAGATTATTATATCTCGTATTTTAATTTTTAGAATATTTTTCTGAATTAAATATTTCACTTGTCTACAATTTAGTTGAAGCAGCACTAAAGTTTAGGTGTACTAGTGTAAGTAGGCTGTTTATGTTTTCTCTATGTAAGTAGGCTGTTTAGGTTTTTTATTGGTAACGCCACCTCTGTATGACAATCACTGGCTGTACTGTGGGCAGTCTGTGTCTGCTTTGCATTGTTGTAATACTCGCCATTGTAGTGTTAGGCAGCTGGCTGTGAACAGCGCATAGCGTTGCGCAGTTGGAGGTGAGCCGCCAGCAGTGGTGGATGTGGGGAGAGAGATGGCGGAGTTTTGTAATTTGGCATGAACTGCTATATTTATATATGATGATATCAAGGTAAATACATTATTTGTTCTCTACTAATATCTTTCATTTGCTAACTATCCCTATCAGTAGTTAGTGCCTTCCATAGTTTGAATCTTTTATTTAGCTGGCAGTAGTGGCGCTCGCTGTATTGCAGTAGCTTGAGCAGCGAAGATTTTTGTGAGGTAAGTGATTTGTGAAAGGTATAGTTTAATGTTAGTCAGGGCCATTCTTTTGTAGGGAATTTTGAAAGTCAGATTGCGTTGCGCTAACAAAATATTGTGTGTCAGTTTAAGCACAGTCTTGTATAATTGCAAAAAGGGGAAGTTTCACTAGATAGGTACAGACAATTGCATGTTACAGAAAAGAATTAACGCAGTGGTTTATAAACTTGTGGAGATTGCATATCTTAATTATGAAAAATAAAACTTGGGGGAAATAGCGGATTACGATTTGATCTATATTAAAATGTATCTCACAACATTACTGAAGCATAACCTTCATCCTACTACATTTCTTTATCATCAAGCTTCCTCTTGGCATTATTTGTAATAACTATTGCTTCATTGGTGAATGTACGAGGGCAGTTCAATAAGTAATGCAACACATTTTTTTTCTGAAACAGTGGTTGTTTTATTCAGCATTGAAATACACCAGGTTATTCCCCAATCTTTTAGCTACACAACACTATTTTTCAACGTAATCTCCATTCAATGCTACGGCCTTACGCCACCTTGAAATGAGGGCCTGTATGCCTGCACGGTACCATTCCACTGGTCGATGTCGGAGCCAACGTCGTACTGCATCAATAACTTCTTCATCATCTGCGTAGTGCCCCCCACGGATTGCGTCCTTCATTGGGCCAAACATATGGAAATCCGACGGTGCGAGATCGGGGCTGTAGGGCGCATGAGGAAGAACAGTCCACTGAAGTTTTGTGAGCTCCTCTTGGGTGCGAAGACTTGTGTGAGGTCTTGCGTTGTCATGAAGAAGGAGAAGTTCGTTCATATTTTTGTGCCTACGAACACGCTGAAGTCGTTTCTTCAATTTCTGAAGAGTAGCGCAATACACTTCAGAGTTGATCGTTTGACCATGGGGAAGGACATCGAACAGAATAAGCCCCTCAGCGTCCCAGAAGACTGTAACCATGACTTTACCGGCTGAGGGTAGGGCTTTAAACTTTTTCTTGGTAGGGGAGTGGGTGTGGCGCCACTCCATTGATTGCCGTTTTGTTTCAGGTTCGAAGTGATGAACCCATGTTTCATCGCCTGTAACAATCTTTGACAAGAAATTGTCACCCTCAGCCACATGACGAGCAAGCAATTCCGCACAGATGGTTCTCCATTGCTCTTTATGGTGTTCGGTTAGACAACGAGGGATCCAGCGGGAACAAACCTTTGAATATCCCAACTGGTGAACAATTGTGACAGCACTACCAACAGAGATGTCAAGTTGAGCACTGAGTTGTTTGATGGTGATCCGTCGATCATCTCGAACGAGTGTGTTCGCACGCTCCGCCATTGCAGGAGTCACAGCTGTGCACGGCCGGCCCGCACGCGGGAGATCAGACAGTCTTGCTTGACCTTGCGGTGATGATGACACACGCTTTGCCCAACGACTCACCGTGCTTTTGTCCACTGCCAGATCACCGTAGACATTCTGCAAGCGCCTATGAATATCTGAGATGCCCTGGTTTTCCGCCAAAAGAAACTCGATCACTGCCCGTTGTTTGCAACGCACATCCGTTACAGACGCCATTTTAATAGCTCCGTACAGCGCTGCCACCTGTCGGAAGTCAATGAAACTATACGAGACGAAGCGGGAATGTCTGAAAATATTCCACAAGAAATTTCCGGTTCTTTCAACCAAAATTGGCCGAGAAAAAAAATGTGTTGCATTACTTATTGAACTGCCCTCGTATATTAACTGTATTTATGACCGCATACTTATGGAAAAATAATTATTAAATCGTTCTTGTTGTATGAGGTCACTAGGGAGATAAATACATTTTACGCGGATGAATACATAATTCCTTAAAAGAAATTATATCTACCTAGTAGTCGAATGAAACATTTAGTTCATCACTATGAGTAAAATTTTGGTGGGTATTGTGATAAATTTCACAACCAATATTAATTATTCAAAGGAAAATGTAGTTAAAGTAATAACCCCTCTGTTAATATCAATCTACAATAGTAAAATATCATTGCAGTGTAATAATATGCTTAACAATAGAAGAGTTGTAATCGTATAGCCGAAAATCGTGTAGCCGAATGTGTTTAAGTTAAAAAAGAACTTACTATGATTACATCTGCATGCTTGGCGATCACTTTCGGATGCTTTTCACGGGTTGTAGATCGTTTCACGAGTTTTTTTTTTAGCGGATTTCGGACTCACTTCAGTGCATTCGAAACTACACGATTTTTACATTCTTGGAGACTAGGTGCTGCTTCTCCTTAGAAACGCCCTTTTCGCTTTGTCCTTGCTTCTATCCCTGCGTGTGCCCATTGTGTTTATCTTGCCTGTTCCCAGATCTCACAGTGTGCACCTGTGTGGCTTTATTCTTATTTATTCGCATATCTGAAACTGCATCTAGCGTTATGTTCCATAACGTTTATCACAAAACAGAGGTTCTGTTCACTGTCAGCTACCACTGATGCATCATCAATCCATTGTATTGTGCTAACCATCACCCTTGATAAGTAATAATAGTCATTCGTTTCCCTAATTCCTTTTCCAAGGTACAAAATAAACGTCAGTGGTGGTGATGAACATCCTTCAGTTATACCTTTGGTGGATTGGTGTTGACTTCCTGTATAAATCTGTGATTACATGCTATAAAAAATCACTCTGAATAAAGAGAATGAGTTAGTTACCCATCTCTCTCTGTTATCAATAACATAGTTCGCAAAAAGTGAGAAACATTTTATTTCGCCCTGCATTGAAAACGCCTTTCCATATTTACGAAAATAGTATACATTTCTTGAGTTTTCCTCTGTAACTTAACGCTAGTTTTAACAGTTTCTTGGCTGTTTGTACACGACCATAGTATTTACTTGCAAATGTTCTTTTCCCTACTCAGACTAGCAGGTGATCGCAAAAATATACCGGCATGTGTAATTTTGATTTTTACTTGTTTCTATAGAATAGTGACCTTATGAGACGGTGGTTAAGATTTTACGATTCTCATTAAGAACCGAAGATCTAAAGACACTACGAGTGAACTGAAATGTTAAACATTTTCTCTCATACCCAAAAATATAACTAGCCGTCCCTAAAACGAGCATTTGTTATTCGTAACATTTTTGACGTACCTCTCAACATGCTTTGGAAGTCTAAAAAGAGATACTTCCGGATTTTACTTTTGACTGATGCTACGATTTACAGCGCCACAATAAAAGCCGAAATACGACCGCATATCAATGTGCTTCTCCCCTCCATATAAACGTATATAAACGTTTCGCAGTATGTTATGTTTATACACACCAGCGGCTTGGCAGCGCTGCAGTAGCAAAGTTGCAGAAAATCTCTGGGAGTTTCGTGATTCAGACTCTGTTAGCACTTAGGCAACATACTTTCTGTAGGATGGAAACAAAACACTCCACTAAAGCGAAAATAAACAGGAGCAATGGGGATTATTTACTGACGCTGGAATATAGCAGTTTTACCAATGTATGGTATACATAGAAAATAGAATGGCTAAAAGAAATAATTACCAGTTTTTTTACAGAAATACTAATACTTTTTTATAACTGAAATAATGCAGGTATGACAGCATACATGGGTGTGATTAAAATTAAATATATCGCTGTTATTTTTCATTCTAAACCTAACGACGTGCCGGCCGGAGTAGCCGAACGGTTCTAGGCGCTACACTCTGGAACCGCGCCGCCGCTACGATCGCAAGTTCGAATCCTGCTTCGGGCATTGATGTGTGTGATGTCCTTAGGTTAGTTAGGTTGAAGAAGTTCTAAGTTCTAGGGGACTTATGACCTCATAAGTTGAGTCCCATAGTGCTCAGAGCCATATGAACCTTTTTTTAACCTAATGACGTATGTGTCAAAGTACCGAAGAAATATTGTAGAATTTAATAAAGTAACCAACTAAATATGATTTTTCCGTCATAAAAAAGTACCCTTTCTCCTCAAGAAATGTCATTCAAACATGAAAAATGTAGCTTACATCGAAATTGTTCGTGCGATTTCTGATTATTGCTTTTCAGTTTGGTCCATTGCCATTTTCTACTAATGGAAGAGGTAGTTGTAGTGTTGGCAGAAGAGCCAACACTGTTTTTCTAGAGGAGGCCGATATGCACGCGTTTAATTACACGCTGACTGGCGTGAGGTCTGGAACAGGACAATATCTTGAGAATTGCAAATAAAGTACGTAGTTGATATAATACTTAACTTTAATCCACAATTGTAGAACATCTCTCGTTACGGTACATGCTTCATAATATTAATTATCAATTGAATACGGCGCCTTGCTAGGTCGTAGCAAATGTAGCTGAAGGCTATGCTAACTATCGTCTCGGCAAATGAGAGCGTATTTGTCAGTGAACCATTGCTATGAACGTCGGCTGTACAACTGGGGCGAGTGCCAGTACGTCTCTCTAGACCTGCCGTGTGGTGGCGCTCGGTCTGCTATCACTGACAGTGGGGACACGCGGGTCCGACGTATACTAACGGACCGCGGCCGATTTAAAGGCTACCACCTTGCAAGTGTGGTGTCTGGCGGTGACACCACAGCAGTCATGATACAACACAAAGGGATGTGGGACCTTTTATTTGGTGCCTGAGCATTACGAATATGCTCAGCGAATGCTAGTTGCTGACGCTCCAAGACTCATCGTGCATCATCGACAGATTTAGTATTTAAATTCCGACATAATAATTTCCGAGAAGAGCTGGACAACATACTGCTTCTTGCACAAGTGTCTCGCGAAATGACTGCAATGAGAAAATCCCGGAAATCAGGGCGAATGCCGTCATCTACAAACGGACATTCATTCCCCGCGTCATTCGCGAATGGAAGAAGGAAGAAAGAAAGGGGGCAGGGGGAGGGGGATGGATGCTGGTACAGGAAGTAGCGTTCGCCGCACACCGTAAAGTCGCTTGCAGGGTGTAGACTGAGATTGCATTGAAAACCACTAGGAAGCGCAGTGACCTAAACAAGTATTTTATCAAATTAGAAGAAAGTACATCAGGGTTTAACGTTCCTCGACAACAATATCTACTGCGACGGAGCACAAACCCGGAAATCACAAGGCAGGAAATCGACTCCTCGGTATGATATGTGACTCTCGGCTCAGCTTGGCGCCTCACATATATCTATATTTGATAAATGTGAGGAAGGATTAATTGTAATTCGCTCTCTTACTCGGGTATGGTGGGGAGTGCATCTGAGTACTCTACTCACGATTTTCCGAGGAATTATCCGATCTAGACCGGACTATGGCTGCATTATGTATCACAATGCGCGTAAGATTTATCTTTCCAGATACTCTTCAGTTCAGAACCATTCGTACCTGCCTAAGAGACTTGTGTTCGACGCCTACAGATGATCTTTTGGTGGAAGGAGGAGAGATGCTTTGAAGCATTAGACGTCAAGTGATTCATTCAAGGACTGGGCCTCAAGGAAAGTCCTATGAGTAAAGACTGCATTTACCAATTACGGAATGCCTCCAAGAGAAGAATTCAAATTCCGACCGTCTGCACAAGTTTTGACTCTTGGTATCCCGTTATACATTCCACGCGATGTTCTTCACAATTACCTTTATTTCGATATGATATTGACACACTCAGCTGCCACAGTCCAGTCTGTTATTATAATGTTTCAAGTTCGCTGAGTGTGAAATTAACTGCCGATTTGATTGTCTCACTGATGCTCAATGGCCCGATTAAATCTATATATATGCTGATGGATCCAGATACACAAGTGTACACTGCATGTGCCATTCTATGCCTTCAGACACAAATTAGTAAGGCCTAAAAACTGCTTAAAAGTACTTCAGTTTTTACAATTAAAAACAAGATATGACGATGCAGAAGGCAATGCAAACCACTGCATTAAAGACACATAATGTGTATCCACAGGACATGTGGGCTCTAATTGGGAATATGTCATGATCTCTTCATTGGCAAAAGATTCCAGAATAGTCTCCCATTCGGATATCCGGGAGGGGGTTGCCAAGGGGGAGGTGACAATGAGAAAAATACTGGATAATCAACGAAAGGATAACGTTCTACGAGTCGGGGCGCGGACCGTCAGAAGTTTAAATGTGGTAGGGAAGCTAGAAAATCTGGAAAAGGAAATGCAAAGACTCAGTCTAGATATAGTGTGGATCAGTGAAGTGAAATGGAATGAAGTCAAGAGTTTCTGCTCAGATGATTATAAGGTAATATCAGCAGCAGCATAAAATGGTATGATGGAAGCAGGATTTGTTACGAATAGGAAGACAGGGCTTAGAGTGAGTTACAGTGAACAGTTCAGTGACAGGATTCTTCTTATCTGCAGCATAGTGCCCAGAGTCGATCGCGGTCCTCTGGTTTGGAGCCGTGTGGAGGGTCTAAACCAGAGGCTCAGACGACTCTGCGACTATAATGGTTGCAAATTCATCGACCTCCGTTATTGGGTGGAGAACTGTAGGGCCCCCCTAGACAGGTCAGGCGTGCACTACACACCGGAAGCAGCTACTAGGGTAGCAGAGTACGTGTGGCGTGCACACGGGGGTTTTTTAGGTTAGAGGGACCCCCCCTTGGGCGAAACGATAAAATACCTGACGGCTTACCAGAGAGGACATTATCATCGTTGATAAAGAACGTCCGTCCTCAGAGACCAAAAGCAGGAAAAGTCAACGTAATATTGGTAAACTGCAGGAGTATCCAGGGCAAGGTTCCTGAATTAGTATCTCTTATTGAAGGAAATAGTGCGCATATAGTATTAGGAACGGAAAGTTGGTTAAAACCGGAAGTGAACAGTAACGAAATCCTAGACACAGAATGGAATATATACCGCAAGGATAGGATAAACGCCAATGGTGGAGGAGTATTTATAGCAGTAAAGAATTCAATAATATCCAGTGAAGTTATTAGCGAATGCGAATGTGAAATAATCTGGGTTAAGTTAAGTATCAAAGGTGGGTCAGATATGATAGTCGGATGCTTCTATAGACCACCTGCATCAGCAACCGTAGTAGTTGAGCGCCTCAGAGAGAACCTGCAGAACGTCGTGAAGAAGTTTCGTGATCATACTATTGTAATAGGGGGAGACTTCAATCTACCAGGTATAGAATGGGATAGTCACACAATCAGAACTGGAGCCAGGGACAGAGGCTCTTGTGACATTATCCTGACTGCCTTGTCCGAGAATTACTTCGAGCAGATAGTTAGAGAACCAACTCGTGAAGCTAACGTTTTAGACCTCATAGCAACAAATAGACCGGAACTTTTCGACTCCGTGAATGTAGAAGAGGGTATCAGTGATCATAAGTCAGTGGTTGCATCAATGACTACAAGTGTAATAAGAAATGCCAAGAAAGGAAGGAAAATATATTTGCTTAACAAGAGTGATAGGGCACAAATCGCAGAATATCTGAGTGACCACCATCAAACGTTCATTTCTGAGGAAGAGGATGTGGAACAAAAATGGAAAAAATTCAGAAACATCGTCCAGTACGCCTTAGATAAGTTCGTACCGACTAAGGTCCAAAGCGAGGGGAAAGATCCACCGTGGTATAACAATCATGTACGAAAGGTACTACGGAAACAAAGAAAGCTTCATCATAGGTTTAAGAGTAGTCGAATCATAGCTGATAAGGAAAAGCTGAACGAAGCGAAAAAAAGCGTAAAGAGAGCAATGAGAGAAGCATTCAACGAATTCGAACATAAAACATTGGCAAACAATCTAAACAAGAACCCTAAAAAGTTTTGGTCATATGTAAAATCGGTAAGCGGATCTAAATCCCCTATTCAGTCACTCGTTGACCACGATGGCACCGAAACAGAGGACGACCGAAGAAAGGCAGAAATACTGAATTCAGTGTTCCGAAACTGTTTCACTGCGGAAAATCGTAACACGGTCCCTGACTTCAGCCGTCGCACGGACGCCAAAATGGAAAATATTGAAATAAACGATATCGGAATTGAAAAACAACTGCTATCACTTAGTAGCGGAAAAGCATCCGGACCAGACGAGATACCCTTAAGATTCTACAGTGATTATGCTAAAGAACTTGCCCCCTTTCTATCAGCAATTTATCGTAGATCGCTGGAAGAACGTAAAGTACCTAGCGACTGGAAGAAAGCGCAGGTCGTTCCCATTTTCAAGAAGGGTCATAAATCAGATGCGAATAATTATAGGCCTATTTCGCTTACGTCAATCTGTTGTAGAATAATGGAACATGTTTTGTGTTCTCGTATTATGACGTTCTTAGATAATACAAATCTCCTTCATCATAACCAACATGGATTCCGCAAACAGAGATCATGTGAAACTCAGCTCGCCCTATTTGCCCAAGAAATTCACAGTGCCGTAGACACTGGCGAGCAGATTGATGCCGTATTCCTGGACTTCAGGAAGGCATTTGATACGGTTCCGCACTTACGTTTAGTGAAAAAAATACGAGCTTACGGAATATCGGACCAGGTTTGTGATTGGATTCAGGATTTCCTAGAAGAAAGAACACAACATGTCATTCTTAACGGTTCAAAATCTGCAGATGTAGAGGTAATTTCGGGAGTACCGCAGGGAAGCGTGATAGGACCTTTATTGTTTACAATATACATAAATGACTTAGTTGACAACATCGGTAGCTCCGTGAGGCTATTTGCAGATGACACGGTTGTCTACAAGAAAGTAGCAACATCAGAAGACTCGTACGTACTCCAGGAGGACCTGCAGAGGATTAATGCATGGTGCGACAGCTGGCAGCTTTCCCTAAACGTAGATAAATGTAATATAATGCGCATACATAGGGGCAGAAATCCATTCCAGTACGATTATGCCATAGGTGGTAAATCATTGGAAGCGGTAACGACTGTAAAATACTTAGGAGTTACTATCCGGAGCGATCTGAAGTGGAATGATCACATAAAACAAATAGTGGGAAAAGCAGGCGCCAGGTTGAGATTCATAGGAAGAATTCTAAGAAAATGTGACTCATCGACGAAAGAAGTAGCTTACAAAACGCTTGTTCGTCCGATTCTTGAGTATTGCTCATCAGTATGGGACCCTTACCAGGTTGGATTAATAGAAGAGATAGACATGATCCAGCGAAAAGCAGCGCGATTCGTCATGGGGACATTTAGTCAGCGCGAGAGCGTTACGGAGATGCTGAACAAGCTCCAGTGGCGGACACTTCAAGAAAGGCGTTACGCAATACGGAGAGGTTTATTATCGAAATTACGAGAGAGCACATTCCGGGAAGAGATGGGCAACATATTACTACCGCCCACATGTATCTCGCGTAATGATCACAACGAAAAGATCCGAGAAATTAGAGCAAATACGGAGACTTACAAGCAGTCGTTCTTCCCGCGCACAATTCGTGAATGGAACAGGGAAGGGGGGATCAGATAGTGGTACAATAAGTACCCTCCGCCACACACCGTAAGGTGGCTCGCGGAGTATAGATGTAGATGTAGATGTAGATCAGAATGGACAACAAACCAACACCGACAACGATAGTTGAGGTATACACGCCGGCGTCGCAAGCCGAATATGAAGACACAGAGTAAATATATGAGGATACTGAACGGGTGATTCAGTACATAAACCAAAATCTAATGGTCATGTGAGATAGGAATGCGGTAGTATGGGAAGGAGTAGAGGAAAGGGTAACAGGAGAATATGGGCTTGGTGGTAGGAATGAGAAAGGAGAAAGATTAACTGAACACTGCAATAAATTTCAGCTAGTAACAGTAAATACTCTGGTGAAGAATAACAAGAGGAGAGATATACTTGGAAAAGGCCAGGAGATATCGGAAGATTTCAGTTACATTACATAATGGTCAACCAGACATTCAGGAATAAGGCACTGAATTGTAAGGCGTACTCAGGTGCAGATACAGACTCAGATCACAATATAGTAGTGACGAAGAGTAGGGTGAAGCTTAAGAGACTAGTCAGGAAGAATCAATGCCCAAAGATGTGGGTACGGAACTCGTAAGGAATGAAGAGATACATTCGAAGTTCTCTTTCCGAAAAAGGGCATTCACAGAAGAGTGGAAAGAAAACCGTCGGTACAAATAAGGTAATTGCGGAGAATCCATGGGTAACAAGAAATACCTGAGTTTATCGATGAAAGAAGGAAGTAAAAATATGATCAGGCAATTCAGGAATATAGAAATAAAAGCCACTTAGGAATTAAATAATTAGGAAGTGCAGGAAGCTAAGGCGAAATGGCAGCATGAAAGACGTGAGGAAATCAAAAAACAAGTGTTTTTCGGAAGGGTCATTGTCCAGTAATAGAATCAGAGTTTAAAAGATCTCTGGAAGGTATAAAATCAAGTAAGGCAGAATGGGCAGGTAACATTCCATCAGAATTTATAAAATCATCGTGGGAAGTGGCAACGAAACTTCTATTCGCTTTGGTGTGTAGAATGTATGAGTCTGGTGACATACCATGTGACTTTTGGAAAAACACCATCCACACAATTCCGAAGACTACAAGAAATGACATGTGCGAGGATTATCGCACAAAAAGCTTCACAGTTCATGCAAGCAAGTTGCTGACAAGAATAATGTACAGAATAATGGAAACAAAAATTGGGTATGTGTTAGGTGACGAGCGGTTTGGCTTTATGAAAGGTAAAAGCACCAGAGAGGTAATTATGACGTAGCGATTGGTAATGGAAGCAAGGCCAAAGAAAAGTCAAGACACGTTTATAGGATTTGTCGACCTGGAAAAGCGCTCGACAGTGTATAATGGCACAAGAGAAAAATCTGTAGGGAAAAACGGGTAATATACAAGATCTACAAGAACCAAGGGGGAATAATAGGAGGGAAGACCAAGTAGGAATTGGTCGGATGAAAAGGGATGTTAGAAAGGATGCACTCTTTCATCCCTACAGTTCAATCTATACATCGAAGAAGCAATGACAAAAATAAAACATTCAAGAGTGGAATTAAAATTCAAGGTGAACGGATATAAGAGATAAGATTCGCTGATGACATTGCTATCCTCAGTGAATGCGAAGAAAAATTACACGATTTGCTGAATGGAATGAACAGTCTAATGAGTACAAAATATGGACTGAAAGTAAATCGAAGGAAGACGAAAGCAATGAGAAGTAGCAGAAATGAGAATAGTGAGAAACTAAACATCAAGTTTTGTGACCACGAAATAGACGAGGTTAACGAATTCTGCTACCCAGGCAACAAAATAACCCATGACGGACGAAGCAAGGAGGACATAAAAAGCAGACTAGCAATGGCAAAAACGGCATTCCTAGCCAACAGAAGTCTATTATTGTAAAACACAGACATTAGATTGAGGAATAAATTTCTGAAAATGTTTGTTTGGAGCATAGCATTGTAGGGTAGTGAAACACTGACTGTGGGAAAACAGGGATAGAAGAAACTCGAAGCATTTGAGATGTGGTGAGACAGAAGGATGTTGAAAATTTAGGTGGACTGACAAGGTAAGGAATGAGGAGGTTCTCCGCAGAGTCGGTGATGAAAGGAATACATGGAAAACACTGAGAAGGAAATGGGACAAGATGATAGAACATCAATTACGCCGAGGAAGTACTTCCATGATGCTAAACGGAGCTGTAGAATTAATCCAACAAATAACTGAGGACGTAGGCTGCATGTGCTACACCGAGATGAAGAGGTTGGCACCGGAGAGGAAGTGCTAGAGGGCCGCATCAAACCAGTCAGAAAAAAAAAACTCGAACTTTTCAGTCACCGCTACGTCACCAGAAAGTGGCGTACATTGGTCCTTTCGGAATGAAAGGATGCGATTGCCCATGTCGAACGCGAAAACGCAAGGAAATGAAAATCGAATAAACATGGACTACTGCCCCTTTTTACATTTACCAGTTCAAATATTTCAGATCATAAACTGTTGTGGTATTTACACAATTTCATTACACTGAATCGCTTTCATCTATGTCCTTATCATTAGGTGGAGGATTCAAAGCAATACCGAAAGAGGTGGCCATAAAATCTGTTTAAGGATGTAAGTTTTTTCCGAGCACATTCAGTGAGGAGCACGAAACAGTATTATAGGATTAATGAAACCTTCCAAGAAGACAGAACCAATGCCACGTTTGCGATGATTGGACCAATACAAAATTGAACAGCATGAGGCGTAGCACCGACCCTGCCTTGGAGGCGGTTAAGTGGGACATGTTTCTCAGTGTGTGCCTCAGACAGATGGTGACGCAAGACTGGACGCGCACTTAGTTTATGTATCAGCCGATAGGGGACAATATTGGATATCATCATCATCAGTTATCTGCTATATTAACAGGTCCTTTGCCTCTCCATTTTCTGCGATCCATTGCTTCCTTCTTGAGGCTGCTGTATGTTGTATCGTCCATCATGTCATCCAGTATCTGGAATCTCTTCCTTCCTTGCTTCCTTTTCCCTTCTACATAACCTTCTAAAACTGTTTTTATCAGTCCGTCATTCTTTCTTAATATATGCCCAATCCAATTTCTTTTTCTTCTCTTTATTACATCTAGTAACTGCCTTTTCTCTCCCACTCTTCTCAGTCCCTCTTCATTTTTTACTCTGTCCATCCAACTTATTCTTTCCATCTTCCGCCATGTCCAGATCTCAAAAACCTCCAGCCTTTCTCTGTCTTTTTTCCTCATAGTCCATGTTTCAGCGCCATATAGAAGAACACTCCATACAAGACATTTTATGAGTCTCTTTCTGAGTTCTCTGTCCAGACCGCTGCAGAGGATTCTCCTTTTCTTATAAAACGCCTCTTTTGCCATTACTATCCTTGTTTTAATTTCTGTGGTGCCCTTCCAGTCGGTGTCTATCCTGCTTGGATAGGGGACTGATTTTAGTTTCGATTGTGCCTACTAGAGTGCACTAAAGTAATAGAATGTTTTTCATAAACTGTTCTAGTATTTTCATAAAGTGTTGTTATGTCTTTTTGTGTATGTAAAATGTTATAAATGTGTTTTAGCAGTATGAGTGATGCGTTGAGTGTGGTTTAAGGTTAATATAAAGATAATTGTTTAGCGAGTTATGCAGTAGGATTTAGTGTGGGAACATTTCGAAGTATGGATATGGACAAAGTGGGTTTTTGTAGAACAGATTTGTAAAGTAAGTTTATGGTAAAGGGAAAATTAATTCAGGTATAAATAACAATAGTAAATAACTTTATGCATAAGCAAAACTTCAGCATATTAAATAATTACGTCGGTAAAAAATGCAGTCGTTAGGTTTACTATTTTGCGATTAGTTATTGATGAAAAGCGCGGATTGACGCGGGAGAATGTTGTTTTGCTACTGGCTGTTGAGTAAACTGACCAGTGGTAAAGCAATATTCTTCGCGCGCCTTTCTCTGCTGGTAGAGAAGATTTAGATTATTTGTAGTGTTGGCAGAAGAGCCAACACTGTGTTTCTAGGGGAGGCCGAAATGCACGCGTTTAATTACACGCTGACTGGTGTGAGGTCTGGAACAGGACAATGTCTTGAGAATTGCAAATAAAGTACGTAGATGGTGTAATACATAACTTTAATCCACAATTGTACAACATCGCTCTTGATGATACATGCTTCACATAATAAATATCAATTGAATACGGCGCCTTGCTAGGTCGTAGCAAATGTAGCTGAAGGCTATGCTAACTATGGCCTCGGCAAATGAGAGCGTAGTTGTCAGTGAACCATTGCTATGAACGTCGGCTGTACAACTGGGGCGAGTGCTAGTACGTCTCTCTAGACCTGCCGTGTGGTGGCGCTCGGTCTGCTATCACTGACAGTGGCGACACGCGGGTCCGGCGTATACTAATGGACCGCGGCCGATTTAAAGGCTACCACCTAGCAAGTGTGGTGTCTGGCGGTGACACCACATTATTCTAAAGAAGAGTGGGAGCCTAGCCATGAAACAGTTCGGACGTGTGTAGTAGTAGTTCCGATGGAAACGATAAGTTGCCGGATCTAGCAGTGTTTCATACATCAAAAGTGTGGTAAAGTGACGGCATAATTATTCCGATGGGCGTGTAGAAATTTCGGAATTTTTAAGCGAATTTTGTGACGAGAAAAGACATATATTCCGCGTGTTGTATTGAGCAAGTCGGTGGCTAAAAACTGTGACTGCATTAGGTACCGACGGACTTAATATTTGGCGAGCATTCTCAATCAAAAGCAATCAGCATATTTGTAGCTATTACGTTTTCGGGAAATGCAACACCATAAACTTTCTAACGTGAGTGAAAGGGATAGTGAGTGATTATGTTAAGACTAGCACCGGCTTGGCAGTAATACTTGTTCACCAAAGTTTCAGAATATATTAATTGAGGACAAAATTTCCAACCTTTCATTTCGTGTGAAAACTTTCTCCCGAAACGTAGATTAGTGACTTTAATTGCAGCCTCGTTCACGTCGAAGTACAGTAGGTTTCGCTCGGCTTCCCTTCTTGTGATATGCTGAGACAATGTTCACAAGTAGGTGCAGGTTCGTCGTAAAGGGACGGAAAGAACCGCGCCGCCGCTCGTAGTACATCGGTGCCGGGAAACACTAAAGCCGTAGTATTTTGAATCCGCCGTCGAGAGAAAGATTTTGATGGGGCGAACAGTGAACGCTAGTGACAGAATTTAGTGAACCGGTACTAACAGAAGTTTGAACGGAACCCGTTTCGAGTTGCTGGTGCTGCAAGAAAGAAGATGATCCGCAATGGCTGCAGTAGCGACAGGAGCGCAACGAAGCAGCAGATGGCATCTTAGCCGTGGCGGCGAGCAGTACAATGGGGCAGCAGCGCGGTCAGCCTACACGACGAGCGGGGTCCCGGAAACTGTTACGGCAGCCACAGCGGATCAGACAGTCGTGTGAAGTTAGCACCCCTTTTTCGAGAAATATACATTTTTTTCAGAGTTCTTGATAGATATGGCATAGTTCTAGAGTTCTTTGTACAAAATTTCAATAGTTCTACAGAATTTAGCGAAGAAAACAACAATATTCGAAAAAATTTTCGTATCGAAAACGTTCTTTGGCAATTTCCGCAAAATGTAAATAAGTACAAGAGTTCTGAGCACAGTTCTGAATAGAGCTCCAAGAGTTCTTTCGAAAATCCAAGTAACATTTTTTTGTGCAGCTAATAGTTTACGAGATAATTGCATTTTAATGAGAAAATCTTTTCACTTACTGTGAAGTTGGCACCCTTTTTTTCAGAAATATATATTTTATTCAGAGTTCTTGATAGATATGGCACAGTTCTAGAGTTCTTTGTACAAAATTTCAATAGTTCTGCAGAATTTAGCGAAGAAAACAACAAAATTCGAAAAAATTTTCGTATCGAAAACGTTCTTTGGCAATTTCCGCAAAATGTAAATAAGTACAAGAGTTCTGAGCACAGTTCTGAACAGAGCTCCAAGAGTTCTTTCGAAAATCCAAGTAACATTTTTTTGTGGAGCTAATAGTTTACGAGATAATTGCATTTTAATGAGAAAATCTTTTCACTTACTGTGAAGTTGGCACCCTTTTTTTTAGAAATATATTTTTTTTCAGAGTTCTTGATAGATATGGCATAGTTCTGGAGTTCTTTGTACAAAATTTCAATAGTTCTGCAGAATTTAGCGAAGAAAACAACAAAATTCGAAAAAATTTTCGTATCGAAAACATTTTTTGTCAATTTTCGTAAAAATTAAACTTGTACAACAGTTTTGAGGACAGTTCTGAACAGAACCCCAAGAGCTCTATCGAAAATCCTAATAACATTTTTCTATGGCGATAATGGTTTGAGATAAATTGATTTAATATGGGACACACTTTCTTTACGGAAAATATAAATATATTCGTACAACAGTTCTGATGACAGTTCCGGACACCACGTGAAGAGTTCTATCGAAAATCCTAGTGAAATTTTTTAGTGCAGGTAATAGTTTAAGAGGTAATTGCAACTTAATTAAGAATTCCATAAGAGCTCCTACTGTGAAGCTGGCACCCTTTTTTTCACAAATGTATACTTTTTTCAGATTTCTTGATAGATATGCCATAGTTCTAGAGTTCTTCGTACAAAATTTCAATAGTTCTGCAGAATTTAGCGAAGAAAACAACAATATTCGAAAAAATTTTCGTATCGAAAACGTTCTTTGGCAATTTCCGCAAAATGTAAATAAGTACAAGAGTTCTGAGCACAGTTCTGAATAGAGCTCCAAGAGTTCTTTCGAAAATCCAAGTAACATTTTTTTGTGCAGCTAATAGTTTACGAGATAATTGCATTTTAATGAGAAAATCTTTTCACTTACTGTGAAGTTGGCACCCTTTTTTTCAGAAATATATATTTTATTCAGAGTTCTTGATAGATATGGCATAGTTCTAGAGTTCTTTGTACAAAATTTCAATAGTTCTGCAGAATTTAGCGAAGAAAACAACAAAATTCGAAAAAATTTTCGTATCGAAAACGTTCTTTGGCAATTTCCGCAAAATGTAAATAAGTACAAGAGTTCTGAGCACAGTTCTGAACAGAACTCCAAGAGTTCTATCGAAAACCCAAGTAACATTTTTTTGTGCAGCTAATAGTTTACGAGATAATTGCAATTTAAGAAGAAAATCTTTTCACTTACTGTGAAGTTGGCACCCTTTTTTTTAGAAATATATATTTTTATCAAAGTTCTTGATAGATATGGCATAGTTCTGGAGTTCTTTGTACAAAATTTCAATAGTTCTGCAGAATTTAGCGAAGAAAACAACAAAATTCGAAAAAATTTTCGTATCGAAAACATTTTTTGTCAATTTTCGTAAAAATTAAACTTGTACAACAGTTTTGAGCACAGTTCTGAACAGAACTCCAAGAGTTCTATCGAAAACCCAAGTAACATTTTTTTGCGCAGCTAATAGTTTACGAGATAATTGCAATTTAAGGAGAAAATCTTTTCACTTACTGTGAAGTTGGCACCCTTTTTTTCACAAATGTATACTTTTTTCAGATTTCTTGATAGATATGCCATAGTTCTAGAGTTCTTTGTACAAAATTTCAATAGTTCTGCAGAATTTAGCGACGAAAACAATATTCGAAAAAATTTTCGTATCGAAAACATTCTTCGTCAATTTTCGCAAATTGTAAATAAGTACAACGGTTCTGAGCACAGTTCTGAACAGAACTCCAAGAGTTCTATCGAAAACCCAAGTAACATTTTTTTGTGCAGCTAATAGTTTACGAGATAATTGCAATTTAAGGAGAAAATCTTTTCACTTACTGTGAAGTTGGCACCCTTTTTTACAGAAATGTATATTATTTTCAGAGTTCTTGATAGATATGGAATAGTTCTAGAGTTCTTTGTACAAAATTTCAATAGTTCTGCAGAATTTAACGAAGAAAACAACAATACTCGAAAAAAATTTCGTATAGCAAACATTCGTTATTAATTTTCGCAAAAAGTAAATTTGGACAACAGTTCTGAGGGCAGTTCTGTACAGAACCCCAACAGTTCTATAGAATATCTTAATTACAATTTTTTGTGCAGCTAACACGTTACGATATAATTGCAATTTAATTAGGGAACCTCTTCACTTACTGTGAAGCTGGAATCCTTTTCTTCAGAAATATATATATATTTTCAGAGTTCTTGATAGAAATGTCATAGTTCTAGAGTTATTTGTACAAAATTTGAATAGTCCTGCATAATTTAGCGAAAAAAACAATACTCGAAAAATTTTTCGTATCGAATACATTCTTTGTCAATTTTCGCAAAAAGTAAATTCGTACAACAGTTCTGAACAGAACACCAAGAGCTCTATCGAAAATCCTAATAACATCTTTTTGTGGCGATGATAGTTTATACGGTAACTGCTTTGATGTTAGACCCACTTTCTCCACAGAAAAAGTGAATTCGTTCAACAGTTTTGATGAACAGTTCTGGTTAACACGTCAAGACTTCTATCTATAATCATAATAACATTTTTTGTGGTTGTAATAGTTTGTATGGTAATTGATTAATTGTGGGGCACTCTTACTCAAAAAAAAAAAATTATGTCTGTTCGTATGCTCTGATGCCAGCTCTGGATAGCATTGTAAGAGTTCTATCGAAAAAACTAGTAACATATTCTGTGCAGGTAATTGTTTACGTAGTAACTGCCATTATTAAGGAATGCTTATGAGCATTTCCCGTGAAGTTTGAACCCCTTTTACGATAAATATAAATTTTTTTCACAGTTCTTGATATATATGCAATAGTTCTAGATTTCCCTGCTCAAAACACGAATAGTTCTACAGAATTTTGGGAAGAAAACAATAACACGGCAAAATTTTGGTATGGTAAAAAATTATTTGTCAGTTTGGAAAAAATAAACTTGTATAACAGTTCTGTTGGCAGTTCTGGATAGCACCGGAAGAGTTGCATTGAAAATGATAAGAACATTTTTGTGGTGATAATAGTTTATACAATAATTGTTTTAGTGTGATACTCACTTTATCTAATATAGTAAAATTCGTAGAATAGTTCTGATGACAGTTCTGAATATCACCCACAGAGTTCTTCCAAAAACTATAATAACATTATTTGTGACGATGACATTATATGAGATAATTAATGTGGGACTCACTTTTGTCATGTAAAAGTAATAAATTCGTACAAAAGATCTGACGGCATTTCTTAATACGACCCTAAGAGTTCTACCGACAACTGTAATAACATTTTTTGTGGGGATAACAGTTAATGAGATAATAGCATTTTCGAGAGACCCACTTGGTCTACATTATAATAAATTGGCACAACCCTTTTGCTGCCAGTTCTGGATAGCACCGAAAGTGTTCTTTTAAAAACCCTCATAACATTTTTATGGTGCCAGTAGATTATGAAATAGATTGTGTGTTCACTCTGCAGTGGGTGTGCGCCGATGTGAAACTTACTGGCAGATAAAAACTGTGTGCCGGACCGGGTCTCTAACCCCAGGCTGTGACCAAAGAATATCGTCACAATATCCTTTCGTCCAGGAGAGCTTCTTCTGCAATTTTCGTAGGACAACTTCTACGAAATTGGGAACGCAGGAGATGAAGTACTGCTGGAAGTACAGCTATGAGTACGATCGTAAATTCTCACTTTTATTTTGGAAAACCGAAAATCGAAAACCGGATGTATATTCTACTAAATACAAAAAGTCTAAATGTTCAGCACTATACAAATGCCAGTACACCTTCTTAAGACTGACTGTAGTAACTGTAGGTGGAAGCGTGGGATGTGCACGCTTAGATGATTCAAGGAGAGAAGGCTCGTCAGTGCAAAACAAACAGATGGCTGAGAGAGCAGATACATTCACATGCGCCACTAACCAGATGGTATCACACCTGTCGAGAATCGCACCAGAGGTACAATGAGCTGTGGTGGAGTGCTGTTGGCGTGGTTACTATGCAACTTACTTGATGGGCATCAATACACCGTTGTATTAATGTACAATACTTGAGAAACAATGTCATTCACACACTCCGAGTTCCTTATCACTCAGTACTAGACTAAATTACCGGCCTGGTGATAAGCAGCCTATGTACCTCACCGACTACACATCTTCGTGTTATAAGAAAAAAAAGAGAAAAATACCAAGGGACACAAAATATGAATCCGGATAAACCGGAAATCCGGATTATTGAGGACCAAATAAACGAGGTTCTTATTTATAAATTTCGAACTTCTTATTAACTTTAATACTGTATCCCCTCAACATTATAACACCTCTATCAGTCATGTATTGAATTAGGATTTAAACATACTACTTAGTTCGTTTGTACGATATATTCAGTAAATATACTTACGTTTCTATACATTGTAAAGACTTTTAACTCTCGTTGTAGTGTAACTCATCAAACTTCCACACATCCTTTCTAACTAGAACAAATGTTTGCAACAATATTAACGACATCAATTTCAAATTTATTCGTTACACACAGCACATGTTTTTATGTATCCTAGCGGCTGGTGATGTTGCAATATAACTTTCATCCATGAGGGTCATGGGCATATTTTTAGCTGTTAGTGGGTCCTGGATGTCATGAGAGTTCAAAACAATTACTGTTTTACGTGATAAAATTAATCTGGTTCTTCCTGATTCTAAAAATATACACTTCATGTGTGCCTTTCATTGTTGTATGTATGATTCAGTATCGACGCTAATGCTCTCTTGATGAGATATGAGCCGATTGCTCGTTTGTATCCACTGTGCCCTTTCGTATTTCATTTCAGCGATTAGTTTATTTGTTTATCAACATAGTAAGTAGTACAAAGCTAATCCAGAATGTAAACTGCACTTAAATTCTGTTTGAACTGTTTAATAGTCAGTGTCCGCTGTCTGAACGTCAAATATCAGATTAATACACTGCGCCTGGTTGCGTTATTTTATAGGAATTTTATTATTTTAAGTGGGAAGTACTAGATAATGTTGAAGGAATTCGAAGCGTATTGTTCGAAGAGCATAATATTATTCGAAATTTACCTGTACCAATAGGTGCAGCCAAAGCAGCATTTGTGATGCTGTAATTACCTCATAGATAACGATATTTGTCTATTGTAGTTTTGTATTCCAATCAGAATTTTGAGAGCATCAAAGCCTCATTTCAGAGTGAGAGAGGGGTAAAATCAATAGATGATATTGAATTGAAAGCCTTCATCAGTCTCTTGTTTTTAATTGTTGTTAACAAAAGTAACAGATAAAGCCTGGAAGATCTGTGTGGAACTGATGGTGATGGCATTGAAAAATTTCACCTCGCAAACGAACATAAAACGTTTCAAATTTATTCTGGAGAGCCTTAGATTTTACAGTCGCGCTATTCGTGATGAAAGGAGACAATTAGACAAGCTAACAGCTATTCGGGAAATATTTACTGTGTTTGTACGCAACTACCACAAATCTTACACCCTTGGAGAAAATGTTACAGTAGGCAAGAAGCTGGAAGGATTCTGTGGAAGGTACAGTTTTCGCCAATATGTATCAATCAAAACAAACGAGTATGGATTCTTAAGTGTGGATTCTTAAGTATTTTACATGTACAATTTGGAAATATACGCTGTGTTGCAACCAGACGGATTTACCAACTGAGCAATAAACAATTTGATGTTGTTCTGTGACTGTGTAAACCTGTATATCAGTCAGGTCGAAATGTGAAAGCGGACAACTGGTTTACTAGTACTGGAATGATAATAGAGCTATGAAGGGAGAGTTTTTCTTTTGTTGGCATGATGAAGAAAAACAAGTGTCGAGATTTCTCTAGAGTTTGCTATCAGTAAAAGAAGGGCTGCCCACATTTCCTTTTTTGACTTCCACAAGACTGAACTCTAGTTTCCTCCGTACCTAAAAGGGGAAGTGAGTGATCCAGGCATCACGTTTGCATGAAGATAATTCGATAGATGCTGACATTGTAGATAAACGGAAGCCATCCACCGTAAATTCTAAAATAGCGTTAAGTGTAGTATTTTCACAGCGGATAAGCCGAATGCTTTGTACAACGCTGCAAGAAATGTGCGCCGATGGTCAATGGTTGTATTTTTGTAATGATCAGTACAGTTGGAATCTATGCACAAGTGATTTATTGTGGCAACAGGAAGAATTGTATCAAAAGGAAAGGGTTCCTGAATCAGCTTTGTTATACAATGTTGTTTTCTTCGCTAAATTCTGCATAACTATTGAAATTTTGTACCGAGAACTCTATAACTATGACTTATCTATCAAGAACTCTGAAAAAAATATATATTTCTGAAAAAAGGGTGCCAGCTTCACAGTAGGAGCTCTTATGGGGTTCTTAATTAAGTTGCGATTACCTCTTAAACTATTACTTGCACTAAAAAATTCTACTAGGAATTTCGATAGAACTCTTCACGTGGTGTCCAGAACTGTCATCAGAACTGTTGTACGAATATATTTATATTTTCTGTAGAGAAAGTGTGTCCCACATTAAATCAATTTATCACAAACTATTATCGCCATAGAAAAATGTTATTAGGATTTTCGATAGAGCTCTTGGGGTTCTGTTCAGAACTGTCCTCAGAACTGTTGTACCAGTTTAATTTTTGCGAAAATTGACAACAAATGATTTCGATAGAAAATTTTTTTCGAGTATCGTTGTTTTCTTCCCTAAATTCTGCAGAACTATTGAAATTTTGTGCAAAGAACTCTAGAACTATGGCATACCTGTCAAGAACTGTGAAAGAAATATACATTTCTGAAGAAAAGGGTGCCAACTTCACAGTAAATGAAAAGATTTTCTCCTTAAATTGCAATCATTTCGTAAACTATTAGCTGCACAAAAAAATGTTAATTGGGTTTTCGATAGAATCTTGGAGTTCTGTTCAGAACTGTGCACAGAACTGTTGTACTTATTTACAATTTGCGAAAATAGACGAAGAATGTTTTCGATACGAAAATTTTTTCGAATATTGTTTACGTCGCTAAATTTTGCAGAACTATTGAAATTTTGTACAAAGAACTCTAGAACTATGGCATATCTATCAAGAAATCTGAAAAAAGTATACATTACTGAAAAAAAGGGTGCCAACTCCACAGTAAGTGAAAAGATTTTCTCCTTAAATTGCAATTATCTCGTAAACTATTAGCTGCGCAAAAAAATGTTACTTGGGTTTTCGATAGAACTCTTGGAGTTCTGTTCAGAACTGTGCTCAAAACTGTTGTACAAGTTTAATTTTTACGAAAATTGACAAAAAATGTTTTCGATACGAAAATTTTTTCGAATTTTGTTGTTTTCTTCGCTAAATTCTGCAGAACTATTGAAATTTTGTACAAATAACTCCAGAACTATGCCATATCTATCAAGAACTCTGAAAAAAATATATATTTCTAAAAAAAAGGGTGCCAACTTCACAGTAAGTGAAAAGATTTTCTCATTAAAATGCAATTATCTCGGAAACTATTAGCTGCACAAAAAAATGTTACTTGGATTTTCGAAAGAACTCTTGGAGCTCTGTTCAGAACTGTGCTCAGAACTCTTGTACTTATTTACATTTTGCAGAAATTGCCAAAGAACGTTTTCGATACGAAAATTTTTTCGAATATTGTTGTTTTCTTCGCTAAATTCTGCAGAACTATTGAAATTTTGTACAAAGAACTCTAGAACTATGCCATATCTATCAAGAACTCTGAAAAAAATGTATATTTCTCGAAAAAGGGGTGCTAACTTCACACGACTGGATCAGACTCGCAGTTTCAACACGCCGAGGCTGCAGCATTCGACAAAAGATAAGTCAGCTTTGGTACATGTGTTGCGTATGTGTGCTGAAAGACAGAGAAACATGCCAAGTGATAAAGATTTTGTGAATACGGTGAAGGAGGAAGAACTTTCATTCAGAGTGAGTGCTTCACACACTATAGTTCAATTCTTTTATCTTGGCGGCTCGCGCATGCCCGCCCAGACGCGGGAGATTGCTGTGTTGCCAGTTGCACACGACGCACGCGCCAATAGAAGCAGCGCCATAGTATAGCATAGCTCGCAAGCTTACGTTTAGGGGGGAGCGCGCAGTTCATGAAGTAAAGCCACCACGGCCGCATTAACCCTTTCGCTGCTACAAAGATTTGCTCCCTGCATTCCGCGCTGTGCGCGATTTTGTCACTGCACTGCTCGCCTGTGCAGACACATCGTGTTCCGACTGCTTTGACACTCTTATCAATCGATTCCACAAAAACTATTTGGCCCAAAAATTTGATTTTTACACGTCTTCTTGACTGATACCTTCCCCCCATAAATGACTTAATTTTTTTTTGATGTTCAACGCAGTTATTATGCAGCATTAAATATAGTAAACCATTGCACGAAATTTTGAAGAGTTTGCAGAGGTAAAAGTCCATAGAGTATACTTTCCGTATGGTCGATTTTAGTTGCCACAATGTTGAGAATGAAATGTGGACAAGATACCTAAATTTCATATAAAATTTACTGTATAACAATAGTTCATTTAAGTACCACATAGGTGTCGTATGTGATATTGAGAAATATTCCGTCTTTCGCGACTGTTACAAAAGTTTTATTTACACTGAGCACGTTTGGCTTTATTTTAAAGCACTTCAATTAACCATAAGGAAGTAGACAAAATACATTAAACAAAACTGTGGACTTACAAAAACATTAGGACTTGAATATACCATCTATCAGTGAATTGCTCTGAGCTATGTCAAATATAATTTTTGTGTGTGGAACACACAAACATCATTTATTTGCTAAAACACTGATCTGCCAACACAAACTTTGAATATTGTGTTACCGCAGCACAAAACTACGAAAGGTGACTTGGCAATGGAGGAGACAAAATACTGTCCACTGAAGATGCTTCAAAAGAGAGAAACGCGTCTGGTCTAAGTAAGCCCCTTATTACAGCTGCAGAAGAGGAATATATTTCAGTACCATTGGTAAAAGTGCGACTGTGGAACAAACACAAGAAAGAGAACATGAGTACCATTGTGTATGTGCCATACCTTTCCTTGATTGAAGTGCTTTAAAATAAAGCCAAACGCGTCCGGTGTAAATAACACTTTTATTACAGTCGTGAAAGACGGAATATTTCTCAATATTACATACGACACCTATGTCGTACTTAAATTAAATGAGATATTGTTATACAGTAAATTTTATATGAAATTTAGGTATCTTGTCGATATTTCATTCTCAACATTGTGGCAACTAAAATCGACCATACGGAAAGTATACTCTATGGACTTTTACCTCTGCAAACTCTTCAAAATTTCGTGCAATGGTTTACTATATTTAATGCTGCATAATAACTGCGTTGAACATCGAGACAAAATTAAGTCATTTATGGGGGGAAGGTATCAGTCAAGAAGACGTGTAAAAATCAAATTTTTGGGCCAAATAGTTTTTGTGAAATCGAATGATAAGTGTGTCAAAGCAGTGGGAACACCATGTGTCTGCACAGGCGAGCAGTGCAGTGATGACAAAATCGCGCACAGCACCGAATGCGCCGAGCACGTGTCTGCAGCAGCGAAAGGGTTAATGAAGAGACAAAGCACTAGAAACTTCAAAAAATTGCATTCAAACGAATATAATTCGTGAAGTAAGGCTCTTCGATATTGTTTTTGCATTCAAACGAATATAATTCGTGAAGTAAGGCTCTTCGATATTGTTTTTAAATAATGAAAATATAAAGCACCGCACAAGGTTTGAACTCATAACCTTTCGCATAGCAGCCTAACACCTTAACCGTTACGCTAACCCACCTCGTTTGACTGCATTACGTCATGATGACTATAACACGTCACGCAAAATAATGACAAACACTGTTGGTATGACTATGAATTATTCACGCTTCGACGAAGTACAATAGGAAATAAACAATTACCGCTGTTCTTTATTGCGAAAAAGCGGTTCGTGAGAGTGATACAAACACCTTTCCTTGCTATCGCCTGAATTAGGAGTCTTATTGCTTGTTTGGTTTAATTAATTAATAGAATATGAAGCAATTGGTATAAAGAATGCTTTTTCCAAACTTTCTATAAAAGAATGTCTGCTATCAAGACATTGCTTTTGTTCTATTACTTTATTTATGACTGAACGTTTCTAAAACTGAAGACACTCGTCCATGCTCTGCACTGCAGTCGAGATCTGGCAACGTCATTCTTTGTTCATTGGCTGACTGTGTTTTGTGACGTCAGATGCGCAGAACGAACCTAAACTTGGCCGCCAACATAAATGACGCGCACTTTAGCACACCTGAACATAGAGGAGTAGATGTTAAAATAAAAGGGGATGTTTCTGATGATATTTCTATCTCATTTACGGACAGTGGAATTGAGTCTGCTTCAAGTATGTCTGTTAAAGTAACTAGTTGGGACAATACTAATTCCAAAAGTCACATTAAGCATGAGCTCAGCAATGATCAGGTGTGTGATGATCGTGTTGGGAATGTTACTGAATCAAATGTATCAAATGTGGATACCAAATTTGGTATAGTGCCCGTGGAACAAGGTAAACAAGAAACAGTGATGCCAAAAATGGAACTAGGAAGTATGCAGGAAATGTTTGCCGCTTTAATAGGCTCTATACAAGGACAAACTGAAAAAAATTAATAGTAAACTCGAAAAAGTTGACCGTGGTTTTAATGAAAAACTTGAAACCAGACTGCTGTTTGAAAAGAAATGTTGGAATGTAAATTGAAGTCATTAAAAATAAAGTAGATGACAAAATTTCTCGAGTTGAGAATAATTGCAAAAGATCTGTTTGCATCGTAAAAGGTGAATTAACAGATGCTCTGAAAAGAGTTGCTATTGGAAACAAACAAAGAGTAGATGAAATTAAAGAAGACATACAAAACGTACAGGTTAAAATAGCGGCTGTAGAATCCCGATTTCTCAGGATCTATGCACCCAAATGGCGTGAAAATGTAATCACATGTCAGTTCTAGTATAATATATTTGTCCAATGAATACCTGTTTAACATCTGCATTTCTTCTTGGTGCATAAATTTTAATGGTCAGTAGTGGATGTTAATTAAACTTATGAATTTGTAACCATTTACGGTTCAACTTAAACGTATTTGTAAAAAAACTTATTTTTTTACACTTGGAATTTCATGGTTGATTCAGCCTTTCTAAAATATAAACAATCCAAGTGCAATGGGGTGGAAATTTTTTTAAAAAGCCAACGTATATTCTTATGAAAATGAGTTTTATAATTAACTGTAGTATCAAAGTACTGTTTAGAGTGATCGTTGTTCCGATACTAACATAAAATGCAATTGTTTCGAAAAAGGTTACGTACCCGAATGTCCCTTAGTCGGATCAAATGCAGAAATGACAGCCGAATGTACAATTGCAGAATCTACACTACTGGCCATTAAAATTGCTACACCACGAAGATGACGTGCTACAGCCGCGAAATTTAACCGATGGGAAGAAGATCCTGTGATATGCAAACGATTAGCTTTTCACAGCTTTCACACAAGGTTGGCGCCGGTGGGGACACCTACAACGTGGTGACATGAGGAAA
Source organism: Schistocerca serialis cubense (assembly GCF_023864345.2). Taxonomy (NCBI): domain Eukaryota; kingdom Metazoa; phylum Arthropoda; class Insecta; order Orthoptera; family Acrididae; genus Schistocerca; species Schistocerca serialis. The sequence goes on along the minus strand of NC_064642.1, from coordinate 646,926,977 downwards.
TTTTCCAACCGATTTCTCATACATAAACAGCAGTTGACCGGCATTGCCTGGTGAAACGTTGTTGTGATGCCTCGTGTAAGGAAGAGAAATGCGTACCATCACGTTTCCGACATTGACAAAGGTCGGATTGTAGCCTATCGCGATTGCGGTTTATCGTATCGCACATGCTGCACGCTGGCAAACCGTCTTTTTTTCGGATTAATCCAGGTTCTGTTTACAGCATCATGATGGTCGCATCCGTGTTTGGCGACTTCGCGGTGAACGCACATTGGAAGCGTGTATTCGTCATCGCCATACTGGCGTATCACCCGGCGTGATGGTATGGGGTGCCATTGGTTACACGTCTCGGTCACCTCTTGTTCGCATTGACGGCACTTTGAACAGTGGACGTTACATATCAGATGTGTTACGACCCGTGGCTCTACCCTTCATTCGATCCCTGCGAAACCCTACATTTCAGTAGGATAATGTACGACCGCATGTTGCAGGTCCTGTATGGGCCTTTCTAGATACAGAAAATGTTCGACTGCTGCCCTGGCCAGCAAATTCTCCAGATCTCTCACCAACTGAAAACGTCTGGTCAATGGAGGCCGAGCAACTGGCTCGTCACAATACGCCAGTCACTACTCTTGATGAACTGTGGTATCGTGTTGAAGCTGCATGAGCAGCTGTACCTGTACACACCATCCAAGCTCTGTTTGACTCAATGGCCAGGCGTATCAAAGGCCGTTATTACGGCCAGAGGTGATTGTTCTGGGTACTGATTTCTCAGGATCTAGGCATCCAAACTGCGTGAAAATATAATCACATGTCAGTTCTAGTATAATATATTTGCCCAATGAATACCGTTTATCATCTGCATTTCTTCTTGGTGTATCAATTTTAATGGCCAGTAGTACATGATAATTAAAAATTGTGAATTTATAACCATTTACGGTCCAACTAAAACGTATTTGCCAAAAAACTAATTTTTTTACACTTGGAACGTCATGGCCGAGACAACCCTTCTAAAATATAAACAACCCAAGTCCAATGGGGTGGAAAAAATTGTTGAAAAGCCAACGTATGTTCTTATGAAAATGAGTTTTATAATTCTATTAAACGTAGTATCAAAGTACTGTTTAGAGTGAATATTGTTCTGATACAAACATTATAAAAAGCAATTGTTTCGAAAAAGCTTACGTACCCGAATTTCCCCTAGTCCGGTCAAACGCAGAAAGGATAGACGAATGTAGGATTGGAGAATCTATTTGTAGGCAGTCACGGCATTACCTGCAGTAGCTATCGGGTGAAAAACCCTCGGAGCTCATCGTGAGGGGCTATAGAATTCCGGGGAAGAACCGCCGTGTTTGCCAGAGTGGGGAGCTGCCGGCAAGAAGACTAGCGGCGCTGCGCCGGCGGAATCCGAAACAAAACACGCGCGCTCCCGCCACGGGGCACGCCGGCTGCGCATAATACGGCTGCCGAAACAGGCAGCCAACTATTGAATTAACTTGCGGCGAAGGCGCGCCGACGGCGAAAATAAAGGATCGCCGGAATTACGAGCGGAAGGCCCGGCATCCCTGACTTTTTAAAGAGCCACCCTTAGAGTAAACAAGCACATAAAATTCCGTTTTTCTTTCTCCTTCACTGGTGGCGCTTCCAAGTTTAAGAACCCAAAGTGAAATTACTTCGCTGTCGGTTGTTCCGCTCCTTGGAGAGAGCCGGTCTTAACTTTTTCTGCGTCTGTTTCGATTCCTGCGCATGCTATCGGAACCGAATATTGCAACTGGCTTTTCTTTCGTCCAGTCTTCTAATGTACACAGCTCCTGCTGTACTTCAATACCTTACCTCTGCAGGTAGTTTCCGTAAACAGGTAGCATTCCCAAGATTTTACTGTGTAGTGTTAATCAGAGACAGGGGCATCGTCGGGAATGCCCCAGGGAAGTATGATAGGACCGTTATTTTCTGAACACGTAAATGGTCCGGTAGATAGATTGGGCAGCAATCAGCGGTAGTTTGCTGATGGCGCTGTGATGTGCGGCAAGGAGTCGAAGCTGACTGACGAGGAGGATACAAGATGACTTATACAAAATTTCTAGTTGGTGTGATGAATGGCGACTTGTCTAGATGTAGAATAATGTAACTGAATGCCGATGAGTAGGAAAAGCAATCCCGCAGTGTCCGGATATAGCATTAATAGTGATATGCTATGTGAAGAGCAATCAGGCTCGGTTAACAGCGCTAAATATCTGCATATGGGTGCATAAAGCAGCAAGGGATGAACGGGAAGTGCCAATTAACAGTACATACACTTCTTAAAACGTGTTAACATAATGTAAAAAAGGTATAAATACGGAGAGTCGTATTAATCAGCACGTAACTAACATGAAAGAGAATATACTTATGAAAAGGAGTGCAACAGATCGAAACAGAAGCAAAAGCCGGCCGCGGTGGCCGTACGGTTCTAGCGCTGCAGTCCGGAACCGCGGGGTTGCTACGGTCGCAGGTTCGAATCCTGCCTCGGGCATGGATGTGTGTGATGTCCTTAGGTTAGTTAGGTTTAAGTAGTTCTACGTTATAGGGGACTGATGACCTAAGATGTTAAGTCCCATAGTGCTCAGAGCCATTTGAATCATTGAACCAGAAGCAAAACGCTCTGGGAGGAAGGAGGTGGGTGAATTATACTTTGTGACGTAAAAACAAGCGAAAGTAGCCCTGGATGATAAAGCATACTACATAAACAAATTAAAACCAAATGGAAATAGCATTCTGAGGAAAACAAAGTATCGCGCGGGATTAGCCGAGCGGTCTTGGGCGCTGCAGTCATGGACTGTGCGGCTGGGCACTGCACAGGTTCGAGTCCTCCCTCGGTCATGGGTGGGTGTGTTTGTCATTAGGATAATTTAGGTTAAGTAGTGTATAAGCTTAGGGACTGATGTCCTTAGCAGTTAAGTCTCATAAGATTTCACACAAAAAACAAAGTAGCTGGACGGGGTGACCGAGCGGTTTTGTGGCTCTACAGTCTGGAACCGCGCCACTGCTACGGTCGCAGGTACAAATCCTGCCTCGGGCATGGACGTGTGTCATGTCCGTAGGTTAATTAAGTTTAAGTAGTTCTAAGTTCTAGGGGACTGATGACCTGAGAAGTTAAGTCCCATAGTGCTCAGATCCAAAACAAAGTAAATACTTCGAAAACTGTTAGAACAGTGAACAAAACAAAAATGTGTAAAACCGCAGTGAGCAGTATGTACATAACCTGAAACAACAAAATACTTAAAAACGTGACTGAGTACGATGAAAACAGGGAACACAAATGTCACGCGAAGACCTACAGCTAGCGGTAAACTTTGCTACGCCGCCAGAAAGTAGCGGCTTAAAGCTTCCAGGGACATGCCTGCTTGCAAACTCGGTCTGATCGTCCAAAATGTTGCCGTCTTTGTTCGCTAGGTGTTTGAAAATTTCAAGCTCTTCCCATAAATACAATCTTCGCCCTTTTACTTCTTTGCCCATACAGTATCCACGAAATTCCTAGGAGAATAATCAACAGTAAATAAGTCTTCAGTGAAGGTGAAGTTATCTACGTTACAGCCGGCCGCGGTGGTCTCGCGGTTCTAGGCGCGCAGTCCGGAACCGTGCGACTGCTACGGTCGCAGGTTCGAATCCTGCCTCGGGCATGGATGTGTGTGATGTCCTTAGGTTAGTTAGGTTTAAGTAGTTCTAAGTTCTAGGGGACTGATGACCACAGCAGTTGAGTCCCATAGTGCTCAGAGCCATTTGAAACTACGTTACAACCAATCATTCCCAATACTTGTTCTTCGTGTCTCATTTTGATTGCTCTACCTGTTTGTCCTATATAATAACTGTGACAGTTAATTCAGCTCATTTTTAGATGTCTCAATTTGAGAACGGATCCTCAATATTTTTGAGATCCTGCAAAAGATTTTTATTTAAGTTATCATTAGTAGAAAACGTTACGTTACATTTATATTTGCTCACCAAAAGATGTTTTATCGTGTAGGACATATTGTCTAAAGAGCAGATGGAATTTAGTCTTTGTTTTATGTGGATCTCATACGCTGTAAAGCTGAAAACGTTTTAGTGGTTTTGTTACTGAGGGTACGGCCTACTAAATCTTGCTCGTATCCGTTGTTAATAGCAATGAACTTTATCGCATTGATTTTGCTCTGTACGTTAACAGATGAAGAGGCGCAACGATAGCATGATTAATAGCGGAATGGAAAAAAGAGAGGAATCAATGAGGGTATTGTTGTCTGAATAGGTTTGCTTATGGAAGACGTTGAAGCTAATACTTTTAACTGTTATACAATGAGCCGTGCTGCGGCTAGCGCGCGTTGGTGCCGTTGCTAGGTCGGCATCGTTTAGTTGGTATAGTTATTTGTCGTCTTCTTTTTGTGTTCATTGGCGCCACTCCGGTTGCAAGCGTTGTCTGTCCGATAGTGGCAGTAGCGGCAGTTGTCGATATCTAGTAACAGTGATACTATCTCTGGGGTGACGTTGTGGTGATTCCGTGTCGTGTGAGTCAGCAGTTCGGTTGGTGATGGGTGAGCAGCCAGGTCCGTGCAGCGCAAAAACACACCGGGACCACTGGCGGCACACGTGCACTGCCGGATGGAAGGGCCGTCGTCGCGAGGGGTACAGCCTCGTTGTCAACTGGACCCAGGAAGTTTAAGTTGAGTGGACCTTAATCCAAGTAGTGAAACTCCACCATTGTGAGATCTCACTACTTGCTTGCGTGTTGCTGCTCGCAGTGTCGCCTAGACGAAGGGCAGCAAGTGGAGTGTTTAGGTAAGGCGAACCTAATTAGCCTTCCTCCACTTCTTATTTTTAATTGTTGCATTGTATGTGTTATTATTTATGAAATTCAGCCAGTAGTATTTTTCGTGTCTAGTGGCCACTAGCGCCCCAGTTACCTGCACTGCAGCTTACAAGGGGATCCTCCACACTGTAAATCACGGATTTTGATGCGCTTCAAATAAGTTGTAGAGGCACGTACCCCGAGTACCTGGCTATCCAGTTTTTTAGCGACGGGGCTTGGTTTTTGAGAAAATCGATTTTGAAGTTCATTGTGCGCTGTGTATACCTGTAACATTACATAAATTTCTAGCAAGTCAGCATAGCGCATACGGTAAAGGTTCACGGCTACAGTGATGCAGGTACCGTGTTGGAATCCTGCTTGTGTACATTTTTTTTTTTCAAATGAACCGAATTTTTCAATTTTATTTCAAAGAATATCAACAAACACTGTAAGGTGTGCGAAATTATAACGATATATTCAGTTACTAATTTTTTCAAATATTCATTACGTTTGTGGTTCCCAGTTGGAGTTCCAAATGTCCGTACAACAGTCGCTTTTCGTCTTACCGGAAATCGATCTCTGCCCATTATCGTTCCCTCTCCCGTGAATACCGTTAGCCTTAACAGGAACCCCAGCTCCTAGGCAAATGAGGATGCGAGGAAGAAGATCTACATGTAGAGGAGATGAACGAAGAATCAAAAGGCGAAATCACAAATGCCATTAAAAACGCCTAAAATCTACTCTGAAATTTGAATCTCGTAACGAATACACCGCCTAGCGTCATCTCTGCCAATTCCATTGCAATACAGGATCTCTTGGCCGAAAGACGTCATTATTGATGATGAATTGATAGATTTCAACGAAGAAGATGAATTGGGAGAATATGATGCGAACCACAAACGGAATGAATATTTGAAAAAAAATTAATAACTGAATATATCTTTATAATTTCGCACACGTTACACTCTTTCTTGATATTTGTTGAAATAAAATTGACAAATTCGGTCGACACTGAAAAAAAAGTACACAAGTAGGATTCGAACATGGTACCTCCAGCGCTGTAGCCATGAACCTTTACCGCATTCGGTATGCTGACTTACTAGAAATTTGTGCAATGTTACGGGTATACACAGTGCGAAAATGAACTTCAAAATCGACTTTATTAAAAATCAAGCCCCATCCCGGAAAAAACCGGATAGCTAGGTACTCAGGGTAAGTGCCTCTACAACATATTTGAAGCGCATCGAAATCCGTAATTTACAGTCCCTTTGTTAGTGTATGTTACTGTAGTGTACTTTTCCTTGCTTTGCCGCTGCTGTCCGGTAAGGCATGTAGTTCGACATCTTCCTTGATATGTGGGCCGTGTGGTGCGTGTGTGTGTGTGTGTTTTCCTATTCTGGTAGTAGTGGTTCTTTTCTGCTTCCGGATGCTCTAAACACCGGAGTCTGAAGACGTAGTGCTGGCCGCCGGTTCCGGCATGTGTGTGTTATGCCATTGTCGCATTGGTCATTCGACGTTAGGTAGATTCGGCAAATGATTATTGGTCATGCGTTTAAACTGTCACATGTCTGAGTTACCATCTCGTGAAGTGAATGCAACTCTTAGCTGTCTGTCTCATCGCTTGCGCGAAGTTTTGAGGGACTTTCCCAGGTCGATCCTTGGAGCAACGGCTGTGCCCCTCCCCCTCCCCCCTCTTCTCGGTTTAGTCAGATATGATGATTGTTTAAAAAAAAAATTATAGCTATAATGTCAAGTTTGAAGATGTTTAAACTGATTCTTAAGGGATTGCTATTCAGGCCTTGGGCAGTGAAACAGTTTTTAAATTATTACTTTTGGTGGCCTTCAGCCGAGAAATAGTTTGAATTTGTTGTCATTAAGGCCTTCAGCCATGAGTGTTACTTGTCTTAAAATTTTAATTAGACAATTGTATTCTAGCAGTGCAACTTTGATCATCGTTCTTTTAAAAATATTTTAATAACTGTAACTGCAAGTTGAAGGAGTTAATTGGTTCTTAAAAGATTGCTATTCAGGCCTTCAGCCGTGAAACAGTTTTTAATTTATTGTCACCTTTTATTTGTTGTTGTTTCCAAATAAAGTGTACGTTATAGAAAAAATAAAGTAACCGACAGCAATTAATTATGGCAGTGTCCACAATCGTAACCCAGTCCTGACTTTCTTGGAACCAGGTCTCATATATTTCGAAATAGAGAACGTTGAGCTCACTGTTTTCATGCTGGATTTCTTTTGTGAAGTCGATTTTTCGTGAATAATCTGAGATGTACTGAAAAAAGAGCTAACCAACAGCTCTTGCCCGATCCATCCCGCTGTTCGGTACTGCTCGACCTTCCACTACATGGGGGATAGTGATAATTGTTTCCACGTTTTGGGATCCTGACAGGTATGCCCTATTCTCACTCGGTTGTGTGCACTACTGATCTGCCTGTGATACAATCAAAGTGGAAATTCGCAATGTTTTCCTCAGGTTAGTTAGAAGCAGTGGACTGGCAGAAAATTAGAAACTGTGCTTAGCGCTGAGATTTGCATTAATAATCACTCGGCCACGACGATAATGACACACTCGAAATAATTAAAAGAGAGTGAGTAGTGTGGCAGCAACAACTAATAAAAAAACGTAATTACTGAAGATGCAAGCAACACAAACAATTATTAACGTGAAACTTCCTGGCAGATTAAAACTGTGTGCCCGACGGAGACTCGAAACCGGGACCTTTGCCTTTCGCGGGCAAGTGCTCTGCCATCTGAGCTACCGAAGCACGACTCACGCCCGGTACTCACAGCTTTACTTCTGCCAGTATCTCGTCTCCTACCTTCCAAACTTTACAGAAGCTTTTCTGCGAACCTTGCAGAACTAGCACTCCTGAAAGAAAGAATACTGCGGGGACATGGCTTAGCCACAGCCTGGGGGATGTTTCCAGAATGAGATTTTCACTCTGCAGTGGAGTGTGCGCTGATATGAAACTTCCTGGCAGATTAAAACTGTGTGCCCGACCGAGACTCGAACCCGGGACCTTTGCCTTTCGCTGGCAAGTGCTCTACCATCTGAGCTACCGAAGCACGACTCACGCCCGGTACTCACAGCTTTACTTCTGCCAGTATCTCGTCTCCTACCTTCCAAACTTTACAGAAGCTCTTCTGCGAACCTTGCAGAAATAGCACTCCTGAAAGAAAGGATACTGCGGAGACATGGCTTAGCCACAGCCTGGGGGATGTTTCCAGAATGAGATTTTCACTCTGCAGCGGAGTGTGCGCTGATATGAAACTTCCTGGCAGATTAAAACTGTGTGCCCGACCGAGACTCGAACCCGGGACCTTTGCCTTTCGCGGGCAAGTGCTCTACCATCTGAGCTACCGAAGCACGACTCACGCCCGCTACTCACAGCTTTACTTCTGCCAGTATCTCGTCTCCTACCTTCCAAACTTTACAGAAGCTCTTCTGCGAACCTTGCAGTTCTGCAAGGTTCCATTGTAGAACTTGGAAACCCATTCAGGGAATATTCGTTCACATTTTTGTTGAACGCTGTTGGTTTTTACCATCCTGTATTAAAACATTTCCTTTTATCAATAGAGCAATTTATAAACAATATTTTGTGAGTAGGATAAAGTTTCCAATGGTTAACTTAACTGCTTCTTCGACGTTATTTTGCCAGCTAACTAAAAATAGGAAAGCCTTGAACCCCTTCCACTAAATTTAGTTAGTATTAAGATTCTTTTACAGGGAGTGCAGTGGAGCTGATGCTGATGTCATTAAGTATTTGGTTATATCATCGCTAGTCTCACTGAACTCTTCTGAATTCTACATGTCATGTGTGGTCTGGCGTCTCCTTACCAGCAACAGGTCCCAGGTTCAAACTAGCCAATTCCCTAAAAAAACACGCTCAGAGCGTCGTTGCGCGAAAGTGGTAGGGAGACACGATATAGAACAAACAGACACCACGCAGAATGTTCCCGAAAGAACAGATACCATTAATAACCGTCCAGCTTCTCTAGAATGAAATGATAATTAAATCGACACCCTAGCTGCAAACAGGCGTTGATATACGTCATTGCGGAGCGTGCAAGGGATAAATCCCTGCAGGCGCAGTATCCTCTGTGCTTCGGCGGCTGAGATGGATTGGGCGTCTGCCACGAAAGCGGGAGATCCCGGGTTAGAGTCCCAGTCAGGGCACACATTTTCAACATGTCCCCAGTGATGTACATCAACGCCTGTTTGCAGCTAGGGTGTCGGTTTAATTATCATTGACATTTGAACGTGAGCGTATATTGTCGAGTGACATTAATGTGACTATCTGTCAGAATAACCATGTTTTATAGCGCTGACGGTGGCGAGATGCTCAGCGAGGGAGTCAGTGAGATCATGGAAGTTACCGACAGGAATGTGCAGCCATGCCAACTACAGTACCGTCGACAGCTGTGCTAAGGTTTTTCGGTTGAGGATCCATGGCGTGAACAGCCTGATACATGTTGTTCCACAAATTCCCAGTTGGGTTTAAATCCGAGGAGACTGGTGGCCAGGGAGGTACGGTAAACTCATCTAGGTGCTCTTCGAAACAGACGTACATTGATAGCAGTGTGCTGCTTTGCTTTTCCTGCCATTAGATGCCACCTTGCTGAGGAGAAACAAACTGCATACAGTGGTGAACATGCTTCCCAAGGATATATGCAAACTCGTGGTGATCCATTTTGCTTTCCTGATTGACGAGAGATGCCACTAAAACATTCCCCAAATCACACCGCTCATTCCTCCGGCCTGGACCCTTCCGACGATTGTTGCAGGGTGTTTGCTTTCAGACGTTTCACGCCGTACACGCCAACGACCATCTGTCCAACGGAGCTTAAAACGTGATTCATCTGGAAAGGTCAACTGTTGCCACTCTGTACTCGTCCAGCTGCGGTAGCATGAAAATTCCAGCATTCGTCGCCGAAGAACAGCAGTCAGCTTAGGTGCTTGAAGCAGGTGCCTGCTGCGGAGGCCCATAAGCAGCAGCGTTCGCTGAACAGTGGTCGAGGAGACGCTGTTGCTAGCCCCTTGGTTCGTCTAGGCGATCGGGTGCAGAACAGTTGCACGTCCATTCGCCCTTACACGTCTCTGCAGCCGTTGTTCATCTTTATCACGTACGGGCCGTGGTGTACCGAAGTTGGCTCGGCTCTGGTTTTGGATAGCGCCATTTTGCGATGCACGGTATACTTTAACCACGGTGGCATCCGAACAATTTACAAACTTAGCCGTTTCGTAAATGCTTCCACCCTTGGGCCAAAAGGCATTGACCGTGCCCTTCTGGACGCCACTTACACCGCTCCGTTTCCGCATCACGACGACGAAAGCATTATTTTATGCTTTTCACGACACGCTTTACACAGCTTCCACTACTAGTATTGCCACCAACACCAGAGGTTCTTGCACGTCGACGTCGAACAGATGCGATGGTCACATGAATGTGTTTAGAATGTGTATATTTAAATGAAAGCAAACGAAACTGGTTAGTAGTAGCGAGTATAGAGACAGGCAGTTGCAGTTATTACAGTCACATGGTAAGCACTCAACTAGCTGCGAATCTATCAAAAATAATGGAAATGTTTATACTGAATAACGCTCGTAAATTTGATCTTCAATCGCTGTTTTCTTTCAGAATTAAGTTTTACTTCTTCAGGGAGTAGATATTCGGTCACTGACCTTCAAATTAGAGAAGTTTGAAGAAAATCGAGGACGTCCCAGTGTGGATGGCACCTGACAAAACTACAGTAAACGGCCTTGCCATGGCCATCCCCGGATGCCTCCATATCACTTCTTGGTAACGAGCGTAGAAAAGAAAGCAAATGATCTAGGAAATACGGTAGGCAGTATTATCAGCACGCTTCTTTCAGAGAAGAGATTGACGCTTAACTGCACTGAAGCCAATACATGTAGTTTCTGGCACGGAAATTTTGCAAAAGTGAAATTTTATTGTCCCAAGGGGATCAAAAAGACAAGTGAAGTCGACCATCTTAAATCTTTAGGACTGAAGATAGATGAAAATTTTTTCATCGAGCATCTAGTTCAGGATCTTGCGCGGAAAGTATCTTCATCCAAACACAAAGGATTGTTTAATTCTCTTATTTCCACTGTGTCATGTTCTCTGCTTACGGAAGAGCGCAGGCGCCAACGGCAGAAAGATGCTGGTTATACACAGGATTTAATTCTTGTATTACTTGTGGTACGGAAGTAAAGAGATTAAAGATGGAAAGGGGCAGCGTCTGCTGCTTACGGATCAGGGAGAATTGACCACTGTCCTGTTTTGACCATGGTCGATAGGTTTCGGGCTGCTGCTCTAGATTGCGGTAACATGGGGCACTTAGCTCTGAGCACCATGGCTCTGAGCACTATGGGACTTAACATCTGAGGGCACCAGTCCCCTAGAACTTAGAACTACTTAAACGTAACTAACCTGAGGACACCACACACATCCATGCCCGAGGCAGGATTCGAACCTGCGACCGTAGCGGATGCACGGTTCCAGACTGAAGCGCCTAGAACCGCTCGGCCACAGCGGCCTGCCATTGGACACTTGACACGAATGTGTTGACATCTCTGGAGTATATAGTGCCGCCTGGTCCCTGATGTCTCCACATTTTCCGACTCTAATGTCCCGGACAGTAGACAACTAATTGGTGGTCAACGGCAAACAATTGGGAGGGGGCTCGTAATTATCTAGCGGAAGGCGAAAGTAAGTACCTGTTGCACAGCTCTCCCCTATGCCTTGAAACAGGTTTGATATATAGTCCAATGGGGAAACTGCATCTGAGCCAGCACAGGACACCTAGTCTGTTGAGACAGGCCGAACTTCGTGAAATATCCGAAAAGGTACAGATGGTGGACGCGCGCGTAACGTTCCGTCTTGGGGAAGCACCCGGAAGGTCGGGAAAGAAGGCCAGTGTTGACTCTATTAGCTTGCTGTGAGCGGCCACATCTGACATGAGGAGGAGAGTGCCAACAGCACAATGGGTGGCCCCATCTGGCTCGTGGCTCTTGTCAACACGAATGACGTCTCGGTTCAGGGACCATCTTTGGTTCCTACAGGCGGCTGGCTGCTTTAGTGATGAGAGTTACCCCACTCACGGGGTAGAAGCGTCATTCCGAGAAACAATCGCGGTCGTGTGCTTTGGATCCGAGTGGAAAGAAAGAAGGAAAAAAGATTAGGACTTAACGAACGGCCCACAGTGAGGTCGTTAGAGAGAGAGTCGAGCTCAGTTATTTTTAAGGAACCATCCTGGCATTTTCCTGGAACAATAGAGGGAAATCACCAAAAACCGAACCGTGGTTGCTGGACCATAGTCCTCCGGAATGCAAGTCCAGTGTGAAAGTACTGTGCCACCTCACACTGTCAGAGAGGACGGCTTTAACCAGAGGCTCTGACGATTCTGTGACGATCTAGGATGCGGATTTCTCGATGCATTCTTTTTGGTGAAGAATAGTAGGAGCCCCATCCCTTTGTAGGTCAGGCGTGCACCTACACACGAGAAGCATCTTCAAGGATGACAGAGTACATGTTTTCTTTTTTGTACAGAGAAATTCCTCAACAGGTTCCTTAAGATACATCCTGATTTTAGACAGCGAAGAAAACTGTCGCCATTACTTTAAGAGAGGAACATCAGGTCCAGAAAATCAGAGAAAAAAATCTAATATCATATAGTATTACTAGCTAAGTCAACAATGCTTTCGCCGGCCAAAGTGGCCGTGCGGTTTAAGGCGCTGCAGTCTGGAACCGCAGGACCGCTACGGTCGCAGGTTCGAATCCTGCCTCGGGCATGAATGTTTGTAATGTCCTTAGGTTAGTTAGGTTTAACTAGTTATAAGTTCTAGGGGACTAATGACCTCAGTAGTTGAGTCCCATAGTGCTCAGAGCCATTTGAACCATTTTTTTGAACAATGCTTTCCTGTTGGTAAATGTGTATAGCAATAGGATATATACCTCCTAATTTGCTTCTCGCTTCCACCCCCCCACCCCAACCTCTCCGTCCATCTCCATCTGTCATACACTATGTGATAAAACACCCCAAAAACATACGTTTTTCATATTAGGTGCATTGTGTTGTCACCTACTGCAAGGTATTCCATATCAGCGACCTCAGTAATCATTAGAGACCGTGAGAGAGCAGAATGGGGCACTCCGCGGAACTCACGGATTTCGAACGTGGTCAGGTGATTGGGTGCTGTACGAGAGATTTCTACATTCCTAAATATCCCTAGATCCACTGTTCCCGATGTAATAATGAAGTGGAAAGGTGAAAGGACACCTACAGCACAAAAGCGCACAGGCCGACCTCATCTGTTGACTGACAGAGACAGCCGACTGTTGAAGAGGGTCGTAAAGTGTAATAGGCAGACATCTATCCATATCATCACGCAGGAATTGCAAACTCCATCAGGATACACTGCAAGTACTAAGACAGTTAGATGCGAAAACTTGGATTTCATCGTCGAGCCACACATCACGCCAGTAAATACCAAACGACGCCTCGCTTGGTGGAAGAAGCGTAAACATTGGACGACTGAACAGTGGAAAAACGTTGTGTGGAGTGACGAATCATGGAACACAATTATTAGCGATCCGAAGGCAGAGTGAGAGTATGGCAAATGCCCGGTGAACATCATCTGCCAGCGTGTGTAGCGCCAACAGTACATTTCACAGGCGGTGGTGTTATTGTGTGGTCGTGTTTTTCATGGAGAGGGCTTGCACCCCTTGTTGTTTTGCGTGGCACTATCACACCACAGGCCTACATTGATGATTTAAGCACCTTCCTTCTTCCCGGCAATGAAGAGCAATTAGGAGATGGCGACTGCATCTTTCAACAAGATCGAGCACCTGTTCATAATGGACAGCCTGTGGCGGAGTTGTTACACGACAATAACATCCCTGAAATGGACTGGCCTGACCAGAATCCTAGAGAACACCTTTCGCATGTTTTGGAACGTCGACTTCGGTCATGTAGGGAAGCAGCCTACTAAAACCATATAGAAATCATATGCTTTCCATTGTGTGCCAGCCTAGTCCGCTGTAACTAGCTATGACGTCACGAATGTTGCACAGTACCTTAAAAGTAAAGTAAACAATCTGAAAACTAAATACCATGTCAAGAGTGATGCTAAAATGATAATATGTTAAGTTTCAGTTTAATAACAGTTTTTCGAAATTTGAACGTTTTACGCAAGAACCATCGGCTCAACAGGAAGGAGCTAGAATCTTCAAAATTTATATTCGCATTCCTTTTTCAATGTAATTTGATGGAAACAGCATGCTGGATCTCACAAAGCAATATTTTGGCTGAAATTCATGATTTTATGCTTTTGTGTCCTAAAAGTACTAAAGCAAGAGAGATTAAGTAAGTGATTAGATAAAGCTATGATGTTTAGATTCAGGTGGAACAGAGATACGCTATAATAACGAAGATGTCAGAAGTTTCCTAAAGGTAGCTGCAAAACTATAGCTGTAGCGCATCTCCAAAGGCGAAGTTCAGAGCTCATCTATTGCGTGCAGTTCAACTAAAATAATTCTCTCGCCAAAAGTATTTAACCGAGCCACATCAGAATTTTATTCTACATACTTACCTGTGTGCTGATTGCACAATTAAATTGAGAGCTTCATCGGCCTTCAGCGAATGAAGAAATTAATTATTTAGTAACTTGAAGTGGTGTTCCAATACCCCAAGTGGCTAGTCAGGAAGGCAAGTATTGTCGGCTGTGCTTTCGGCGGTCCGCACTGCGGCTATATAAATAAAAGTGCTGCGAGCTAGGGTCAGGCCCCAGTTCTCATCTAGATTCGTATCAGCGCGCACTCCGTGTCGAAAGCCGTGTCGCGTCTGTGTACTTGCAAGGAACAGCCTTGGATGCCGTATTACGTAACTCGGTATGCACTTAACAGTGAGTTGGTGTTGTGGTAATGTTTTAATTGCAGAACAACTTCAGTGATTTATTCTCAGTTTGTGTATGTCGTATTTTCACGTGTCGCTGTATGGCAGATCTTCTATCATTACTAGTGTAGCGTTTGATGAGTATTAACATCAAATTTTGGTGATCATCCACTTCGAACATTTACATCGATAACGATTATTGAACAGTTTAGTTAATTACGGGCAATAGGATCTGCACAATAGACTCTGAACAGCTCTGATAGTACAAGAGCTGATAGTAGCATTGCTTGGGTAAACTTTTGTCTGGAACTTTACGTTTTATCGTTATCAGGATATAGTGAAAAATATTATAGTAAACTGCATTTTCTGTGAATCCTAGACATTATTCTAAGTCCTCAGCGTAATGAACTTCAATGATCAATGACTTTATTTCTCCATCAGAGTGGGCACAGTGAACTTTAATTACAGGCATCACGTTTTTCCTAATCACTTTCTGGTTGCAACATTGTAGTTAGGGAGCCTGTGTTGAGAATGGGAACAATAGAAAATTTTCCACCCACAATCCCACATATGGTGCATCGGCTGGGAAAATACTGTTAAACTGAGTGAAAGTGATTTTAATTATTCGGATTGGGGAGTGAAATTCAACACACAACTGAGCAATAGAACAGCGATAAACAGTGTTAAGTGTGCACATTAACGAGGCCTTTGGATTACAACACATCTGGATTTACGAACCTGTCTCTGAATCTAGCTGTGCTGCCGGCTTCACAAGAAGAAAGTCTCGCTCCACCCCAGTCGTCCGTCTGTGTGGCCGGAGCCGCGCATACTGTTTCGGGCCAAGCACACACACAGCAGCTGTCGATGTGCCGTCTGCAGTTCAACGCACCGCCCTGCATCAGTAATCCTGGTACGCTGCGCCGGCATCGCCATACATCGTGCAGAAGGAACTAAGGCCGGTATTACACTATCAAATTTCTTTGTCCAGTATCTTTGTCCAATATCTTTGTCAAAGATATTTGATAGTGTAATAGGGACTTTGTCAAATGTCGTCCAATATTTGATCAAATCTAGGGCCTCGCTGTATATTTGATCAAAGAAACCGCTTGTCTTCTGTTCACTGCAATGTGACATGTTACCACATGGAGCGCTAGCATCGCTGCAGCGTTCTGTCGTCTGTAGTGTTTTTATAACCATTGCCGGTAAATACAATTGGTGTGTGCCGACAACTACAAAATTAATAGAGATGTCTGAAGCTGATGAGGCGCTTTACAACGTGAGGCACCCTGAATACGAAAATAGATTAAGAAGATGGGAGACCTAACCTGACCTAACCTAACCCAACCTAACATAACTCTCTCCTGTAGCAAGGAGTCGGAGTGTTATAATGAGCCTGTCTTCTGAAGATGTAGCAGTTCTTAAGTGAATATTGTGCTTTGTGATATGAGGATATACTTCATTGAGCACATACAGAAATGTATGCTCATCCATTCTTAAGTAATTGATGTACGACTTGACGTCTTCCACTGTAAGCTCACGCAACAAGTTTTGTTGAATGCTTTTATCGTGTCGTCGTAAGACCCACAGCTTCACCCAGATTAGATTAGTTTTTCGTTCCATAGATCCGTGCTGAGGAGATCCTTATGGATGTGGAACATGTCGATTTTTTTAAGCTGAAATAACAATACTAATAGTATGAATAAATACAATACATCATTTGTTTCTATAAAAATTTCGCCAATGGAGTAGAAGGAGTTGGCCAGTAGTAAGTCTTTCAGGCTCCTTTTAAACTGATCTTTATTTGTAACTAAATTTTTTATGTTTGCTGGCAAATTATTGGAGATGAGTGTTCCTGAGTAGTGGACCCCTTTTTGAACTAAAGTAAGTGCTTTTAAGTCCTTGTGCAGATCATTTTTGTTCCTGGTATTGTATGTATGAACTGAGTTGTTTGTTGGAAAAAGAGCTATATTATTTACGACAAATTTCATTAAGAAGTAAATATACTGAGAGGCAGTAGTTAGTATACCCAGTTCTTTGAAGAGGTTTCTGCAGGAGGTCCGTGAATTTACTCCACAAATAATACGTATTACACGCTTTTGGACCTTGAAAACTTTTGTTTGACTTCAAGATTTACCCCCAAAATATTATCCCATATGACATTATGGAATGAAAGTATGCAAGCTTTTCCATTTTTATGTTGCCTATGTCTGCTAACACTCGAATTGCAAATACAGATTTGTTAAGGCGTTTCTGCAGTTCTGTGGTGTGCTCCTCCCAACTGAATTTATTATCAAGTTGTAATCCCAGGACTTTTAAGACTGTCAACCTCGTATGTATGGTTCCATTTTTTCCCCCCACTTCTTTTCCGCATGTGCACACAATGCAATTGGAGTACGTAGAACTGCTGCGGTTAAATAACAAGTTGTTGTCAGCCATCTTGAACTTTGACGAAAAATTTGATGACAGTGTAATACCCCTTCTAGCGCTACGTCAAAGATCTTTGTCAAATATATTGGACGGAATATTGGATCACATCTTTGATCAAATCTTTGACAAAGAAATTTGATAGTGTAATACCGGCCTAAGTTAAGTTAAAAGCTGTTCAACTTTTTACTAACCTTCGCTAAAAGACTGTCGGCGATGAAACCGCCAAAAGAATCTGAGGTTAAAATTAAATCAGAACCAACGTCTGATGAAGAGAGTGCAAATCCAGACAACGGTTCAAATGTAAAATTGCTTGAAAATAGTGATGGTAAAGTGAAATCCGAACTATTGTATCCAGTCAATAATGTGAAAAGAGGCAATAATTCAATAATAGAAACCCTTTTAGTAAAGCAGGAATCAGAGATTGTTAATTTACTGGATGATAGTTTCTCTGATGATTTAAAAATGAAACAGTCATCAGAGGTGGTAATGTTTAAATAGAAGAATTGGATATAACAGATCAATCAGATGTTTCATTTAGTTTTGATGATTTGGGTATTGGATCTAGTTTTTCGTCACCTGAGTGAAATAAGAAACCAGCTGATGAGCGACCCAAAGATACTGGGCAGTTGATTTAAATGTAATATTACAGGCAATATCAGCCAGTAATGCTAAAATGACAGCTGAATTAGAAACTTCCCTCAAGGCTAGCAGCAATAAGTTGAAAGAAGATTTAAAAGCTGAGCTCAAAGCAGATCTGGACAGTTTAAAATATGATTTCAACCATGCTGACATTAAGGAAAAGGTTGCTCAGCAATTATCTGAGTTGCATAAACGGTTAAGTGCGAAGTTGCCGAAGTTCGCAAAAACTTCCAAAAGGAAGATGCAAAACTAGAGCAAAAGTTCAAAATGGTTCAAATGGCTCTGAGCACTATGGGACTTAACTTCTGAGGTCATCAGTCGCCTAGAGCTTAGAACTACTTAAACCTAACTAACCTAAGGACATCAGACACATCCATGCCCGAGGCAGGATTTGAACCTGCGACCGTAGCGGTCGCGCGGTTCCAGACTGTAGCGCCTAGAACCGCTCGGCCACTCTGGCCGGCGAGCAAAAGTTAACACAGAAGATAGAGGCGGAATATGAACTGTGCTCAGATACATTTGAAGATGTTAGTGTAAAAGTGAACGTATGTCAGGCAGAGGTAGAAGCAATTAAGACTGATGCTACTCATGTTGTGCAAAGAGTAGGCAATGTTGAAATGAAATCAGGAACTATTAGTACTAACATTGCTAAAATTGAGAGTGAAGTAGCTTCAGTAACTTCTCGTAATGGTAGTGTACAAGTTGTAGCTGCAAACGCCGCTTTTGTCGGGTATCGGTAGTTGTTATGATTCAATCAAGACAAAAATATCCATCCGCTAGATTTCTGGAACGATTTTGGAGAGGTGTTTCCATCAGTTTGTTCTGAACGCGAGAAAATTTCACTTATTAGAAGTCATTTGGCAGATGATGCCATGCGTTGGTCAGCTGATGTCATGTTGAAGTGTAGCACATTAGCGGAATTTAAGACAGCTTTATTACTTAATACTGGTCTAGTCATAAGCAGAATGAGATGTTGAGAGAATTTTGGAGTGGGAAACGGTTCAATGTAGGCAGGGAATCAATCAAAGAATTTTCCATTTCTTGGATTTCATGTCTGTCACATTTGACGGAAAAGTTGAAACCTGAAATGATAATACTAGGTCTTGAAGCTAAATTACCATGGTACTGGCAAACTAAAATCATATCCGCTCCTAGAGACAATCTTGATCGTTTCATTGAATATTTGGAACGTGTAGAGCATGTTGATGCCAATGAGGTTCAAATGGTTTAAATGGCTCTGAGCACTATGCGACTTCTGAGGTCATCAGTCGCCTAGAACTTAGAACTAATTAAACCTAACTAACCTAAGGACATCACACACATCCATGCCCGAGGCAGGATTCGAACCTGCGACCGTAGCGGTCGCTCAGTTCCAGACTGTAGCGCCTAGAACCGCACGGCCACTCCGGCCGGCTGCCAATGAGGAACTGGCACGTAATAATAGAAATAGTAATAACACTTATTGTAATTTTAAGAATGAGCATAATGGCAATGTAAACACGTGAACAGTAGGTAAGAAATGGAGAACTAATAACCATAACCAACAATGGCAACCTGATGATAGTAATTTTGTTCCTAACGCAAATGTGCAGGTAAACAACAGTGTTGAAAGCAATGCTGTTCCAGTTAACAATAATTGCAATAAGGGAAACAGTAGTCAGCAGAGGCAGGAAAACTAGTTCCCGTCTATGAGTACACTGGCGCTCACCATGCGGTTACTTTTCCTAAGCACGTAATTACAGCGATTGGTAAGTCAGATCAAAATACTCAAACCGGGCATTCGGATGATGAGTCAGTAGCATCCAATGATACAGCAGAAATATTAAACCTCTCACAGTATTTAGTTGATATGGTGTTAGAGACGCTTTCTAAGTGGGAAGAGCAGGAGAAGACGCAGAAACGTAATGTCAGGGAAGAGCTACAAAGTATTGAATTGTCAGGTGAAGAAGCAGGAGAAATTCATGCTTATATCTACTATAAGAATAATGAGCTCTTTTCTAAAGTTTCTGTGCAGGATGTTGATACTGTGCTGATAGATTTAGGGCGGGAGGTAAGTGAAAATGTAGAGGGTAGCCTGTTGTGGGTCGATGAACCCAGTGGCTGTGACCAGTTGTCACTTGAGAAGGAACCCGACGATAATAATGAAAGAGGTTTAGCTGTAACTAGTGTTGTGGCCGGTCTGGAGGCGCAGAGTCGCTCCGACCACAATAATTTCGGTCACGTTCAGCAAACTAAGTGTTTTGATTTAAAATTAATAGACCAACTGGAAAAGGCAGCTGAAAATGTGGTTCAGGAAACCCCTACACACCTTGATCTAAATGTAATGAAGACAGATGTCGATCACTTAAGCTGGAGACAAATCCAAAAGAAACTGTTGGCTGAATTTGAGGACCCACCTGTACAACCTAGAATAAGCCACCCTATAATACTAGTAAATATATTAGATATCAATGTGCACTGTCTGGCAGTGAGGTGAGTTCGTTGGCTCAGTCCTTCTTTGATGCATTACCTAGTAGAGATAAGTTTAAAGTAAGAGGGTATCAGGACTGAGAATAATTGGTGCTTCTGGCAAGGTGTCAAAAACGGTAAAGCAAGAAACCTTTCTGCCCTGTAATATTAATGGTAATGTAATTGATCATTCATGCTTAATAGTAAACAATCTCAGTTCAAGGTTCTAATTGGCATAGATTTCTTGTCAAAGTATCAGGGTGTTGTTGAGTTTGAAAGAAGCCAGTTAAAAATGGCTTTTCCAATAACCAGAGTAATTATGGTGCTATTTATTGACAAACACATAGTAACTAATGATGAGACTTGGGAACTGTGTATACGAGTTCTGAAAAAGAGAAGGTATTGGGACGAAGATATTGTTCTGTAGGGCGGAGGTTGTTCTGTAATCTCTATGCTGTGTGGCAGCTGTGCAGTCCCAGCTGTGTGAGATCGTCTTTTCCCCTTTTCAGGTCTCACTCACTCTTCATCTTTCCTATCTCCAAGATTTCGATTTCTTCTTCCCATAACAAATTTTTCAAATATCGCCAATAGCAAACCATGAGTTCTGTAACCATTCTATCCACCGATTAGTGAAGAAACTAGTGGATGTGACAAACCTAGTAGTGACAAGTAAACAATATATATATATATATATATATATATATATATATATATACAACCCTGGTAATGTTATAAGGAACAAAACTGGTAATATTATAAGAACAAAGTGTTGTTTTATTGGAAATGGTTCCACAGTAATATTAAAAAGATATTCAAATTCGTTTGTAAGCAGAAGCTGAAGTGGCAATGAGACCTATCGTCTGCTTTAGGGCTAACTAGTAAATAGTAGAAGAGATTGCTAAGTGTTACGGAAGAAATGCAGATAAGTTGTAATGATGTACTCACCTTGTATAGCCAGGAATGGCAATAATAATGGAGCTGAACAGTGTTTGTGGTTGAGACGTGAAGGACACGTCCTTGAAGTATTTATGAGGTTGGAGGAGGCCATTAGTTTGGTGTAGTGTGTTCTAGGACACGTCTACATGTATTAAGGTTATGAGTTGGAGGCGTGAATGCGACCATAGGTACCCTTATGTTAGATGAGACCATGCAGCTCATGGTGTCCTATAGGTTTCAGGAATTTGGCATAATTACTTAATGCACTTTAGTGGTAAGACGAGAGAGACTACCTGTGGTTTCAGCATCCGTTCGAGTGGAAATAGATTGCCACGTGAGCAAACTGATCAGCTGCAATTCACCATAGAAATAAAATCAATGTACTATCCTTTGCTTTAAATTGTTAATAGAGTGAATATTACATAAGTACATACACTAGCAACATAATTGAATAACATAACTGCAGACGTGAAACATTATTAATAGCTCAGAATAATTAAACTTCAATGAAATGTGGAACTGACGCAGCAGCAAAGGACTAATAAGTTAATTTAGTAATCGACTAATCATAGTCTGTTTTGAACACTCACCAATTGTACTCCTATTACCACAAGTTACTCAAATATACAGGGGAGCTAAGAATGACAACTAATAATCAAGTATACTCATACAGTCTCTAAGAATAGGATAGTTGACGATGAATCAGCATGTAAATAAATACAGATGTGTCAGGATTTACCGAGCATTGGTTCAGTGTTCTGCCCCAGAAATGATAAATTCAGATTTAAAGGTTTCATGATTGTATGCCTTGGGCATAAATTTTTCTTTAGTACGTGATTAACGGCGTATTGAGCCATTTGTTTACTGATTTAATTACAGTAAAGTAACCATGAGATTGAAATAGAAAACAGTTCTGTTAACTTTGATTCAGTAACAAGTTGAGAGGTAAAATGTATTCATCCGCATTTCATTGTGACCCTCCCTTAGCTATTATGTGAACGGAGTCTGGGGCACTCTTTTTGTTTGTTTTACAGGACAAACCAGATAATGGCAGACTGGTAGCTGTGTGAAAGTGGGGAGTGGCTTGAATACAACTCACAGTGATCCCTCCCTTTTCAACATTGTAGTATAGAGTGGGCGTGAAGGACGCACACCATAGCAACTCCCCCCCTCTTCCCTTGGGAATGGAAATGTAGAACGCCAGCCAAAGCGGCTACAACAATGTATGTAAAAGTGGAAGTTCTGTGATTTGTGAAATTCTCTTTCAGGTGCAGAAAAGACTGCTAAGATTTCATTATTTATTTATGTAACAAGAATAACCATGTCATTTTCTTTGTACCAATGTATGAAAAAATATCTACAGATAATTTAATAGGTTTAAGATATTCACCTAATTAAGTGAAACTTGAGCCAGACCATTTTATAATTTTACATGTTTATGAGTTTATGTATTTGAGGCAATATGTATGCCAAATTGTTTAATTCATTTTGGAAACTAGTTAAAATGTTGAGTGATTTTCTAGGCAGTACCATGCCAACAATTTAATACCTGCTTAATGAACCATTTAATATGCAAGGCATTAGTGCCATGAATTTTGCAGACTTGCTATTTACATTTTTATAGATGTTCTTATCAGTTTTGCAAATTTGCTTAAGAGGCAGTGAACATGCCAGCACTCTAAATAATTGGTGTAGGTAATAAGTTTTCTTTTAATATTTCTAAATGATTAAGTTTTAATTTTTCCATTTTAGTGCAGAGTTAAGCAGTACCCTTGCTTCTCCTTTTGTAATTAGTTTTTTCATTCACATTCAAAGAAAATAAAGTAAAGGGCAATGTAGGGAAGCAGCCTACTCATGCCACGTAGAAATCATATGCTTTCCATTGTGTGCCAGCCTAGAGCACTGTAACTAGCTATGATGTCACAAACGTTGTGCAATACCTTAAAAGTAAAGTAAATAATCTGAAAAGTAAATAGCATGTCAAAATTGATGCTAAAACGATAATGTGTTAAGTTTCAGATCAATAACTTTAACAGCTTTTCGAAATTTTGACACTTTAAGTAAAAATCATCAGTGCAACAGGAAGGATTTAGAAACTTCAAAATTTATATTCGGATTCCTTTTTCATTGTAATTTACTGGAAACAGCATGCTGGATCTCACAAAGTAATATTTTGGTTGAAATACATGATTTTCTGCTTTTGTTTCCTAAAAGTACGGAAGCAAGATAGATTAAGTAAGTGATTGGATAAAACTAGGATGTTTGGATTTAGGTAGGATGGAGATAACAAAGATGTGAGAAGTTTCCAAAAGGTAGCTATAAAACTATAGCCGGCCAAGGTGGTCTAGCGGTTAAGGCGCTCAGTCCGGAACAGCGCGACTGCTACGGTCGCAGGTTCGAATCCTGCCTCGGGCATGGATGTGTGTGATGTCCTTAGGTTAGTTAGGTTTAAGTAGTTCTAAGTTCTAGGGGACTGATGACCACAGATGTTAAGTCCCATAGTGCTCAGAGCCATTTGAACCATTTTTTATAAAACTATAGCTGTAGCATCTCTCCAAAGGGTAAATTCAGAGTTCATCTATTGCGTGCAGTGCAACTAAAATAATCCCCTCGCCAAAAGTATTTAACCTAGCCACATCAGAATTTTATTATACATACTTAGCTTTGTGCTGATTGCACAATTAAATTGAGAGCTTCATCGACCTTCAGCTAATGAAGCAATTGATTATTTAGTAAATTGAAGTGGTACTCTATTAGCCCCAGCGGCTAGTCAGGAAGGCAAATTTTGTCAGCTGCACTTTCGGTGGTCCGCACCACAGCTTTATAAATAAGAGCGCTGCAAACTAGAGTCAGGCCCTAGTTCTCTTCTAGATTAGTATCAGCGTGCACTCCGTGTCGGAAGCTGTGTCGCGTCTGTGCATTGCAAGGAACAGCCTTAGATGCCGTATTACGTAACTCGATATGCACTTAACAATGAGTTTGCATTGTGGTAAAGCGTTAATTGTGGAACGACTTCAGTGATTTATTCTCAGTTTGCGTACGTCGTATTTTCACGTGTCGCCGCAGGACAGACCTTCTATCATTACTAGTGTAGCGTTTGATGAGTATTAACGTCAAATTTTGGTGAGTATTCACTTTGAACATTTACGTCGATATCGATTATTGAACAGTTTCGTTATCTAGGGCGCATTCGGGAGGACGACGGTTCAATCCCGCGTCCGGCCATCCTGATTTAGGTTTTCCGTGGTTTCCCTAAATCGCTTCAGGCAAATGCCGGGATGGTTCCTTAGAAAGGCCACGACCGATTTCCTTCCCCATCCTTCCCTAATCCGAGCTTGTGCTCCGTCTCTAATGACCTCGTTGTCGACGGGACGTTAAACAGTAATCACCACCACCACCACCGTTATCTAGGGATAACAGGATCTGCACAGTAGGCTCTGAACAACTCTAATAGTACAAGAGATGATCGTAGCATTGCTTGGGTGAACTTTTGTCTGGAACCTTACGCTTTATTGTTTTCAGCATATAGTGAAAATTGTTCTAGTAAACTGCATTTTCTGTGAATCCCAGACATTATCCTAAGTCCTTAGCGTAATGAACTTCAATGCACTTCAGTGATCAACAACTTTATTTCTCCATCAGAGTGGGCACAGTGAACTTTAATTACAGGCATCACGTTTTTACTAATCACTTTCTGGTTGCCAACACTGTAGTTAGAGAGCCTGTGTTGCGAACGGCAACAACAGAAAATTTTCCGCCCGCCGCCCCGCAATCAGGCCTCACCCAATGACATTGATACCTCTCCTCAGTGTAGCACTCCGTGAAGAATGGGCTGCCATTCACAAAGCAACCTTCCAGCACCGGACTGAATGTATGCCTGCGAGAGTGAAAGCTGTCATCAAGGCTAAGGGTGGGCCAACACCTTACTGAATTCCAGCATTACCGATGAGGGCGACATCAACATGTAAGTCATTTTCCGCCAGGTGTCCAGATGCTGTGTGTATGACCATGTACTGAGTTGTTCACTGTTAGGTGTAAGGCTGTTAGGTGCCATTGAGGGCACTCCAAGATAGGAAATCAGACAAAATGCAGAGAACAGACAGACGTGGTAGTGTTTAGGCTACTGGAGCTAAATAGTTATACTAGAGGCCTGCAAATTGCAGATGCACTGGGCTGCTACACAAGACTGAAGATTGACTTCAGGGAATTAACTGGTAACTTCATCCACCGCCTAGACGCTGTTGTAAGGTGTCACAGTAGAAGATGGCCACGAAAAGGTATGTATAAGAAGAGGCAAAGAGCCTGGTGCTTGCTCCTGAGAACTGCAATGTCAATGGGTTACCGGTTAGAGCGCTACTACAGCAGTCCGCTCTCATGAAAGGATAGAGGTCTGAGCCAAGTGACATAAGAAGCTGGTGTTGCTGGCCATAACAAAAGTGTCAGTGGTGTTTAGCTTCTAGTTGAACGCTGTTGCTACCCAACTTGGACTTTGTTAACGTGAAGTCCAGATGTCTCCCTACCAACGGAGTAGGAGAACGGGAGGAATTTAAATGTGCTTGGCCAGAGGCGCCCTGGAGGTGCAGAGTGATTCATCAGATTGACTAAAGCTTGTTAAGTGCCGGTGGATTGGTGGGTCTGTTATCGGCAGGAAGAAATAGTGCCCCGTCATGATTTTTTAAAAACCCATGTCTGTGTATTCAGAGGGAGTTCTCAGTTAGACTGTTGGGGCACTGGTTCAGACACTGACTTCTGTTGTGCAACGTGAATGTGTGCTAAGTGTTCGTGATTTTGTTTCTGAGTGACAGAAAGTCACGATTAGGTTTTATCTAGATGTATTCTGCTAAATGACGAAGTACGTCTAATACTGCCAGAATGTTTATTTTGCTGTAAGTCTCATTACATTAGTTTCAGCACTGCGAAAAAAGTGTGCAAAGCTTAACACTGTTAAAAATCGTTAACCTGTATTAGTCATAAACAAAACTTAGTTTTATTATGTTTACAATGATTTAAAAAATTTTCATTACAAAACGAAAACTTATCTAAAATTTAGAGCATTTTGGCCAGCAGAAAACTTTAAAGGATGTCAGATAATTAATCTTATTACGAACACTTATGTTCATAGAGACACAGTATACCATACATCATAATTACATTGTGTGATGTGTGTGTGTTGGCGGGGGAGGGTGAGAGGGTGAGAGGAGGGTGATTACTGTGACGAATCTGTACTACAGGGACTTGTGTTCAATATGCTGATTAAGGAAATTTATGAGTCAATCCATTTTCCAAACGCGTTTTTCGAGAATTGCAATTTCATGTAAAATATGGGAATCATGAGATCGTTATTTTGTGTAAGAACACTTATTAGAAATTTCATTCGTTTTCATATTGTGTAATTTTTTTGAAATATGTTTTTACATTTGACTTTTAACAACATTAATTAACCTATAAATTTCAATTATTTCTTTCGAATGAAATATTTTTATGAAACTTTATATTATGAAATATTTAATGTACAATATGTGCAAACATTTCACTGTGCATAAAAATAAAAACGGTTGTAAGTTTTCATGAATACTAGAAAAGGTTGTAACGTTAATATTGTAATAATTTATCTCTGATGCCTTGTGCAAGCCAGTTGTACATTTAATCTCTGAGTTGTGGGCTTTCAGAGAGGACAGTTACAAAAAATCAAGTGTTGGACTAATTTTCATGTAAGAGGAATGAAGTATTATTTTGTGAATTGTTAATTGTGAACATAGTATCTAAAAAAATATCAATTTTTATAAATCTACAACGAAGAAAAGAAATGCAGTAGTATTAATTACAAAATCAGTGACGGCAAGAAGAAACGATTTGTTGGATGTATTGAACCTGAAAATAAACCATGACGCTTTATTATCAACAAATTAATATCTTCACTAAAACATTTCAAGTCTGAGCCTCTTGAAGAACCTTGCGCCAAAATACATTTGGCAACAAGCTTAGCCACGAAGTTCTTCGAAATATCCAGATGTGTTTTATAACTATCTGATAGTTACGCAACAATTAACAACGGGAGTTTTATTCTACATGGCGTTTACCATCACATGCTGATATACATTTACATGTATGATAGTACAGACGAAGAAATGCTACTTTTGAAATTCAACCATTTCAATAATTACTGTTTCATTGGACTATGAGGACAGGACTGTCAGAATTGGCAACTACACTACTGGCCATTAAAATTGCTACACCATGACGACGACGTATTACAGACGCGAAATTTAACCGACAGGAAGAAGATGCTGTGATTTGCATATGATTAGCTTTTCAGAGCATTCACACAAGGTTGGCGCCGGTGGTGACACCTACAACGTGCTGACATGAGGAAAGTTTCCAACCTATTTCTCATACACAAACAGCAGTTGCCCGGCGTTCCCTGGTGAAAAGTTGTTGTGATCCTCGAGTAAGGAGGAGAAATGCGTACCATCACGTTTTCGACTTTGATAAAGGTCGGATTGTAGCCTATCGCGATTGCGGTTTATCGTATCGCAACATTGCTGCTCGCGTTGGTTGAGATCCACTTGCTGTTAGGGGATTCCGGAGTCGGTGGGTTCAGGAGGGTAATACGGAACACCGTGCTGGATCCCAACGGCCTCGTATCACTAGCAGTCGAAATAACAGGCATCTTATCCGCATGGCTGTATCGGATCGTGCAGCCACGTCTCGATCCCTGAGTCAATAGATGGGGACGTTCGCAAGACAACAACCATCTGCACGAACACTTCGACGACGTTTGCAGCAGCATGGACCATCAGCTCAGAGACCATGGCTGTGGGTACGCTTGACGCTGCATCTCAGAGAGGAGCGCCTGCGTTAGTGTACTCAACGACGAACCTGTGTGCACGAATAGCAAAACGTCTTTTTTTCGGATGAATCCAGGTTCTGTTTACAGCACCATGATGGTCGCATCCGTGTTTGGCGACTTCGCGGTGAACGCACATTGGAAGCGTGTATTCGTCATCGCCATGCTGGCATATCACCTGGCGTGATGGTATGAGGTGCCATTGGTTACACGTCCCGGTCACCTCTTGTTCGCATTAACGTCACTTTGTGCAGTGGAAGTTTCATTTGAGATGTGTTACGACCCGTGGCTCTACCCTTCATTCGATCCCTGCGAAACCCTAAATTTCAGCAGGATAATGCACGACCGCATGTTGCAGGTCCTGTACGGGCCATCCTGGATACAGAAAATGTTTGACTGCTGCCCTGGCCAGCACATTCTCCAGATCTCTCACCAACTGAAAACGTTTGGTCAATGGAGGCCGAGCAACTGGCTCGTCACAATACGCCAGTCACTACTCTTGATGAACTGTGGTATCGTGATGAAGCTGCATGGGCAGCTGTACCTGTACACGCCATCCAAGCTCTGTTTGACTCAATGCCGAGGTGTATCAAGGTCGTTATTACGGCCAGATGTGGTTGTTCTAGGTACTGATTTCTCAGGATCTATGCACCCAAATTTCGTGAAAAAGTAATCACATCTCAGTTCTAGTATGATATATTTGTTCAATGAATACCCGTTTATCATCTGCATTTCTTGTTGGTGTAGCAATTTTAATGGCCAGTAGCGTAGCTCTGAATGTTCTGAATCGTAAAAGAGTGCAGTTTAAAAATCGAAATAACGTCGTGTTCTACGAGTACAGTATCAATAAGAGACATCTGAAATTAGTGTACTTACACAAATATCTTGATGTAGCTCAGTCGTTGGTAAAGCATGTAGCAGACTTCGACTGGTAGAATACTAGGGAAATGCAGTGAGACTGCTTACAAATAATGTGCGCGATCGAACCTAGAATATTGCTAGAATATTGCTCATTTGCAGTGACCACTTTGTCCGGACGGCTTAGTGGTCACAGCAAATGTCTAATAAGCAGGAGACCAGGCTTTTGAATACCTGTCCTGCACAAATTTTTAACTTTTCCCAATCTTTGACATTAATGCTCACTCGCAGCCAATGTCTATAATTCATCTATGTCTTAGTTCACAGCGGTTACTAGATCGCAAATGGTGATTGTTGTTTCCGAAAGAACAGACACCACATGCAGATAGGTCAATTCGTAGCTCTGTAGTATCTTAAACACAGGATCTGAACTCATTGCCCATTTACTCTTATGTGTATTCACATATCTGAAAACGGGCAATACTGTCAGAAATCGTTTATTTTGAGGTTGTATCACAGTGATCGAGAGTCTGAAAGTAAGTGTATTTTCGACAGATAAGTTACGTAGATCACTCTCTTGTGTCAAGAACTGTAAGTAGTCTGTTTAGGTTTTTATTTTGGTAACGCCACGTAGCGATCTATATGAAAATCACTGACTGTGCTGTGTGCAATCTGTGGTTGGTTGGCATTGTTGGAATATTCGCTATTGTAGTGTTGGGCAGTTGGATGTGTGGATGTGAACAGCGCGTAGCATTGCGCAGTTGGAGGTGAGCTGCCAGCAGTGGTGGCTGTGGGGAGAGAGATGGCAGAGTTTTGAGAGCGGACGATCTGGACGTGTGTCCGTCAGAAAAACGAAACGAAATTTGTAAGACTGGATGTCATGAAATGATATATATATATATATATATATATATATATATATATATATATATATATATATATAATGACTTTTGAACACTATTAAGGTAAATATATTGTTTGTTCTCCATTAAAAACTTTCATTTGCTAACTATGCCTATCAGTAGTCATTGCCTTCAGTAGTTAGAATCTTTCACTTGGTTGGTACTATTGGCGCTCGCTGTATTGCAGTAGTTCGAGTAACGAAGATTTTTGTGAGGCAAGTGATTCATGAAAGGTATAGGTTATTGTTAGTCAGGGTCATTCTTTTGTTGGGATTATTGGAAGTCAGATTGCGTTGGGCTAAATATATTGTGTGTCAGTTTAGTGACGATCAGAACAAGTAAAGAAACAAATGTCTGAGAACGTTCAGTTTTACTCAATTGTTTGAAAATCAAATACCCTAAGAGGTTTACCAGCATTGTCGTTCTTAATTTTTCTAAGGGGAAGTTTCAGAACGTTCAGACTTGATAAATCAATCACAAAAAATAAATAATGAAATTAATTTTATGCGCATAGCTAGGGATGAATTTTAATAATTATTTTATAATTTTCCAGAAACGTATGAGCTCCAAACGAAGCAGGGTCAGTGAGCTCCTTTAGAATACGGGAAAAATTACACTCGTTGATTAATTGATTTCCTTCCAGTTGTTTGACTCTATGGAAAAACTTACTGGTATAGGCAGAACCTGATATATGAAATCAGTTCTGTAGTTAGGCGCAGCTAATCGCCCACTGCACATTCTGCAACAGTTTTCTCTAAAGTTCTGAGAAATGTTGTCCAAACATTTTTATTTTGTCCATCTTCAAGAACAAACATAGAACGAACAAATAATTCAAATATCTACCATGGCACTGTAAAAATGAGTACATATGGACGGTAAATGTTGTTGTTGTGGACTTCAGTCCTGAGACCGGTTTGATGCAGCTCTCCATGCTACTCTATCCTGTGCAAGCTTTTTCATCTCCCAGTACCTACTGCAACCTACATCCTTCTGAATCTGCTTAGTGTATTCATCTCTTGATCTCCCTCTACAACGTTTACCTTCCACGATGCCC
Organism: Schistocerca serialis cubense; assembly: GCF_023864345.2. Classification (NCBI taxonomy): domain Eukaryota; kingdom Metazoa; phylum Arthropoda; class Insecta; order Orthoptera; family Acrididae; genus Schistocerca; species Schistocerca serialis. The sequence continues at coordinate 646,896,162 of NC_064642.1, read as the reverse complement.
TCCAGTACTAAATTGGTGATCCCTTGATGCCTCAGAACATGTCCTACTAACCGATCCCTTCTTTTAGTCAAGTTGTGCCACAAACTCTTAACCAATTCTATTCAATACCTCCTCATTAGTTATGTGATCTACCCATCTAATCTTCAGCATTCTTCTGTAGCAACACATTTCGAAAGCTTCTATTCTCTTCTTGTCCAAACTACTTATCGTCCATGTTTTATTTCCATATACATGACTACACTCCATACGAACACTTTCAGAAACGACTTCCTGAAAGTTAAATCTATACTCGACCTTAACAAATTTATCTTCTTCAGAAACGCTTTCCTTACCATTGCCAGTCTACATTTTATATCCTCTCTACTTTGACCATCATGAGTTATTTTTCTCCCCAAATAGCAAAACTCCTTTACTATCGTACGTGTCTCATTTCCTAATCTAATTCCCTCAGCATCTCCCCACTTAATTCGACTACATTCTATTATCCCTTTTTGCTTTTGTTGATGTTCATCTTATATCCTCCCTTCAAGACACTGTCCATTCCGTTCAACTGCTCTTCCAAGTCCTTTGCTGTCTCTGACAGAATTACAATGTCGTCGGCGAACCCCAAAGTTTTTATTTCTTCTCCATGGATTTCAATACCTACTCCGAATTTTTCTTTTGTTTCCTTTACTGCATGCTCAATATACAGATTGAATACATTGGGGAGAGGCTACAACCCTGTCTCACTCCCTTCCCAAACACTGCTTCCCTTTCATGTCCCTCGATTCTTATAACTGCCATCTGGTTTCTGTACAAATTGCAAATAGCCTTTCACTCCCTGTACTTTACCCCTGCCACCTTCAGAATTTGAAAGAGACTATTCCAGTCAACATTGTCAAAAGCTTTCTCTAAGTCTACAGATGTTGGAAACGTAGGTTTGCCTTTCCTTAATCTATTTTCTAAGATAAGTCGTAGGTTCAGTATTGCCTCACGTGTTCCAATATATCTACGGAATGCAGACTGAACTTCCACGAGGTCGGCTTCTACCAGTTTTTCCATTCATCTGTAAAGAATTCGCGTTAGTATTTTGCTGCCGTGACTTATGAAACTGACAGTTCGGTAATTTTCAGATCTGTCAACGGTACATTACCTCATTAAAGGAAATTAAGTGTTGTGTACATAGATCCTCGTAGTCAGCGCGTAAACAACTTTCCCACCAGAGCGCGCCCCGCTAAGCACAACAGCGCAGGCGCAGCGCACGTCCGTCTCTGCACGAGATGGCGCTGCCTTAGAGACGGACCAAATACTGCTTCCACTGATCTGCATATTAATATGTAACGCAGCCAATGAGATTGCTGCTAACGTAGAACCTTTTTTCCTCATGTATCACACTCGCGCAGTAGTACATGATCGCGCGAGGTATTAAAACGAGTGTACAGACCTCCGATGAGTCAGTCTGCATTTGTCTGCACCAGTCTGTACCAGTCTGCATTTGTCTGTGCCAGTCTATAGTCAAGTTTCAGTCTGCGCCTAATAAGATTATCATATTCCTGTACATAGCCATGAAGAGAAATGTATAGACACTTTTGTCAAGTATCAGAGATATGTGAGAATAAGATTAACGTACTGAGACCAAAGGAACTTCAGATTGTCAATTGTAAATATCATCCACAATCAAGTTACGTAATGTTTATGCTTGTTATTGTTTTAATAAATGTGTGTGAAAATTAATCAAGTTCTGTTTAAAGTTGGTCACCGTCAATCTGCTACTCTAAGTGTGCAAGTGGCATTTCTATCATCTGACCTAACGGCAGAAGACAAACACGCCACGATAAGACCATGAGACATATTGCTGACACTCGCCTACTTCGTTAGAGCGACAAGTCAAATAATCTGACGGTGTGTGTACCAAAGGTCTTACAGTATGCACACCACATTAAGTCCAGTCCTGGCGCATAATAAACTTTTGGACTGAAAAACCTGCCAAAAGAGGGAATAACGACGATATACTTTAAATGGCGGTACTTTGAAGCTTTCGGCGTGGTTAGAAGCAAGTGGCTAGTATTCAGGACAGATCGTCAACTGAATGGTAATTGAATTCTGTGACACAGAACATGAGCATGAAACGAATATAATTGGAAGCAATAGTCACTTACTACCAGTCAGGTATAGTTGGCGAGTCACCGGCAGTGAAGCGAAAGTTCTGAAAAATAAGCCTGATAAATAATTGAGGCGAATTCTCTCTGATGAATTTTATGCCGACAGCTGGACCGGCTGCGCATTTTGCGGGACTAAATACACAAAGGTTACAAATGGCGAGGCAGCGCAGGCGACGTCTGGAGAGGCTTTGACTGGAGCCGGCAGGCTGGCGGTTTGATTACTGCGGCCACTTGCGGCAGAAAGTGAATAGAATTTAAAGCGGGCAGCCGGCAGAGCGGCAGATGGATGCTGCTCCATTAGGCGGCTCTTTGACGACAAAGCGGCCGAATGAGCCGCAGCGGGGCGAGGCGCTGGCCAGTCGCAAGTCGCTGATGGATTGCCGCTTCGCTCTGCTGATGGGGCGGACAGGCTGCGCCGTTTGACAGCCGCCACGACCGTACCTTCTGTGCCGTAATCGGCACCGGTCGCTCCCATTGGCGCGGCTTACCTAACGACAGTCAGCTGACAATGACACGTAGGCCCGCATGACACTGTAAAAGGTCTTTGTAAAATATATTATAAAAGATCTTTTACAAAATCTTCGACGATTTACTATAGTTCAATTCTTTTATCTTGGCGGTTCGCGCATGCCCGCCCAGAAGCGGGAGATTGCTGCGTTGCCAGTTGTACGCGCCAAGAGAAGCAGCATCATAGTATAGTTCGCAAACTTACGTTTAGGGGGGACCGCGCAGTTTATGAAGTAAAGCCACCACGGCCGCATTAACCCTTTCGCTGCTACAGAGACGCGCTCCCCGCATTCCGCGATGTGCGCGACTTTGTCATCATCGCACTGCTCGCCTGTGCAGACACATGGTGTTTCGACTGCTTTGACACACTTTATCATTCGATTTCACAAAAACTATTTGGCCCAGAAAGTTGATTTTTACACATCTTCATGACTGAGACCTTCCCCCCCATAAATGACTTAATTTTGTTTCGATGTTCAACGCAGTTATTGTGCAGCATTAGATGTAGTAAACCATTGCACGAAATTTTGAAGAGTTTGAAGAGGTAAAAGTCCATAGCATATACTTTCCATATGGTCGATTTTAGTTGCCACTGGAAATTTCAAAAAATTACTTCGAAACGAATAAAATTCATGGAGTAAGACACTTCGATATTGTTTTTAAGTAAAGAAAATATTAAGCAGCGAACCAGGTTTGAATTCAGAACCTTTCGATTATCAATCACACACTTTAACCATTACGCTAACACAGCTCGTCACTCAATTCATCTCCCAGAGGACTTTAAAACATCACGCAAAATACCGACAAACACTGATGACTATGAATTACTCATGTTTCGTCGAATTACAACAGGAAATAAACAATTACCGCTGTTCTATATTGCGAAAAACCGGTTAGTGAGAATGATACAAACACCTTTCCTTGCTATCGCCTGAATTAGGAGGCTTATTGCTTGTTTGGTTTAATTAATTAATAGACTATGAAGCAATTGTTATAAAGAATGCTTTTTCCAAACTTTCTATAAAAGAATGTCTGCTATCAAGACATTGCTTTTGTTCAATTACTTTATTTATGAATGAACCTTTCTACTGCTACGGTCGCAGGTTCGAATCCTGCCTCGGGCATGGATGTGTGTGATTTCCTTAGGTTAGTTAGGTTTAACTAGTTCTAAGTTCTAGGGGACTAATAACCTCAGCAGTTGAGTCCCATAGTGCTCAGAGCCATTAGAACCATTAGAACCTTTCTAAAACTGAAGACACTCGTCCGTGCTCTGCACTGCAGTCGATCTCTGGCAACGTCGTTCTCTGTTCATTGGCTGACTGTGTTTTGTGACGTTATATGCGCAGAACGAACCTAAACCCGGCCGCCGTCATAAATGACGCGCACTTTAGCGTACTTTTATCATTTTTGTACAAGTTGGGGCGTGGTCCCGCCATTTGTAAGAGATTCCTCAAAGAACTTTGAAAACAGAATGGGAAATTTAAGTACACTGCCAGAAAAAGATGTGTTCACATGGAAAGATGACGTCGATTTTGATTCGCTGACGGTATATGTCACCTGATGTACTGATAATGGGTTCAACCAACACCGACTCGGCGCTTGTTGGTGACGTCAAGTCAGCTAGGCACGGCGAACGCCAGGTCTGTTGCAGGCATAAACGCCTGGGCGTGCTTATCACTATAAATCTCTCATTTTTGGACAACTGTTTGGTATTGTTTTGGATTCTGCAGTTTTATTTTAGATGAAAGATTTTCTTACTATAGTAAAGCTACAAATGGAGATCATAGTTCTGTATTACTGAAACCTGTCGAAACAAACGTAGGTCAATATGGGAAGATGCAAGTTTCGGAAATTTTACATTCAAGAAACTATATTTACTTGATCCATATTGTTATCGAAACTTACCCCAACCCCCTTACAATGAACTCGTTTCTTTTATTTATTTATTTATTTTCGTTTGACATCGTCACTGGAAATGTGAACTAATTATGTGTAAATCTCTATCTGTTACCAGTCATTAGATTACAGTCGTTTTCAACGAAAGGAATTCTAGACAGGAAACAAAATAGCTTCATACATCGAAAAGACTGCTGAGCTTAAACTTTTTTAAACATGCACGTTAGAAAAGATAAATATTCCCCTCTTGCAACTGAAAGGAGAAACTTTATGAGATAAAAAAAATTATTTGATAAAACAAGTATCTCTCTTTTGCCTCTTCTTCTGTCCCCCACCCCTCCCCCCACGTGTACAGTCGCAAGATATTTTATTAACATTCAGTGCTCCTCACCCCATAGTCAACCAAGATACCTAAAGGAGAGCACCAATATATTCACTGTTTCTTGCAAAAGCAACCAAGTACAAACGTAGCTTCCTCAGATTTACAAATAAGGCAAAGAAGCACGAATTCTGTTGTTGCTGGACCATGAAGTTGTTTTTGTATGTCAATCCTTAAAATAGGTGGATATTTAATTTCAGGAGTACACTATTTGTTAAGAAGTGTAATGAAGTGCACAATTAATTGATTGAAGAAATCTCTCAGAACAATGTTTGTTGGTCAACTACCGCCAATAATTTCACATTTTTCAGTGTCAGAGAGGGAGACACCACCATTATGACTATGCCTGCAACAGACCTGGCGTTCACCGTGCCTAGCTGACGTGGCGTCACGAACAAGCGCCGAGGCCTTCCTTTGAGTCGGTGTTGGTTCAACGTCGTCCACCAACAGACAGCATATAGGCTAGAGTCCTGCATGACCGAGTACGCGAGCACAAAATACGAGATGGGGCGAGCACACCCTAACTGGATAGGCTGCCCGCACTAGTTCTAGTGACCGAGCATAGAAGCCGTGAGCAAATACATAGCATACATAGCACGTAACTTCAAACACATTACACGTGTCACTATCTGTGTGGGACTGCAGCCAGTACGGGCTTCTCATTTGTGGTGTGTCTCTCTCTGTAATCATGCAGCGCGAGGAAGCCAGTGCAGTAAGACCTAAGATTGAAACCAATGTTTACACATTGAAGGAACGGGAAGGTCTAAAAAAGCCAAATATGGAGTACTGCAGTATTGATTGTAGACGAAAACAGTGCGTCTACTGGGTACGTATCGTGCATAAACTGCTCCACATTATAGTGTTTCCAGTCGGGAACCACTTATTTAAAGAAAAACAGTTGCAGGAAACCTCACAAAGATACAGCTCCTTCAGGGATACTGGCAGTAATAAAAAATAGTATTACAGCAAAGTGTATTGCAGTGTGTGCTAAAGATGTGAGACCTTTAAATGTGTTTCAGGTGAAGGTTTCAGAGAACTAGGCCAAGAATTAGAACGTGGCAGACGTCATGCCACATCCCTCTACTCTGCTATAAGCAGACATGTCAGAGAACAAGCTGATGCAATGCGAAACAGCATAATGCCTTCTGTTATTGCGGAAGTTATTAATAAAACAAGTACTCGTTCTTGGAAACGTTACTTTTGTGTTAAAAGAGAGAGAGACAGAGACAAATATATTGTGTGTGTGTCTGTGTGTGTGTGTGTGTGTGTGTGTGTGTGTGTAAGAGAGAGAGAGAGAGAGAGAGAGAGAGAGAGAGAGAGACAGAGAGAAATTGGATTTGTACAGTACAGTGCAGCGAGCCGGGGCGAGGCGAGGTGAGACGTTAGCGGTGACGGGCCATGCTCGGTTATCCGCGTGTCCGCAATCCGGACAACAGACATGGGGCAAGTACGTGACCGAGCCGAGTCGTGTGGGGCCGGACATGATCGGCTCGGTCCCCCCGTCAACAGGCGAGCCGTGACCAGTCAAACACAGAGCGTTGCAGCACTCTAATATAGGCATATCTACCAGAGTGCCATCTCTATCTACCCTTTAATAGCGAATGCACACAGCCAAAGGGCTCAGTGAGGTGCAAACGTGTGAAGTAAACAGGTAACCATGCCACTGAGACGCAATGCATGTCTCCTAAAGCCAACTGCGCGAGTTTGGAAGGGGTAAATCTGTGACTTTACGAGTGGCGTGATGGCCCTTTCAGATAACTGCCACACAATTCGGATGTGCTGGGTCATTGTGCAACGATGCTGATTCCAGTGGTCACGTGGACATTCTTACACACGTAGACGAGGTTCTGGACGTCCACGCAGCACAGATGTCGGACAGGATCATCGTATTGCAAGGGCGGCAGTGGCAGATCGTACAGCAACCACAGCACTGATAAGAGGCCTTGTGGGGCCAGACGTGTCAACACGAACTGTTGCCAATTGGACAACATGGTTGTGGAGAGAAGCAGCGATCTGTATGATCAATTAATAATTCAAAAACAATCGCATTTATTATTATTATTATACCGCCAACCGGTTACAACCCGACGTAGGTGTCATCTTCTGGGCGTTTACACTATTGGTTGACTGCTGGTGGTGTAACTGCTTTCTAATTTACTGCTGTAATGTAGACAGGAGTGACACCACCAGCAGTCGACCTATGGTGTAAACGCCCAGAAGGCGACCCCTACATCGAGTTGAAACCGGTTAGCGGTATAATACGAGATGCCATTAAGACGGTTTTTGAATTATTGTGGCCAATTGGTTATTAGCAATGGGACTACGGGCATGTACATCTCTAGCCTGTCTTCCACTCATGCCTCAGCGTTGACGTACGCGACTCGACTCGTGCTGTCAAAGGATCAATTGGAAGATGGAGTGGTGTGCCGAGGTCTTCAGCGATCAAAGCGGATTCTGGCTGCAGGCAAGTTAAAAAAAAATGGTTCAAATGGCTCTGAGCACTATGGGACTTAACATCTAAGGTCATCAGTCCCCTAGAACTTAGAACTAATTAAACCTAACTAACCTAAGGACATCACACACATCCATGCCCGAGGCAGGATTCGAACCTGCGAACGTAGCAGTCGCGCGGTTCCGGACTGAGCGCCTAGAACCGCTAGACCACCGCGGCCGGCGCAGGCAAGTTATGGTCGTTTGAGTGTACGACGTAGACATGGTGAGCTCTGTCTCTTACAGTGCATTCATCCGAGACACACTGACCCCATTCCAGCCGTTATGGTGAGTGGTGCGCTAAGTTAGAGCTTTCGTTCACCTATGGTGTTTCTGGAGGGGACGCTGTGTGTAGAATATTGTTATACCATGTGATTCCTACTGCAGGAAGATGATGTGTTGTTCCAGCAGGATAATGCTAGCCCATACACGTCGCATGGTACTCAACGTACTCAGCAAACGTTCGGAAATGTCCATGGCCACGATCTCCGGCCTCCAATCGAGCACGTCTTGAATATGATAGGACGAAAATTAGCTCGTGCGACTCGTCAACGAACAACGCTTGTAGAATTACGGGAACTCGTCGAGCAGGCGTATCGCAGGACAGAATTCGCCATCTACACAATCGACAGGACGCCAGAGTCAGCGCCTGTGATTCCTCCCGTGGAGGCTGCACCACTTGCTAATATGGGTGTTCCAGCATGATTCGATACCTTGTATCTCACCCGTTTGTGCTATTGATTTGTAAATGTCACTGAGCCATGCGTGGCTCTTGTTCCCGCTATCATGTATTTTACACCCTGTTTTTAACGTACTTCCAAAAAAATGGTTCAAATGGCTCTGAACACTATGGGACTCAACATCTTAGGCCATAAGTCCCCTAGAACTTAGAACTACTTAAACCTAACTAACCTAAGGACATCACACACACCCATGCCCGAGGCAGGATTCGAATCTGCGACCGTAGCAGTCCCGCGGTTCCGGACTGCAGCGCCAGAACCGCACGGCCACCGCGGCCGGCGACGTACTTCCACCTCACAACGTTAATTTAAATTGGTCGTGAGTTGGGCCCTGGCAGTCAGTTGCAATGCGTTTGGAGCGCAGTCCGGACCTGCCAGTCGGGGAGTTGCAATGTGGCACTAGTGTAGTCGGGTTGGAGCAGTAGTGAGATCTGCGTCGACATGGCTCGCCCGACCATTGCCGCCACGCTTCACTTGAGCCGGGCCACGGTCTTGGTGGATCGTCGGTCAGTCGTCCTACCGGACGACGCGTTTTGGCTCGCCGATCGTTCATGGGTCGACTTTGGGTGTCTGCATCGACTTCCGATTTGTCTTCGTGCGTGTTTAGTTACTGTTGCGTATCGTTCAGGTCTTCGTGCAAGTGTTTGTCAGGTTGTGTGTGTAGTTGGTGTTGTTTCCACTGCTGAATGTTTGAGATGTTGTCGGCATTCTGAGGGGAATCGGTCGGTTGTTGAGGACGAGGCAAGTTATCTCCGCGCGATGCAGTCGACTGGGGCCGCTGGCAGCCCCTGCACAGTGTCGTGTGGAGCTGTCCGATCGCTACGAGCTTCGAGGTTCACCGAGCCAGGACGTCAAAGTTGAGTGGTTTCAACTACCCAAGCCATGTCCATTCATTTTGTGGTGGTTCGTTTCGGTGGTTCGCTGTTGCGGAGGTTTTCCTGTAAGCAACGCCGAGTGTTTCTACTGCTGAAATTTAGTCGCCATTCGGTGCAGTTAACTATTTTGGTTGACTACAATTCGAGTGCACCAGCGGAATTTTCTATCTTGTGGCCGTTAGTGTTCTGGTTACCTGCCCTAGGCACTGACGTAAATTCTGGCAGTGTTCTTTTGGGTGAAGTTAACTATATTACCGTGTTTCAAATTCAAGTGTACCAGCGTAATTTTCTGCCTAGTGGCAGTTAGTGTTCCGGTTACCTGCCCTGGCCACTAACGTAATTTCAGGCAGCGTCCTTTCCTCACCTGTTTTTGCTGTCTAACATGGTTCTGTAATTTTGACAGCTAATACATACTCCACTTCGGATTATCACGTTTGTAACCTTTTCTGTTTGAGTTCTCATTTACTGATTGACGGGAAGGAAGTCGTTATTTCGGTCGGTCTGTAGCTGTCCCCTGGTTGGGTCCCGAGACATCAAATATAGCTGGGCTCACCACCTGTCTCTCCTAAGTGAACGAGGACAGACCGACTTCCCTGGAGGTTTCTGAGTGCCACCGGTGTTTAATTACATGTTTTCAGCTACTTCAAATTCAAGGGTTATGGTTATTTTTTATTTTCTCAAAAATTTTGCAAAATTAATTTTTAAATTTATCTTTCTAGCTTAGATATTGCGACCTTCTGCCTTTAAAAGCTTATGGTAATATATTTTAAGATTTTGAAATTTAATTGTGACCTTCAGCCATTGGTATTGTACTTTGCATATGTACGTTCTATCTGCTTAGCCTTAAGGCTTTCCACATGGCCGTGATATATTTTTTTATTGATTTGATTTGCCTCTATAACTGCATTTTAAACTTCTTGATTTTTAAGATTTATTGTTTTTAAACATTCTGGCCTTCTGCCTTTAAAAGTCTATGGTAATCTATATACATGAAACAAAGTCGGGTTTGTTACAACACTTATAACTCGAGATCTGCTGGACCAATTTTCATGGTTTTTGATTTGTTGGATTTGTCTCCGCCCCCAATAGCAGAATACATCTTAAAAATAATGAAAAATTGACGAATAAAAATTTTCATGGTTTTTGATTTGTTGGATTTGTCTCCGCCCCGAATAGCAGAATACATCTTAAAAATAATGAAAAATTGACGAATACTTGAAAAATGCGTTATTTTCCCTAAAAGTTCTTTAGTTTCGGAGCTGTACAAATTTTTTTGCCAAAATCTGTAAGTAATGATTGACATTTATGCATGCGTTCATAAACTATTTAAAATGGATGAATAAACTATTATGTGTATTTTTTTTAAAAAAGATTGAAAAATATTACGCGTGCGTTCAGAAATGTGTAATGAATACTTAATCTATATATATAAAAGAAAGTCGTGTTAGTTACACTATTTATAACTGAAGAACGGCTTGACCGATTTGGCTGAAAATTGGTGGAGAGGTAGCTTAGAACCAGGAGACGGGCATAGGATACTTTTTATCCCGTTCGACCGCTGTAGAACGTAGTATAACAGAAACGCATCTGGCGTGGAATAACAAAACGCAAATTAGATTTAGTAGTTCAAACGAATGTACCTCTGTTGAACCCCCAACAAAAGGAAGTTTATGATACATTAATGACGGCAATTGATGATGGAAATACTGGTTTATATTTCCTGGATGCCCCTGGTAGAACTGGCAAGACATTCCTCATGTCAGTAGTTTTAGCCACTGTTCGTGCGAGATCCAACATTGCGGTTGCTGTTGGTTCTTCCGGAATAGCAGACACATTGTTAGAAAGATGCCGTACGGCTCAGTCAGCATTAAAATTACCGTGATATCTTCACGCTATTGAATAACCAACATGTAATATTACAAAAAACTCAGCAGTGGCCGAAGTTTTATCAGCATCCAAGATCTGGGACGAATGCACAACGGCTCATAAACGTGCATTAGAGGCACTCAATCGAACATTGAAAGATCTACGCAATGATTCGAGATGTTTTGGATGAGCAATGATTTTACTGTCTGGCGAATTCCGCCAAACACTGCCAGTAGTTCCAAGATCAATGGCTGCAGATGAAATAAATGCTTGCTTCAAATAATCGAATCTACGGCGCTTTGTGAAGAAACTTTAACTGACAACAAACATGAGAGTTGCATTGCTTAATGATACATCTGCTGAAGATTTCTTTGAGCAATTGCTGACTATCGGTAATGGTCGAGTACCTGTCGAAGAATCGAGCGGATTGATTTCATTTCCTCATAATTTCTGTAACTTTGTCTCATCGAAAGACGAACTTATCAACAAAGTATTCCCAAACATCATTACTAACTACAAAAGTAATGAATGGTTGAGTGAGCGAGCAATTTTAGCGGCTAAGAATAAAGATGTAGATGACCTAAACTACATAATTCAGAATGAGATCATTGGTAAAATGCATTCATTCAAATCTATTGACTGTGTAACAAATGAAGAAGAAGCCACCAACTATCCAATTGAATTTTTAAACTCTTAGGATGTGCCTGACATACCACCGCACAATTTACGCCTAAAAGTTGGCTCCGTAGTAATCATGCTTCGAAACATAAACCAACCAAAACTGTGCAACGGTAAACGTTTTGAGGTAAGTAAATTGATGACCAATGTTATTTACGCGACGATACTCAAAGGAAAATTCGAGGGTGAGGAAGTTCTCATTCAGAGGATCCCGATGGTCCCAACCGATGTGCCGTTTGAGTTTAAAAGACTTCAATTTCCGATCCGTCTTGCATTCGCCATGACCGTTAACAAATCACAAGGCCAATCCTTGAAAGTTTGTGGTTTAAATCTGGAATATCCATATTTTTCAAATGGTCACTTATATGTGGCATGTTCACGGGTCGGAAGACCATATGCGTTGTTTGTTCTTGCGCCTGATAATAAAACAAAAAATGTCGTGCATCACAAGGTACTGAATTGAAGAGTGGAAGCTATGCACCAAAAAACATAAAGAATCATTAAAATACTTAATTTTTATTTGTCCTAATAAAAAATTGAACTTAACATCCAAAATCTGATTATTTATTGGCTTTAAGGCGGAACAGAGTTCGCCGGGTCAGCTAGTATATTCATAATTTTGAAATTTAGTTGTGGCCCTCAGCCATTTGTATTGCCTTTTGCATATGTTTGTTCTATTTACTTTGCTGTGATTTTTAAAAAATTATTTTTATTGCTATCTTAACTGTATTTTATCTTGTTGATTTGTTAAGATTTCTTGTTTGGAGGCCTTCAGCCGTAAAAGAGTTGCATTCGGTAAAGGTCCGGCTATGTGCTGCTTTGGTTGTAAAAGTTATTAAATTGCAATAAATTACAATTAGAAGGCGAAACTGACCTCAACCTATTTGGTCATCTCCACAATCCTATTACCTGTTCTGCCCAGGGGTTCAGAGGGCGTATCAGTCACCATTTCATGTACTCCAGAAGCAGTATTGCAACAGTAAATCTTGAGTGAACTGGAATCCTCCTTCCCGGGTTCGATTCCCGGCGGGGTCAGGGATTTTCTCTACTCGTGATGACTGGGTGTTGTGTGATGTCCTTAGGTTAGTTAGGTTTAAGTAGTTCTAAGTTCTAGGGGACTGATGACCACAGATGTTAAGTCCCATAGTGCTCAGAGCCATTTGAACCATTTTTGGAATCCTCTGAAAGAGTGTACTAATTTTTTTCCTGCAGTTATAATTCTGACAGCACAAAATGGGCCTCCCAGCATTTTCCCACTGGCAAAACCCCACATTCCGAACACTGCTGACAGCTTCGATAACATTTGTGGCTCCATGTCTGAAGGAACAGGAGAACTGACGCAGCAGTTTTAACAAAATAGATTAGGTTTCCAATCAGACGAAGCCAGTTACGTGGGCTGTTTACTAACACAACCTAGACGAAACAGAGCGACATGTGGTCAGAAATTACACAAGCGAACGAAAAATAATTTTTAATTGAAAGTGGCATATTGTGTTGGAATGCAGTTGCATTTTACACCTCGCCTGTTTATGACCACAGGCGTTTATTTCAGATGTTTTACACTCAAATAAACCGAATAGAGCAATATTCCGTGCAAAACATATTGAGTCTTAATATTTACGTACATATGCCACTACGCCAGCACTACCATTCAAATCTTCGTCGGGTACTGAACATCGGTCTCGTTCGAATCCATTGCCCCAGTAGTTCGTTGTCGACATGAAATGTGTGCTATCGCTGTATGCTTAAACACTGTCCACTTGCATTAGTGTGACCACAGCCTGTGTTGGATGTCGCCGGCCGGAGTGGCCAAGTGGTTCGAGGCGCTACAGTCTGGAGCCGCCCGACCGCTACGGTCGCAGGTTCGAATCCTGCCTCGGGCATGGATCTGAATGATGTCCTTAGATAATTGGGTTTAAGTAGTTCTAAGTTCTAGGGGACGGATGACCTCAGAAGTTAAGTCCCATAGTCCTCAGAGCCATTTGAACCATTTTGTTCGATGTCAGCTTGCGATAGCCACTTACGAACGGCAGGAGGTAGCACTAGCAGTGGAGGGCAAATAAACCGTGTCGGAGGACAGGGATAATAGTGGAGTCATTGTCGTAACGCCGATATAGACCGATTTTTCTGATTTGCTACAGCGTTTGATTGCTTGATTTCAGACCAAAAGTGGAGGCATTTCCGGAACTGCTAGGCTTGTAAACTGTTCACGTGCCCCCGTGTTTAAAGTATACCATGCCTGACAAAATGGCGCTATCCAGAACCGGCAACAAGGCAGCTGTGTTGGACCACGGTCCATAGATGACACGACTGAGCGACGGTTACGGAAATGTGTACGGACGAATAGACGCCAGCTGTTGGGCAGTTGACCGCCAAGATGAAGCAAGGGGCTACCGACAGGGTCTGGTCAACGACCTTTCAGCGAACGTTGCCCCCAAAGCAGGCGCCTGCTTCAGTAACGCAAGCTGACTGTTGTTCGTCGGCGACGAAGACTGGACTTTGCACGCCTTTACTGCAACTGGACGTTCTGGAGCGGCGTCAGGTGGCGTCTTCAGATAAATCGCGCTTTATGCTCTATCGGATAGATGGTCGATGGCGTATGCAACATAAAACGTCTGGTAGCAAACACCTTGCAACAGTCGTTGGAAGGGTCCAGGTCGGAAGGCATTTTCTGAGTGGTGTCATTCTTTAACCCTTTCGTGAGCAAAATCATTGGGCAGTCTTGTTAATGAATGGAGAGCAGATGGAAGTTAACAAGCTGTTATATTTATCATACAGAGTATCAAATTTGCTCCAACTGTGAAAGTGAGGTCACACAACAAGGTGGGAAGTATTCTTCCCACTGCCCCTCCTTGGAGTTAAATGACAAAAACAACTTTTTCAATATATGTCATATTTATTTGATAAATTTACTTCTCTTGTTACAATGAATGTTCCCAATTACTTGCCATGAAATTTTCTGAAACATGCGTCTATGCAAAGTGGTATTTGACAATATGTACAAACGCAGCTTTGGTACTACAGTGACAGCATGTCCAGTAGGTTTCTCCTAAAATGGGTTGATGCTCCCCTACAGCCACATGACGAAATCTTCAGGTACTTCACCCCTTTTTGCCAGAAAGACAGGTTTTTGTCCACGCCTTTTTAAGGATTAGAAACCAGCGATCAATTGTCTGGCTAGATGGATCCTGTATGTAATCTGATCATGCTGTCCACTTTCTCTTTTACTTATTTTCCACAGGATAAAACTGTTCACTGCAGCAACGTCCACCAGGAAATAAAATATTCTGTGCCACCATTTTACAGAACTTCTGACAATGGCATACATTTCTCGTAATTGGTCAAACTTATCGACACCACCCATTATTTTGTTGTATTCTGCCACAACTTCAGGACAAGAAATCTCTGTACTAGTACCATCCTTGTTTTTCCTTTTCACTGTGGCTGTTTCTCATAGGTCATGAATTGAGGACAGTAAAGTGACTGGACGGTTATCCATCCATTTTACTGCAGAATTGGCTCCTTTTGTTTCAAACTGGAATTCTCCTCGTTCCAATTTTACGTTTTCCTTCATAAATTTGGGTAAATCAAAAGTATTTACCTTATACTATAGCTTTGAGGAAAAAATCACAAAATGTCACGCGAACAGCACTGAAAGGCTCCTCTACAGAGCAACACTCAGCTATACAATGCCTCTGCGCGAAGGTACACCAAAAACTGCGGGAATTTCTGATTGGAAGTAGTACCCTATACTGACTGTTCACTAGGGGGTAGCACCGTACAGAGGTGGGAACTGTGAATCCCACGGGACTAGGAGCGAGTTCATTGTAGTGTGAAGCATGTTTCCCACAGATCACGAAAGGGTTAAGGCACCATGGATCGACACAAGTTCGCATCTATCCTTGGCGACCATGTCGATCCCCAGATGCAGTTTGGTTTTCCTCGGCATGATGACGCCTACCAACAGAACAATACAACGTGACACACAGATAGCAGTGTTCGTTCGTGGTTCGAAGAGCACCAGGCCAGGGACTAACCTGGCCACCAAGCTCCCCGGATTTAAACCGAATGGATCGGGCTCTTCGCGCCGTGTATTGTCAACCGAGAAACGAAGCGCATTCGCCCACGGCATTAGTGTCGACATAGCACCACATCCTTGTCGGATCGGGCGCTAATGACCGTAGCAGTTTTGCGCCCTAAAACCACAACAACAAAAAAAAATCCCTGTCGGCAACTTCCAGAGCTCCACTACCTACCTGTCTTCCTGCACGGACGCAGCGGACCGCGCTGCAGAAGATGGTTATTCAATCTTTTAGCAAGTGGTCACATTAA
Source organism: Schistocerca serialis cubense (assembly GCF_023864345.2). NCBI lineage: Eukaryota > Metazoa > Arthropoda > Insecta > Orthoptera > Acrididae > Schistocerca > Schistocerca serialis. The sequence goes on along the minus strand of NC_064642.1, from coordinate 646,880,258 downwards.
ACTGATTGGTCAGTATACATTTAAATGACAAACACACAATGCATACACCAACACAGAGTAAAGGCGTAGACGTACAAGGATATGAGGAAGTACATGACAATGGTACATCGGACCAGTCAGCTGATGGTATGAAACTGACTGTGGTCACGATATCTAGATGTATTATTCTTGTGGTTTTCGTGTATTGAATCTTAAAATGATGTCAAAAACCATAATCAGCCAGATTCTTTTACAATTAGCTATCATAATTTAAAAATGCGTTATTGTACCGTTGTACTTCAGCCTCGCGGAATGGCCGAGCGGTTTGAGGCGCCATGTCACGGACTGCGGGGCCGTCCAACAGGAGGTTCGAGTCCTACCTGCCGCTGTCGTCGAGCGGTTCTAGGAGCTTCAGTCCGGAAATGCGCTGCTGCTTCGGTAGCAGGTTCGAAACCTGCCTCGGACATGGATATGTGTGATGTCCTTAGGTTAGTTAGGTTTAAGTAGTTCTAAGTCTAGGGGACGAATGACCTCAGATGTTAAGTACGATAGTGCTTAGAGCCATTTGAACCATTTTTTGTTCGAGTCCTCCCTCGGGCATGGCCGTCTGTTTTGTTCTTAGCATAAGTTAGTTAATTTACGTAGTGTGTAAGTCTCGGGACTGATGGCCTCAGACGTTTGGTCCCTTAGAGATTCACACACATTTGTATGTATTTCATACGCTATTTTTATTAATGTTATGAAGTTAAAAATTTAGGCGACAGTCGTTGCACCGATTAACATAATTCTTAATTACTATGTCAACCTCTTTGACACTTCTTCATGCGAAAGAGCCTTCTGGACCTAAAAAATGTTTAGCGTCTTTGCATATAAATTTTGACCTAATAAAATATTTTATGAAAGCCTGAAATTTTGGAAATTGGTGATTAGGTCTCATGGGACCAAGCTGCTGAGGTCATCGGTCCCTGAGCTTACACACTACTTAATCTAACTTAAGCTAACTTACGCTAAGGACAACACACACACACACACACACACACACACACACACACACACACACACACAGATGCCCGAGGGAGGACTCGCAACTCCGACGGTGGGAGCCGTGCGAACCGTGACAAGACGTCCGAGACCGCGTGGCTGTGAAAGCCTGTTCCGAAGCTATTTTAAGTATTCTGTTTTAAGCGAAACTGAAAGGAAGACAGTTTGCTTGAATTATGTTCGATTCCAAATGCGATTAAAAGCTAAATGCGAGGGAGAGTTCGGCACCATTCAGAGATGTTGTTGCCTCGTTCTAAGCAAACGAGAACGACGCACAGCATATTTCTGTTCCAGCCAGTGTGCTGCGGAAGTTATATACGATACACTGATGTGCCTCAGGGTTCACTTTTTAAACAGTCACCTTGATGGTGATGTATATATTAGTATGTGGCTCTTAACGCTGGTCGATGAAAATAATTCACGCTGACGCTTCAAAACTCTAGTGATTAAGTTAGCGTGCTTGAAAACAGTCTCCCCTTTTTCCGTTCTCGGTTTTTCCCCTGAGTGCTGCTGCAGAACATGAATTTTGTTTCTGTGAAATGAGGAAGACGTAACGAACTTAGCGGCGTGACATGCGAATGCTCTCGGAAACTCGCCGCTCCCTCACTTTTCTTAACCTTATTTGGACAGCGGCGGCAAGTTCGGCACAGACTGCGCGTTTTCGGGCCACTGGCGACGTCTTCCAAAAGGGTGCTACAAATACTTCAACCACTGTATCTATTTACCTGCACTGAACGCAGCTGACGGTGCAATGAATGACCACCATATAAGATAACATCCTTATAATCGTTAGCTCATACTATGACCAAAGATGTTTCGGAAATCGTCTTGTTTCAAAATTAGCACGAAGAACGTGCCCGTTCGGTGAACCTTGAGTACTTTCTAATTACCACTGTTATTCTGATAGACGGAAATACTGATACTGAAACGTGACAGTACTACAGAAATCGGGATCGATGAGAATAGAGGTTCGTAAACTCAGGGTATCAGCACTGCACAGTTGAGAAGGCGCTCTCAACAATGCCCAGACATCTCGTTTCAATAGTTTCCAGTAAGTAGCCATACCGTGAAGTTGCAAGAGAATTTTACATACTTTACTGTTGAAGCCGCACAAGAAACTAGAAGAAGCCGCAACACAAAACTGCGCACGAGAAGATCAGTACAAGACAGAGTTACAAATCTACGGAAAAATGTGTCTTCTCCATTCTTTGAAGTACTACGTACGCATATTAAAGAATCAAAAGCAACAACTACACTGTACCTCGGAAATTACATCGATTCTAGAAGCTAAAATATTTTTTTGTCCTTGGCAGTACGAAAAAAGTTATTCCGATATTCTTTTTCCAACTAAATAGATTTCCAACATCGGTGAAACTTGGGGCACCTACTACTTTTTCTTAGACATTCATTCATCCAATGACGCTTCCTCCATCGATTCTACGTCTTGCTGAAGTAGATAATAGTAAGTTAAGAACGTGCTTCGAAGAAGTGGTTTTACGGTCACGGTTTAATCGGTTACCGAAATACGTTTAGGCTCACGTGGCTACAGAGAAACTGATGAGGAAGCTTCCAGACAATAATACTGTCCGTGTAACAGTAGACAAAACGGTGAGAGCAACTTGAACGAAAGTAATACAAGTGCAAACGCTGTGTGTCAACAATGGTGAATGCGTGATCATCGCTGATGAACAGTGCCGCAAATATTGCAGTCTAGATATTCCAGGAAAGTTTTGCTATTATTACTGAAAAATGCTGTGAGCGTATCTAGTAGTATTCTTAGAAGAGCTTTTGCTGAAACATGCAGAGAATAAAATATTGGTAGAGAGCAGCGTAAACCGTGTACGCATTTCGAAAGCTACCTGTTAAATTGCACTTTCATTTCTTTGCCCACAATTCCTTTGATTTCTGAAATCGCGAAATAGTCTTTTCAATATTTAGCAAGGACAGCAAACGGTCAGCTTCGATTAGTCGTGCAAATCCTCGAGCTCTCTGTATAGGACACCCCTGAAGCGTATTTGCATCTTTGGAGTTCTGCCGGCCCCCTCAACAAATGAGAAACGCTGGAAGTTGCCAGCACCGCAAGGTCGGATACAGTCGAATAACTCTCCATTAATTTGTATTTTACTGGGTGTTCGGTGTGGCGCCAGATAGTTCAGAGGTCTGCAGTGTCGGAGATTTTGGGTGAGAGCTTTCATATTACAAGGGCGTGCTGAAAAGTAATGCCTTAGAATTTTTTATTGTCTTCTCAATATCGGTTCAGGTATTACATGTCATGAATATTACTCGATGGACTTTATCGCTTCGCTGACGCCAAGTTACAACTACCTGCCGCTGGGCTCTGAATTCTAGCTTTCAGCGTAGCAGTGTATGACTTAATCATGTCGTCGCATGAGAAACAGCTAACTGTAATGGAGTTTCTAACCGCAGAAACCGTGCTTCCAATTCAGATCCACAGGAGAATTAAAGCTGGTATGGTGATTATTGTATCATCAGTAATGTGTGACATCTGTAACAATCCGACACCTCGGGTTCACTTTCAACGACCATTCTCCATAGAATCCCGACTTGGCCCCATCCGATTTCCATTTCTTTCCAAAACGTACAGAACATCTTCGAGATCTTCACTTTGATAGCGATGTAGCTGTACAAGCAGAGGTGAGGTTGTGGTTGGTTGGCTAATTTGGTGCAAGAGACCAAACAGCGGCCGGCCGATGTGGCCGAGCGGTTATAGAGCGCTTCAGTCTGGAACCACATGACCGCTACGGTCGCAAGTTCGAATCCTGCCTGGGGCATGGATGTGTGCGATGTCCTTAGGTTAGATAGGTTTAAGTAGATCTAAGTTCTAGGGGACTGATGACCTCAGATGTTACGTCCCATAGTACTCAGATCCAGTCCAAACAGCGAGGTCATCGGTCTCATTGGATGAGGGAAGGAAGCCGGCCGTGCCATTTCAAAGGAACCATCCGGGGAATTTGCCTGAACCGATTTAGGGAAATCACGGGAAACCTAAATCAGGATGGCCGTACGTGGGATTGAGCCGTCGTCCTCCCGAATGCGAGTCCAGTGTAAGGTTGTGATTCCGCCAACAAGGCCAAACACTCTACAGTGATGGTATCAACAAATTAGTCTCTCGTTGGAAGAAATGTGCTTGTCGCCAGAGTACTTAAAAACTTTTAAGATCTTTCACATGAAAAAATTCGGAGACACTTTTCAGCTTGCCCTCGCACTCTGCCGTAGTGGTTATAAATGGAGATGTATGTCATTTTAGTCGTAGGATATAAACACTAGAATGGAAATTTTGCAATCTTTTCGGGTGAAGAACTTGCGCTGTGTTAAACGTAAAATGTAATTTACGCTTGTGGCGTAACGAAGGCTCAACTCGCTCGTTTTCGTAATGTGGGAGCTGACCTACGGGATCGAGTAATATCCCTTCAATCCGTTGTATTGCATATTCAATCTTATCATACTCTGCTGCATTACAAATAGTTTTTTGGCTTTCTGGAAGACTCCAAGGAACCTGCCTGCCTGGGGCATGGATGTGTGTGATGTCCTTAGGTTAGTTAGGTTTAAGTAGATCTAAGTTCTATGGGCTAATGACCTCAGATGTTACGTCCCATAGTATTCAGAGCCAGTCCAAACACTAGAACTTCATGTTAGGTGTACCGCGAATCTATGTCGATTTTTTATCTATTTGAGTAGAATACAGTATAGGAACTACATTCAGTATTCCTGTTAATTATTTTGCGCATCTTAATCTATTAATTTATTCTTGAATATGAAATACTTACATGCTGGCATGCAGCTATCTTGTTGACACCTATTGCTAAAATCTTTGTCCCATCAGAGCTACGTCAGTGGCCCATTATTAAAGTTATTCACAATTACTTCACTTTACTAACAGCAGAAATTAGAGGCGCATGTAGTTGAGTTCTGGATGCTGTTCTGGAATGCTTATTGCTGTGGGAGCCTACGCGTTGTTTTTCTTTGGATAACAGTGAAACATTTTGTGGAGCACATGTTAACGAGGCATCGCTTGTTCTCAATAGTATGTGCAGGTTTTGCGTTTGAGTTACCTTGTGTTACTATTAATTTGACTGAGTATTTCAGCTATAAATCTTTTAGAGGCCAAATTCAGTAATTAAAAACACGAGGAAATATCTTTATAACACTGCTTTTGGCTATAAGCTGAAAGTAACCGCATTATACGATTTTTGGGTAGCACATTATTATTTACCTACTAAATTCAGTTACCGTGGTGCATGTTTACGTAAGTATATGTGTTGCTGTGACCATTTCATCAATTATTTGAGGTGAGATCTCTTTTTCTTCTGGGTACAGGGTCATTAACACTGATATTATTGACACTGATATTTTAGACCATAGGTTGATAGGTAAAAGCATTATCTATCTACTCATGATTGTAGGTCAGTTCCGTACCACAACACAACACTTACAACTGGTTTACCTTTCCAGAAACTCTGTTTCCCACAGTCTTCCGCTTTTTAATGCGCCAGTTTCTGTCGTTGAATGTGTAATCCTGGTAGAGTTGACAAATTTTTAATTTCTCACCGGAATCTTTTTTGTGTAATTACTGGAAACTGATATTGAAAATTATTTCATGTAATATTTATATTGTCAGTCTTGCCTTAAATTAATTTAGTAACAACTGCCAAAATCTGAATCTGTATCATTTTCATCAGTGTTCAGCTACAACTTCTTTTATCTGACTTCCGGCAAAAGGCAGTCAGCGGCATCTTCGGGCGCTGCGATGGATTACCGTGGCTGGAAAGCAACAGCGGGTGGCTGGCGGATCCCGGGGGTCACGAAGTCGGTTATGCATTCGTTCAAGCCTCGGGCAATACGGCGGCGGCGGGATGCTTGGCGGGCGGTCAGCAGTTCGCGACCCGGTGGCGGCGGCGTCATATGTACAGTACCGCCCGGCACAGCATAGCCCAGCTATTCCGATTATGACGGCATGTCATCTCGCGGCCGTGATTAACACGACAGATGACATAATATTACCCTGCCGTGCCGATGACCTACTCAGTTGGTCTGGAGTTTTGAATACAGATATTCAGAGCTGACCACTCGGAAGACGCATCATGCGGAAGTTTCTCGGACGGGGGCAGAGTTATGCGCTCGGCTGTCGTCGTACCGAAGGATTTCGTCGCGGAAGCAAGCACACGACGACGGCATCTGGTGTCAGCAGGTCGTGGATGCGGCAGTCTGTGCTCTAAATACGTCACTGGCTGTCAGTGGTCTATGCCATTACACTTCCCTCCCCGAAGGAAAACTACTTACTACAAAAAGGAGTCATGTGTAGAATTGCTGTAGTCGCTTTCTCAGACACATTGACTGGAAAAATACAATTGTTCTATGGCTCAGTTAACACAGTTCATCTCCACAATACGCCAGTAATACACATTATACAACTTTGAGGTTGTTCAGTTATTGGTGCTTTTATTATCCGTTAAAAAAAGGAGGAGCTTACAGTAAAACTGAGGAAGACAAGGAGCAGTAGTTTACTATTCTCTTATTTCGTTTATTTTGTGTTGCGAAAGAGAGATTTTCGTATTGCAGTGGATCGTTTTTCTCTTCTCTCCACTGTCTGATCTGTGAAGTTCGAAGTTACATTCTAAGGGAGGTTCACTGTGGGATCCTGCCCACTCGTCTAATACAGGGCACCTAGGAAGCTGTTTTCTCGGATAGCCAGACAACATTCAAGGAAATCTTATTAATAGACTTTATTACAGTAAACTGGATTGACAATACTTAACTTTGCCATTTTACAAGGGGGTGTCGCAAGCAACCGGCGACATGCAAATAATCAAATCCTTCGATATATACAATTTCCAAGCGAGCGATTAATATAGATCAAAAGTCACGGCTAAATCGTCTGGATCACGGCTATCCTTCTAGTGCTGCTCTTGTAGTGTGGTCCTTCTAGTGAGGCCGAAGCTAGCTGGAACGGCGCTTATATTCGCTTTGTATAGGCGCCGCTGCCAACGGCCTTGCCGCTGTGGCAGCACCGGTTCCCGTCAGATCACCGAAGTTAAGCGTTGTCGGGCTGGGCTAGCACTTGGGTGGGTGACCATCCGGTATGCCGAGCGCTGTTGGCACTCAGACCTTGTGAGGCAAATTGAGGAGCTACTTGATTGAGAAGTTGCGGCTCCAGTCTCTTAAACTGAGATACGGCCGGGAGTGCGGTGTGCTGACCACATGCCTCTCCATATTCGCATCCAGTGACGCCTGTGGGCTGAGGATGACACGGCGGCCGGTCGGTACCGTTGGGCCTTCCAAGGCCTGTTCGGACGGAGTTTTTTTTATAGGTGCCGCTCCTGGCGTGACGCCGTCCTAATCAGCATACTATTGTCTGACGTCGTCTCACAGCCTTCTCTGTTGTATCGTTCAGGCCGACGTGTCGGTGCTTGATGTTACGCCGGAACATTTACTATTTCTTAATACTTTCAATTCCCATTATGAAATGATTCTTACAAATCGGGGAGATATATGGAGCAATGTAGATGGAATGAGAGGTATAGGTTAGGAATGTGGTCTGGTTCTCGTATTTTTCTGGCTACTGCTGTTACTCACAATGATGAAGATGTTTCTTACAGTGAGTCAATTAGTATGCCAGTTAGTCAAATGGAGAGTGTTAAATCCAGTGGTGTTAATGATGCAACTCAAGAAGTTGGTGTGTTACTGTGACTTGATTGTGAAGTGGCCCTGCCACTTGAGTCTACTGGCAGCTGCGATGTACAGATAATAATAGATACCTCTGTATCTAGCTCTGCTTGTCATGTCCAAGCTGAACAGCAGAGTATTGGTTTCAGTTCCAAGGAATATTTTTGATCACCATTTTCTAAGAAATTAGAAAGAAGAAAGTCTAAATAAGAAATTCGTAATAAATTCGAAACTAGTAATACAGGTAGCGCAAAGGAACTCAGGGATGATTCAGAAGATAGTAACAACGCTCGATAACACAAACTGGAGAATAGTAAAAACGGGTTAAGTGGCAAATTGGAGAATAGAGTGAAGTGGATTGACTAGAAGCTAGACGCCAGTAGTATAGAATTAGGTGAGAAGTTAGGAGAAAGAGTAGAGGATAGTGGCAGAAGCGTCTGATTATGAGGGAACAGAAAGCCAACGCTATTATTTTGCAGGGACGCATCCGTAATTTAGAGCAAAAACTTGAACCCACTAGAGAAGATGTTGCAGCGAGATCTGATGTACTTAATACTCAGTTAAGGGAGGAGATGTATTCTGATTTTGCATGAGAGAACTTACAGTGCGGAAAATAAAGCTGCTGTCTTAGAAGATGGTCAGGTTACGTCTCAGGAGCTTGTGAGTGAACAGCAAGTATAAGGTGATTTACAGGTTTTAAGGGCACAAAATAAGACAAATTTTTCATAATTTGGATGTCGTGCCCACGCAGGAAGTTGTTACTCAGATCCAAGAACCAACTGAAAATCTTACTACACGGTTAAGAACGGAATTTTGAAGAATGGCTCTGAGCACTATGGGACTTAACATCTGTGGTCATCAGTCCCCTAGAACTTAGAACTACTTAAACCTAACTAACCTAAGGACATCACACACACCCATGCCCGAGGCAGGATTCGAACCTGCGACCGTAGCAGTCGCGCGGCTCCGGACTGAGCGCCTTAACCGCGAGACCACCGCGGCCGGCAGGAATTTTGAAGAGTTAAAGGTCAGTTCTGGGAAGGGTACGTCACATAATAGGAAAGAAGTTCAGAAAATAGTTAATAATATAGATGATGGTGCACAATTAGCTGTTACTGCTGAGTTCAAGTGGTACTGTACCTGTGGGTGTTTGTGATCCAGAAGAGGTCTCATTCAAGGAAGATGAAAAAGAAATTAATAGGAGGAAAAAGAGAATTAAATGAGAGGGCTTCTAAAACTGAAGAAAAGCTAGGTGAGGATACTGCTGAGGGTCATTCTTATGGTACGTGCTATGTGTCTGACGTTGATGAGCATTCTGGTCATGAATATGGGCTGGATCCTGTACGTTATTATAAGCAGAAAAGAGTTCATTGCAGCTATGGTAACTTCACTCATGAGACTGTAAACTGTGAAGGCATGCTTGGTTTTGAATACAATCATTTCTCATTAATTCAAAAATTCCAAGTTTTCAGAAATACCTCAAATAGTATTCATCCACATTGATGGTTACTGCAGTTTGAGTTTTTCGCTTCCTCTTACTGGGCCTCGTGGTCACAATATTGTATTAGTGTGTGGCTAATTGAGGGGTGAACCAGCAATCTACATCTGCATCTACGTCTACTTCATTACCCTGCTATTCACAATAAAGTGCCTGGCAGAGTGTTCAATGAACCACCTTCAAGCTGTCTCTCTACCGTTCCACTCTCGAACGGCGCGCGGGAGAAACGAGCACTTAAATTTTTCTGTGCGAGCCCTGATTTCTCTTGTTTTATCGCGATGATTATTTCTCGCTATGTAGGTGGGTGCCAACAGAATTTTTTCGCAATCGGAGAAGGAAACTGGTGATTGAAATTTCATGAGAAGATCCCGTCGCATCGAAAAACGCCTCTGTTTTGATGATTGCCACTCCAATTCACGTATCATGTCTGTGGCACTATCTCCCCTATTTCGCGATAATACAAAACGAGCTGCCCTTCTTTGAACTTTTTCGATGTCATCCGTGAGTCCCATCTGATGCGTATCCCACACCGCACAGCAGTACTCCGAAATACGGCGTAAAAGCGTGATGTAAGCAGTCTCTTTAGTAGACGTGTTGCACCTTCTAAGTGTTCTGCCAAGGAATCGCAGTCTTAGGTTTGCTCTACCCACAACACTATCTATGTGATCGTTCCAATTTGGGTTATTTTTAACTGTTAGACATAAGTATTTAGTTAAATTTACAGCCTTCAGGTTTCTATGACTTATCGCGTAATTGAAATTTAGCAGATTTCCTTTAGTACTCATGTAAATAACTTCACCCTTTTCTTTATTCAGTGTGAATTGCCACTTTTCGCACGATACAGATATCGTATCTAAATCATTTTGCAATTTGTTTTGGTCATCTGATGACTTTACAAAAGGACTGCAAACAATCTAAGAGGGATACTCAGATTGTCTCCTACGTCGTTAATATAGATTAGGAACAATAGAAGGCTTATAACACTTCCTTGGGTAACGCCGGATATTACTTCTGTTTTACTCGATGACTTTCCGTCTATTACTACGAACTGTGACCTTTCTGACACGAAATCACGAATCCAGTCGCACAACTGAGCTGATATTCCATACGCACGCAGTTGGGTTAGAAGACGCTTGTGAGAAACGGTGTCGAAAGCCTTCCGGAAATATAAAGTGTGGAATCAATTTGACATCCCCTATCGATAACACTCATTACCTCATGTGTATAAAGAGCTTGTTGTGTTTCACAAAAACGATATTTTCTGAATCCGTGATGACTATGTGTCAATAAATCGATTTCTTCGAGTTAATTCATAATGTTCGAACACAATACATGTTCCAAAACCCTACTGGAAATCGACGTTAGTGATTTCAGTGAATGCCAATGTGTGTATCAGCTTCTAATTGTGACTGATAGGAGGTTTGTCATTTGTTATTTTCTGAATACTGGTCTTAGGCAGTACAAGGCACAGTAAAACATGAGAGAGTTCATTGCAGCTATGGTAACTTCAGTCATTAGACTGTAAACTGTGATGCAAAATTTCAGTCATTCTGGTTTTCCAAAACCAGCTCAATTCCTTGAACATATGCTGTGAAATAATCAATCTTTGTACAATCCTCACACTGCTGCTGAATTGATTCACACTTGTTTCATGGAACTCCCTTCACTTTTGCCCTAGATTATTCTTTAAGGTCACTGCAAAGATAATGTAGAAAGTTTCCAGAGTTGACTACAAAAGTTGCAGTAAGACAATAGTGAAGCTAATGGCCATAGTAGGAATAAAAATCAGTTTTCTTATGCCGACAAGAGACAACAGTATAACAGAATCTATGATTGTGGGTGATATGATTCGTGTAAGTATAGACGTGGCAATAACAGAGGAAGATATTAAAAGGATCTCCACGATGGAAGACAGGATAGTAATTTTACGAGAGAAGGTAGTAATTGGAACAAGAGTGTGAGGCACTGTTAGATTTCCTTTAGATGTTGAGGTACTCAGAATGGAACAGTCAGTATTTTATTTATTTCAAGTAATATTTCTTCTTTTGTAAGCACCATCAGAAGATTAACATGTTGATTCTTAAAGAGCGTTTTTATGTGTTAAAATTAGCGTTATGTGAGACAATTTCTCCTCTAGCACTCCATCTTCAGGCCACAAGTGGCCCATCGGGACAATCCGACCGCCGTGTCACCCTCAGTGAGGATGCAGATAGGAGGGGCGTGTGGTCAGCACACCGCTCTCCCGGTCGTTATGATGGTTTTCTTTGACCGGAGCCGCTACTATTCGGTCGAGTAGCTCCTCAGTTGGCATCACGAGGCTCAGTGCACCCCGAAAAATGGCAACAGCGCATGGCGGCTGTATGGTCACCCATCCAAGCGCCGACCACGCCCGACAGCGCTTAACTTCGGAGATCTCACGGGAACCGGTGTATCCACTGCGGCAAGGCCGTTACCAATTTCTCCTCTAAGGGCAGCAGTATGTGAGTAGAGAATATAAAGTGATTTTCCTCATTATGTTTGGATTATGACTATGCTTTCCTTATACTTCTTGTGATAAATTTTAATGTGCGATTATGAAACAGATCACGTAGTTGATGGTAAACTATTTCTATGTGGTTGGTACGTTTGAATGAATGGGAATAGTGAGTTTCAGATGATTGTTATGTTGTCCAACTTGTGATGGTAATGCTTTTCATGAATTTATGTGTATTTTGTTGCTAACAATTTATTCCTTCGATGAGGTGTATTTCTTTGTGATCGATGTCACTTTCCTGTATGTATGTGTGATATAGTGTGATGACTGAGCGATGCAATTCTTATGATAATTTGATGTGGAGAGTTACTGCAGAATTTTCCTCGTTGGCCTCGCTTTATGTTTCAATGTGTCCGAGGCTATGATACTGCTGTTGTGTGAAAATAATTGCAGCATAGTGTAATGATACAGGAGAATGTCTTTTTATGTGCTATACAAAATCTGTTGAACGATCTTGAGTGAATATATTTCTGTGTAGTAAGATCTAATATTTGGTATAAATCATGCATAAGCATGTACTGAATCAGTGCACAGTTAACAGTTTTCAGTTACTTTAGTCTGAAGGTATGATTATTAAGTTCCTTTACTCTGAAGGTTCGATTATTAAGTTGCTTAGATGAAGCGACACTTCTGTGCTACATCTTTATGAGTGTAGTTGTGTTAATGTCAGTGCATCTTAGAGTGGAATGTGTCAAAGGGTTATCGTCATATGTGAAAAAGTTTTTGTACGTCAGTGTTAACGAAAATGTATTGGTAATGACTATGAAAATTATTAGATATAATGTCATCTGTCATAAATTAATTTTGTGTAAAATGAGTTGAAATAACGAATTTGAGTTTATTCACCATTAATGAAGATAAGTGTCCTGTGACTCAGGTTGTGAATCACGATAAATTGTGTCATAAAATGAATAATGTTCCACTAAAGTTTGATTATATATGATATTGTATGATCTCTCTAGGCTGTGTTGGTACTGAATATTTTCTGAGGTAAATATTTTGCTTGTGGCTGTACCGAGTTGTACGAAGATAAAAATAATTGAAATGAATTTCTTTGTACTAATAAATTCTCTCCAAAATTGAGACTTAAATAGTGTGATGACGTAGATTTTTTTTTATTTTAACTTGTGGGGAAGTATGGAGTAAATTATGCGCTTTGAATGAAACTAATTGAGACTCGTTTTACACAGGGAAGCCACATTATATTAATTCTGAACAGATACCGAGAAATGTACGAAAAATTAATAAAATAAAATAACACGAAAATTAATTAAATAAATAATCAACCAAGACCTTGATTAGGACATACATAATAGGAATCTGGACAGAACAGTTACAGTATTATTCCTTTCATTTTTTGTATTTCTTCCTCCCTGTACGTTGGTAAGTGAACATAACCATTTTGAGGGAAGCTATGGAATGAGTCAACAAAATATAAGTAATTACGGATCACATTTTTTACTAAGATCAGTTTCTTTTGCATTCCTTTCGTGAAACAATTGTTATGTGTAAGATCAAGAGATAACAAGTCTTGGATGTTTGAATACTTTTCTGTTCTTGTGACAGTGGCATGTAATTTGACATGTAAGAGATGAGGAACCACTCTGTCAGTCTATGTGTATATGAATGTGTTTCTCCAGAAGTAGATTGTTTGTACGTAAATGGACTGACAATGAATTAATAATAAATATTTCTATGTATTTAAGCTATATTTGTTATCATGGCTTTTCCTTAATTTATGTGCTAGATTAGAGTTTTTTCTAAGTAGTGTGTTGTGGTTCACAGTTTCTTCTTTGGAAACATACTGCAGAAGGAAGTATTTGAAAACGTTAATGACTGTGATTTTCAGAGACAGAGGAGAGTTGGAGAATGATGACGAAAAAAATGTTATTGGTTTGCTGATGAAATTTTCATTTACAAGTGTAATAATTATGCGGGAATATTGCTATCATATAAATTAAAGGAAATTTGAGTTAATGTTACTTATTTGCTTTGTATTTGAGTTTGTGCAACAGACGATGTCATCGTAGGGCAAGAAGGGGCCCAAACGAATTATGTTACATGAGATAGTGGTAGTTAGGAGTGGTGGCATGTGGGCGAGCCCAGACGTAATCAAGGTTGTTTCGAGCACAATGCAGAAGTTGGGAAGACTTTACACATCCTCCATAAAATCCGTCTCTCTTACTATGCGAATTCCGTGTTTTTGGAATCCTGAAGAATGGCATTCGTGACTGTCGATTGGCTCTGGATGAAGAGGTGTCCACCTAAGTACAGTCATGGTTTCACAGACAGCAGCAAACTTTTTTCATGAAAGCGTTAACAGTCTTTTCTCACAGCGAGATAAATATATTAACAGTTTTGAGGATCACTTTTGAAATAATAATAAACAGTTTACTTTTTTCCGTCTGTCTCGTTTTCAATTCACTGCCATTATATGTAAACGTTTTGCTTTTGACTGAAGTTATTTTCATATTGGTTTGACGAAGTATTTCAGTGATAAATTTTTCAGAGTCCATGTTCACCACTTAAGTCATGAGGAAACATACTCATATCACTACTTTTAGCTACAAGCTAGAAATAGCCACATAAAGATCTTGGTTAGTACCGTATTAGTTTTTACCTACTGTTGACCCTCAAGGACAATAGCTATGCAAAATCGTTCACCATTTCACATATTTCAAAATATGTGCATTACTGTGACGCTTTCTTTGATTACTTGCTCTCAGATCACGTTTTCAATTGAATAGATGGTCCCTAACACCGATATTTTTGAGGGGAGTTTCGTATATCAGGTTTTTTCCTACCTATTAATGATTGTAAGTCAGTTTCGTGTTACAACACTCCACATACAGTGTTCTTATTTATATGGAGAGTCCTCTAAATTGCATGTGCAGCGTCGATATAGTAAATACAAAATATCATTCATTTATCACGTCTGCAAATGCACAAGAAATCTTTGCTGAATGAAAGATGAACATTTTCATACTACATTTTGACTGCACGCTTTCATTAACTGCATTTCTTCCCTTCTCCGTCCAGTCTCAATCCCTGTCAACCAATTCTATCCTCTCTCTTACTCACTCTCTGACACACACACACACACACACACACACACACACACACACGCACGCACGCACGCGCGCACGCACACACATCCACATTCGCGCACTGCATAGAGTAAACGAGGAGGAAAAGAAACGGCCACATACCTACCAACGAAGAAACAGGGAGAGAATGACAACGGCAGAAGGAAACGGTCACTGAAAGAGAGCACCGTAACACCTTTTGCGTTTTCTGTGATTACGTTGTCGATAGGAAACTGGGTCTCCAGCAAGATTTTGATGTGATGGGCTGTCAATACCAAAAGCAAGAAGGGAAGGATTCATCATCGCAGTCAGCAGTGTCGTTACTCCCTCTAGTGGTGTACCTGTTAAGCCGGTTACCAGGTTTTTGGCTTGATTACTAGATTCATAATGGAGGGCCCTGAAGACTGTGCACGGTAGTGCTGAAATCGATATCTGACTAGCGAGGTCTTTAAATGTAGCTGAAGGATTCATTCACACTGCAAAGAAAACTTTTCACATATGCCCATGACCGCAGCTCGCCATCAGACAACTAGTCTCACCGTTTCAGAGATATTCGTATTTAGACGCCAAGTCACAACAATACTGCTCTTCGTAAGATCTCTTAAATCCCCGAATTTCCCAATTAGCGGCCCGTAGCGTTGCTCGAAAGGTTCCCTGTATTTCTTTTCTGGGTGTGTTGAATTCTCATCGCCTCCAGGCGACCTTCATTTCATCACTACGTGTAAGAGGTGAAGGTTATGTTCAGTTTATTTCACTTTGGAAAAGTGGAAAAGTGTGCTCTGTTCGCCCATCTCTCCTTCCATACTTTCCTTACAGCGTTACGTACCCGCTACGTCACCAGACGGATTCAGTCTCGCGGTTACCAGTCGTCACAGTGTTTTGACTGATCAGCTGTTTAGCTGGTTTGCATTAAAATAACAGGATAATGTATTTATATGTACACAGTGGTCAGAAACGGTCTAAAGAGCTTGTAAAGATGTTGCGTGGTAGGCTGCGCAGAGCAAAATTTGTTAAGAAAAAAATTAGATATGTTTCGCCGTTTCCGAGTTAATTAGCACTGAAGTTAGCAAATGGCGCCGTTGGCTGCGCAAATTCAAGCGACCCGTCAGAGGTGGTGTCGCCAATCTTGTGCTTCGGTTGGTTCACTAAAGCCGAACAGGAGAGCGATACATAAATTTCACATCGGAAGGTAGTAAGGTTGGAAGTCGAGCCAAAGGCAGGACGATCTCGTGCGCTGGCATCTACGCTTCGAGAACAACTGACACTAGTTAAGGGGCTTATTACATAAACTGGACAAATCCAAAAACGGACTTTGGGAACTAATACCATCTTGCTCTTCTCTACCACCACTTTTAAAATCTGTACTGATGCAAAGAAATATCCGTTTGAATGCCTTGCTCTTCTACAAAAAGTGCAAAAAGTAGACTAGTCCTTGTTATTTCTACAAAAGCCAGACAAGTCCAGGGACGCAGGTTTCCTATTCTCATTTCGCTGGACTGATTACTGCGCATCACATTCCGAGGGAACGTTTCAGGATTGCATACGCTGAGGAAATCGTAGCCACGCAGCTACATATGCCTACTAGTTCAAAATTGAATTAAGAAGTATTCCAATTTGTAAAGTACCATTCCTTAGCTTTCATGCAATAAACAAGCAGGACTGTGCAGAATCCAGAACAGCATTGTAATGTATGGACAGACTCCGAAAGATAAAACAGGTTCCCATAAAAACAGACCAAGAAAGATACCAGACCGACTGTTCAGATGACTCTGAAGTCCGTTAAAGCAAGGCAGTCACGCTAGTCTCTGCAGGGTAACCCAAATCGAAAATACCTATCTAACGATTTGACCATAAGTGCTATGCATTTAGCATTTTTTCTTAAGCACCGTATCAGTCTTCCTTATAGAAGCTGCTTAACAGTGTATAAAACTTATAACATGCATTTTGGATACCCCATGTCCGATACATGTACTATATGTGGTTCACTGAACATCAAAATAAAAAACTGAGGAGAGAGATTTTGAGAAGAGTCAATTAGAAGTGCAAAACACATTGCTCTTCAAATAAGCGAAAGCTTTTGTAAGCATGAAACAAAACTATATTCTAAAAGGAAAAAAGGGCTCATTAACTATATTTCATTTCATTACACGCAAAATTTGCTCCTAACGCATTTGCAGTCAAATGCCATTTACTATGCAAGGCAATTACCGTACAGTGTGTTTGGGATTCACACTCTGGCAGATGACTCAGCTATCTTGGAAGGAGGAAGGATTCTAGTGAACTCATATCCAAGATTTTGAACTACATAAATAACATTCCATGGAGATGATCTTGTTCTGTTTGATGATCTGAATCCTGGTCAGAACAAAAATAAAGTTAATGTTCAGTTCTTGTACAGTCAAGTGCACATCGTAAAGGTCTCTCTAGAAGGATCACATATTGGTTTCCAGTGCGAGGACCCAGATATGTACCAAATGGCCAAGACATCGCACTGATGGAGCCTAACAAGTAGAAGAAACAAACTGAAGAAATTCGTGGTACTTGGATCAGGAAAATTGTTGAAGCCCGTACGTTTCCCCATCCATTACGGCTGTAAATAATGAAATATGATGATATCGTATACATTAAACGTGCTGCTTAGCCATTCTGTTTGAAACACCTCATCCTGCACTCAAAATGGAAAAGGTACGGTGATTCCCAATGATGTGGAAGATAGTTTTTTTGTCTCATTGCAATACTGTTATTACTTAGGACGATAGACAGAGATATCCTACAACAGAATATACTACTTTGGATCTACATTCGTTGTACGTAGGCAGCTGAAGCCAGAGGTCCTTTAATTTGATACAGTTCCTGGAAGAAGAAAACAAAGCCTTCGAAAAGTACTTTCTTTATGGTACTCCAGATGAAAACTGTAATGGAGGAAATGGAAGTTGATGATAATAATAAAAATGATGCTGTGAGAATGAATAACAATTAATAATTGGCACATTAGGAATAACTACATCGCTATTTTCAGTTTGTTGTAAAGAAAATAATATTGTGTGTATTGATACATACTCCCAGACAGCATTTTTAACAAACAAGAAAATAGTCCAGAGAAAAACTCTAGATCGTTTTTTCTCTTAATTTTCTACAAGTATCGGACGAGTCCAAGGAAAAGATGCTTCTTAAGAATGAACTACAGATTTTACCCTTAAAAGATAACATTAATGAAAAGGGTGTTCCTGTTTAACGTGCTATAAATACGATTTGGAAGCTGTTCATGCTTGGTTTTAGATGGTGGGAAGTTTTTCTTTAATTCCTGAAAAATCACAAATTTGGACTGGTTCAATTTTTGTAATAAATCCCTCAAATGTATTTGACGGGATGCTTGAATTTGCCCGCCGTGACCAAATTGGTTAACTTCAAAGCAAATTACCTCGGAAACGGCGCAGAGAACCGAATTTTTTTCTGGACAGTTATTTCTCAGCACAGCCTATCCTGAAACACCCTTACAAGCTTTTCAGGTTGTTTCTGACCACCCTGTACAAAATCAACCAAAATATGCATAGCGGTTATAAATGATAATTTACGTATCGTTCTTCATAAAACAGGATTAAGTGCTATTACTGTGAACTCATGTGTAGATGTTTTGTGTACTGAAATTTGTTTGAAATATGTTTTTGTAGAACACTGTGGTGGTGTGATAAACTTACAAATCTTGTTTAAGTACACAATGACTTTTGTAAATGAATTCTTACAGAGATTGTGACGAAAAGTTGCCGAAGGCAGCGAATTTATAGTTGTAGTCGGATTCCAAGTAAAGGGTATTCATTTCTTCTCATCGTCGGGCAAAGCCTTAGCGAGAATGGAAGGCTGACATCGAGGAAAAATATTCCACGTAAGAAACCTGGCTATGTAGCAGTGGAAACAGCAGAACAACAGAAATACTGCAGTGAAGCAAAGAGAGACAGTTTCAATTAAGGAAGTGTTCTACGTATTCGACACAAACGTGAATATCACCATTTTGTGTCATACGTTATTCAGATCAACCATCGGACAACATACATTTTCGAAGATGGTTCACCTGAAGTTGACCGGCAGGTGTTCAGCTGAAATATCGTGAAGTTTACGACGGCCGGATGCAATCCCGAAATCTCTTCGAACATTTAATTAGCCGAGAAAATTTTAAATTTCCCAATACACATGCGATAAGATGTATACTTTCCCGACGAAAAAATTTCTCATTTTTTGGAAACAACGAAGGAGAATAAATTTGAAATGAATGTTTAATGTTTTTAATCTGACCTTGTTGAAATTACGAATGTCATTCTAAAAGTAAAGAGTGCAACAAAGATGCTGTATGGCACCAATCTTATTTTAAAACCTGTTACAGAAAGCCTGTAAAGGTTGGACAAAAAAGTGTCGATGAACTCACAGTAGAATTCACAGTAGAAAAAACATTCTACGTCTTTCACAACGATGGCGATATCTTTGTTGTAGGTGGAGCTTAGGACAGTGCAAGCTTTCACCTGCGAATGCTGAGCGAAGCATACGAAGAAGGGGACCGTCAACTAACATGCAAAAAATAGGAGGCATGTAGCAGAAGAAGAAAAATACTTAGATAAAAACCGATATGTGACGCTTTCAAATACTTGGTAATATCGTTGTCATCCAATAGCAGAAGCACATTTAGCATAAATAACAAAACAGGCCCATGGAAAACAGCAGTACAACGGCTTTACTTCGTTCTCTGGACTAGCAATATAACAGAAAGGATGAAACAAACAGTATGTAATGCAACTGAGAGTTTAATTTGCAGGAGTATAAGAGAGATAGTGGCTGCTGGCACTGGAAATTAACGCTTTGAAAAGAAGTCGTGGCATTTTGAGTTCGGTATAGAAGAAGAGTATTGCAAGAAGACGTCATGGCAGCCAGCAGTATGGTAAATCGACGCAATAGAAATAAACAGTTATTGTGGCTCGACCACCAACAAAGGATGGACGACAAAACGGGTTTGGAAATGGATTCCACAAGAAAGAATGAAGAGAGGGTGGCCAACAACACGGAAGGTGATTACGAGAGAATGTCGGCCAGAGACCTCCAGGAAGGGGACGAGCTGAAAAAAAAAAAGGAGATGGATGGAGGGACCGGAGAAGTGGCGTAAGTAACACGTACGACATGATGGTAACTAATATGATGGGATCACACGCACGTATCTGTGGCACCAACGAGACTCGTGTAATCATTCATGTTGTAAAAACAGTATTCCACATTGGGCAAAGTGCTAGTAGATGAACTGTGTGTGTCTTGTACGAGCAGGAGTTAATACGGATGAGAGATGAACTGAAGCGGCTGATGGCGGAGTATAAGCGATGCTGCGCTGGCGGAGCGTTTGCATCATTTTCACGAGGCTAGTGCATCTCTTCGCTTCTGACGGGTCCTCGTACGGAGTGGAGGACAGAATTTAGAGGGCCGCTCGGCGGACGGATGCCGGTCCATTAGGCGGCGCTTTGATGACAAAAGGTGAAGCGGCGAAGCATCTGACAGTACATGATACACTGCCACCCGCCGATGGCTGGTCGGAGCGGAACTGGTGAACGACCCGATACGGTTTGTCGCTTTCAAGGAACATGGAATGAATTTATTTTTAAATTGCATACACGAAGAGTCAAGTAGTTTTGATTCGTCGAAATGGAGCAGTGCGATTTGTATCTTGCACTCAGTATTCTTCGATCGAATTGTGCTTTAACATGATGATTCCTGACTTGCAGATATACTTTTACTGTGGAAGTATATGGCCTGTTCTGAGTTTCACAACTAATTAAAAAAAAAGGTCTCGCATCGTCGTTGGAATACCGTGGACTTGGTGCAATAAGAGCAAAATGTGATACAAAATAAAAATCATCTCTAATCTTCAAGTTTAATGTATTTCAATACAAGACAAGGCGGAATTGAACACTTCGTCTTCCGCTCCATTGTTACTACTGCTCTTTTACATGTAAAGAGAGGAAGTACTTGCAATAATGTAGATTCAAAGCCGTACGGTTTTCGCAACTGTAAATGAAATGTTTGCGAAGAAAATAGTGAACAATGGTGGTTCTTGGACTTTTTAGATATTGAGAAGGCGTATGACAGTATCTATAGGGACAAGCTCTGGAATGTGCTGAACGCAAAAGGGATAGATGAAGAGATAACACGAAAAGTCAGAAAAATGTATGAGGGAAGTGAGAGTTGTGTGAAAGTGGGGAGGGAACGTATTGCATGGTTCAAGCTGGAAAATGGGCTGCGACAGGGAAGTGCACTTTCGCCTTTATTGTTTATTATTGTTATGGATGAAATCCTACAGCAAGTATCAGATGCAACTGGAGATCATAAAATGAAAGCAGTGCTTTTTGCCGATGACCTGATATTATGGGGCAATTGCGAGGAGGTGGTGCAAGAGCAGTTAGATGTATGGGAGGCAACGGCAGCACAATATGGAATGCATTTCTCTGCAAAGAAAAGTGAAATAATTGTCACAACAAGGAAGAAGAATAGGCCAAATGTGGATATAACTTGTGGAGGGGAAAAACTACAAGTGGTAGAGAACTTCAAGTACCTGGGAAGCATGATTGAAAGTAAGGGGGGAAACAATGGAAATAAATGAAAGGTGCAGAAAAGCAGGGCAGTTCTTCAAATGCATTAGGGGGCTTATTTGGAGTAAGGAGGTGCCACAGAAATCCAAGGGAATTATATGCCGAACCTACTTTGTCCCCAAATTGGCATACGGAAGTGAGACATGGGTAATGCACAAAAGCGACAAAAGTAGAATACAAGCTAGTGAAATGAAGTTCCAGAGGAGCAGGTTGAGTGTAACAAGACGAGACAGATTGCGAAATGTGTATGTGAGGGAAAGACTAAAGGAGGAACCAGTACAGGACAGGATAGAAAAATCAAGACTGCAGTGGTATGGACACATGAAGAGAATGGATGAGGGAAGAATTCCAAAGAGGATGTTTGATCTGTAACTGGAGGGGAAGAGGCCCAGGGGAAGACCAAGACATAGATGGGTGAAGGGAGTGAAGGAATGTGTGACGAGAAGAGGAGAGAACTGGACGAAGGTGGAAGAGGGGGAATGGTGGAAAGACAGAACACGATGGAGAGGCTTGTGTTCCCAACAGACCCAGCCAGTGGCTGGAAACTGTCCAAGATGATGATGATGGTGGTTCTTGGCGCTCACTATAAGATACACTGGGCACGAATTTCTGTGTGTGTGAATTCCTAAGGGACCAAAGTGCTGAGGTCATTGGTCCCTAAACTTACACACTACATAAACTGACTTATGCTAAGAACAACACACACACCCGTGCCCGAGGGAGGACTCGAACCTCCGGCGGGAGGGGCCGTGCAGTCCGAGACATGGCGCCTCTAACGCACGAATTTATCTATGCAGCACAACAGTAGCGCATTATATGAAGATGACGTATTCTTATCTAGTTCAGTTAACACAAATGTGTTGTTTTGAAAATACTGATTACCTGAAGTGAAATATAAAACTAAAAAGCCATCAGTCACGAAAACCCTAAAAACGTTTTCTCGAGCTTCCTCAATGAAGATGCATTTTAAAACACCTCACTGCTCAACAGTTCCTCCACGAGAGTATGTTACGGTTACCATTGTTTCTGCGATGAATGAAGGGTTTTGGAAAAGGGAAGATTTTTTTTTTTTTTTTGGGCTGTTGTGCATTTTGTCTGCGACATTTTCTTTGTTCTTATGATAACAGATTGTGAATACTATTCTTCAATGGCACCTTACAAATGTTCCATAGTTGTGAAAGCTATGTGGAATTCAGTTTATGTTTGTTCTGTGACTCTGCTCCAGCCTCGTTTGGTAAGGTAATGTAAGTTGGAAGGACATTAGAACAGTCCATTGGCCGACTAATGGACGAAATCATGTACAGTATTCTACAGTTTTTGTGCCATACACGCACATAAATAAGATCTATACCTGTATCACCGATGTATCAGAATGTTAAATGAAGCTGAAAGCTCAAGTTATGTGCTTGAAAATTACCCACGTTTGAAACTGACCGATTGCACGGATAAAAAGGAACAAAGTCTACTTGGACCACGTTTTCATTTTCAAAACACGTCGCGGCTATGGACACCACGAAAAATTTAATATATTAACTTCTGTCTTAGTTTTCGTACTATTGTACATTTTAGATCTTAGCCGTGTGTTTTGTTTATTCACGGACGTCTAGCTCAAAACGACAAACACTCAAGACACATTTCATTCGAACTCGACTGCAGTTCCCTACCGGGCATATGAGGTAACACGACACAAAGAAAAAGCAGATTCAACCGATTGCATGAGCTCTATTGTTGAGAGCGGACTACATGTCTCCTTAATTGCCTGTAAATTACAGCCGAGACCTCACATTATCAGTATTGGATCAAATGAAAGTAACTGTACCTGTTAATTTATGTGAAATGAACGCTCAAGAATTTATGTTAAGAACACGAGCGTATAGATAGCTCACTTTCTGTGTGTGCGCACTCTAATGCGAGCCTATTAAGACAAAAACAAGTTCGAAATAAACAAATATTAGTAGAACAGAAACATAGGTTGTTTTTCAACCTTAAGCACTTTCATACAATGGCACTATATCAATGTATTATTTAATGAACTGATGAGTTCCAGAAAAGAAAGGAATCAATCATCAAAGTATTCAGTAAATATTATTAACTTCAGTACAAAAAAATGCACCTTTTAAAAAACCTCATTATTTCAATTTTGAAAATAACATTTTGTAACTGTATGTAATTCAATGTAATACAACTGTTACAGTAAAAAAATACTTTTTAAGAAAAACACCAGTCAGTAAACTATCTGTGTACATTTCCTTTTTTATATCATTAACGAAAAGTTTATCTCAAATTGGTTTTCCCAAGAATCAAAAGCTGAAAATATCCGATCAGGCCACAAGGAGTCAATAATTTTGTGGATCGTGATTTGGACTAAGTTATCTGTGAGATAAATAGGCTTCCATGAAATCGAACTCATTTACACTCACAAAATACCGTTCACTATTCTTTTAAAAGTCGTAGAGATTTTGTCAATCGAAGTGCCATACTTTTGACCGAGAGCTACTGCGAATTTCACGTAACGGAGCACGAGGTTTGAGAGGCAAATTCTATAATAATCTGTATCAGTTGTCCACTGAAAAACTGAGGGGATTATGCTGTAATGCGCCAAAATTTGTGTTGCGTTAAATCTGCATTACTAGTGGGTGTCACTTCTTATTATCAAAATTTGATGGTGTGGAAGAAAACTAGGATTTAATCAGTTGTTTGGAAAGGGTTCGTATCTTTTGGAGAGATTATTGCTCGAAAATATCTGAGCAGCAGAATCCGGTCAAAGTGAGCGAATTTACGACGTACGGGCGTCTGCAGTGTTGCGGCTTGCAGAAAGACAACATCTCTTGCCCAGATGGACTCCAAAGACGGCCGCAAACAAAAACCATCTATTATTAAAAGGGAGAACTAGCATGCTATGTTTGGTTACCGTAAATGGTTCTCGGTTTGTTCCTTGAGAAATTCGGTTAGTTGTTGTTGGTTGTTATCCGAACTAAGATCAGTCTGAATCGGTATTAGACTCGTGAATGTTTGAGTCAAACGCTACAGCGTTTAGAAGAATTTAGTGAGAGTGTTATCGACTTGTTTGAAAGATATTTACACCTACCTGTGATATGCTCTCATTTTGTGGGGCGAGAAGCTTCAACTGATTGATTTGTGCGGGACCTCAGAATTTTGTGAGAGGCAGCAGTATTGACTACGGTATATTGTAGTTTAGGATTGGTTTTTCGTGGTTGGTGGTTGATACCAAAACAGTTACCGAGTGAAGTGTAGCTGGAAAACCACTCGTTTGTAGGCGATCCTTATCTCCGTTAGGTTGGAGTTTCTCCATGTTGTTGTGGGAGGTAAGTGACGTTATCACTTGAAGTCCTTAGTTGGATTTGAAGGTGGAGAAAGCACGCACTTAAGAAATAGTGTCTCTGCGTTACTGGATTAGTGGTTTTGAAGGTGGAAGGAAGCACTTAGGAAACAGTGCCTTTGTGATATTGTGTTAGGGCTTATTTTGTGACTTCAGCTTAAACGTCGAGTTAATGTTTGGAAATATCTATGTAGATGCAGAGACTGTATTATCTTTGTAATTAGGAGAACAGGTGTCCTGCGGTTCTACTCTAAGTTAGTAGGAGATCTGCAAGCGTGGCCTCGAATTTAGTAGCTTCTCCAACAAAACCATAAAAGACAAAGCCAGAATCATTGTTACTGAAGACACATTAATTGTCTCTCCTATCGTACGAGTTCTGTGTCTTAAATAATTTCAATAGTATTGGGTCCGTGGAAAGTCAACGCTTGAAATGGGATTTTGTGTCTATGTTAACGTCCAACCAGTTTAAAAGTGAGAGTGACACCCAGGTTTTTTGTTTAAACTTTTTTTTTACTTTTCCGCTTAGAGGTGTAGGTTTGATTGGCAAGCACTCATAAAATCAAGACTGACACGTATCTGTTCATGATAGACAACAGGCAGTAAAAATAAAAATAGTGTCCCGAGTCTGATTCGCCCCATATTTAATATTCAACGAAATTTTAAAACTAAAGTTCAATTTTATAGCAAACCAATAATTTTCAAATGTCGTAAAGTGGTAAAAGGAAACCAAAGATTAGATACAGAAACGACCTCAACGTTAAAAAAAGGAAAGATATTAGTTTCCAAAGAAATACGAATATCAGACCAGATTTGTTAATTTCCAAAGAGAGAAATTATTTCATATATTTTAATTTAAAGGGAGAGAAATCATATTCAGGATTTTATTTAAAGAGAAAGCTGATTAATTCTTGAAAGGAAGATAATTTACTGATTTCTGGGAAAGTGACAATTTTAAAACGAATTAATACGTTGGTATTCAAGTTACGCAACGATATTGTTGTAGAGTGCTTGCTACGTACAGAAGTTTTCTCAATTAATAACGTCAATTAAACAAGAGAGTAAATTACGTCTCTGAAACGGCGACATAAAATAAATAATATTTTGCAGACTTATTACTGCAGTTTAGCTGGTTATACGTAATCTGATGTGGTCTTGAATTGGAATGATATTTATAGGGTACTATCGATCACAACAGCATGTATTTTTTTATAAAAGAGTTGGACATCTCTTTTACTCACTGCTTAGAGGGGTGTGTTGTCAAGTAATAGAGTTACACTCTGGAAGATTTTACTTTGTTGCTCTGAGTGGTGAGGCTGAATATATGATTTTCTATCCAACGTGTACTATAGTACATAGCATTTTTCATTGAAGTTGAACTCGTCTGTGGTGGTAGTTATTTGTACGAACCTCGTAGATATTTTGATAGTCAGATAAGTTATTAATATCATTACTGTCATGTTCTGGTTGCTTCCACCAGCCCGTCAAACCACAAATAGTATCTGTGGCAACAATCTGGTGTACAACATCTTCATAGTGGTAAGTAGCGTGGGATGTATCGAGAGAATTTCAACATCCAAGTAAAACTGTCTACGTTGTATGTGGACAGACGTTATTTATAATACAGAAGTTTAGCCCCGGTGGTTATCTTAGGCGTAGCTATGAAGCTTAGTGACGTACTTCCATGACAGACCTAACATAGCAGATTCTTGTATTCTGCTTCTTGAGTTCAACTGAGCGAAATTAGAGCGTTGATTTCTGCTGTGCGACGTTGCTCCCCCTTTACGTGTTACTGTGGTTCTGTAGTGCCCAGTTGTTTTGTTGTTACGAGGGTGGTCGTGTCTGTAGGGTGGCGCAGTAGAAAGCCCGTCAAAAAAAAAAAAAAAAAAAAAAAAAAAAAAAAAAAAAAAACTCTGTTCACGTCCTTTGCGTTTTTAAGAGAACCTACGTCACCGACTTGAAACAAGGACATAGCTCTTATTCTACATATGCTGGTGCAGGCCTCTATCTGCAGCCTTAGTGTGTCTATGATGCATGTTAATTCTAGGTTACTAGTACACTACTCACATTTTCAACGTTTTCATTCGGTCGGATCCTTGATCGTTTGTTACTTTATTCAATCCGCACAATTTCAGGGATTAACTGCCAGATATGTACCTGGAGTGTACTATCCCCTATTGCCGACTTTGTTTTAGTAAATCTATTTCTGTCAAAAAATATCTGGGGTAGGGTCTTACACACAAAATACTACGTACTAAGTTATATATAGAAATTTTGATGTATTCATTATCTTAGGTTTGTTGTCACACGGCAACAAACCGCAAATATTGATTAGTTTATTCATTCAGGTACATGGAAAGGAATCTGTGCAGTCATTAAAACTCATTTTACATACCTTGAAAATCTGTTTAGATGTGGCCTAAGTGGTAGAAATAATTCACTCTTTCAGCAGCTTTCGTGTGTGTTTACGTGCTTCCACCTTTAGCAAAGATTATCGATTCTGAAATGTTTCAGAGAATATAATGAAGCTAAACACATTCTAGCTCGGTGCAGGCAGCCTGTCTGTGTTGCCAAACGGCAAGTTCATGCATATACAAGTGGTTTGCTTAACATTACGCGTAAATTTACAGTTTGTTGCCAAATAGCAGCATTCAGGGTTCAACGTGTTAAGAACACACTTGAATAGAGACTCTCACAGCAACACACGAATTTGGTCACAGTTCAAAAGAGACTCTCAGCCCCACTCGCATTTGTTGAGTGGAAGCTGCCTACCTTGACGGCTGTTCGGCTGTTGATCTCTGTAAATGTTAAAGTTGCCATTGGAAGATCAACGAATGGCGTAATTTATTTCTATTGCTGAATGGAGTACTATTCTGCTAACTAGGTTGGTGACTGGTTCCTTGTTACCCTGAGTGCTACCTGAGAGCAAGCTGCGACGCTCACCTGTTGATCTCCTCGATACTATGGAGGAAGTCCATCGCCTCCGAGGTGTTTTGGATGCGCTTCACCGCCTCCACCTGGATGGAGTCCTTCCCCGGCCGCAGGCTCTGGTATATCTGCTGCAGCCGCAGCAGTCCTGCGAACAGGGTATCAGCTCAGTTGAGAGACGCTCAGCAACAGTCACATTAAAAGTCGTTGAATGCTACATACACACCAGCATTCTTTCCAACATCCGGAAATGAATCTGTCTGAATGTCAGCAAGAATTTTCACCTTGCAGCGGAATGTATGCCGATTTGAAAGTTTTTCACGACCCACCCTCATAGTTTTCTTTCCTTTTGTACCACATCCCTACCTTCGAAATTTTACAAACATTTATCTGCCTGCCTTGAGAAATTACCAATACTGGAAGAAAACGTATTTCAGGGAAATAGTTTTGCCACAGTCTAGCGGAGTGTTTCCAGTTTTAACGTGTCAGGAAGTTTCAGTTCAGCGCAGAGTCCGCTGCAGACTGAAAATTCATTCTAGAAACAATTAACTACGCCGTACCTAAGCCATTTCTCTGGTGACCGACCAGCAATGGAGAATGAAGTTACAACAATGCCAGCCACTTGTCGTGGTAAAAAGTCAAAAAAATCGCCAAACAAATGTCGGTCGAGGAACCTGAGACAAAAACAAACAGACAACAGATCAAACACACATAATTCTGAAGATCTGAGACCGTTCCCATAATGAACATCAGTAATATATCACTGAATAGTAGTTTTGAATATGGCCTGCGGATTAGTAGGGCGCACTATGTGAAATAGCGTCACTGTGAGTCTTCAGAGATCCAAGAGCGAAGGGGCGAACGTTGTCTTAAAAAGACGTGCTCATATGGTCACGGCGAACTAGCGAAATTCGCAGCGGCACCAGCTGGCGGCCCTTCCACGAGCTGCGTCTTGTGCTGTTATGAGGGAGACGCCCAGTGGGCAGTCGACATAGATGCCGTCGATACCGAAAAGATGAAGAACAGTTTGAGGTTTCTGGTGTTTTTCCCAGATTTCACAATAACTTGAAGTAAACAATTTGTCGGATACGGTAGAGCATAAACTGTTCTTCCATCCTCGGAACCAGAGTTCCTCAACCGCCATGTCGCGAAGCATTGATGTGTCGCGAATTCATGTCCGGTGCGTCGTGAAATTTTTAATGTCTTCTAATCTTCCTCAGATAAAATAATTAGAACACAAAACTTGTTCCCATATAAGAGTCTTACGAAATTCGTGAAGTTAATATCTCATAGCCATTCCATGGTAGAAAATTTATTGTATGTGCTTTATGTGTTTGCTTCTTTGCACCCAGGAACAAAAAGTCACATGTAAGGGTTTCGCGAAAGTTTGAAGCGTACTTTCGTGCATCCCAAATGAAAAAAAAAAAAGCTGAGGCATGTTCAGTGCAGTCAATGAAACAATCGACAATGTTTCTTGGAATGTCTCAAAAAACGAACCACACTATCGGATATCCAAACTGTTCGTTTCTGGGTTATGCAAATACATCCAACTATAGTACGGTTGAAATTACTTGATAGTTGACGTCTTCCATTTGCTTCAGTGTTGCCACATCGCCTACCGGCTTCCGCTCGGTTATAGTTAACATGCAAATACGACTAGTCGCTTCACAAATGCTGTTAATGTGGAACGCCGAGCAATATTGGAAGCGGCCGTCACTAGGTATGTCAAAAATGCGAGATGGTCTGCCGACAGTTGGTTTTAAGTGACCAGTGACTGAAGTGTGGCAGACGATGCGTTTTTTAGCCCTGAGTTTAAAATCACGCCCTAAGCTAATCACGGCCTCGTGATGTGCAACGTATCCGGTGGTCAAGAGTGTGTGGCAGAGATAAAATCACGATCGCTTTATTCACAGCGATTAAAAGTAACTTTAACGAGCAACCTGAACTCAGAAAAAAATTCAGAAAAGCAGCAAAAGTGTTTACTTAATAGCTACTACGTGAGACCACCTGCTAGACCCGCGATTAGCCGAGCGGTCTTTCTAAGGCGCTGCAGTCATGGACTGTCCTGCTGGTCCCGGCGGAGGTTCGAGTCCTCCCTCGGGCATGGGTGTGTGTGTGTTTGTCCTTCGGATAATTTAGGTTAAGTAGTGTGTAAGCTTAGGGACTGATGACGTTAGCAGTTAAGTCCCATAAGATTTCACACACATTTGAACATTTTTTTTGCTAGACCCACAGGACAGGACAGGTAGTTTAAGTTGTGGAAAGGGGCCAAAATAAACGGCTGTCAGTTACACTCGAACATAGAACCTTTTATTTGATCAAACATCACAAGAGTCAAAAAAATTTCATTTAAAAAAACACAGCTTTAGTTTTGGAACTTAATTAGCGGCTGAAGGCGCCGTGCAATCTCATGTATTAAGGGCAAGACCCCTTTAATTTAAAAACGGCTGAAAGCCAATGACTTAAAGCTCATCCAAAACTAGAAATTTAAAAGGCAAAGCCTTGCCTTAAAACAGTTCCTTAATTAGGTTGAAGGCCCAAAGAATCCGATACTTTAAGAGCAAACAACTTACATTCAAAATCGGCTAAAGGCCGAAAACTTAAGCCACAATAACATTATTTTTAAAAATTCCAGAGACTTTACATAAAACAGTTCTTATATTAAGCTGAAGGCTAAAACCATCGAACAAGTCAAGAGCATAACAACCTTAATCTAAAAATCGGCTAGAAGCCATACAAGTACAAACAACAAGAACAAACAAGAAAAGGCATTACACCCAAAGGCGCCCTGAAGTTCCGAGTTTCGGGCTGGAATTAAAAAACTAACGCTCGATTAGGTGAAACAGGCAGTCGGCCCAACCACTGTCGATCCGACGACAACCCAACCAACAGACGGTCAACGGACCCACCGACAAGATAACTCCCGCTCCACCTCACCAGCACACCACAGGGAGTCCAAAAACTTAGATGGTATCGGCACCCACAACCAATTTACATTGAGCTGTCAAACTACACACCACCTGGGCCGGCCGGGGTGGACGAGCGGTTCTAGGAGCTACAGTCTGGAACCGCGCGACCGCTACGGTCGCAGGTTCGAATCCTGCCGCGGGCATGGATATGTGTGATGTGCTTAGGTTACTTAGGTTTAAGTAGTTCTAAGTTTTAGGGGACTGGTGACGTCAGAAGTTTAGTCCCATAGTGCTCAGAGCCATTTGAACCATTACACACCAATTGGACAGCGACAACACGATGAGGAAAATACACTGCCTAAATTTACGTCAGCGGCCAGGGCAGGTAACCGAAACGTTAACGACCACTAGGCAGAAGATACCGCTGGTGCACTTCGATTCAAATAACCAAGTACAGTTAAACTCCACCGGAGGTTGGCTAAAATTTGCCAACTGCAAAACACATGTTGTTGCTTGCGGGAATATCCCAACACTCGACAACGGGTTCCAAACGACACTATGTGAACAGTCGTGACTAGCTGGTAGATTAAGTCAAAACTCAACTTTCATGTCCAGGATTGGTGAGCCACGAACCTCGTTGCAGTGGGAACAGCACCATGCATTTCGACACCGCATGGAGGCCGCCCGCGGGCCCGACCAAACTACGCGCCGTGGATATTTCCTCGCTGCTCCACACCAACCGACCAACTTCAGTCTCGGAAATGATGAAAGGACCAAATATACGTCGTCCGATGAGAGACGAACCGAACGAACGACCAACCAACGGTCGGCCCGCTCCAATCTCCCTCTGTCGGAGAGTTCATGTGTGTCGCCAGCGGTCGGCGAGCACCGGCTGTTGGCGCCTCACCGGCGCTCCGTCCCCGACTTCACTGCTGTTACGTCCCGATTGCACTGCTGGTCCGTCCCGAACTAACTGCCAGGCACGCGACGACCCGCAAATACTATCGGTCGCTCCAGAGATGGTACGACAGTGGAGTTATCGATACACGCTGCTGCTGCTGCTAACGGGCAAGTAAGGGCAGGAAGTTAGTGACGCCAGTAAATGGAATAAGAAAACGAGGCGGCAGTACCGTAATAGAAGTTGACAAACAATAAATGAGAAACATGCGAGCCATACACAGCTCAATGCGTCAGAGCGAAGTATGATCTGCAAGACTTTTCCCTTGTTGATGTTTATCCAAAGATGAACGTAGCGATTCGAGGCACTGTTGTAAGCTAGGTTTACGAAAGGCATCCCACGATAATTTCTACATATAACTCCCATTTTATGAGCGACACTGTTGCATAATTATTTATTCGATCAATTTCTGAGTAGCCAATGCTTTA
Organism: Schistocerca serialis cubense; assembly: GCF_023864345.2. Taxonomy (NCBI): domain Eukaryota; kingdom Metazoa; phylum Arthropoda; class Insecta; order Orthoptera; family Acrididae; genus Schistocerca; species Schistocerca serialis. Next base: position 646,848,257 of record NC_064642.1, on the reverse strand, counting down.
AAGGTAATAAGTTATCTCAGTAGTGCCAATATGTAGTTGTTGGTGAAAGTACTGGAAGCTTAATATGTAATACTGCCCTGGGGGGTGTTTTATTATGCGGGGCATTGAATAAGTAATGCAACACATTTTTTACTCAGTTTCGGTTGAAAAAACGCAGAATCTGTTGTTCCCGCTACAACCTCTTACAGTTCCATGAAAATCTGATAGGTGACGGCACTATATGTAGCCTTTATAGCGGAAAACCAGAGCATCGCACAGATTCATAGCCGCTTGCAGAATATCTACGGAGACCTGGGAATGAACAAAAGAACGGTGAGTCGTTGTTCGAGGCGTCTGTCACCACAGCAACAAGGTCGCACAAGCCCGTCCGATCTTCAGCGTGTTGGCTGGCCGAATATAGCCATAAGTTCTGCAATGTGAGAGTATGCTGATATTCTCATTCGAGGTGATCGATATTCAGCCCAGTGAAGCATGTATTCCGCAGAAGCAGTACGTGGATGATGGGGAGGTTATTGATGTAGTAAGACGTGACTTGACGTTGACCAGCAGGGTGGTACAATGCTTGCAGACAGGCCCTCCCAGTAAGGTGGCGTAAGACCTTCGCACTGAAGGGAGATCATGTTGATAAACAATATGCTAGTGGGAATAATATGGTGTACTTGAATGCTGAATAAACCCGATTTGCTCTGAGGAAAAAAAAGAGTGTTGCATTAGTTATTAAACGCCCCTCGTACAAAATATGACATTAACTGAGCATGTAAAGCTGTTTTGAAACTTTGGAATCATATTTGTTGAAACACACGAACATTAAGCTAGAATCTGATGTCACACATTCACGAATAGTGGGCTAGTTACAGCGCAGAGGGAGAGACCATAAGCATATCTGCCTGCCTGCGGCGTGAAGTACAGTAAGCGTGGGAGTGGCATATACACACACGTATACGGACGGCCCGCGCGTGCAGACCGCGGCGCCAGATGCCGCGCCCCGCGCTTGCGCCGTAATTGGCCGACTGTTTATTGCAGTCGCCGCTACAGCCGCACTCGGCCTGATTTGTGAGCAGCCGCTGGCTGCGCAGTAACGCACAGTGTGGGGAGTGTCACACGCACCCAGCTACGGCGTGCCGTGTTCCCTAGCTGGTAAGCCTCACAACAGGGACATACGCGGCAGCCCACACCAGCCAGTACTGGTCAATGTTCCGCTGTCTCATAATACACTGCTGTGTATGACCTAAGGACGAGACAGATAAAGTAACATATACTGGTACGTAACGTTCTTCTGTAAGTTTAATAAATACATAGATACTGCAACACCTCGGTTCAGTTTACAGTGATAAAAGCGATAGAAAGAATAATTTAAAATTAAGACTAGAATTTTTACAGGGGAAAATAGTGTAGAATCAGAGTTCGGCAATTGCAGATCAAAATTATAGTATAGCAGCATTAGTTTAACGTCTAAGTACAGGAAAGCCACGGAAGCTCCGTCATGGAGAAGGCAGTAACGTTAAACTCTTGTGATGAAAAACCTATAAAAAGGCCTGATCGTCATTATTTCCTTGATTGTTTCGTTAAAGGGCGGGGAACCCGTGTCAGTCAGCGAGACAATAATTAGATTGGACTTCATCGTGTTAAGATTCACGATAAACTGTTAGAATATTACGGAGATTAAAAGTGATGTAATGTACGATCTCTGACTGTTGGTAGCAACGGAGTATTAAGGGGATTTTAGGACTTTAGTGCTATATTGGAACTTTACGGACATATGGACGACAGAAACTCAAATTATCTGCTGATACGAGTGAATTCAGAGGTTCCGATATTCAGATATTAATTTGTGGACTTTTGAAAGTGTCGTGTGCCGTTAGTTGCGAATCTGGACGAAGTTCGCCTGCATATCGGCATTTGCGGACTATTTAGATTCCTCCAGGCTAAGAACCTTTTAAATATACCATTATCCATCACCATCTTAACCCTGAAATTGAAATACAAGAGTGTTTTACTTATTTCATTTACTTAGTACTAATCAGTGAAGGTTTTACGGAAAAAAGCTATTCCGCAGTAAGTCATCACCATCTAGCGGGAAGCGTAGGCATTAACTAGCATGCTAACTGAAGTGAACGTTTACGTGTTTTAGGGACTGCTTAATATGAACTTTTGTGACTCTTTGACGTCCCCACTCCCTCCGAAAGGTGGCGCAGGCTGTCTTAACCATAAAAGGGGAAAGTTTTAGCCGGGCAAATTACTAAATAACATCGATATTTACAAGACTCGCAGTAATAGCAAAACACAAGGCCTGCACCTCATCGGAGAGTCGTCGCTGTCACATCGGGAAGTAAAGCCGGAAAACCTACTGACGATACGTATCTACGAGCAGACGTCGACGTTGAGTACCTAAAAAGGGAACTACAAGAGTGTTGGGGCCAAAACCCAGGCGATCATTGTAGGCAAAACCACCCCTTCCTTCCGCCTCCTTGATTTCTATCTCACCATCTATCGCCGTCCTATCGCCCTCACTCCCACTCTTAAGTACCTTGGCGTCACCCTCGACCGTAACCTCTCCTGGACTCCCCATCTCCGGACAATCCAAGCCAAGGCACGCTCCCGACTCCGTCTCCTCAAGCTCCTTTCTGGCCGTACGTGGGGTCTGGACCCCTCCACCATCCTCCACACCTATAAATCCCTCATCCGCACTATCCTTTGTTATGCCCATCTGGCCTGGGTCTCCGCCCCCCTACCTTTTATAAATCCCTACAAATCCTTGAACGCCATGCTCTCCGCCTCGCCTATCGCATCCGTCTCCCCTCCCCCAAGCGGATCCTGTATGATCTCATCCCCTTTCCCCACCTCCTCCTTTTCCTTGAGAGGATACGGATCCTGTACACCTCCCACAAACTCGATCCTCCTCATCCGCTTGTCTAACCCATCCTCTCCCACCCGCCCGCTGCTGCGCCTGTATTCCCACGTCCCACCCGGTCTCCATCTCTCCACCCTCCTTACCCTCTTCCGCCAGCTCCCTCTCCCTGATGATGTCCTCCTCGCCTCCGTCTACCCCTCCTATCAACTTTGATCCTGCCCCCCCCCCCCCCACTTCCGGTGTCCTTTCCTTTAGGCACCCTCCCTCCCTTCTCTTCCCTTCCCATCTCTTTCCTTTTCCCCCGTCCCCTCCCTCCACCCCTCTTCCCCGGGCTTCCCCTCCCCCTTCCTCCCTCCCCCCATCTCCCCTGCCCATGGCATCCCTGCTCTCCCCTCTCCCACTCCCACTCCCACTCCCCTTCCCGCTCCTCCTCTCTTGGCAGGTCCCCGGACTCGCATACGCTAAGTGAACATTCGCGCGCCGGAGATCATCGCCATCAGTGTCTCGTGTGTGTGCCTTCTTTTGTGTTTAGTGGTTGTTCGCCGTCCTGCCGCCACTGTTCACGTGTACCGTCGCCATCATCCGTGTTATGTGTGCCGTGTCAACTAGTGCTAGTGATGTTTCTCGTCCAGCGTGAACGGCTCCATGTTTTTTGTTTTTTAGTGTCTACACTTTTTTTCCCGCCGTTTTTGTCTTCTCTGTGCCACCTCCATGTTTTACTTATTGTAACACTAAAGGCTGAAGAGCGGCGTACTCTGCTGCTGACAGCCCGCCTTGTGTAAGGTGATCAAAATCACAAGAAAGGAAAAAAAAGAGTTGGGGATGGTTCAATACACACAACCTTCAGTTATCAATAATATATTCCCCTTCATTATTTAAAACAGTGAGTCAACGGTGTAGTAACTTTTCGGTTCCTTCACTGTAGAAAGCACCTGGTTTGATCGTAAGATCTCGTCAAGCCATGTCCGGAGCGCATTTGCATCCGCGATGGAAGTTCCTTTAAGGTTGTTCGATAAAGAGCGCAAAATGCGAAAATCTCAGGTCGTATGATCAAGTGAATAAGGTGGATGTGGAATGACTTTCCAGCCCAACTCTTTTATGCTTTTTTTCTTTCAGTCTAGCAGAACGCGGGCGGGCGTGGAGTAGCATCACTTCAGGCAGTCTTCCTGGCGGTATATCTTGGACTGCGTCACGAGGCGTCTCAGTTGTTGACAACAAATCTCAGCAGTGATGTTTACACCTCGCGGAAGTAATTAGTAGTACATCACACCATCGCCGTTTCACCAGATGCCTAACTTTATCTTTTGTTAATGCGCGCATGTCTTTGTATGGGGCGTTGCAGTTTTATTGTGCGCTCAACCATTCCTCTCTTTTCCTTATGCTACCACAAAGACACCACTTCTCGACACCTGTAACGATGTAGGACAGGAATGGTCTGTGTTGTTCACGAGCCAAATGATGACGAGCAAGCAGAGACGCAGATATGGTCACCCGCAGATTTTTCTGATTTTGACTTAGAGAATGCGGTACTTATACACCAGATATTTTAAACTCCGCCAGCGCATGTAAATGTCGCAATGATGGAATAATTATGGTTCATCTTATTTACCAGTTCTCGAGTACGATGATGTCATCATTGTGGATTAATGCGTTTAAACGATCTTCATCAAACATCAAAATTCTTCCAGCATGTTGTGAATCTCTAACGTCAAAACCATCCTCTAAAATAAGAAAACCATTTTATTGCCGTGCTTTACCAAAGGCATTACCCCAAACACGGCGTAAATGTTTCTGGCTACCTTCGCTGCTGTTAACGCTCTATCGAACTCAGACAGAAGAATATGTCGGAAATGTTCCGATTTCTCTCCACTTCGCACTCTACTTTCTAGCATCCACAGCTGCACTCACTATCTCCAAGTGACAAAATGACAATATTTGAACTCAAATAGCAAGAGTGACTTCAAACAACAAACTGACAGTCGATAAACAAACCCGTAGGAATCGGAATACCAACATGCAAACCAAAAGCGGAACGAACTTACCACCAACCTGACATTAACTAGTGGCGATTGGTGCTACGCAAAGTTGGGTGTTGCACCGAAGTTTCAGTACTGCATTTTGATGTGAGACTCTTACAAAAGAGAAAATTTTATATCTTCTGGCCAGGCTTCCTATCATTCGTTGTGATGTAAACACACATAAAACTCATGGTGCTCGAAGGTCACAAAATTCAGTATCTTAAATCCAATATACGACTCTGGAAAATTTATAGGTATAAGCTAAAATATCCAAATATGGCCACTTTTTCAAATATGGCTTCCCAATCTAAACTCACCAGCAAGTGGCGCAATCGTGCGTTATTGGCGTAAACTTTTTCAGAGGGCGCTGTTGAGTCACGCATAGTGCGTGAAAGAAGCTTCCTTTGCGGAGTTGTGAATCTTCGGTTTTCTTTTCAGAGCAAAGGTGAGTTTTTGGTTCAAATGGCTCTGAGCACTATGGGACTTAACTTCTGAGGTCATCAGTCCCCTAGAACTTAGTACTACTTAAACCTAACTAACCTAAGGACATCACACACTTGCATGCCCGAGGCAGGATTCGAACCTGCGACCGTAGCAGCAACGCGGTTCCCGACTGAAGCGCCTGGAACCGCTCGGCCACAGCGGCCGGCGGCGATATATGGGTAAATATCTTTAAACAGCTGCTCTTCCTATTTTCAATTGACAAAACAATTTGGGATAAAAATGTACCGTTCAGTGCGATTATAGCTCTCCAATTGTAACATATGCCTGTTAAAGAGCCGGGCGGAGTGGCCGTGCGGTTCTAGGCACTGCAGTCTGGAACAGAGCGACCACTATGGTCGCAGGTTCGAATCCTGCCTCGGGCATGGATGTGTGTGATGTCCTTAGGTTAGTTAGGTTTAATTAGTTCTAAGTTCTAGGCGACTGATGACCTCAGAAGTTAAGTCGCATAGTGCGCAGAGCCATTTGAACCTAAAATGGATTTGGGATACCGAGAACCACAATGAGGAATTATTTCCAGACTCTGAAGTGAAAAACGCTGAATCTGCAGATATTTTGAACGTAGCATTACGTCATAAAAATATTTTATCTTCCAAGATCGAGGCTCAGCTCGCCGAATACTGTAAAGGAATGGAGAAAAACTGTTACGGTTGAGATCCTGATGGCGTTGAAAGTATGGCTTTTCAGCTAACCGTTATAAATGCCATTGAGAATCCTTTCAAGTCTCAAGAAGGATGCGCAGGTAAGAAATAGTTGCAACTGTTCACGGAACGCCACTTGACATCTCCTTCAGAACACGCAGTTGCTCTCTTAAGCTAGAATCCAGGGATTCTCAAAGGAGAACGTAGACAACGTTTTGCGATTCTAGAAGTGGAAATGGGGAAAAATATAAACCTGTGAAAATCTGTGACGCTGATGAAACAGGCTAGACGACAGATCAGCATAAATCCGGAAACGTTGTAGCTATAAAACGCAAACGTCAAGTTCACCTATTCTCTTCTGCTAATCGTGTTTCTCTTGTGTCTCTCGTAACTGGCATGTCCACATCCTCACAGTTTATTCCGACAATTATGATTTAACTACGCAAGAACCACAAGGCTGAATTACTCGACGGAACTCCAGGTACAATTTCAGCAACACGTCCTTCTGGCTGGATACAGCTGGGAGTGTTCGTGGGTTAGTTCCTGACTCCATCAACAATGTCAAACCATCCAACGACAATCCAGTTCTACTGATTTTAGATGCTGTGATAATGGTGTTTTCATATTTTGCCTGCCTCCTCGCTACACTGATAAAATGCAACCATTGGAGGTATCTTTTATGTTCCCAGCAAAATCATTATCTGTTCAAGTAATTGGAAAATGGCTGGATGTGCTCGAAAATAGGAGCTGCAAAAATGTAGACTGCCATCAAGGATTTAGGTCGACGGAAATTTTCCCATTTGATGAAATTATCTTTCATGCACATTTTAATGCGACGAGAACTTGTTCCTTAGGTTGATAACAAATGCATAGCACCTAAGGAGATTCAATCTGTGCCTGTCATCGAACCAATGACTTCCACCAGACGAAGTTCAGTTACCCTTATCACGTCACAAAACTGATATTGTGTAGATGGATCAAAAGAAGTAAGACAAGAAAGAAGACAGGTTGTAAAAACTGAAGGCGGAAGAGAGATGGTCAACGTTATTGTGTCAATAGTCCTTCGCATGTGCATCTTTTGGAGGGTGCGGCCGGCCGCTGTGGCCGAGCGGTTCTAGGGACTTCAGTCTGGAACCGCGCTGCTACTACGGTCGCAGGTTCGAATCCTGCCTCGACCTTGGATGTGTGTGATATCCTTAGGTTAGTTCGGTTTAAGTAGTTCTAAGTTCTAGGGGACTGATGACCTCAGATGTTAAGTCCCATACTGCTCAGAGCCATTTGAACCATTTTGAAGGATGCATTCGTCCTGACTTTACTTTTATGGATGACAATGCGCGACCGCGCTGAACAGCGAAGGTTGAGGAACTCTTGGAGCATGAGGATATTCGGCGAATGGATGCTGTGCCTGTTCTCACGGCTTAAATCCCATCGATCGTACATGGGATTCACTGGGGAGGCGTATAGCAGCATGTTGTCAATTGCACTTTTAGAGGAATGGAACACAGTATCATAAGAACACTTGTAGGCAGCGTGTGAGCTTGTCACACATCATGCACTGCTGTCCGACGTGTTCACTAACTATACTGAAGCGCCGAAGAAACTGGTATAAGCATGCGTATTCAAATACAGAGATATGTAAAGACGCAGAATACGGCAGTGTGGTCGGCAACACGTGTAAAAGACAAGAAGTGTCTGGCGCAGTTGTTAGATCGGTTACTTCTGCTAAAATGGCAGGTTAACGAAATTTAACCGAGTTTGAACGTGGTGCTATAGTCACTGCACGAACGATGCGACACAGCATCTCCGAGGTAGCGATGAAGTGGGGATTTTCCCGTAGGACCATTTCACGAATGTACCGTGAATATCAGGAATCCGGTGAAAAATCAAATATCTGACATCGTTGCAACCGGAAACAGATCCTGCAAGAACGGGACCAACGACGACGGAAGAGAATCGTTCAGCGTGACAGAAGTGCAACCCTTCCGCAAATTGCTGCATATTTCAATGCTGGGCCATCAATTCTCAGCGTGCGAACCATTTAACGAAACATCATCGATATGGGCTCTCGGGGCCGAAGGCCGACTCATATACACTTGATGACTGCACGTCACAAAGCTTTACGTATCGTTTGGGCCCGTCAGTACCGACATTGGACAGTTGATAACTGTAAACATGTTGCCTGATCGCAAGAGTCTAGTTTCAAATTGCAGCGCACGGATGGAGGTGCAAGGGGTTGGAGACAACCTCATGAATCCATGGCCCCTGCATGTTAGTAGGGGATTGTTCGAGCTGGTGGAGGCTCCGTGATGGTGTTGGACGTGTGGAGTTGGAGTGATATGGGACCCCTGATACCTCTAGGTACGACTCTTGACAGGTGACACGTACATAAGCATCCTGTCTGATTCCTTGCATCGATTCATGACCATTGCGCATTCCGACGGACTTGGGCAATCTGAGCAGGAGACGGCGACACCCCATATATCCAGAACTGCTACAGAGTGGCTCATGTGACATTACAGCCTTTATCACTGCGATTTTTAACGTGTAAAAGTTTTTTTTTCTGTATTCGCGTCAGTATGTGCGAACTTTTAACATATACCAATGAATGTTGTAACCAGACATCTCCTGAAAAGCGCAGAATATCACGATAGCTATAAACTGTTATACGCTGCTATCGATCAGTAAAAAAAAAAAAACGATGCACCTATGTTTCAAAAAATAGCAATTGCCAATTTTTACTTCTGCAGGGAGCCGCGCCGCTGTCTAGCTGTTCTGTGAATGTGCTGCGAGTCGGACGCAAAAGTATTGTGCTCCATACTGATATAATCATTTTATTGTAAAGTTAAGAGTTTAAGTGATTAAAAATATATGTAGCCACAAACAAGCGAGAATGTATATCGTGAAAAATTCGCTCCACCGCCACAATGGGTGGCCATGTTAAAGTAAGTTTCCGTTTCATAATATAATACTTGAAGCCTTGAAGTTTATTTAATTTCAAAGAAAATCTCTCAACCTTATTTTCATTAATTATACTTGTGATAATCTTTTCTGTTTAAAAGATTTATGCAGTTTATGATCCAGCGTGTGTTCTGTCGGAACAGGAGGCTGCCGTGACGACATCGTTATAGTGTTTATTCCAAGTTCTTTCAGTTCCGTTTATATGTTCGTACAAATCCAATTAGTTGGTCCCTTAGGTTTCTTTCATGTGACTTCTGTCTGTTTTCTCCGCGCGATTTTCCTCCGAAAAAAAAATTTCTGTTCATTTTTTAGTAATTTTCCATATCGCGAATGAGAAAAGACAGCCGCCTCCTGCTCCGAACGGAACACCACGACTTTTCTAACGTCGGAGAGTACCGCACGAATTTTCCGCTAAAAGGTAATAGAATTTCTTAAAGCTGGATCAATTACACATGTTGCTGCTGTTCTCCGACAAATCTGGTGTGATTAATAGTAATTTATTCTGTCACGACAAAAAGAACAATTTTATTTTTACCAAAGCAACAAAGCTTTCAATTAAATTACTAAAAATCATACCAGATCTGGCGCACGAACAGGGACTTGACTAAAAATATTGAAAGTGTCATGGTACTAATATATGATTGTCTTATTTCATGTATCGCTCTTTGGAACCCAATGCTGCATAAAATTACGGATGAGCAATAAATATACGCAATATTGAAGGACGCGGTATTTACACAAAAATCTTGGGATTTAATAAGACGCAGATTTGCAGTTTTGAAGACAACGCCGAGTGAGTACCAAATTTTCGTTTGCCATAGTTCTGTCTAAAGAGTAGCTCATTTGACCTTCAAATTCGACCTCACTCTATCCTTTCTGTAGCTTAACGTAAAAAACCACCTTTTTTCCGTAAATATTTGAACATTTCCTGTAACCTTTCGCTTGACTATTTGTTTTATACTGTAGTTAGTATTCTCGTGTAAGTTCAAGATGGATGCCATTTCAGTCTTTTCTGTGTAACAGCGTTGGCAATCAATTGTTTCAACGGCGCTGACTCCATCTTGTCTTTTTGCTACAGACGTGTGTCAGTTATTACCCACGTAACATTAGACATTTGACGAACGCGCCGCGACTTTAACTTGCGCGGCAAGAATAATTGACAATCAGAATTTCAGTTGGCAGTACCCATTTTAAGTTGGCAATAGTTGAATTTCATTATGGCGGACGGACAATCGAGCGCGAACTCTGCAGACGAAAGCGACGGCACTGTTAACAAACATTACCGACTCCGCTCACGCGGAACGACGGCCAGGACAGACGACAGACAAGAGGTAGTTAACGTGGACGGCACTCAGCAGGAAACACCCACCTCCCCGATAACGGTATCAATTGACATTGTCAAAATGTTACAGTAATTGATACTAGACAGACAGGAGAGGGAACAACGTGAGAAAGACAGAGACAAGTTTTTATCAGAGTTGAAAACGGATATGACAACACAGATTGACTCAGTTAGGAATGACGTAAATACCACCATTGATGCGAATGTAGGCTCTCTCACAGCGAAAGTAGGTGCCCTCACTACGCAAGTAGGCTCTCTCACAGCACAGATAGATTCGGTTAAGGGTGACGTCACGGCGCAAGTAACCACTTTGACAACACAGATAAGCACTCTGAATAACAAAATTGATAACATTGGTCAGAATCTCACAACTCAAATCGAAGCGTGTCGCAAAGAAACCGATTCGGTAAAACTTGCGTATGAAACAGTTGCACGACAGGTAGACGAGTTAGCGACAGCGGTAGCCACTGTAGAATCAAAAGTAAGTGCAATGGCGAATGACATTTCGGACCGAACTATTGAGGAAAGAGTTAACAGTAATGTTGCTTCGCACACTAAAGCACTTACCGAACATTACAAAGAATGGATTGATGTACAAGAGAAGCTTGTTGAGGAGAAGGTTACACGTGACTTGAAAGATGTTGTTAAATCCGCAACCTTAGACATATTATCTGCACCCGGCAGTTCAGGAGACACTGTTTGTACTCAACTAGGCCAAATTAGACGAGTGTTTACCCGGGATTTGCCGGAATGGCGGAAGCAAGTAACAGATGAGATATCCGACCTCAAACAGCAAATTCAAACACTACAGTATGATAACCAGAGTGACGGGAAACACTCACTACCTTCTGCGCCAGATGAACATCAATACCAGACAACACAACACACCACAGTACATTCCGCGATCGAAAAATGAATTTAACGATCCACACAACAACAACACTGAACAATTGACACTCACAACCCTCATGAAAGAGGAGAGTGTACTGAAACACAGAGTTTTTCTACCATTCCAACCGGAAAAGCGAAATATTCATCCAGTCGTTTTCCTAAAGAACTTTTCAGGAGTCTTTCCAGCTGCCTGGAATGACAAACAGAGAATACAATTCATTACCGGATATATACAAGGAGAAAGTGCTATATAGGGAACCGAGATGGTTGATAAGTGCAAAACATTTAGCGAGTTTGAGAAGAACTTTGTAAGCAAATTTTGGAGCGCAGGTGTTCAGCAACGCCTACGCAAAGAGGTCTACAACGCCGAACCTTTCCATTCGAACAGTGGCGGACTTCGCCGGTACTTTGAAAAGTACTTGAGAAAGATACAATATTGGGACACTCCCATAACAACAAAAGATGTTATTATGATTCTTAAGTCAAAACTACCCATTTCCATACGCGAAAAATTAGTGAACGTGTCAGAGGAAGATCAGGACGCATTTTTATCCGTCCTTGATTCGCTCGATCTTATACACGAAGACGCGCGTGCGAATGCTAACCGTAAGAACAACAACGCAGGCACGTATTCGAATGGAAACGGTAGTAATGGAAATGGTTCACACGAAACACAATACGGAAACAAACAGTACAATAACCGCAATAGAGGCCGAAACAATGGTTACCGTAATGGTAAACACAAAAACAAGCATTACGGCAACCAACGGTACAATCCAATATACAACACGCAACAACAGTATTACGGGAATGCCCCATACCAATCAAACAATAACGGTAGTAACTTCTACCAGAATGGGAACAAATACAAGGGTAAACGTTGCAACAATCAAAATTGCGGAGGTCAGCTACCTCCACCACAACCCTATGGGCAGCCACAACATCAGCAACAACAGCAATACACGCCTCAGCAACAACCATTCATGCAACAACAACAGTACACGCCACCACAACAGGACTTTAGATACAATAACAATAAACCAAGAAAACAATACAATCCACCGGTATATTTTACGCAGGCAAGTAATGTACCGATTTTTCAGCCTGGTAACCAAGTGCAGTACCAACAAGGGTTTGATACAAATCAACACACACAATGGGTAAAAAACCAGCGAGAATGGTCAAGTGATGTGACAGAAGAATCAAATCAGTCGCATCACAAGAGAGCGGAAAACTAAAGGCAGCGCCTTTTCGCCTCCTTGGGGATGCTGCGGGACATAATGGGGGCAAACTCGACCTTGAACGACTTAACGTAATACGTTATGATCGCGACACTGACTTGAGAGACGATTTGTTGCAGGAAAATATTGAGACAGACTTGAATGACGTATGGGAAGACGAAGTACAAGCAATGACTAAAATTTACATAGCCAATACACCAATAGATGCTATTATTGATACTGGTGCAAACGTAAATTCTTTATCCCTATGTATGTTTAAGAAAGTTTCTGCAGGGATGAAAATTTTAACGTTACCAGTACAAGGTTGTTCAGTAACAGGAGCGGTAGGATCTTTATCACAGCGAGTCAATTTGCAAGCTCAGGTACCGATAAGGATTAATTCTACTTCTTTCATGTGTGTATTTCTAGTAGTTAAGAATTTGTCGGTGTCATGCTTATTAGGAATGGAGTTCCTGAGGAAGAATAAGGCAGTGATTGATATAGAAAAGGGTATCTGTACAATCCGAGTAGGTGAGCAGGAGGTAACGCTGCAATTGTTGCGCGGCAAGGTCAAAAGAGTCAACACTGAGCACAAAGTTAAGGTACGCAGACTGGTACAGCGAATGTTTTTGAACCAAGCACACATGACAAGACAGGGTAACAGTTGGACGGATTTTGATACTGATGACGGACTTCCGACTAGAGAAGAGATTTTGAATAAAGTAAGCGAATCAAGTGAACTTGATTACATACAAAGGAAAGATTTACTGCACTTACTTATGAGATATCTTCACGTCTTTTCTTCGAAATCTGGAGTAATACGTGACTACGAATATGACATGAAGGTCGCTCCCCATTCTACTTTTTGCAAGACAACGTACTCTGTCCCGTATGCAAGGCGCGAGGCTGTGAAAAATGAAATACGTAAAATGCTTAAGTGGGAGATCATTGAACCGTCAGACTCACCTTACAGTAGTCCGTTATTGCCAGTTTTGAAGCAGGATGGTAGTGTACATATAGTTTTGGATGCAAGAAACATAAATAAAATAATTATTCCAGTAAGAACTCGACCTGAGGCTATGGATGAACAATTACAAAGGTTTCATGGAGTAAAATTCCTCACATCGGTAGACTTGAGATCGAGCTACTGGCAGGTCAAGATGACATCACAGTCTCGAAAATATACAGCGTTTATATTTGCAGGTAGATCATACCAATTCAAAGTAGTTCCATTTGGTTTGAATGTGAGTTCAGGCGTATTCATAGCTGCACTTGATTATGCATTAGGACCTGAACTGTTGTATCGAGTAACAGTGTATGTTGATGACTTACTGATTGCTACGAAATCTTGGGAAGAACATTTAGACATAATAAGCAAAGTTTTCCAGAGGTTTGTTGACTATGGAGTCACAGCTAATCTACATAAGTCTAAATTTGGTAAAAGCGAGATTAAATTTTTAGGACATCTTGTATCATCACAGGGAATTACCCCAGATCCAGACAAACTAGCAGCTATTAAAAACTTTCCTGTGCCCTCTTCTAAACGCCAGTTGAAAGGCTTCCTCGGAATGACTTCCTTTTTCAGAAAGTTTATTTCGGACCAGTCGATGAACAGTCAAGCATTGCATGATCTTCTAAAGAAAAATACTCACTGGCATTGGACGCCAGAGTGTCAGACAGATATTGATCGTATTAAACAAGCACTTCTTAACAGCAATATTTTGTTCCATCCAGACATGGATAAAGAATTCTATATTTCGTCAGATGCTTCATTTCAGGGGCTTGGTTCTTCTTTGTTTCAAATAGAAGTAATTGATGGAAAAGAAGAGATAAGAGTTATCAGCTTTGCAAGTAGGGTTCTCACAGAATGTGAGAGGTCATACTCGGTGACAGAGTTGGAGGCTCTGGCCATTGTATGGTCCTTTAAAAGGTTCAATTACTATATCCATGGTCGGAAAATTAAGGTCTTTTCTGATCACCAAGCTCTTAGTTTCTTGCTCCCATGTAAACTTCTTCATCCTCGTCTTACACGATGGAGTCTCTTCTTGCAAGAGTATGATTTCGAAATAGTATACATCAAGGGTAAAAACAACATTATCGCGGATGCTTTGTCACGCATGCCGCAAGGACTTCCCGAGTCCAGTGAACTTATCGAGCAGATGTCTAACTACTGAATTCTTCTGATGAAAGACCCACTACATAGAAAGTATTTCCTTCAGCTCTGCAAGCAGATGCGTATACTCCAAGAAACAGATCCCAAATCGCGTAAGGTCAAACAACTTCTTCTAACAAAACCCGATCACCACTTGTCCAAATTTTATAAACTACACAATGATGTTTTATTCCATCGAACTTCTCTCCTCTCTGGTAGATGGTGTGTGTGTATACCACACGCATACGTTGAACACCTTATCTGGTACACACATCATTGCTGGGGTCAATATGGACCTGAAAAATGCAAACGAAAGATTTCTGCGTATTGCTGTTTAACAAACTTGCACCATCGAATCCACAAGTTGTTAAGTACATGTCTTATCTGCCAGAAGGCCAAACCCTTCAACCATTCGAACCTAATTCCTCTGAATCCAATTATTACTGAGAGACCAAATCAAGTTCTGGCCCTTGATCTCGCCGGCCCCCTGCCGCAAGGGAGGGGAGGGGTGAAATACCTAGTCGCATTGATGGATCTTTTCACAAAACATGTGAGACTTTATGCAGTGAAATCATCCACTGCACTTCCGATCATCCGTCGAATCGAACAAGACTATTTTCCTCGATTTGGCAAGCCGGAGGCCATTCTATCAGATAATGCATCGAATTTCACTGGCAGACAATGGCGCAGTTATCTTGCCAGACATGGCATCAAACAAATACTTATATCTCGTTTCAGACCGCAATCTAATCCCACCGAACGTATCTTCAAAGAGTTCAATAGATTCATTCGAACCTACATACCTAATCGACAAACCCGTTGGATTGACTTTGTATCTTCATTCGAGCAGATTGTCAACAATCTTCCACACTTCTCAACTGGATTTACACCTGCGGAATTAATGACGAGTCATCGGGAAAGAAATGAATGGTTAGATCCCATACCCAAAATTGTAGAACCAGAATTAGATTTAGATGCAAAACTTAGGCAAGCATTGGTATCCTTAGCTGTACAGGCGAATCTACGCAAGAAGTCTTATGACAAGAAAGTATCTAAGGCTCTTACATATGATATTAATGAAAAGGTGCTTTTACGGACACATTTTAAGCCATCGAAGTTGTTGAAAAGAAATCGGAAATGGAGGCTATTGTACGACGGACCATTTGTAGTAATTAGAAAACCACATACAGGATGTTATCTAATAGCGGATGCAGCATCTGGCAGAATTAAAGGATTGTATCACCACCAGGATCTCAAGAAGTATAACGAGGCAAAGTAACAAGCAAAGTAACATTAGCCTAAGGTTTAACCTGTGAACGCTTCTATATTCAAACACACCAATACGAGTACTCACACTTTGGCGAAAAACTATGGAGGTAATTGAAGATTTGATTTATTATGGCGTACGAAAAGGAAAGCACATTCCATTTGAGAGGACAGATTCTCAGTTAGTTTTAAGTTAGTCATAGGTGTAAGCAGTCCAAGTTGGCTGTTGGCATTGAGGAATGCCGTTATTGGTGAAAGGAGATACGGAAGGAAGTAGCAGATTGCCACCTTCCAACTCCAATGAATATATATGTATGTGAAATATTAGGTTAAGCAATTTCTTTTTCAGTCCTCAAGATGGAATGTTAGTCTTTAAGTGTACAGAGTACAGCCTATTGCGTGTAAACTGTGCGTTATTGTAACACCGCCATGAACTATACCTTTTGTTAGCGCGATCTTTAGAATTAAACAGATTTGTGTAGCCAAGTGTTTGAACTGTCAAAAGCAGTAAATAACAGAGAGAGAGAGTATCACGTAGTATTTGATAGTTTTCAGGAGATTCAATCTCAGATTCAAAGTATCATCTACGAACAGTAAGCCTCATAAAGATTTAATAGCTAAGCAACAAAGCATTTCCTTTATTCTGTTTTACAACAGCTGTTAGGTCATGTAGTCGAGAGTGCCACTACATGGAAACATATACGTCGTACTGACAAGTCTGAAGTATTCCTGATGGTAAACGTTTCTTCTTTAAACATGTAAGATGCACTAAAGTAACTAGCTATTTCACAGCCAAGCCCGGCAATCGCCCAGAAGGAAGCGTGAGAAACTAGAAAGCTGTCACCAGATATGACTCACATTATAATAATAAAACTAAGATCTGATATTAGATTAAAGAATAGCCACTTGAGGGCACACGTGACGCATGTCATGCATCTAAGGTCACAAAAATATCCTAGTGTAGTTGTGCTAGAATTTGTATATGTATATAGTGTATTTATGTTCATATTTGATCCTCTCCTCTTCCACTTCCCCATCCTATCCCATTAAAAAAAAAGTGAGGATTAGAATTTGACAGGCTCATCTGAGTGCTCTTTAGACGGTTGAAGTGGAAACGAAATTTGTGGGAGAGATACGTTAGCGAAAGTTTTGTTCTAATCGCGTATCGCGAGTAGCAATGTTGAGAGATTATAATACATTCCGCGAGTAGTACTTGCAGCCAGTAACTTTATGAAGCATGAATCTTCCGGAGAGAAATGCATGAGTATGCTCGACCAGTAGAGACAGAATTTGTTCAATCTGTGCTCTACATAAACAGTGACACTAAATTTTGAAGAGAAACGAAATAACAAGCTGCTTAAAAGATTTGTTTTTAAAAAAAATTTTTACCTTTGTAAAAGGGAGAGAGAATAACCGAAATAATCGTGCCTTGATGCACAAGTAGTGGTATTCAATACGCTAATCCGGCGTGGCGTGACTGAAAAGGTTAACAGAATTTTGTGACTGTAAGCAAACTTAAGAAATGTATGTATGTATGTATGTAATTTATGGACATTGTTTAATCTTGTAATGTATTTACCTGTGAGTAACTTGAACTGTGAACTTTGAAATCACAATGTGAGATGGGAGATGTGAATTTGCAGACACTAAGACGTTCTAAACAAAATGCGAGTGATAAAGTGTACAAAATACGCGTGCAGTGACATGTGTACACGCAAGTGCAGGTAGTGACAGCGATCACAGCAAAATTATTTTGCAAACTATATGTAAAACGTTGGCTTCACTGACCTGTGTGTAAGCAGCATGGCAGGTCGCAGGGACTGTCGTGTGAAATCCTCGATACAGACGGTGGTATTTTCTACCCAAGTTTTCGATACGCCGATCGACGATGGAGGAAGGACACTAGACGTGTGTTTTCCGCGTGTTCTCATTTTAGCAGAGCGCGAGTGACACACGTTAAACTTCATACGAGCATACACGAGCGCGTGTTGCACTGGACTAGTAACCAGCAACAGCGCGGAGCTGCTTGCAGTTGGACTCAACAATTAACATTTGAAACACAACCGACGCGCGCGCTGTGGAGGCGTGTCATTGACCTTAGAATGTTTTCCGTCTCACAACTACGCAAGAGACATTGCTAAAGCTATCGCAGTGAAACTTAATTAAGAACTTTATTTATTCTGTAGAAAGAGAAGTCTTAGCTTCAAATTAATTTCCATTTAATCAGTCACGTCGGATATTTTGCGATAGATAGTTAAATAAAGACAAGGCATTACTGAGCACTGAAACGTTAACTGGAAGGGAAGGTTATCAATCCTGTCCAGAACCCTATAAAACCTTTACCTGTAAGTCTACATTATAGCACGAACCTAACACAGGTTTCTTTCTGTTTATTTGCATGTAAACGACATGACGCTTGATGCGAGACACTAGAGAGGCAACACGAGCGAACACAAAAAAGACGCTACCCAGGGTCGTGACCTCTCGGACGACGCCGCTCACCGAACGAGAATAGACGTTGCAAAAAAAAATGGCTCTGAGCACTATGGGACTCAACTGCTGAGGTCATTAGTCCCCTAGAACTTAGAACTAGATAAACCTAACTAACCTAAGGACATCACAAACATCCATGCCCGAGGCAGGATTCGAACCTGCGACCGTAGCGGTCTTGCGGTTCCAGACTGCAGCGCCTTTAACCGCATGGCCACTTCGGCCGGCTGTAAGTTTCCGTTTCATAATATAATACTTGAAGCCTTGAAGTTTATTTAATTTCAAAGAAAATCTCTCAACCTTATTTTCATTAATTATACTTGTGATAATCTTTTCTGTTTAAAAGATTTATGCAGTTTATGATCCAGCGTGTGTTCTGTCGGAACAGGAGGCTGTCGTGACGACATCGTTATAGTATTTATTCCAAGTTCTTTCAGTTCCGTTTATATGTTCGTACAAATACAATTAGTTGGTCCCTTAGGTTTCTTTCATGCAACTTCTGTCTGTTTTCTCCGCGCGATTTTCCTCCGAAAAAAAAATTTCTGTTCATTTTTTAGTAATTTTCGATATCGCGAATGAGAAAAGACAGCCGTCTCCTGCTCCGAACGGAACACCACGACTTTTCTAACGTCGGAGAGTACCGCACGAATTTTCCGCTAAAAGGTAATAGAATTTCTTAAAGCTGGATCAATTACACATGTTGCTGCTGTTCTCCGACAAATCTGGTGTGATTAATAGTAATTTATTCTGTCACGACAAAAAGAACAACTTTATTTTTACCAAAGCAACAAAGCTTTCAATTAAATTACTAAAAATCATACCAGACTCAGGAAACACTCTTCTGAGTTAAAACACTTATATTAGTCACCAAACTCCCCAGACATGACCATTATTGAGCATATCTGGGATGCCTAGCTGTTCATAAGGAATCTCCACCCCCCCCCCCCCCCCCCCCCTCATACTCTTGCGGATTTATGGTCAGCCCTGCAGGATTCATGGTGTTACGTTCCTCCAGCACTACTTCAGATATTAGTTGAGTCCATGCCAGGTCTGATGCGGCATTTCTGCGTGCTCGTAGGGGTCCTACACTAAATTAGGCATATGTAACAGTTTCTTTGGCTCTTCAGTGTATTATGAACGATGAACTGCCTTTTGTAATGTCCAGGTGGCCATCATAAACCGAATTGGCTTCATTGCAATTATTTATGAATGAGAGTTTCATTTCTGTTCGTCACACTGCTTATTTCTTTCAGTTACCTTCTCAACTGTACTGGACTGTACCAGTTCTTTCTGTGAATGGTCCAAGTTTCATCTGTGTTACTAGCCAGTGACACTTCATCCGAAAGTCACTTTCGTCGTTATGTTTTACGTATAAGTGTACACATAAACTCACTGCCTTTCAGTTTTGATGAGTTTTAGCTAGCTGATGTGGCGCGAGCCCCAATATTCTATTTGCCCTCTGCACTAGTCATAGGTGACCTATGCAACAGAAAAGAGTTGAGAATATTGTTAAGAATTACAAGTTAATTTTCGTGCCACATTTTTTCCACCAAAGAAAATGAACTCCACACGTGACACTGCTCGCCATTACAGTGGCAACACCGTGGAGGATAGAAAATATTATTATGTATACGTGGGACAGAAGCCGCAATACGTATTTAAATAGAGGGTGACTTGGGGATAACGTGGGCTAAGTTTAGTACCTAGAGCTGCCATCTCTGGCGGGAACAAAAGCTCTCACATGGATAGGTACCGAGTAGAACGGAGCTTGGCTGACTGACTATAGCACGCCATTCTGTGCGGCTTCATAGCAATGCCATTCACCAGACGTGGTTGCTGACAAGTCTTTCGGCAACCTATAGCTACATATTTTCAATGAGTGCGTAATACGGACGAAACCACCACTTGATACATTCGCGCCGGCACTGGAGTGGACAATAGCAATCCTAGATTTACTTCTGGAGATACTACAACGCACACAAAATATTTTCATCATAATTGGTGATTGAAGAGGATGTAGTTAAGGAATTCTGCTACCTAAGTAGAAAATTAACCCATGACGGATGGAGCAAGGAGGCTATAAAAATCAGATTAGCGCTGGCAAAAAGGGCATTCCTGGTAAAAAAAGAATCCTACTAGTATCGAAGACAGGTCTTCATTTGAGGAAGATTTTTCTGAGAATGTACGTTTGGAGCACAGCATTCCATGGTAGTGAGACACAGACTGTGGGAGAATCGGAACAGAAGAGAATAGAAACATCTGACTTGTGGTACTACAGAAGAACGTTGAAAAGTAGGTGGACTGATAAGGTACATAATGAGGAGGTTCTCCGTAGAATCGGCGAGGAAAGGAATATATGGAAAGCACTGTCGAGAAGAAGGTACAGGATGATAGGACATCTGTTAAAAAGTCAGGGAATAACCTCCACGGTACTAGAGGGAGCTGTAGAGGGTAAAAACTGTAGAGGAAGACAGAGATTGTGACACATCCAGCAAATGGTTGACGACGTGGGTTGCAAGTGCTATTCTGAAATGAAAAGGTTGGCACAGGAGAGGAATTAGTGGCGGACCGGTTAAAATCAGGCAGAAAACTAACGACACGCAAAAGAAAAAGGAAAATTAACGACATGAACAATGTAAAATATTTAAGGTGGGAAGAATCCATGTCTACAGCAATGTCAATGTATTTGTTACTGTCGTGGAACAGTATGACTTTCATTACTTGATACAGTACGGAAGGATAGTCTCCTCGTAATGTACAACTGACTCTGAACTTTGATATACAGTTCTGGCTTCTAAAACATGCAATGCTGGATCTGACTAAACGATTTTGTCGTCGTAAGCGAGTGGGATTTAGCGACATTGCGATCTTGCTAATGTCTTGTTATGCTTCGCGTAATACACTCCTGGAAATGGAAAAAAGAACACATTGACACCGGTGTGTCAGACCCACCATACTTGCTCCGGACACTGCGAGAGGGCTGTACAAGCAATGATCACACGCACGGCACAGCGGACCCACCAGGAACCGCGGTGTTGGCCGTCGAATGGCGCTAGCTGCGCAGCATTTGTGCACCGCCGCCATCAGTGTCAGCCAGTTTGCCGTGGCATACGGAGCTCCATCGCAGTCTTTAACACTGGTAGCATGCCACGACAGCGTGGACGTGAACCGTATGTGCAGTTGACGGACTTTGAGCGAGGGCGTATAGTGGGCATGCTGGAGGCCAGGTGGACGTACCGCCGAATTGCTCAACACGTGGGGCGTGAGGTCTCCACAGTACATCGATGTTGTCGCCAGTGGTCGGCGGAAGGTGCACGTGCCCGTCGACCTGGGACCGGACCGCAGCGACGCACGGATGCACGCCAAGACCGTAGGATCCTACGCAGTGCCGTAGGGGACCGCACCGCCACTTCCCAGCAAATTAGGGACACTGTTGCTCCTGGGGTATCGGCGAGGACCATTCGCAACCGTCTCCATGAAGCTGGGCTACGGTCCCGCACACCGTTAGGCCGTCTTCCGCTCACGCCCCAACATCGTGCAGCCCGCCTCCAGTGGTGTCGCGACAGGCGTGAATGGAGGGACGAATGGAGACGTGTCGTCTTCAGCGATGAGAGTCGCTTCTGCCTTGGTGCCAATGATGGTCGTATGCGTGTTTGGCGCCGTGCAGGTGAGCGCCACAATCAGGACTGCATACGACCGAGGCACACAGGGCCAACACCCGGCATCATGGTGTGGGGAGCGATCTCCTACACTGGCCGTACACCACTGGTGATCGTCGATGGGACACTGAATAGTGCACGGTACATCCAAACCGTCCTCGAACCCATTGTTCTACCATTCCTAGACCGGCAAGGGAACTTGCTGTTCCAACAGGACAATGCACGTCCGCATGTATTCCGTGCCACCCAACGTGCTCTAGAAGGTGTAAGTCAACTACCCTGGCCAGCAAGATCTCCGGATCTGTCCCCCATTGAGCATGTTTGGGACTGGATGAAGCGTCGTCTCACGCGGTCTGCACGTCCAGCACGAACGCTGGTCCAACTGAGGCTCCAGGTGGAAATGGCATGGCAAGCCGTTCCACAGGACTACATCCAGCATCTCTACGATCGTCTCCATGGGAGAATAGCAGCCTGCATTGCTGCGAAAGGTGGATATACACTGTACTAGTGCCGACATTGTGCATGCTCTGTTGCCTGTGTCTATGTGCCTGTGGTTCTGTCAGTGTGATCATGTGATGTATCTGACCCCAGGAATGTGTCAATAAAGTTTCCCCTTCCTGGGACAATGAATTCACGGTGTTCTTATTTCAATTTCCAGGAGTGTACGTGTGGCAAAGTGGTTAGCACACCTGCTTCGTAATCGGATGGATGACGGTTCAAATTCCCATCCTGCCGCCGTTATTTAGGTTTTCGATGATTTCGGCAAGTTGCTCCTGATAAATGCTGGGATGGTTCCTTTAAAAGGGCCTGGCGAGCTTCATTCTGCATCTATTCGTAATAGGACTTGTGCTCCGCCTCCATGACCATGCTGTCGATTGGACGTTAAGCTATAATCTTCCTTCCTTTTATTGTAATAAGCACTAACTTACACCAGCGCGTATCGGATTTAGACAGTGCCAAGATTGTGTCTATGGAGACTGCTGTTTACCGTTCTGTGACACTGATGCTCTCTAGCCGGAATCTTCGAACGACACGGCAGAGTGAGAGATCCGAAGAACGTGCTTGTTACGGCAAGAGTCGAATACTGTCAGGGTAGGTGAGGAAGCACGGACAACATTCCGTCTCGTTATCCTGTTGTAAGATAACATCATGGAGACCTTCAAGACAGGGCACAGCCAACGGACTTAACTCGTCATGAATATAAGGCTTGCTGTCCCAGTTACCTGCTGCAGGTGCAACACCTAATTGTCCATTCTGATGTACGCAGAAACACGATTCGCTTGAAAAGACGGAGTGGTGTCACGGCTGCGTCCAATATTATCGCTGGGCGTTGTTTGCTACTGTGTGAAGACTCATAAATGGCCGACGTACTATCAGCCTGGGGTGCTTGAAATGTTGCATTCTAAGAATGAATACTTTGAGAGATACGTGGACGTGACTGTATGATCCTGCAAGACCGATCGCACGATACATCCGTTCTCTCTGGTGTTCTCATCTTTTGGGGCAATTTAGAGCCTGCATGGCGTTGAGAACGGTCCTCAATTCAATATTCGCATGACAGTCGTGGGATTCCGGCTAAAGAGAGCATCATTGTCACTATACTTCTCCTATAACTAATACAGTTATGATATTACTTGTAGACTTCGCTCATCGAAGCCGGCCGCTGTGGCCGAGCTGTTCCAGGCTGCTCAACTGAACAGTCGGTTCAGCGTCGTGGGTCTGCGCAGCTTGCTCCGTGGAAGTCCACCTGCCGTTCTGGAGTCTGAAGATAATCCTTAAGGATTAAGACTGGTCACTCCGATTAACAGAAATTTGCGATCACGATTGTAACAAGTTACATAATTCTCAACTTCTCACCCGAGACCAACGTGAGCGATCTGAAACGAGAAATTGTGCATTCCGATATTTTCAACTTAACACAAAGAAACATTACTTTCTGAAACAACTCGTGGATTAATAAAACTGCAAATATAGCCACTAACAATATTTATTCATTTCCATCGCTCTAGAAACACAGAATGTGTAACAAAACTAGCAAGATAAGTAATAACAAATGTTTTTTGTTCGTGGATTCAGAGGCGACTAAAGTGCAAGACTGATTTAACAACAGAACAAAGAGCATTAAGAAACCAAAATA
Source organism: Schistocerca serialis cubense (assembly GCF_023864345.2). NCBI lineage: Eukaryota > Metazoa > Arthropoda > Insecta > Orthoptera > Acrididae > Schistocerca > Schistocerca serialis. The sequence goes on along the minus strand of NC_064642.1, from coordinate 646,824,131 downwards.
TACATACGAAGAAAGTACGTAGGTGTCTTACGTATCTCCAACGACGTTGATATTAGACAGAATGTAAGAATCAAAATGGAAATTCAATAGAAGTGTCATGCACTGATGAGCGATCGATATACTCAAAATGTAGATATCGATACATGCTGCATGACTCACAGCGCGAGTATATATTGCTTACAAACAGCAAAATCTCCTAATTTTCTCGCTGGTTAAAGGCCATAGACGAATGGTCTTTTCCGAATGTACTTCTGACCAAAAAGCGATTCTAGTAGCTGGAGTCCAAGATTTTTTAAAATCATGATTTTTTGCTCTCTTTCATGATATTTCCACAGAAACTTTCATCCCCTAAAGCGTATTTCATTATATCTAACCGAGAAGTGAAGAACCAATTTTTACAGAACGCAATATTTTGTTAAAACTTTTCGTGCCCTACTTCACACTCTAAGGGGTTTGAATTTAAGTATATATAGTTGTCTTTTTTATTTCTAACATTGAAGCCATAGATTTATCTTTAAAAATACTTTCGTCAGCCAAGGGTTAAACAGAACGTTTTATCCCCCAGTTCGATTTCCCAGGGGTTTAATCTCCCAAAACATTGAAACATGTATTTTTTATTTCTAACCGAGAAGTTAAATTCCATTATTCTGATAGATGCAGCTTCAAATTAGGTTTGGTAGTTCATTAATAATGATTTAATTTCAAAAAAATTTCACCACATATTTTACTCCCTTATTTCTCGAATTTACAAAAATGCTGCGGTGTTTATTTATTTATTTCTTTTCGTAGTTCTAGCCACAAAATTGCCTTATTGGCGACATATTTTCAAGATGAATTTCATCCTCTATTTCACCCCCTTAGGAGTGGAATTTCGTACAATCTGTTATTAAACAATGCCTACAGTATAAGATCCACACCCTCTCAAAATTTCAATTTTCTATCCTTAGCTGTTTGGGCTGGACGATAATGAGTCAGTTAATCGGTCTGGCCCTATTTCCAAAAACACTGAAACACGTATTTTTTCCATATCCAACTCAGAAGCCAAATATCGGTTTTCAAAGATCTGGCTTTAAAAATGCTTTCAAAGTGAAATATTTACATATAACATTTCACGCCCAATTTCAACTCCTTGGGGTTGAATCTCCAGTAACAGGAAAATGATTTTTTTTAATTTCTGACAAAGAAGCAAAATACAAATTTTCCTAGATTTAGCCTCAAAGTTGCTTGCATAATGAAATATTCCCGTCTTTCATCCTCTAATTCGGCCCCTTACCAGTAGAATTTCAAAAAAACACTGAAAAACGTCTTTTTAATTTCCAACTCAGAAGCCAAATCCAATTTGTTTTAGATTTAGCTTTAAAAATGCTTTCATAATGAAATATTTCCATAAAACATTTCATCTCCTGCTTCACCCCCTCAGCTGTTAAATTTTCAAAAACACTGAAACAGGTATTTTTTATTTCTAACCGAGAAATCAAATACCAATTTTCATAGGTGTAGCTATAAAATACTTTAGAATTTCGTTAACAATAATTTATTTTTAAAAAAATCGCTCCCTGTTTCACCCCTATACGTATTAAATTTCCATAAATGCTGAAATGCGTATTTCTTCATTTCTGATCGAGAAACCAAATACCAATATACGTAGATCTGGCATCAAAATTGTCTTAATAGCGACATTTTTTTAAAAAAACCTTTCATCCCCTAATCCACTTTGCTATGAGTGGAATTTCGAGAAATCCCTTCTTCAACCACGACTTCAGTATATGATCAACACCCCACGCAAATTTCAAGTTTCTATGCTTAGTGGTTTGGGGTGTGCGATGACGAGCCAGTGAGTGAACCAGCCAGTCGGGACATTTCCTTTTATGCATAGAGGTAAAGCACATAAGATACGAGTAATAGTAGTCCGGCATCGAATTTTTATCCATCTCTATTAATAAGCAATGATACGGGCAATTTAACTTCTTTTGAATTTTGTGAATGTGATGAAACATTTTTATGGATAGCGTTGCTCTGCTTTCATCAGTAACCTAGAGAAATATGATTCTGATCAAGTTCAGAATAGAAAACGAAAATAAACATATTAGGACGTGCATATTAGAACAACTAGAATAGTGTAAGCAGACTTCAGTAAGATGCAGGCCAGTTGCTAGGTGTTTTGCCGCCCTAGGCGAGAACTGAAAAATGCAGCACCCTCTTTTTTACTTCGATCAGTCTACCCTATACCCCCCATCCCTCCACTACCACTAACTTCCAACGGCACAATAATGCAAATCACCTATTTTAATTTTAATCATTAAACTAAAATGACCTGAAGTCCTTATTTTTTTGGGAGAGACCTCAGTTATCATGCTTTGTCCTCATTATCTTTAAAACTGATTGATGAGCAAATGTCATCAATTTCTTATTTTTGGTCTTCAATTTTTGAAATTTCCTAAAACAACTGGAATTGGAAGAATGTGCTTAACATTTTAAATTAGAACTCAACTGAATAAACCCGTGCAACCAAATTTTATTTAATTGCAAGGGAACTCACCAATAAAGGGGTGGAACTATTTCCTGATGTGAATGAATTTTTCCTAGAAGATACAAATTATGCTATACTGATGGGAGATATGCCGAAGCATCAAACTACGTCATCTGGATAATCGTGATGTCATTTCGTTTCTATTTTAATTGAAATATTTTTAGAATGAGGAATAAATATCATGCTTTCAGCGTCCACTTTCGTCAAAGTATATAAGGACTTAGTAAGTACGCGTTCCGTATGCTTTTGTAATCAGTTCGGTGTTTCAATTTTTTCTCTTTTTCATTTTTCCTTCTCATTTGCTCAAAATGTTTAGCTGCTTGATTTGAAATTAACTTTTTCCGCGCTTTGCCGCCCCTAAAATTTTCCCGCCCTAGGCAGTCGTCTAGTCTTGCCTGATGATAGAAATGCCCCTCGTAGGATATCATTTCTATGTCTCATATCTTTCAACTCTTTCTTCATCGTCTGTCCCGTTGTAGTTAATTTATTTAGTTGTACAATATCATTCTTTTCCTGTAACGTCATATCGCAAGTTATCAGTATGAAAGTATGTGTGTGTCTGTGAATAATGTAAAATCTACACATTGTTAATTTAGGTAGACGTATATTGTGCTTCTGAGATGAAGACTCGGAACGAGAACGGGAAGCAGTATAGACGTCTGTGGAACTACATCCACGCTAGTCAGCAAAGGAAAGCCACAGTTGCTATCCGTACCATCTGAATTTGGGCATGGCTCACATCCCTCTCACAAGACAGGATAATACAGTTGAGTTTTATAAACTGGCCAAACAGTATGTTTGGTAATCTGGAGGGCAGCAAGGTAACCTAGTATTACTTCTAAGAAACCATTTACGCCCGTCTGTGTAGCAAGAAGAACAAACGGAGACTGATACGTGAACATTATAATAAAAGGCACTGTGGCTTTCTTAAGTTATGAATGAGGCTTTAATTCAACGCAAAAAGTTGAGTGTATGTTGGAGATACGTGTGACCACTCGCAAATTTCTCGTCAAATCACGACTATTGCTGTCTTTACGATGACATGTGCCTGCATTTCCTCAACGTTGGCATTACAGCCGAAATAATCCTCCCTGAATTTAGGATCTGAACCCAAAAGCAACAATATTGCTATGTGTTTGTGTTCGATTGTACTCGTAACACTCTGTTGTTTGTGAGAGATCGAGCGACTGCCATTTGACCGCAGAAAGCTGGATTCTAAAAGCATCAGTTTGATTTGGAAGTTTTCTTCACAGAATTTAGGGACATAAGATCTGCACACAGATGACCTTTAGTAGCCAGATGTCTGCGGACAAAATTCTCCGTTTTAGCCAATAATGAAAGATACAACCGCCTTTCATTCCATGACACGTCGTATATTTTATGGTACGTGATTGTTCATTCTTTGCAACAGGAAACGAAGCAACATATTGTCGTTTGTAGTGTCCTTCATTGGTGTTTTTCATGTCGCATTTAATATAATCTTCGTCAGTGATAAGATCAGTTACAGTCACAATTTTTTTTATTTCCTAAAAGGAAAGCTGTGGTTACACCGATTACCGTGAGATCACCGAAGTTAAGCGCTGTCAGGCGTGGTCGGCACTTGGACGGGTGACCATCCAGGCCGCCATGGGTTGTTGCCATTTTTCGGGTTGCACTCAGCCTCGTGAGCCAAATTGAGGAGCTACTCGACTGAATAGTAGCAGCTTCGGTCAAGAATACCATCGTAAAGACCGGGACAGCGGTGTGCTGACCCCAAGCTCCTCCTATCCACCTCCTCCACTGAGGATGACACGGCGGTCGAATGGTCCCGGTAGGCCACTCATGTCCTGAAGACGGAGTGCAGAAAGGGAAGCATGGCACGGTTTTGGGATCTGTGTCCCATTTTCAGATGCATATGAAATTTGAGTACATAAACGACGAATAATAGAAATTAACGTTTTTAAAGTCAGTATCGCCATTAGACTGTTGTTTATTTACAGTGTTAGATTTACACTTACCCAATCATGATTTCGGCTTCAAAGTGCCATTATCAAGTGTTTTAAGTGTTATAAATTGCCTAAGATGGCATACTGTCGTATTAATAATATACACTATTAGACACATTGTCTAAAGAAATATATTATCCATCCTTAACCTTCGGAGCTGTGTCGCAAGTCCCGAAAGCGGGTTGCACTTTATACTATAAGCTCGCTTCAGTGAACGCTACCAGCAACGGACGAACACATTTGAGTAATTCCTACCGTGGATCAGGAGTAGCGGTATTTCCTGGTCGAAGTGGCAAACATTCATCGCGATCACTCTCGAGGCCCGTGGAGAGCCATCACGCGGATGTACCTGTTGACATCGCTACAGGCAGAGTTACGGCTCGGGCTGCACCGAGATTTACGAGTCGTTGAGTTGTGAAGTGTGATATGTAGCTGACAGGCTCCAAACTCTGACGACGTCTCTCTCTTGCTGTGTTATACGCAGTGGCGTTTACAGTACTGCAGGGGGCCAAACTTTCCTGTTCACTGCTTCCCGGAGAGCTAATGCATTGTAAGTAGAAAGCTAGAACGTATGAGGTTCGCAGCAGTAAATGAAACTACATAACTGTCTTTATTTAGGGAGTTCCTTGTCACCAAGTAAGACTAGAGGGCACCACAGTAGTGTACTTATTTTTTTAAAAGGGCTGATTAGTGTGGATGGCGGAAAACCTAACCGCCAACGGCAAGCCCATTGCAGATGTCGGGGACTTGTCTCCAACACTGATGAAGGAAAGATTAGTGTATTTCTCTAAATAAGTCAAATATGTTGAAATTGTGAAAGAGCTGAACTACGTCCGTCTATCGAAGTGTAAAATTTTAATTTCCAACCATTTTGCAACACCGAACATTTTACATTTAAGTGCAGTATAAAATTTCGTTATAAATTACGTCATTCGTGGGAGTATAACGTTTCAAAATTTAAAAACTTAACAGAAAACATATCATAAGACTATTAATGAATATCACTTGAGAACTGAATTTACATAAACTGACATCTTGTATCCTCATTTTCCTGGACATTATCTTGTGTCTTAACGAGGTCAGCATTAAAATTTTTTGATTTTCCTGGTGACACCAACACCTCCTCCCTCCCCCCACCCCCTCTTTTCGCAGCGACCCACGGAACGAAATTTGTATACCACCATTTATCTGCGTCTAGTGTTATCCCACATGAAATCATTCAAACGTTTTGTGAATGTTTGCAAATCGCGTAACTCAAGCTAGATGTGGGTACCACCCCTACATTCAGCGAGTGGGATGTGGGAAATCATTGAAAACGACATCTATGGTGGCTGGCACAAAGGCCCTCGTCGTTAATCCGCCTGGTAGATTTTATCTAAGGTTCGGCTCACCTCCCAGAAACCAGGAAGTGGCGTTCTAATGCGTGCAGCTATATGGGCGGGTCATTAAGTAAAACCACGGCGCGACCAGGGAAATCACTTCTAGCAATTAAATAAATTGAACCAAAGGCAGGAAGTTAAAAGTACAAGTTAAACATTCATATCTATTTATTTTTGCAAAGATATAGGCGAAGACTGAATAAGCAATAATAAAATTTAAATAAGGTCACAATTGCTTAGTAAAAATGGACCCAGGAAGATAGCGATGGACCTCAAGGGCATACTCCATCTTCCGTATTACATTTAATTAATTGTAAAACAAGTTTATAGTGAGTAAGTGCTGTAAGGGTGACACTGGCTCTCCTCCCAAAACATTAGAACTATATGTAGCCAAGAGAAGTGTCCGAAATAAAGTTTATAGTGTTGAAAACGAGACAAAACACTGTATATCTGAGTGGAAAGCGAGTGTTTGTTCCTGTTGCGAACTATGAACACAAAAGACCTCAATTGCTGATGTCTCACTAGCGTGCAAGTTATTCAGTTTCAGGTTTCATGTAGCACAGTAATCAAGAAAGCAGTTCGCCGTCGGATACCTTTCAGTACTCTTCAAAAACAATTCTAACTTTTCATCTGGTAGTTCACTAGTTAATCTTCTTCCTCCTGTACAGTCCAAACCCAAAATTATCGTTTTCTAATTCTAGTGTCTTTCAACAACGATACAACAGTGCAGCGTAGCAAATCAAATTGCGACCCAGATTTTTCAAAATTCTTTAAATGCCAGTTCTCAATGACCGCCTACCTTCTAGAAGGAAGAATTTATCTATAAAGTGATGGAAAAACACTAGACGATTTTTCCAACGTTTCCAAATCGTCTCACTTCAGCAATACACCACGAAACTCCTTCGTTACATGTCTCTCAAAATGATCCACAGTTCTAATTAAGTTTTGACTACAAATTCTTACACAAACGGATTAAAGTATCCTCAACAAACGCGGTCCACTTCTCTTTAGCGTTCCACTCTTTTACGGCCACTAAACGTCTCGTGTTTTTAACTAAATAAACACTGTTCTTTATCTTTTATTATGATTTGCACAGCCTAGGTTTCGGGTTTCAGGCCTATTTTCAAGTACGTTAGTGATTCTAAAGATAATAAAGGAAAGATAAACATGATGATAAGGAAATGATAAACACGCCAACTTCTTAATGTATCGATCCTTGGCTTCATGTAAAATTACTTCAATGACAATTTTTTTTTGTTTTTAATAAAGTTATGTTCCTGCAGTAATAAAAATTTTCGTATACTGTTAGTATGATAAACTGTGCCATCTTATTACACTGTACGAAGTATGTGAGATAAGTACTGAGACTGACAACACAGCGAGCGATCTGGCAAAGCAGTGTTGTTCTGCTTATGCAGACGTGTGTGTTCACCCCTCCCAGGTGCTCAGGCCGAGTTTCAGTTCCGTACAATCATCACGTGATTTTATGAGCAGCATTAGCGGAGTTGTGATTTTGTTGTGTGTTACGGAAATGGAACAACGGAATTTAGAGCAAAGCTAAACTTGGGGAATCCACGAGAGTGAAGTATGAGAAGTTGAAACAGGCCTATGGGGAAATTTCATTATCAAGATCACAAGTTCCTTGCTGTCACAAATAATTTTAGGAAGGGAGAGGCCCTCGCTCAGGGGACCTTCAACTTCAAAAGTTGTGCTCTTGCGAAATCAGACCAACGTGTAACAATAAGGGTGATTGGTGCAGTGTTAAACTTAAATACTTTTACTGTGTATCAGATTTGCACATGCGAAAGGTTCGTGCCCAAATGGGGCCGAAATATCTCACAACTAAGCAGAAGGACAATCGAAGAAACATGTGTGTTGATCTTCTTGAGAGGATTGCCAATGAGATCGAATTGTTCACTCGTGTGATTACAGGTGATGAATCCTGAAGATGAAAATAATACTGATCTGCCTTTTTGCCAGCAAGGCCATCGTCAATAAAGAATTTGTTCCTCAGGACAAACTGTCAACCACGCGTTTTACAAAGATGTCCTTGAAAGGCTCAGGGAAAGGATGAATCGAGTGAGACCGGACAACAGCAGACAACTGGATACTGCAACATGACAACGCCCCATGTCACACGGTCACTTCCATTACGGAATTTTTGGCCTCGAAAGTCATTCCCGTACTTCCACAGCACCCTTATTCAGGTAATCGGAGTCTCTGTTTCCCGAAACCGAAAAAAAGTCTTAAGAGGACGTCATTTCGAGACTCTGGAGAATATTGAAAAGAATGTCACCAACATATTAAACGTCTTATCGGCTGAAGCTTTTCAGCGCTGTTACCAAGACTGGGAGCAACGATTCCTGCGGTGTATATCTGTCGAGGGATCTATATTGAAGAGGACAACATTGTTATCTGAAAAAATAAAAACTTTGGTAGATAAAAAGTCAGTGTCATTACTTTTTCCACACATCCCGTACACAGAGTGAAATTTTTGTACCATCCACCACATTCATTCATAACACAGATGTAAACAACATGTAGAAATTTACATAATTAATTGCCAATTTCATATCAGCGTAGAAAATACTCCACACAATAAAAACACAAAAGCGCATCACTTTATAACAACAATTGACGCAGATGTAGACAATATACAGAAATTTTTACAGTTTATTATCAGCTTCATATCAGCGTAGAAAATATTCCACACAATAAAAAGAAAAAAAAGGAGAATGAGGTATGACAACAAACAACAGCAGATGTACCTAAAAATCTTCCTTTCTAAATCCACGAAACGATTTCCTGTAAGAGTGCATCAATATTATTGCACATGAACATCTAACAGACTGTGGAGGTACTTAGTGACCGACTAATTCTCATCGTTAATTTTACAGAAGAATAAAGTAAGGCCAGATGTGGTTCTTCTTCACGTATTATTGCCTTAATTTTCCGTGATCACTTTCAGATTTGTTACTCAGCTGAAAAAGAATTAATTGTCCCCTTTATAGCTTTATTTATTTTGCACGAAAGTTGAACGTTAGTGAAAATACACCGAAGCGCCAAAGAAACTGGTAGAGGCACGCGTATTCAAATACAGAGATATGTGAACAGGCAGAAAACGGTGCCGCGGTCGGCAACGCCTATATAAGGCAACAAGTGTCTGGCGCAGTTCTTAGAGCGGTTACTGCTGCTACAATGGGAAGTTATCAAGATTTACGTGATTTGGAACGTGGTGTCATGGTCGGCGCTCGATCGATGGGACACAGCATATCAGAGGTAGCGATGAAGTGGAGATTTTCCCGTACGACCATTTCACTAATGTATCGTGAATATCAGAAATCCGCTAAAACATTAAATCTCCGACGTCACTGCGGCCGCAAAAAGATCCTGCAAGGACAGGACCAACGAAAATTGCTGCAGATTTCAATGCTGGGCCATTAACAAGTATCAGCGTGCAAACCATTCAATGAAACATATCGGAGCCGAAAGCCCACTCGTGTACCTTGATGACTGCACGACACAAAGTTTTACGATTCGCGCGGGTCCGTCAACATCGACATTGGACTGTTGATGACTGGAAACATGTGGCCTGGTCGGACGAGTCTCGTTTCAAAATTTATCGAGCGGATGGACGTGTATGGGTATGGAGACAGCCTCATGAATCCACAGACCCTGCGTGTTACAAGGGGACTATTCAAGCTGGTGGAGGCGCTGTAATGGTGTGGGGCGTGTGCAGTTGGAGTCCGATGGGAACTCTCATACGTCTAGATGCGACTCTGTCAGGTGACACGTAGGTAAGCATCCTGTCTAATCAGCTGCATCCATTCATGTCCACTCGGCATTCTGACGGACTTTGGCCATTCCAGCAGGACAATGAGACACCCCGCACGTCCAGAGTTGTTCAAGGAACTCTCGTCTGAGTTATAACACTTCCGCTGGCCACCAAAATCCCCAGACATGAACATTACTGAGCATACCTGGCATGCCTTGCAACGTGCTGCGCAGAAGAGATCTCCACCGCCTCGTACTCGTACGGATTTACAGACAGCCATTCAGGATTTATGGTGTCATTTCCCTCCAGTACTACTTCTGACATTAGCTGAGTCCATGACACGACGTGTTTCGGCACTTCTGCATGCTTGCGCGGGCACTACACGATGTTACACAGGTGCACCAGGTTCTTTGCGTCTTCAGTGTAAGAGCCTTTGTGTATGATTAGGAAACTTATTGTTGTTGTTTCACATTCCACACTACGTTCATTTAAATCTACATCCCTACTCTACAAACTATTGCAAAGTGCATGGCAGAGGGTACTTCTCATAGTACCTCGCATTCAGATTATTTCCTGTTGCTCTCACGTACGGAGCGCTGAAATAATGAGTACTTTAATTCTTCTGCACCAGCCGTGAGAAACTTTTGGTGATCCGTGGGCCTGATTCACATGCTTACTAGAGCTAGCAGGCCACCCAGTCACGTGACGTACATGCAACCGCAGCTAGTTAGTAAAGTCAAGATCATCGTGTCCGTGACGTTAATGTTTATAGAGTTACGCACCAATACGTACGGCACCCCTTTCTCGAAGCGTCCATTATTATGCCCCAAAATAGGAGCTGTTGAGAGCACATTCATTTTCACTCAGTCTTCCTCTGTTTACGTTTATTCATGTGCCGTGTACACTGTTTCTTTGCGACGCCCACTTCAAAATTCTGCAACGCTGTTAGTAAAAAAGTAATGTTCAGAACACGTAAATACATACAAACACCCTACATCCTAAGACGAGATGCCAGAAACCTCGAAATGTCATATTAGATAGACGCCTATAAAAGCAACTGGTTGCAGCTAATTTATCATAAATTGCCTCCAGTTTCGACAATTGCAGTGTTCTAATACACCCAAAAACGCGCAAGAATTATTTGATAATGGTTACGAGAGAACGAACAAGGCCGGCCGCACTGGCCGAGCCGTTCTAGGCGCTTCAGTCTGGAACCGCGCGACTGCTACGGTCGTAGGTCCGAATCCTGCCTCGAGCATGGATGTGTGTGATGTCCTTCGGTTAGTTAGGTTTAAGTAGTTCTAAGTTCTAGGGGACTGATGACCTCAGATGTTAAGTCCCATAGTGCTCAGAGCCATTTGAACCATTTTGAACCAGAAACAACAGGAAACAAAAGGAGGCAATGAGATGTGCAATCCCAGTCGACAAGAAATTTAGAGTAACTTTAAGGTTTCTGACTACAAGCAAATCAGTACAGTGTGCTAATAAGCTTTTCACAAACACTATTAGCAAGAATTTTTAAATAAGTGTCCAGAAATGATTTTGATAGGTGGTCGAATAAACATTGGTTGTTTCTGTAACATTAAATAAATTAAGTCATCGTTTCTGAGCCGTGGCATCATTGAGTTAGTAGACTGTTCTGTCTGGCTCCACTGGCTCAGGTGGAGTATCGACTACCCCACTTGCGGCGCTATTGCCAATGTCTTTGAGGAAGAGTTGGTATCTGTGGGTTATGTCCTGAGAAGGTCTTTGCTTGCCAATATATATACGGGGTTCGCTGGCCCGAGATGACGCATGAAGTTTGCAGATTGGCGGTAGCTTCGCGACAAGAGGTGGTCACGAGGTCCGAGCGGCCGAAGCTACGAACCTACACAGAGCGAGAAGACTCGCCAAGAAGAAGAACCGTGTGTAATCTCACGGAGAAGATTTTGGATGGCGCTGCAGTTTCGGTGCTAGAGAAGGGTCTGAATTTTGCAACTACACCAGGGACCATTCCCATCCGAGATGTGATTATTGGAGTAGAACAGGCTGTTTCGAAACTTCCTAAGGATGCTGCCGAAGAGATTAGGCGTGACACATGCCGCATCTTGACTCAAGTTTCATCTAAGAGATCTAACTTTAACATCATCTCAGCTGAAAGAAATGCTCTACGAGATGACATTGTCATCTCACCTGCTGTCAAAGGAAATGCTACTGTGCTTCTTCCACGCACAGAATATAGCAGCAAGATATACAAACTGCTCGACGATCATGCATATAGCAAATTAAAATGTGATCCGACGGGTAGGATCCAGAGGAAAACTGTGGAACTCACCAGGAAGAGCTCGATTCCAGCGAAAGTCGTTAAGGGTGTGCGTCAACTGTGGAACTCACCAGGAAGAACTCGATTCCAGCGAAAGTCGCTAAGGGTGTGCGTCAACAGGCTGCAGTTCCTCCTAGACTCTACGGCGTACCCAAGATCCACAAGAATGGGGTGCCTCACCGTCTCATTGAAAGTAACATATGAGCACCTACTTATTTTGTTGCCAAATACCTGACGTGACTATTTAGACCTCTCGTAGGCAAGTGTGACCATCACATTTTAAACTCCGAAGATTTCATAGGTCGCCTGAAAACTCTTAGATTGCAATCATCGGATCTGTTAGTAAGTTTCGATGTTGTGTCTTTATTTACAAACGTGCCCTTGCAGAACTCTTTGGAGCTCATTAGCAATACGTTTGAGGGGGACACAGGAGCATTATTTAAACATGTGCTTACTTCAACATACTTCTTATTCCATGACCAATATTTTGAACAAGTGTACGGTGTCGCCATGGGAAGCCCTCTCTGTCTCCTATGGTGGCCAATTATGTTATGGAGGATTTTGAAGAAAAAGCACTACAGTCAGCCACCCTCAAACCCTCTTGTTTTCTGCGGTATGTGAATGATACATTTGTGGTGTGGCCACATGGACTTGATACTCTACCTACCTTTCTTCAACATTTGAATTCACTCCATCCGAATATAAACTTCACAGTGGAAATGGAAAAAGGTGGTACTTCGTCAGCCGGAAATGTCGGCGATTGCGGAACACTGCCTCAATACAGGGCGTTGTACGATTTATGAAAAGACGGAAGTCTTATCCCCGGCATTATTTTTCTGGGACTGCGTCATTAAGGAAGCAATACATATCCGTACAGCCGATAATCTCATCAACAAGGATACTGGATTTCATCTGAGCACAGCCTGGAACCCTGCATTGGCTGCTATTAAATCACGACGCGAAAATCAGGATTTTTCGGTAGCAGACCCTTCATAACACTGGCCTAGTACGGCCGTTGGTGAATAACGTCTGGCCGCACTGTTGACAACCGCGGCATACAGCGGACGCGCGGGTGAGCCGCTCTGTGATCTTCGGCAGAGGGGTTCGAATATGGCAAATCATTGCGCATGCGCGATTTCCGCGGCTGTGCATTCTTCGCGCACGTGTTCTAAAAACGGGGCGTCGACGTCCGGATACCGTTAGTCGTACCTAGCCACCAGAAATGTTGAACCATTTGAAGATGTCGGACAGTTGCTCCGAATAAATATTGTGGAATTTGCACAACGTGATCGGAAGGCAAACCCATAAAGACTATTTACAATATTTCTAGGATTGACAAGCGCGTGGCTGGCAGTTGCCTCACGCATCACCACGCAGCGTTCGCTCACCGAGTGAGGCGCAAGCGGCACTCCGGCGTTGCCAAGTTAGCCAACATTATTAACATTAATCAGCAGATGCTACGTTCCTTTATTCACGTTGGGGAGTATGGCGGCAACAATAAAGAGAGACTGTTAAGGAAGGCTGTTGTGAAACTGTTATACATTTGTGTTACTGTATTAATAGTCCGTCCCCGGTAGCTGACTGGTCAGTGCGACAGAATGTAAATCCTAAGGCCCGAGTTCGATTCCCGGCTGGGTAGGAGATTTTCTCCGCTCAGGGACTGGGTGTTGTGTTGCCCGAATCATCATCATCATTTCATCCCCATCGGCGAGCAAGTCTCCGAAGTGGCGTCAAATCGAAAGACTTGCACCCGGCGAACGGTCTACCCGACGGGAGGCCCTAGTCACAAGACATTTACATTTTACTGTATCAATTTGCTAAATAAGATACACCAGTTGCCCAATCACTTGCTTTATTTATTTTAAAAAAAACACGTTTTGAAAAGAAGTGATTCCATTATAAAGTTCTTATAAATGTTATACTTTTATGGAATCTTAATGGAATCATGGCTTTACGAAACATGTTTTTATGTTGAATACAGAACACAACTGGACAACTGGTGCGTCATATTCTCCATACTGATAAAGTTTTTTCGATAAAGTGTTGTATAGGGGCTGGCTCCCGTTTCCGGAGACTAAGCCTTTGAAGTAAGAAGACTCCAAATTTCATTGTTATTTTGCTGCGTGAAAAGCCTTTGCTCTCACAGTTTACATACTGAGGTTAGATCCTAATTGACAAGTAACTGATGAAGGTGCATATTTAACTGTAGATTAGTCAGGGGAAGCAGATATGTAGAATGTTCTTTCGGTATGTTAGTGCCGAAGTCCCAGCTGTTGGCTCATAGGAAACCACATTACATATTTCTGTTTGGTTCTATATCTTCTTTCGTTTGTATAAATTCCCTATATTGGTTTCGATTACTGCACCTGTTTGTGACATTTAACTTACAATTATTTTTCACGCTTTATGGTCTGCGTTCCAGTTGATCTACTCAGTACTGGTCCCGTAAATGCGTACTCTACAAGCCAACAGAATGAATACTGAATTCACGATCATTTCATACTCTTCTGGGTACACAGACAATTGCAAAGGAGAAAGTTTCGTAGATCCATAATATATCGCAGACGTATAGCGCATCAAATACGTATCGCCACATTCATCTGTCAGCGATGTGGGATCCCAGATTGCGTGATCACGCCACTTCAGTGCCGTCGGCGCTGTGCCATTAGGCTGTGTGTGTTACACCTGAAGTTTCTGTGTGCAAGACCCTTGCCACAGTTGTTCGTCAACTGTGTCAACACGTCGCGTACACGGCTGGCACGGCGGTTTCACATTTTTCTTGGGTGTGACTGGCACGATAGCTTCCTTCATATTTCTCCAGCTCACAGCACATAACCCAGTGAAATGAAAAGTGTAGAAACGCTTGCGTGAGTTTTTAACATAAGGTGGTTGAAAAAAGAAGAATACAGTGAATTCACCCGTTTTCTATAGATTATGCAAAGGCCTGTGTTGTTCTGCATAACTTTACACTTGAGAGAGACAGCTATGAAACCGAAGATACATTATCGATAACTGCGGTTTAACAATTGCAGGCAGATGGACATATATGTCGAGAAATTTAAACAAATTCTGACTTCGACTGGGTCCATAAACTGGCAGTTTTCTAAAATACAACTTTATAACGGATAACGCCGGGAAAAAGAATGTAATTAACCAAGGTGAGAGACAAGAGTGTGCTTTATTATCAATAAACCAGGATGAGAGAGAAGGGTATGCTTTATTTTTAATAAACCAATATGAGAGACAAGAATGTGCTTTTCTAATTATTATTTGCTTTGAATGTTTATATATTACGCCATCCGAAAATGAAAAAAAATGTTCAAATGCGTGTGAGATCCTATGGGACTTAACTGCTTAGGTCATCAGTCCCTAAGGTTACACACTACTTAACCTAAATTATCCTAAGGACAAACACACACACCCATGCCCGAGGGAGGACTCTAACCTCCGCCGGGACCAACCGCACAGTCCATGACCGCAGCGCATCAGACCGCTCGGCTAATCCCGCGCGGCCGGAAAATGAAGGAAAGAGTTTCCGACGGGATGCATATAAAAAGAATAAATATATTACTTATATTATATATAATATATTATTACATGGCATTGTATCACTGGCAAATTCTGAAGACGAACTACAGAGGTCAATTCCTATTTTGAACTTTTCTGGAAAGTGTTGTAGCTTTAATACAACACTACATAAAAATAAAGGAATGGCATTCCATTGGAAATATCCGGTACGAAACAGAATCGTAATTGAAGACAGTATTTTGAGAGAAATCCATCGCTTCGCGTACCTAAATTACGGATCAAAACAACAAACGCAAATCAATGATATAGTAATGAAGAGTTTATGTAGTCTTCATATCACCCCAACAAAACATTATCATTAAATATAGAAAGACAAACAAAAACTATATAAAAGTAAAATGTTAAGCTTCATGGGATCTTCTCGTCCTAAAGAAGAATTCAAGCCTTTGACTCAACAGCTAAATTCAAAAATTTATTAAGAGACAGTTAATTTCTCGTCAAGCCGTTCATTCCAGCCACTAATTGAGAGACTAATGATTATGCTACCTTTGCACGGTCAAAATACCGCGGCTATTTAAAAATTCGATCAGTGAGCTGGCCAGACCTGAAAATATTTTCAAAAGGACATGTTTTTGATAAAAAGGCGGAAATCAATTTTGTCTAGTTCCTTATAATAAATTTACAAGGTGAAATTTTCATGCAAATAAATATACTAATTCTATCATTATTACAAAGATTAATAACGTAAATCAATAATCTTAATACAAAACCTAAAATAATTATAAAATCAAAATATAAAATAATGAACTAAAACCTAATCTTAAATATAGCTGGTTTAAAGCTTACTATTGTATTTTAAAAAGCAAATTATATGTTAATAACTTTAAAATGCTTATCCTTTAAAGAAGAAATACGTTAATATTTACACTTAAAAATTAAATAAAAACACCCAACTTTAAAAATTAAATTTTTGTTAAGACACTAGATATCTTAGGAAGCGATTAATATCTCATTCCTATAAATAATTTAATAATAATTATGATACATTAACTATAAAATATTTATAAATCAATTCCCCACTCGAAATACTTCTACAACATCACAAGTAAATGTAGTTAAACTTTGCTCATTTGAACAAGTAAGCTTTGAATAAAAACAATCTGCTATTTCTGATGCAGTACCAAAAAAAAAAAAAAAGAAAAGGTTCTTCATAAATTTTTCAGGTTATGAAGTTCTTCTCAAACAATTGTTCTCCAACAAAACGAAAATGGAGTCTCGAGAGCGTAGATAACGTCCTCTTGACCAATGAAAAGTCTATCTTTAAAACAAAACACATATTCACAAAGTTCTGTCTCACGAGCAGCACGATTTTTCTACGACGCAGAATACCAAGGCTCGAGGCACAGGTCACGGGAGTACAGCCTTCCTATTCGAAGCGTTTGTCCAAACGGTGATGGTACATCAGGCGCTGGCTGGCGAAGTCGGAAATGGCTCTAGCCGGCACCGCGAGCGCAGAAATACTCACGCGGCGGAAGGTTACAATTTTATTACTGGTTATCGGCGGATGTAGCAAGAGCTGCATTTCTGGAACGACCGCTGTTGCTATTTGCTGCGCTCTCTGGCTGGTTACCGAGAGGCCCTCTGGGGGCTGAGCCGGATACCGCGCAAACCGCCCTGAAAGCGGGGGTCGAGCAGACTGTAACGCGCTAAGAACAGATGCGTCGTGGGCTGGCGGCGTCGAAGGCGAAGCTGAGAGACACGCCAAGAGGTACGTCACATCTAAGGAATATAAGAGTGTAAATGTTAAATTACAGAGATATCACACGGGACGTCACACTACAAGCAGAATATTCAAAACATACCTGTGGCCCTACCTATTCTACTGTATGACAGTGAAACCAGCGTTAGCGACGGTCAGGCGGCTGAAATGAAATTTTTACGAGCAGCCAGTGGTAGCACTAAGCTGGACAGAATTCCTAATAAAAACGTAAGACAAAAACTGAATATTTTTGCAGTAGGTGATACAATAGAAGCACACAAACAAAATTGCAGGGATCATCTGGAAAGAATGAAAGAAACGAGGATTTTAAAGATGGTCTTACAATACAAACCCAGAGGAAAGAGGGACGTAGGATGACCACTAAAAATATGGAACTACGACCGTCACTCCAAACGAAATGCATACTATTTTTTTAAAGATCCATCTTTTATTCTACATGTTTGAAAGTTTTGCAGTGTGTAGATACATTCTTTAGGAACAATATGTTCATTTCTCCACATAATTTAAATCCCTCTCAATTGCCTTACGCCATCTTGGAACCAGCGCCTGTATACCCGCACGATAAAATTCTGGACCAACCTGTTGGAGCCACCGTTTGGCAGCGTCCAAAAGGGAGTCATCATCTCCAAACCTTGTTCCACGAAGAGAGTCTTTCAGTTTCCCAAAGAGATAATAGTCACATGGAGCCAGGTCAGGACTGTAAGGCGCGTGTTTCAGTGTTGTCCATCCGAGTTTTGTGATCGATTCCGTGGTTTTTTGACTGACATGTGGCCGTGCATTGTCGTGCAACAGCAAAACATCCGGCTTTTGCCGATGTGGTCGAACGCGACGCTGTCGAGCTTGAAGTTTCTTCAGTGTCGTCACATATGCATCAGAATTTATGGTGGTTCCACTTGGCATGATGTCCACAAGCAAGAGTCCTTCGGAATTGAAAACCGCCGTAGCCCTAACTTTCCCAGCAGAAGGTGTGGTTTCGAATTTTTTTTCTTTTTTGAATTTGCAAGATGCCACTCCATTGATTGCCTCTTCGTCTCTGGTGAAAAATGATGGAGCCATGTTTCATCGCCTGTCACAACTCTTCCAAGAAATTCATCTCCACCATTCCAGTACTGTTCCAAAAGTTGGCTGCATGTCGTTTTTTCTTGTTTCTTTGTGAGCCACTGTCAACATTCTGGGGACCCACCTGCCACTAACCTTTTTTAACGCCAACACTTTCAGTATTTTGCAAACACATCCTTCCCGTATCCCAACGTAACGTGACAATTCGTTCACTGTGATGCGTCTGTCATCAGTCACCAATTCGTTAACTCTCTGCACATTGTCGGGAGTGTGTGCAGTACGACGCCTGCTTCTGCGAGGACAATCCTCAATATTGCTGTGCCCGCTTTCAGCACGTAACCTGCTTGCCCACCGACTAACTGTACTGCGATCGACAGCAGCATCTCCATACACCTTTTTCAACCTCTTGTGGATTTTCCCCACTGTCTCGTTTTCTTAGCACAGGAATTCTATGACAGCACGTTGCTTCTGACGAACGTCCAGTGTAGCAGCCATCCTGAAGGCATGCTGTGACGGCGCCACTCACGGGAACACGTTGAACTAAATTTGAAAACAAGCGGTAAGGATGTATCTACACACTGTAAAACTCTCACACATGGAGAATGAAACCTGTATTTTTACAAAAATAGTGTACATTTGTTTAGGAGTGGCCCTCGTAATTGTTCCATCGCCTTATTTATAAATTGTCTCGTACCGACGTTCTGTTGTTCTTCACTCATCTCACGACTAAATCGAGCAAATGAACTAATACGATTCGTTATAGTCGATAATGTTATCGGCACTGACCAGACAAAGGGAGAAAGCGTAAGGTGAAGTGGTACCACTGCAAATTCGCAGCCAGTATGCAAGCAAGTGTAAGTACATGGCGCTTGCGTGGTGATAGACAAGTGTGGGACTTACGTATGGCTGTGATGAAAGACTCACGCGGCTGCGTTATCGGGCGAAATAGTGTCGGTCATCTTCGCGAGCTTCCTCCAACTCTCGATAGAGCACTGCATTTGCGTGGCGCATCCGCTTGAGTAGCGCTCGCTATGCACGCGGCGCACGAGGAAGCACGCGGCTGGCAGTTCATTCACACGGCATCACGTGATGCACACTCACTGGGGCAGTGGCAATAGCCGCGTACCCTTGCCATGTGGGTAAGGGAACATAGACCCTACCTACACAGTTTCGACACAACTTAGCTGCTCTAATGGGCCCGGTAAACGTTCATATCCATTTATAATTAGAATTTCCTTTTAGCTGTCGATTTTCCATATTTTCTGTGGAGAAGATGTGGTGTCACCGCTAGACACCACACTTGCTAGGTGGTAGCCTTTAAATCGGCCCCGGTCCGTTAGTATACGTCGGACCCGCGTGTCGCCACTATCAGTGATTGCAGACCGAGCGCCGCCACACGGCAGGTCTAGAGAGTCTTCCTAGCCCTCGCCCCAGTTGTACAGCCGACTTTGCTAGCGATGGTTCACTGACAAAATACGCTCTCATTTGCCGAGACGATAGTTAGCATAGCCTTCAGCTACGTCATTTGCTACGACCTGGCAAGGCGCCATTACCAGTTACTATTGATGCTGAAAAAAATGTACCGTCAAGAGCGATGTTCACCAATTATGGATTAAAGTTAAGAATTCCAGCAGCTACGTACGTTTTTTGTTAGTCTCTTTTCCTTGACCTGTTCCAGACCTCAAGCCAGCCTGCGTAAGCTAAAACGCGTGCCTTTCGGCTTCCTCTCATAGTGGACTGGCTGTCTTGCCAATCCACAACAGAAGATGTGTGCTGTATACTCGAGATTCACCAAATGTTACCTCAGTGTAATGGAAATTAAAGTGGTAACCGAATATTCTGCGTTATTGAGGGTCATTGTGTCGGTTGTGGAACTGCCTATTTCCATGATATAATAGCTGATTGATGCTTGCTTTAAGTTAGCTGGTTAGCTGCTAAAGTCACACTGACGATTATTGTTTGAACAGAACAAATTAAAAAATATGACAACACACTATAATTGTCAACTTTGCTTGTAATTAACAAAAAAACTTCACTCTAGCTATACTGCAGGCTTTCGTGGGTAAATACAGGAAATGAACTAATAGGATCATTACATCCGAAAATAGGAACAGAAGCCGGCCGCGATGGTCTAGCGGTTCTAGGCGCTCAGTCCGGAACTGCGGGACAGCTACGGTCGCAGGTTCGAATCCTGCCTCGGGCATGGATGTGTGTGATGTCCTTAGGTTAGTTAGGTTTAATTAGTTCTAAGTTATAGGCGACTGATGACCTCAGAAGTTAAGTCCATAGTGCTCAGAGCCATTTGAACCAATAGGAACAGAAAGAGAAAGGAAGCGTGTGGTGTACTGGTGAAAACAGGCACTATTCGAATAGATTTCTGTCTGCACAATTATTGGGATGAGTGGATCATTAAAACCAATTTATTTGGCAATAAGTTATCTGTAAATTAAATAACAAACAACGTATAATGCCACTGTATATTTTTTGGTTTACTTTTTGTAGATATTTAGGATTTGTTCCCTTGCCTCAGTGCAGTTACTATTTGATAAATAACTTATTGTTCGTCGAGAGCTGTGTCTTTGTGGCTAGTGGCATTGGATTCGGGTTGTCTGCCACACTTTCTCACCTTGCGGGATTTCCAGGATTAAGGAAATAAATAAGTAAATTAGTAAAATTAATATGAGCAATGTGAGGCTGCAGTACGGCGGTAGGTACGTTGAGGTATCGTGGCCAGGCCTGGGGATTCGACCCCTTCCCACCTTGTATCCTCCAACCTGTAGCTGATTGTGGCAATAACTAATAAATAAATAAATAAAACCAGATGGCACACACGAACCCTGAGGCAACAAAGAAATGTAAAAAAAGACAAAAAGTAAACAAAGACTAATGCAAAAAGAGCTAAATGGTAACATGGAAAAAATTTAAAAAACGAGTGGAAAGGAAAAAAGTGGTTTAAGATCAAGATTACAAAAGTTAGGCTTGGTCCTATAATTTTCTTCGTTCTTATAACTTCTTTAACCTGTAACAATGACAATGCCAAGTAGTATTGCACCACATTACGGAGTACGTGCAGAAATGTAGATCCCCATCTAACTCTCTGTGTAAGTCTGTTCAGAATTGGGAAGAAGTCAAGGGCGCACCAGTGTGCCTAGTACGGCACTGCAATGCTGAAACCATCCTACAAGTTGAGCACAGTTTTACTTGATTTGCAGAGTAATAAGTGAATCATAAAAATGCTTACAGGGGGACGACTTTAGAAGTATGGGCTATAGCATAGTAGACAGCCGGAACAACCAATTTAGTCAGCCACCTGATTGTCAGTCGTGACCGATCAGCCAAACAGAATGGACGTGGCATATGTTATGCCTTTTCTCTCATAACGAACGTATTGTACTATAATTATAAAAATTACTTTCTTTATCGTCTGCGGATTATAAGATCACTTTGACAGATGTTGGAGCATACGGAAAATATAGCGACTACTAGTTTTATGTAATCAATTTTGCATGGAAATCTCGTTAGTAAAAATTTACGTGTATTGGCGAAAAGTCCTATATGGAGCAAAGGAGTACTAATGCCACGTGTCATTGTCAGAGCCGATTCATTTGATTTATCTCTAAATTTAATGCGTCCTAGGAAGGAGTTTAATAAGCAATTAAAGCACCCTTAAAAATCGACTGTCTCGGACTAGGCGGTTTATAGAACGCATTTTTCGCAGTCTGACAAGTAAATGAGGAACGAACAATTTTTCATCGTCCAATGGATGGTGGAGAAGAATTTGCAATTCCTATAGTAAAAGCAAGCAGTGTTTTACAAAATGATGTGCTAGAACGAATGGCCAATAATTGAAGACATGTTGGACTTCTCTCCAAAACTGGAAATTCCTCCATGTCCTACAAGCTGTCGAAAGTCATGAAAGTTGTTTCAGGATGCAAGCAAGGTCTGGCTGCTTCGACAAGTGCAAGAGACTGAGGGCAGGCACATGTGTTCTCCACGAGACAGTCGCTCACAGCTGGAAGCGCGGAGCCAGGAAATCACAGCGGCCCAGTGCACTCATTTTTTTATTGGCTGCTGCAGAAGGCCTGCCTAGCGCTTTAGAGCCCTTGCACTACCGACTCCACCCCCTTCAATTGTCTGTGCAGCTGCCGACACGACACGTATCCCCCTCCCACGGCTAACAACACAGGAGAATATTTAAGCAGCCACGACGAGAATGCAGACCACCAAAAACTGTCTTCAGCTACTTTCTTAGATTGATAACACTATCGGGTATGCGTGTCACTTTGAAATAATTACGCGTTTCGCGGTGGTAGTTTTACAAAACGAGTAAACTAAGTAAGAAGTCAGTGGTTCCTAACGATTAACGTCACCAGACATTTAATCTAAAATCTCCTAAAGAATTTATGGAATGCTGCTGGATCTCGAAACTTTTCCAGAGTGTTTTAGGATTAACTCTGAGTAAGCCTGCCATTAGAATATTGAATAGTTTTTAAATCCGACATTCTTCTATGCAACTATGTAGGTCTTTGAGATTAAAAAAGTTTCGAGCAGACACTTTCCAGTACATAAAAGAGTATATAAAGTAAAAGACGATATATAAAAGAGTATATATTGCAGCACACTTTCAATCTGTGTGTCGTGAATATGTCAAGAGACGATTGGAAAAACTCTTTCACCAACTGCAATTATTTCTATGTATTACGTAGGATTGAAAGCGAGAAGTCCATCTTCATTGCTGTCCAGGACCAAGGGTGGCTTACAACAAACTTCAGACGTATAATAGCCGAAGTGATGTCAAAGAAATTCAGTCACAAGTTTCTAATGACATTATGACGCAAAAAGGGGAGCTTATCAGGAATTCTATTCGGGCAGCGAAGTTAAAGTAGAATCACAAGGAATTATTTGCAAGCAATTATTTGCCAAAATTACAGCGGAACTGACGATTTTTCAATTTTGGCTGAAGAAGATTATGAGATGAAAGTCACACATCGAAGTCATGATTAAGGACGAATTCAATAGTGCACTGCATGTGTAGAACGTATTTTCTTTGGTGTCACAACGGTAAATCTCCGTGAATCTAATAAAGTTTCTGATGAGACGTTTCAAAAAAAGTACTGCTCTGAAAACTAATTTAAAGAAACTATATATGTTTAATAAATGTATTAAGTATTGTATGTATTATGTATTAAGTATTATTGTACAGGATACAGAACACAATAGAAACCACTACATTAAAGACACATAATGTGTATCCGAAGGACATGTGACCTGCAACTGAAATAGTGTCATGACGATCTCTCCATCGGCTAAATATTCCGAAATAGTCCTAATTCAGCTCTCCGCGAGGGGACTGCCAAAGGGGTGGTGATCAAGTGAAGAAGATTGAATAACCGACGAAAGAATAATGATCTACGAATCGGGGTGTGGAACATCAGAAGCTTGAACGTCGTAGGATAGCCAGAAAATCTGAAAAGGGAAATGAAAAGGGAAATCTACATACAGTAGGGTCAGTGAAGTGAAATGAAAAGAAGATAAGGGTTTCTGATCAGGGTATTATCAACAACAGCATAGAATGGTACAACGGGAGAAGGATTCGTTATGAATAGGAAGGTAGGGCAGAAAGTGTGTTACTGTGAACAGCTCAGTAACAGAATCGACGGCAAACCAACACCGCCAACAATAGTTCAGGTATACACACCGACGTCACAAGCAAAAAATGAAGAGTTACAGAACGTATATGAGGATATTGAAAGGGTAATACAGTATTTAAGGGGAGCTGAAAATCTAATAGTGATGGTGTAATAGAATGCAATTGTAAGGGAAGGATTAGAAGAAAAGGTTACAAGAGAATATTGACTTGGGACAAGGAATGAGGGAGGAGAAAGACTAATTGAGTTCTGTAATAAATTTCAGCTAGTAACAGCCACAAGAGAAGGACGTATACTTGGAAAAGACCGGGTGATACGGGAACATTTCAGTTAGATTACATCATGGTCAGACAGAGATTCCGAAATCAAATTCTGGAAATTTGGAAATTTCTGGTGAGGTTGTAAGTAGGTTGTTTAGGTTTTTATGTTAGTAAAACCACGTAGCGCTCTGTATTAAAATCGCTGACTGAGCTGTGGGCAGTCTGTGGCTGGTTGGACTCATTGTTGGAAATTATTTGCCAGTGTAGTGTTGGGCAGTTGGATGTGAACAGCACGTGGCGTTGCGCAGTTGCAGTTGAGCCGCCAGCAGTGGTGGACATGGGGAGAGAGGTGCCAGACTGCTGAGATGTTAATACGAGCAGTCGATCTGGACGTGCGTCCGTCAGAGAAAGGAAATTTGTTAAACTGGATGTCACGACATTACGACGGTGAGTCAAATGAAAACCTTAAATTTGTAATAATAAATGGAAATTTCGCGCCTTTATCCTGTAAGTTGGTAAGCGTGTTACAAACAGCGTGCAGAAAGACCTGTAGGTGCAGCTTAGTGCAGATGCACACATACCGTCGCAGTATCAGTATAAAGATGGCCGCCCCGCTTGCGGCTTGCACCAGGAAAGACTAGCGTTGTGTTATACGGTTTTTGCGTAGTGAAGGTGTGAAACCTATTGAAATTCATCGACGAATGAAGGTTCAGTACGGTGATGCAAGTTTGTCACAGCAGCAAGTCTACGAATGGAGTAGGAAGTTCGCAAATGGTGTGAGTTCAGTGGAAGATGCTCCTCGTCCAGGTTAGGCACAACGGGCTTTGACTCCACAGAACATTGCAGCAGTTGAAGCCATAGTGAAGGAAAACCGCCGAGTGACACTGAATGACAATGCATGTTTACAGATTAGTCATTGGTCAGCACACCACATTGTGCATGATGTGCTCCAGTTTCACAAAGTGTCTGCAAGATGGGTGCCGCGGCAGCTGACTCCTGAAATGAGAGAACGACGTGTTGATGCTTGTGAAGAATTTCTTGGGCGCTTTGAACGAGAAAGTGATGGCTTCCTTGCAAGAATCGTTACTGGGGACGAAACCTGGGTTCGCTTCCAACAACCGGAAAGGAAGAGAGCGAGCAAGGAATGGCGCCATTCCTCATCACCAAAACCAAAGAAGTTTCGAACAGAGCCATCAGCAGGAAAGTCTATGCTGACTCTCTTTTGGGACGAAAAAGACTTCATTTTGGGGAATTATATGCCTAGAGGGACCACTGTCACCAGTACATCATACGCACATCTCCTACAAAATCATCTGTGTCCTGCAATCAAATCAAAGCAATATGGATTTCTGTCAGAAGGTGTCCTTTTGCAACATGAAGATGCAAGGCCCCACACTGCCCGTACAACAGTTACAACAATCACAGACCTGCATTTTAGCCGGCTGGAGTGGCCGTGCGGCTCTAGGCGCTACAGTCTGGAGCCGAGCGACCGCTACTGTCGCAGGTTCGAATCCTGCTTCGGGCATGGATGTGTGTGATGTCCTTAGGTTAGTTAGGTTTAATTAGTTCTATGTTCTAGGCGAGTGATGACCTCAGAAGTTAAGTCGCGTAGTGCTCAGAGCCATTTGAACCATTTTGAACCTGCATTTTAAGTGTCTTCCTCATCCACCATAGTCACCAGGCCTTGCCCCAAGTGATTTCCATATGTTTGGACCACTCAAAGACGTAATGGGAGGAAAGAAATTCCATTCTGATAAAGAGGTACACCACACGGTGCATGAGTGGTTGCGCGGACAACCAAAAGAATTTTTTTCTAACGGAATTTATGCACTTTGTAAGCGCTGGAGGACTTGCACTGAGCGTGAGGGAGATTATGTTGAAAAGCGATACAGCTTCGTACCACTTCTGACCAATAAATAATATTTAAAAAAATATTTAAGGTTTTCATTTGAGTCACACTCGTATATATATATATATATATTAAACTTTTGAACACTATTAAGTTAAATACATTGTTTGTTCTCTATCAAAATCGTTAATTTGCTGACTATAGCCGGCCCCTGTGGGCGAGCGGTTCTAGGCGCTTCAGTCCGGAACCGCGCTGCTTCTACGGTCGCAGGTTCGAATCCTGCCTCAGACATGGATGTGTGTGATGTCCTTAGGTTAGTTAGGTTTAAGTAGTTCTAAGTCTAGGGAATTGATGACCTCAGATGTTAAGTTCCATAGTGCTTGGAGCCATTTGAATTTTGCTAACTATATGCCTATCAGTAGTTAGTGCCTTCAGAGTTAGAATCTTTTAGTTAGTTGGCAGTATTGGCGCCCGCTGTATTGCAGTAGTTCGAGTAACGAAGATTTTTTGTGAGGTGAGTGATTCATGAAGGGTATAGATTATTGTTAGTCAGGGCTATTCATTTGTAGGGATTATTAAAAATCAGATTGCGTTGCGTTACAGTATTGCGTGTTAGTTTAGAAATATTGAGAATAAGTAAAGAGAAAACAGTCTCAGTATGTTCAGTTTCACTCTGGAGTTTGAAAATCAAGTAACGCAGAAGTTTTACCTGCACAGTCATTCTTTACATTCAAAGCGGAAGTTTCAAGGTCTTATGGGACCAAACTACTGAGGTCATCGGTCCCTAAGCTTACACACTACTGAATCTAACTTACAAGGGGAGGCCACCAATTGTGAAATTCAGATTCGATTCATACTGCGCATAATAAAAGCTCATGGCCAGAGGTGTAATGTGGCAAAGCACCAAGATGCACTTCTCAGCCGTTGTTGAGAAAATCGACAGTTAAAAGAAACCGTTGCGGTGAAATACTCTCTACGATTAATAATTCTCTACAGCGTCGTGGCGCAGCGGTAAGCGCTCGGGTTCGTAATCCGAAGTTCGCCGGATCGAATCTCGCGCTATGCAACCTTTTTTTTAGTATTTGTTTTTTGTAATTAATATATATATATATATATATATATATATATATATATATATATATATATATATATATATATTATAATTCCCGGCAATCAGTTGCAACAATTATGCATATAATAAGTTGTTGAAAGTCGTTTGTCGTGGAAAAACTGGCGACATCATTATGTTTTCCGCAAACAAAGTTGTATTTCACAAATGTTATTAATTGTCTTCATAATGTTAACCACGTATAGTTAACGGAAGACGTAGAAACGATATTCCGAAACGAATACGTACAGCGTAAGTCAAACGTTCGAATTAGAATACAGACCCCACGAACACAAATTTGCTGTGGCAGGTATGAAATATAAACTCCCTTACTCGCTCGTTACACTTGAATGACAGATGTTGAATGGGCCGAAACGAGCCGCCGTATAACAGCGTAGTTGCCTGCTAGCTTCGAAAGAAGGTAGATGCGGTCCCTAGCGCAACTTATAACATTGTCGAAAATCAGTGCGGACGGGAGAGCTTTGGTACACCCTGTTAAAAAAAACGGAAAAATGCGGTACAATTGGAGAGCGATCCGCCTTCACCAACATACATAAGCAATTCATTAATACTTTATATAAATATATATATATATATATATATATATATTTGAATTACAAAAAACAAATAATAAAAAGAATTTCATGGCGCGAGATTCGATCCGGCGACCTTCGGATTACGAACCCGAGCGCTTACCGCTGCGCTACGACGTTGTTGAAAATTATTAGTCGTCGAGAGTATTTCACTGCAACGGTTTCTTTTAACTGTCGATTTTCTCGACAACGGCTGAGAAGTGCATCTTGGTGCTTTGCCACATTACACCTCTGGCCATGAGCTTTTATTATGCGCAGTATGAATCGAATCTGAATTTCACAATTGGCGGCCTCCCCTTGTTAAACTAACTTACGCTAAGGAAGACACACACACCCATGCCCGAGGGAGTACTCGAACCTCTGAGCGGGGGACCTGCGCGGACTGTGACAAGACGTCCTACAACGCGCGGGTATCCCGCGCGGCTCAGATTCTGGAGCAGATCTAGACTCAGATCACAATGTAGTAGTGATGAAGAATAGACTAACGTTTGAGATTATTCGGGAAGACTCAATACGCAAAGAAGTGGGTTACGGAACTATTAAGGAATGACGAGATACGCTTGAAGTTCTGTAAGGCTATAGATGCAGCAATAATAAGTAGTTTTTATTAGACGGTACAGTTGAAGAGAAATGGACATCTCTGAAAAGCGCATCAATTTATCGATGAAAGAATGAAGTATAAAAACGTTCAGAGAAATTCAGGAATACTGAAATACAAGTCTCTGAGAAATAAAATTAACAGGATATGCAGGGAAGTTAAAAGGAAATGGCTGCATAAAAAATGTGAAGAAATGGAAAATGAAATGATTATCGAAAGGACCGACTCACCATACAGGAAAGGAAAAATAATGTTCTGTGAAATTAAAAGCAAGGGTGGTAACATTAAGAGTACAAAGGCAATCGCTCTTTTAAATGCATAGGAGACAGCAGATAGGTGTAAGGAGTACAGCGTAGGTCTCTTTCGGAAGGGGGGGGGGGGGGGGGAGGGATTATATCTGATGTGGTGGGAGAAGAAACAGGAGTCGATTTAGATGAGATAGGGGATCCAGTATTAGAATATAAGAGGGCTTTGGAGGACTTAAGATCAAATAAGGCATTCCACCAGGATTTCTAAAAACACTAAGGGAAATGGCAACAAAATAAGTATTCACTTTGGTGTGTGACTGTATGAGTCTGGCGATATACCATCTGACTTGAGGAAAAATACCATCCACACAATTACGAAGACTGCAAGAGCTCACATTTGCGAGAATTATCACCCAATCAGCTTAACAGCTCATGCATCGAAATTGCTAATAAAAATAATATACAGAAGAATGGAAAAGATAAATGAGGACGTGCTAGATGACGATCAGTTTGGCTTTAGGAAAGGTAAAGGCACCAGACAGGCAATTCTAACGTGGTGATTGACAACACAAGGAAGACAAAAGAAAAATCAATACATGTTCATAGGATTTGCCGAACTGGAAAAAGCGCTAGACAATGTAAAATGTTGCAAGATACTCGAAATTCTGAGAAAAACAGGGGTAAGCTATAGGGAGTGACGGGTGATAAAAAACATGCAGAAGAACCTAGAGGGTATAAGAAGAGTGGACGACCAAGAATGAAGTGCTCGGATTACGTAGGGTGTATGACAGGGACGCAGTCTTTCGCCCTCCTGTTCAGTTTGTACGTAGAAGAAGCAACGATGGAAATAAAAGAAAGGTTCAATAGTGGAATTAAAATTCAAGGTGAAAGGATACCGATGATACGAATAGCTGAAGTCATTGCTACACTGAATAAAAGTGAGGAAGGATTAGATGATCTGCTAAATGGAATGAACAGTAAAATGAGCACAGAATTTGGATTGAGAGTAAATTGAAGAAAGAAGAAAGTAGTGAGAAGTATCAGAAATAAGAAGAGCGAGAAACGTTACATCAGGATTGATTTCACTAAGTAGCTGAAGTTAAGATCTACTTCCTAGGCAGCAAAATAACCAGTAACGGACGGAGCAAGGAGGACATCAAAAGCAGAGTGGCATTGGCAAACAGGATGTTCCAGACCAAGAAAAGTCTTCTATTATCAAACATCGGCCTTAATTTGAGGAAGAAATTTCTGAGAATGTGTGTTTGGAGCACAGCCTTGTATGGTAGTGAACCACGGACTGTAGGAAAACCCAAACAGAAGAGAATGGAAGCATTTGAAATGTGGTGCTACAGACGAATGTTGAAAATTTGGTGGAATGACAAGGTAAGGAACGAGGAGGTTCTGCGCAGAATCGGATAGGAGAGAAACATGTGGAAAACGCTGTCAGGGAGAAGGGATAGGATCATAGGACATCTGTTAAGACATCAGGGAATGACTTCCATGGTACTAGACAGAGCTGTAGAGGGCAAAAACTGTAGAGAAGAGCCAGCCGGTGTGGCAGAGCGGTTCTAGGCGCTACAGTCTGGGTCCGCTACGGTCGCAGGTTCGAATCCTGCCTCGGGCATGGAGGTGTGTGATGTCCTTAGGTTAATTAGGTTTAAGTAGTTCTAAGTTCTAGAGGACTGATGATCTCAGCAATTAAGTCCCATAGTGCTCAGAGCCATTTGAACCATTTGTAGAGAAGACAGAGACTGGAATACACCCGGGAAATAAATGAGGACGTTGGTTGCACTGTTCATTGCTTTGCGGACATCTGTGCGGCTACATATACAGATTTGCGCGCAGACAAACACATATTCTTCCGCCGTGCGGAGTAGCTGCGTGGTCCAAGGCGCGCTGCCACGGTTCGCGCGGCTCCTTCCGTCGGAGCTTCGAATCCTCCCTCGCGCATGGGTGTGCGTGTTGTCCTTAGCGTAAGTTAGTTTAAGTAGTGTGTAAGCCTATTGACCGATGACTTCAACAGTTTGGTCCCATATGAACTTACCACCACCTTACATACCTTATAAAGTTTTAAAACCTCCAAAGCGACGTAGATGACTCTGAGACAAGTAAGTTGATATGAGGCACTTGGACTCGCAAATGTCGGTAAGTACCCCAAAAATGCATGACAAATGTGGAACATTTCAAGTAACCAAAAGACATGTGTGGCTCAGGGCTGTAGACATGGTCTAGCAGGTGGTACTTTTTTCATTGTGTGAAAGAACTATTTGTTTAGATTGAAGTATTAATGTCGTCGTCTCCGCTGGTTTACTGCAAAGTACGGCACAACAAAAAGCTACCGTATTCAGACAGAAGTAAAAGAGTATTAGCTTCCGAATTGCTTCATTGCTTTATTATCAGTAAATGACCTACATTTTCTTTCCTCCATAATGACCGTAAACGAAAAACGAAAAGGGTAAAAGTAGAGAAACAGAAAATGAGAACAGCTTTTGCTTGGTTACAAATGTTCAAATGTGTATAAATTCCTAAGGGAACAAACTGCTGAGGTCATCGGTCCCTAGACTTACACACTACTTAAAGTAACTTAAGCTAAGAACAATACACACACACCCATGCCCGAGGGAGGACTCGAACCTCCGGATGGAGGGGCTGCACAATCCGTGTCATGGCGCCTCAAACAGCGCGGCCACTTCCTGCGGCTTCTTGGTTACAGCGAGGACAATAATTAACATCTACATTTACAGGAAATCAGTTTTACAAAAGGTGTTCAAAATTTGCCACGTTCGCTTGACTGCAAATATTGCATCGGTCAGTCATCTGTTCACATACGCACTCGAAAATATCCTTCCTATTTCAGATGTTTCATCACGTGTTTAATATTTATCATCCTCTTTCGAGGTATTTCCCTACATATGCTTCTCGCTGTGTCTTTTATAACATAATTGCCTCAAAAATGGTTCAAATGGCTCTGAGCACTATGGGACTTAACTGCTAAGGTCATCAGTCCCCTACTTAAACCTAACTAACCTACGGACATCACACACATCCATGCCCGATGCAGGATTCGAACCTGCGACCGTAGCGGTCACGCGGTTCCAGACTGTAGCGCCTAGAACCGCTCGGCCACATCGGCCGGCATAGTTGCCTCAGTGCCACCTAAGTCACTATAGGGTTTTTGAGACGCCAATTAGATTTACCGTCTGTATGTATAAGTTCACACAAAATGGCAAGCGAAATGGGGCGACAGAATTGTCCTTTTTAATCCGACGCCGTTGTGGCACAGCTAATTTCACCACTCGCGGGTTTGGAGGCAACGGCGATCTCGGCGTCGCTTCTCTTTTTTCACGCATTCGACGGCGCGTAATTGGTTAGCCGGTGGCGGTGCGTTAAGGCCATGGGCGCAGTGCTGCGGCACGCGGAAACCAATTTCCGCAATGGCCTCCGAACCAGGGTTGCGAGGGCCCTGCATTGCGGAGCGCGGTGCTGTGCGGTCATTAACCCGCGGCGTGGCTGCGATA
This sequence comes from Schistocerca serialis cubense, assembly GCF_023864345.2. Taxonomy (NCBI): domain Eukaryota; kingdom Metazoa; phylum Arthropoda; class Insecta; order Orthoptera; family Acrididae; genus Schistocerca; species Schistocerca serialis. The sequence goes on along the minus strand of NC_064642.1, from coordinate 646,791,971 downwards.
TAACTGCTCGCTGGACTTTCCCTCCTCTTTTATCTCATATAAATCGCTAGCTGTCCGACTCGTCTCCATGCGGCCTCTGCTGCGCCTCCTACTGCCGTACGTCCAAGATCAAAAGTTGCTGCGTCAGCAAGGCTGGATGACGTCACAGCACAGTGATGCACACCAGGCTTTCGACAATGTTCCAAATCGACTCATGAGTTGTGACGGATTTTTCCAGGCGCGTTTCTTTTTCTCCTTTTTTCTTTAATATTATTTATGTTGTCTGTAACATGTAACCTTCTATGTACTAAAGTGCTGTGGATGCATTGTTTCTATTGTGTAGGTGTTCTACCTATACAGTCTAATATCTATGTAACATCAGAGGAACGGACGGATGAAGGCACGTCGAAGGGGAAAGAGCGGAGAGAGAGAAAGAAAAAAGCCATTAGTTTTTCTGTAGTTAGACTGTAAGAAGATGAGGATTTGAACGACTGAAGAACTTAACATTTAGTGAAAAGAGCGTATAAATGTGGAATAAAGGACTTCGAGTGGTCAACATTGTTGCGATTCCGCCAGTGATTTATGAGCATAGAGACGATGCGTGAGCTACAGTTGACGGAAGAATACTGCTTTTTACTAATCCAAGGTGACTTAATGGCATTTGTGAAGGCGTATCAAATCTGATTGCTCTGTGCGCCTCTTGCAAGTACATATAGGGCGTTTTGATCAAAGATGACTGAAAATCGACGATTTAAGGAAACTGAGAATATCTGTCTCACATGGACATTCCTTCACACACATCTCCGATTTTATTTCTTCTGTTCAGGAAAACTGTTTGATTCAAGCAGAGCTGTCGCAAAAGTGAGCCAGATTTAGTGTATATTCGCACTGAAACGAGAATTACGTTATACAATCTTAACAAAATTAGCGGAGATTGCAGCATCACTTGTCTTCTCACGACACGGACAGAAAGGACTTTTTTTGCATCATACGTATTTGAGCAAAGCATCGATAAACAATGGCAGCGAAAGTAAACAAAACAGTGCCACCTGTGCGTAGCAAGAGTCAAATACAATTTAAAGAGCGCGTTCTCTATAGGAACCAAGCCGCAGTCGAAGTTATAGCCAAAGTTAACAGTTGATGTACAAAATTTTGTTTTGCTGGACCTCAGGTATTTAAGAAGCAACAATCATAACAAGCATGACATGTTGTAGCTAGCTTCTCGTTAAAGGATAAAATGCTTTGCTACCAGAAAATAAAATAACTAACTGTATAGAATATTGCAATTTTAGCTAGCAGAAGTACTATATTTTGCATATTTTACAGTTCTTATATGTTGTGTATATGCATAAATTTTATATTGATATTGCCAATGCAGTTGCCACCAAAGTAGAAGGACGCTATAGCTTTATTAAGGAAGTAAAATAAAGCAAAAGATTACTAATGTAGTTATGCGGTTTTAGAGCCGCTGTTATGCTCGCAAAATGATCGTTGTATAGATTTCTGAATAAGAATACAGAGTTTTTTTGTGTTACTCGTAACTGGTGCCGCAACGGTATTTCACATGTAACATGTGGACAACTTACATAGCACGGTGGCCAAGCGAAAAAAAAAAAAAATGCACACGCCATTTGTCGGTTTTTATGTTTATTCCTATTACTCGTTTCTCAGCAAGATGCAGTATTTACACGTTTTTTTACTATGCTATCCACCGTGTGGTACGTTCTTTAAAAAGGACTACAGCTGAATGTATCGGAAGCATTAGAGGTATGCTGTCACATCAATCATGATTGGCTCTTCAATGACCAACTTTAGTTAAGAAACCAACTGTACCTTCAAAATTTCATTAAATTTATGTAGTTTTGTATTAATAGGAAGGATATGTGCATCGATGTAGTTAGATTAATTAGCGTACTAGATATATCCAGTATATAAAAAAATTAAAGGTACAGCTTTCATCACGAGAGCAAGAACAAAAATAATCATAGATGTCTGGGAATTCCACTAGTGTAGCGGCGAACCAATTGATTAGCTGACGTGAACAAAACTGGAGTAAACATATGTGCCTTCCATTTTGCTTTTAGCTGAATGAATGAGATCTCTGTGATATTATGTATCAAATTATCCTCAAGTAAGTAAAATATGTAAGACTTGGAATAATGTAAAAGCATTTATAAGCGACAAAATGACGAATGTTATGTTACAGGACAAAAATCCCCGTTGCTCTCTAACGGCGAGCCTAGGCCTGAATTTCGTCAGTCTTCTGACTGGTTTAATGCAGCAAGCCACAAATGTCTCTCCTGTGCCAACCTCTTCTTCTCAGTGCAGCAACAGCACAAAACATTCACTTCATTTACATTGTATTCCACTGCCTAGATTCCCCTACATTTTTTAGCCTCTGCAGCGCCTTCAAGTGCCATTAAAGTTGTTTCCCGATAACTTAATACATGTTCTGCCAATGTGCCCCTTCTCCTTGTCAATGTTTCCCAAATGTCCTTCTCCTTGCCAGTTCGTCAAAGAGACTCATCATTTCTTATTTTATCAGACCACCTAATATTCAACATCCTCGTACATTAGTACAATCTCAATTAGTACAACATCTTAGACCCTTCGGTTCTCTTTTTTCCGATTTTTCCAAAGTCCTCTATTAATTTCAATATAATGTTGTGCTCGAAACGTTAATTTCCCATGAATTTCTTCGCCAAATTGAGGCAGATTTTTGATATTAGTAAATGTTGTTTGGTCAGGAATGCTGTCTTTGCTACTCTCCTTTTTATGACCTCCTCCCTTCTTCCGTCACATTTTATTTCACATGGAATTCTTTGACAGGTAATTTAAAAACTTTCCTTCCGAAGGCCGCACAGCCCAGAATCGATATTCCAATCAGGGAAAAACGTCGTGAGCACTAAGGCAAGCATCCCTTCGGCGCACCAGGTTGAAAATACCCGTTTTGAATGACACCGCCTCCTGATACGTGAATATGTCCGTAAGTGGTTGCTGAACATCCTCTTTCGACTGTAATTGTCAATATTTCGAGCGCTTTTTGTAAGGAACAATTGCGTGAGGAGTGTTCAGGACTATAGAGCTGGTGCTCGAGTTTCTCCCACTGGGTTGGGCTGACTTCCAGAATCGACTGGAGTCTTGTGTCGAATCGCTACCAGCATGAAACTTGGTGCACCATTCCACAACGGTGCTTTCCGACAGACATGCTACCCCATCCACATTCTTTGACATATTATGGACTTTGAACACTTCCGCAAGAAACACACGACCGTGTAGTTCATCCTCTAAGTATAACAACACAATGAGCTCAACACAAGTGCTCTTTATTGACCGTCACGAACGAGTAACAAGCTTAGTAACTAGTTCCTGACAGGAAAATAGGTTCACAACTAAACGCAGGTGCTTGGAGTACACGTCTTGGTTGAGGAAACAAAACAATGAAAGCATCTAGTCAGAGATCGTTCTCTACTAGTGTGACTCATTCTCCTTGAGTTGAGCACATTGTAACAAGCTAAGACGTAAGTTACGATCTGCACGGGTTCACAGTTGCTACAGTCTTTCTAAATGAGTCTGACAGAACACCATCGGGCCAGGTAGCGCGTTGCCTAGGTCCATCGTCGGCGAAGGAGGTGTGCAGTCGAGGCGGCGCTGGATCCGGAACAGACTTCTTCTATTGGCTACCTGCATCATAACTGCCGTGATCAGCGCGGCCCTAAATACCCGAACGGCGGATGTACACTTCTTCCTGATTGGCTGTACGTGACATTAGCAGATGCGCAAAAGGATTCGTGGCAGGAGCGACCACTCTTGCTGGTTTACACGCCCTCTGTGCTTTGGTCCGCTGTATGCGAAGGTCGCGATATGCAGGTCGCGTTCAAATGGCGGAGACTAAACATGTGCAGTTGCAGGCGATGATCTGGCAACCCACCCGACACAGGTGTGTTGCAGTGTCGCGTGGGTTCCTGACAGCTTTCGCGACATGCCATTCTTCATTCTCCGATGGCTCTCCACCGCGTGTATGTACAACAACAGCAAGTAAAGAATAACAGCACGTTAGGCCCGTTTGTGCGCATTTGGTAAAAACGTGGCCATAGTTCACTAGTTCACTTTTACGTATTTTCCACACACACACACACACACACACACACACACACACACACACGTCGGAAACACATAACTGCCACACTAATCCCTCGCCAACCTGCCGGTGCTTATATACTCGCATCGGAGTCGAGCTGCGCTGCATATATGTCGCAGCAGCGCCATGAAACGGAAATTTTTTGATCTCCCCTTATACTTCATGGTCCCCAGCTTTGATGTAAAATTCATCGCTAATATCTTTCCTGCTATACATAATTAATATCGTCTTTCTTCAGTTTACTCTCAATTCACGGTGTGTGCTCAATAGACTGTTATTCCCGTTCAACACATCCTGCAATTGCTCCTCACTCTTACTGAAGATAGCAATGTCATTTGAGAAACTCTATCACTGGTATTCCTTTGCTTTCAATTTTAATACCACGCCTGAAATTAGTTACGATGAAGTAAATCGTTCATTTCAAAAGCGTGACTTGTATTTTTTTAGGTGATGGAAGTATTACTAGTTACCCGCCGTAACTCCGCAGGCGGAGTGGTAAGCATCTACAACAGGATGACTTGTCTGACATAGCAGTAATATATTATATACACAAATATTTCTCGTGAATCAGTATGTCTATTACTGAAAACTGGATTAAAGTCCCTAGAGTTGTTTCTGAGTTGTGTCTTCACATACATCAGAAAGAAGTGTCTGAGGTCATCATCATAGTTCCGCAAATTTACATGAAATATTTGGAAAGTATACACACATACCTTTCTCGTAAATCAGTCAACTGTTGAAAAGCGCGTCAAAATCCCTTTAGCAGTTCCATCACATACAGGCATAAAACACGCCTCGGAACTTCTGTTCACCATATTACAGACGATTTGCTCGAAATATATAAAAATTTTAGGACTGCATTATGCAATACACAGCTGCAAAGGTACATTTTATGAGAGACAATCGATTTCGCTTTATGATCAGACTATCATCGGGTTCAAAAACGCTATCAGCTATGCATTTGTGTAATTTGAATAACATTTATCATATATACGTTGTTCCCTCATTGATATTAGGTGTATATACATAACATTATGTCCATTTACACTGATAGAAGCTTTTATGTGACATTCTCACGCAGGAGTGGTATACTCATGAGTGCACGAGTGTACGAAACAAAAACGTGTATGACGTTAAATTGACATAAGCTTACGTATACAGGGTGTTACAAAAAGGTACGGCCAAACTTTCAGGAAACATTCCTCACACACAAAGAAAGAAAATATGTTATGTGGACATGTGTCCGGAAACGCTTACTTTCCATGTTAGAGCTCATTTTATTACTTCTCTTCCAATCACATTAATCATGGAATGGAAACACACAGCAACAGAACGTACCAGCGTGACTTCAAACACTTTGTTACAGGAAATGTTCAAAATGTTCTCCGTTAGCGAGGATACATGCAGCCACCCTCCGTCGCATGGAATCCCTGATGCGCTGAAGCAGCCCTAGAGAATGGCGTATTGTATCACATCCGTCCACAATACGAGCACGAAGAGTCTCTACATTTGGTACCGGGGTTGCGTAGACAAGAGCTTTCAAATGCCCCCATAAATGAAAGTCAAGACGGTTGAGGTCAGGAGAGCGTGGAGGCCATGGAATTGGCCCGCCTCTACCAATCCATCGGTCACCGAATCTGTTGTTGAGAAGCGTACGAACACTTGGACTGAAATGTGCAGGAGCTCCATCGTGCATGAACCACATGTTGTGTCGTACTTGTAAAGGCACATGTTCTAGCAGCACAGGTAGAGTATCCCGTATGAAATCATGATAACGTGCTCCATTGAGCGTACGTGGAAGAACATGGGGCCCAATCAAGACATCACCAACAATGCCTGCACAAACGTTCACAGAAAATCTATGTTGATGACGTGATTGCACAATTGCGTGCGGATTCTCGTCAGCCCACACATGTTGATTGTGAAAATTTACAACTTGATCACGTTGGAATGAAGCCTCATCCGTAAAGAGAACATTTGCACTGAAATGAGGATTGACACCTTGTTGGATGAACCATTCGCAGAAGTGTACCCGTGGAGGCCAATCAGCTGCTGATAGTGCCTGCACATGCTGTACATGGTACGGAAACAACTGGTTCTCCCGTAGCACTCTCCATACAGTGCCGTGGTCAACGTTAACTTGTACAGCAGCAACTTCTCTGACGCTGACATTAGGGTTATCGTCAACTGCACGAAGAATTGCCTCGCCCATTGCAGGTGTCCTCGTCGTTCTAGCTCTTCCCCAGTCGCGAGTCATAGGCTGGAATATTCCGTGCTCCCTAAGACGCAGATCAATTGCTTCGAACGTCTTCCTGTCGGGACACCTTCGTTCTGGAAATCTGTCTCGACACAAACGTACCGCGCCACGGCTATTGCCCCGTGCTAATCCATACATCAAATGGGCATCTGCCAACTCCGCATTTGTAAACATTGCACTGACTGCAAAACCACGTTCGTGATGAACACTAACCTGTTGATGCTACGTACTGATGTGCTTGATGCTAGTACTGTAGAGCAATGAGTCGCATGTGAACACAAGCACCGAAGTCAACATTACCTTCCTTCAATTGGGCCAACTGGCGGTGAATCGAAGAAGTACAGTACATACTGACGAAACTAAAATGAGCTCTAACATGGAAATTAAGCGTTTCCGGACACATGTCCACATAACACCTTTTCTTGATTTGTGTGTGAGGAATGTTTCCTGAAAGTTTGGCCATATCTTTTTGTAACACCCTGTATATAGCTAATGTTAATGATTGAACAATGTACATTTGATAACTGTTGTTCCAATTGCGCAACTGCATAGGACCCGATGATGGTCTGACTCGAGACCGAAATTGATTGCCTCAAATAAAAACTACCGTACTGGTGTTTATTGCATAATTCAGTTTCTAACATTCATTAAAGCCGTGCACACCAACTCATTAAAATATATTTTAAATTTATCGATATACACCTTTCCCGTGAACCAGTCTAGTAGTGAAAACCGTATAAAAATTCATACAGCGTTCACATGCAGACAGAAGAACGCCAGGGACAGCTTCGGAATACCAACTTGATTTGTTTTACCTAGAGTCTTATTCAGACCGGGCACCGAAATTTCAATATGTATACACTGGGGTGGCAGAAATCATTGGATAGCAATATTCACATCTACAGATGGTGGTAGTATCACGTACACAAGGTATAAAAGAGCAGCGCATTAGTGGGCTGTCACTTGAACTCAGGTGACTCATGTAGAAAGGTTTCCTACGTAATTGTGGTCGCACGACGGGAATAACAGGATTTGAATGTGGGACTTTAGTTGGAGCTAGACGCATGGGATAGTGTACTTCGGAAACCTTTTATGGAATTCAATATTCTACGATCCATGGTGTCAAGAGTACGTCGAGAATATCAAAGTTCAGGTATTACCTCTCACGACAAACAACGCAGTGGCCGACGGGCTTCACTTAAAGATCGAGAGCAACGTCGTTTGTGTAGAGGTGTCAGTGCTACCAGACAAGGAACACTGCGTGAAATAATCGTAGAAATCCATGTGGGACGTAAGATGAACGTATCCGTCAGGACAGTGAGGAAAAATTTGCTGGTAATGGTCTACAGCAGCAAACGACCGACGGGAGGAACGATATCGCCTGCAGCGCTTTTCTTGAGCTCGATTGGACCCTAGACGACTGGAACACTGTGGCCTGGTCAGACGAGTCCCGATTTCAGTTGGTAAGAGCTGATAGTAGGATGATGATGATGATGATGATTGGGTAGTGGGGCGCTCAAATTCGCGGTTATCAGCGCCCGTACAAATTCCCATTCTTTGCTCAGTCCAGACTCGCCAGTCTCATGAATAATGATGAAATTATGAAGACAACACAAATACCCAGCCATCTCGAGGCTGGTGAAAATCACTGATCCCACCGGGAATAGAAGCCGGGACCCCGTGCTCGGGAAGCGACAACGCGGGACCTGATAGTGCGGGTCGAGTGTAGTGTAGTCCCCACGAAGCCAAGGACGAAAGTTGTCAACAAGACACTGTGGAAGCTGGTGGTGGCTTCATAATGGAGTGGGGTGTACTTACTTGGAATGGTCTTTGGTCCATCTGAATCGATCATTGACTGGAAATGTTCTGAAACAACGATGAAATTTTTATGGATTACAATGCGCCATGTCACCGGCCACAACTGTTCGCGATTGGTTCGAAGAACATTGTGGACCTTTCGAACGAATCGTTTGGCCTTGGATATCGTTCGACATGAATCCCATCGATCATTTATGGGACATAATAGAGAGTTCTGTTCTTGTACAAAATCCTTCATGGGCAACACTCTGCAACTATGGACGGCTATAGAGGCAGCATGGCTCAACATTTTTGCGGTGGTCTTCGTGCGACTTGTTAAGTGCATGCCACGTCGAGTTGCTGCAGTATGCCGGGAAAACGGAGGTCCAGCACATATTAGGCGGTATCCCATGACTTTTGTCCCTCAGTGTAGACTTGCCCTTAAAAGAGAGGCTGCAGTAACGGCATTAGCGAACGTCAAATACCGCAGCACCAGACTTGCAGAGGCCCTTATCCCAGAGGTGGGTGAGGTGTGCTGTTGTGTCTGGCACTCCAGAACTGGCTGCTTCTGCTGCTGCTACTTGGCTGCTGGCCCATGAGGGACGCGGCGCCAGTCCGTTTCATTAGGCGCGGCACAGCACGCAGCGAGGCGCAGCGCGTCGTAACTCCCGGGCGGCCAGATAAGGCGAGAGCAACACGGGGCACGTGCCGCCGACTCCCCGCTGCTGCCGTTGTTTGCTGTCCGACTCTAATTAAAGAGCAGTCGCGACACGGCGCGCGCCCACGCCGCACGTTCGCTGGCCGGCCAGACGTACGGCCGCGCTGTCGCCGTATCGATCTCGCACGCCGGCGCACGGCGAGCGCAGACAAATGCCGGTCGCGGAGCCGGATGCGCCGGTCTCCACTGCTGACTGACTTGTCTCGACTCTAGCCCAAACGGCCACTCTCCAATGCGATCATCGGTGTTTGGTTTTGACTGACTGGCCCTATGGATGGGAAAACCGACCGGTTAAACTGACACTAGTATTTTAGTTCTGAATAACCGGTATTTTGCGACATGTGTTTGGCCACTGTTACAACATATTTTTTCGATTTTTGCTCGTAACTGGGTAAAAAATTCGGCATATAAATTTGCCACATCAACAGCTTTGTTTTTTCTAAACAGAATTTTTGTCGAAACTTCCTGGCAGATGAAAACTGGGTGCCGGACCGAGACACGAACTCGGGACCTTTGCCTTTCGCGGGCAAGTGCTCTACTGTGAGGAGGGGGCGTGAGTTGTGCTTGGGTAGCTCAGATGATAGAGCACTTGCCTGCGAAAGGCAAAGGTCCCGAGTTCGAGTCTCGGTCCGACACGCAGTTTTAATCTGCCAGGAAGTTTCATATCAGCGCACACTCCGCTGCAGAGTGAAAATCTCATTCTAGAATTTTTATCTTTTTTGGAGGACATCATTATGGTTTTAAGCCATGCCAACGTAAATATCACTTGATAATGGCCTAAGGCCGAAACTGCAATAGTGTAATAAAAACTTATAACAGTCAGTGGCCTAAAGATGATCTTAAAAAAAATTTTATGACTGTGAATCCGAGATACAACAAGTGTATTCAGAATTTTTGTCGTACCAACTGTTTTTGTTTTTAAAACAAAACTTTTAGCAAAAAAAGAGCGAGTTATGTTTATTCGTAAAATTTCCATTGCTTTGAAATATTAGATTTTTATAGAAATTGGGAAAATCGATCAGTGCTCTTTTAATAACAACGCCTACAGTAAGAAACTAGCAACAAACACATGATTTAAGGATCGTGCAACATTGCAGAGATAATATTGTACCTATTGCAGTGTGGAGTGACCTATTGTACGGTATACGTGTATGTGCAGTGTGCAGCACTTGCCCCCATCTGGTTGTTTGTAGATGACTTCCTCGTACAAAAAAAATGGTTCAAATGGCTCTGAGCACTATGGGACTCAACTGCTGAGGTCATTAGTCCCCTAGAACTTAGAAATAGTTAAACCTAACTAACCTAAGGACATCACAAACATCCATGCCCGAGGCAGGATTCGAACCTGCGACCGTAGCGGTCTTGCGGTTCCAGACTGCAGCGCCTTTAACCGCACGGCCACTTCGGCCGGCTTCCTCGTACATTCAGATACATTACGTTCTGGTACCATCCGTAGTTCAGAAGTATTATACGAAATACAGTAGCAATGAAGTACACTGCTCAACTAAAGTTTGGAATATGATCGTCAAATTTAGTCCACGATATCAGAGGTCTCATTGACCCAGGACTGACGCATTGTCCTGTTAAAGCCCACATCTGGACGATGTTGATTACTGGTACACTTTGTGGCCGTCATGTAAACATACTGCTGCCGCAGCGTCACACTGCGAGGAGTCCAGTATCAATACAGTTTCATCCAGTTTCTGTTCAGCTCTGCAGTAACAACCTACGTACAGGCATTCAACACTTTGATGGAGTCAGCATAGTGGCTTCACTTTCAGCATGTCATACACAGCAAGATTTGCCGATCAGTTACATGTCACTCAAAGTGGTGTTTCTAAACTGGAGAGAAAGTACAGAGGGACGGGAAATGTGAATTGTAAATGACAGTCCTCGCAGTGGTCGTCCTCGAATGACAACACCAATGTAGGATCGTTTACTCCAATTGTCGGCTCGCAGGCTACCAACTGCCAGAAATATAGGAAATGACTTCTCCCGGGCAACAGCGATTCGTGTCTCAGACCAAACAGTTCGCAGAAGATTGCTTCAGGGTGGTAATCGTTCCAGAAGACCAATGAGAAGTTTTTAATTGAAACAACGGAACCATCGCATTCGAATGACTGGCGTCTGGCACATCAACATTCGACCATTGCAGAGTAGAGTAATGTCATGTTTCCTGACGAGACTGGGTTGGACTGCAACCCAACCCTAGACATCTAAGGATTTGGAGAAACGCTACACGATACTAGGGACGTCGATATATCCAGGGAGTCCATCCGTTTGCACGTGGAATAATGATGGGCCGCCATAATGATGGGACGGCGAACCTCTCTAATTCCCGCCTACGGCAATTTGACTGGTCCACGATACCTCCATGAGGTCCTACAAACGATTATAAGGCCATAAAGACGTGAACTCGGTGACAACTTCAGCCGGCCGAAGTGGCCGAGCGACTCTAGGCGCTACAGTCTGGAACCGCGCGACTGCTACGGTCGCAGGTTCGTATCCTGCCTCGGGCATGGATGTGTGTGATGTCCTTAGGTTAGTTTGGTTTAAGTAGTTCTAAGTTCTAGGGGACTGATGACCTCAGAAGTTAAATCCCATAGTGCTCAGAGCCATTTGAACCATTTTTTTGACAACTTCATCCTAGTCGATGACAATGCAAGACCGCATAGTACTCTAGCAATGTCTCGGTATCTTCACAGATGCTACATCAACCGAATGCGTTGGCCATCACAATCTCCAGACTTGATTGCAAGCATGAGACCTGCTGAAGGTGGCCACTGCACAGCGTCCGAATCCACCTGCCAAATTTCAAGACCCGCCTGAAGCTGCTATTGAGGAGTGGGACATCATATCCCAAGATAAACTTGATTGTCTCATGCACAGCACGCCTCGCAGACTGGAAAAACTCATCCGTGTGTGAGGCGGCTATACTCGCTACTAAAGACCGATAATCGTCATCATGAGATAAATATTTTTCTCTGTTTTTGTTTCCAAGATTTATACTTAGGGGAGAGCCTGCTTTGTTTTGTAATGAATTTTTATAACTAACCTAACATCATTCTTGCTTTCAGACTGAATTATGTTTATGTTGAAAAGGTATTGTACAAACCTCAATGGTTGTACTATAGGAAATCATTGCAGTAAACTCCATGATATTCAACACTTTTTAAGGCGTGTGTAATACTCCATTTGTTCTAAAAGATTAAAAACGGCTGGAGGCAAAACAAACTTGCGATATCATATGAGGAAAAAACATTCACAATGTTCCTTGGTAGAGAACGCAAATATGACTGATAAACCTGATACGTAGTACTTACTGCAATTAAGGAAAACATGGAAGGGGGACCCGCAAATATAACTTTCTTTTCACAAAACCTGTTTATTTAACAATACATAACCAATAAATTTTCTTTAACAAATGAACAGATTTGCAATATTCTATTGACCTTAAAGCTTAAGCCGGACAAGGTTTTACGAAAGACATCTGAAGCGCTATATTGCAAAACAGCAAGCAATATGACAATGATTACAAGACGGCCGGACGGACAATGATAAGGCTTGCTTTAAAGCAAACAACTTCTTAATTTCAATCGGCAACCAAGATGCGACTAGATCCCAACCAGTCCCTTCTGACAATTTTATTTTGACATGTGCCCTGAACACTTATTACAAAAGAACTCACTCAGCGGAACCACAAGATCCAGATAAAATACACCATAAATGACCCGGTCTTGCAAACATAGCAACTAACAGCTTAGTATAACAGGTCGTTCAGATTATAAATAATGACTGAGAAATGCAATTACAATCAAAGAACTGAAACGGTTAACATCTAAACCTAGCCACAAGGCGCCTCTTCTGTTTAACGGGAACCTGTGCCTTAGTTCAATTGTTTCGGCTGTATTTACGACCAGGAGCTGATTCATTAGAACATGAATGACCGGTACCGACCAGATGTCGTCCTGCTACTTGTAGACGACGCTGACCCCGAAGAAGGACTCCTCTATCTTCGCTCTGCGCAGGCCCTTCTCGCACAGCTCGTGGCTTCGGCCGCTCGGACCTCGTGACCACCTCTTGTCGCGACGCTACCGCCAATCCCCAAACTTCATGCTTCCATCTCGGGCCAGCGAACCCCATATATCGGCAAGCAAAACCTTGTAAGTGCACAACCCTCAGATACCAACTCTTCCTCATAGATGTTGACAATGGGGCAGCAAGAGGGATAGTCGCTACTATACCTGAGCCAGTGGCGCCAGACAGAACAGTCTGCTAACTAAATGACGCCACGGCCCAATACCTATAATTCTGTTGATGTGTTATAGACTTCGAATAATAGCTGTACCCTTAAATTTGTATTTGCTTCGGGTGAAAAATTAATACCACATAAAAGTGCAGATGCAGGGAAGTCATCAACTAGTGACCTTTCACCGTTGCTGTCGCCGCGCCTGCTCCTTCGCCTTCGCATTTTTTTTCTGGAAACAATGAAACAGATTTCTGCTGCAGCTTCAACTCCACATCGGCCGTGATCTCCTACTCTTTCACCTTGTTTAGACGTTTTCAATTCTTGGCCGAAGTCCACATTAATTGCTGGAAGTAACTGCATTAAGACCCGAAAATTTGTCTTTTCAGAAACCGTTTATTTTGATCGGTTTTAACAGTGAAGTTAAATTGGAGTTTAAAAAAGCGGTATAACCCAATACCAGCTCTTTCAATATTAACTGCCATCCCAGTTTGTGGCTAGCAGTGCTTCTTGACTCCGCCACTCCTCCTAGGACGGACTGTGTGTGCTCCACCCCTTGGCTTCTTTAGGTCAACTTTCGACCGTGTGAACATTTTCTAATCATTTACGTGGTGTTTATCTGAAGCGCGACGTGGGTACCAGCCCAGTAACCACCTAGTTCCATGTGGGAAACCACCTAAAAGCCATCGTCGTTAATCAGCGAGGCGGATTCGATACAAGGCCGTCTTATATCATCGTCACCCATGGTCACCCACGAGGGATGCCTTAACACGTTCAGCTATTTATTCTATTTACAGCACTTGCCCAAATTATACACGTCTGTCTCTATGCAAGTTCATCCTCAGACTCTCCCCACCACTTCCTGCCAAGTTCTTATTCAGTTCTCGAATTCTACCAAGTCAGAGGCCAGGAAAGGCAACGCTTCTCACAAGGGCTTGGTCTGGACAGCGAATTGGAGGTTGTAATGGTACTTGAATTACGTAACCATTACAGCAGCTCACCTGAACCTCTCGATACCAGTAATATTCTACTGTATTTCTGTAGAACTAGTTGACATATTTCTGAGACAACATTCAGATTTGATTTCATTTGTGATACATCGATATGTTTATATTGCAATGATATTATTCTTCTGTGTATTCTTTCTTTTGTCACTATGATATTTGACGTACTTGTAACTCTGATATTTGGACGCGTAAGCGATTATTAGTTAGTTGTTAGAGAGTCAGACGTTGAGAAAGTCAAGAGTTGGACGTCATGTTGAAAAGACGCATAACGTAGTCCACTTATAAAATGAGAGCTTTAACAGTGACTGTGAGAGAGATGTTTTCAAGTATGTTTTGTATTGTGAAGTGATGTTTTGTGTTTACGTGATATTGCAATTAAAAGGAAGTGTAACTTAATTTCGGAGTGCTGGTTATTTTTTTCATCACCATTGTCCAGCAAAAGTGTAATCTTCAAGGATGACTTGTGAAGCGCATCTACAAAACTTCTGAATATAGCAGAATAAAACCTAGGCCTCTTTGCATCCGAGCTTCGAATCATAACCACCTAGATTTTCAACGTTTGAGCCATGATAATACGAGACCAGCATGGGAAACACAAAGAGATGAGTCCCTAGTTTTTTGATTATTACATGAAATAACTTTATTAACTGTGCTCTAATGACACCTGCCACATAATATGACTGTTGTTGCCCGAAAATGCAGTATTTAGCAGCGTTAAATGTTGACCTTTGTTGTGGTAGGGTTGTTAGAAGGAGAGAAACCGATATGCATTGAGACTAGAAAACAGAGCATTGATAATGTCTAGCCACTAGCCGAAATCTGGATTTAGCCAAATAAAACCTGCAAAAAGGGACGACTGACTGCTGTGTTCTGTCATTTATAAAACGTATTTTTCAGCCGTCTCATGAGTTCGACCATGCTACCAGTACATTATCACAATGCAGTAAGTGTAACTGAGTAGAGTTTTTCCCATGTTACACGCCATCACAGTTTCCACGTAGTACATGTTTGGCTGTCTCTCAACAAATCAACAGCACCTGGGTAGCGGAACTTATTAAGGTTTCGCGTATGGGTGACGATGGTGTAAGCATGGCCAGCTGTGATCATGTATAGTCCACAGAGATCAATCGAAAGATAAATGGAGAGGAACTACTGTGGTTCTAGAAATGAGGTTTCATTCTCAGCATGAACGAACTGAAGTCTCTTGGAGAACTCGGCATGGTATTGTCGAAAAGACACTGATCGGCCTCTGAGTTGCAAGGTAGTGCTCAGACTCGAAGCCGTGTCAGCCGCGCTGAACGCGCTTTACAGATTATTAGAGACTATAACAACAGTTCTAACATGCGTGGTATGCTTGGCTATAGCAAGAAATATAATGGCATCTAGAAGAAAACCTTGTGTATAGTACAGCTTGCGCTATCATACTTGAACCATCAGTTATCTTCACAACTGAAAATACAGGTAAAATGAAAATGGAATCTCGTTTTGCTTTGGTGTATGGATATAGAGCGGAAGTCGCAGATGTTACAGTTACCGAAACGCTATGGTACGAGAACTGTTTCATGGTGACGTGGTCCTCTTGTGAAGAGAGTGGGTTGGGGATGGATATTGCGGGCGAGGTGTATCCTTTTTGGCTGTTGGAGGAGGAGGAGGAGGAGGAGATTAGTGTTTAACGTCCCGTCGACAACGAGGTCATTAGAGACGGAGCGCAAGCTCGGATGAGGGAAGGATGGGGAAGGAAGTCGGCCGTGCCCTTTCAAAGGAACCATCCCGGCATTTGCCTGAAGCGATTTAGGGAAATCACGGAAAACCTAAATCGGGATGGCCGGAGACGGGATTGAACCGTCGTCCTCCCGAACGCGAGTACAGTGTGCTAACCACTGCGCCACCTCGCTCGGTGGCTGTTGGAGGAATGCTAACGACGCCCACAAGTACATACAAGTACATATCCGAGCCCGTATGTAACCAGAGCTAAAGACGGGCAGCACTTCAGTATATTTATTAATAAAGCACTGATAATTTAACAAGGTTCATGAACGAGTATATACTGACTAGCTGAAATGATACTGTAGTGAACAACTCGCAGTTCGTAATTAGTTAAGTAAATCATGAAAAATTATAGGACGACACTTCCATAAGTTCTTGGTAATGACAAGTCAAAATGAACAGTTGCTTCTTGATCGAAGAAAATGAATTAATACCCTGACTAAATGAAATTCCGCTGTGACATTCGTCTAGACAGCATCAAAATAATCACAGTAAGGTATATGTGGACAGTGAGTAGTTAATGCCCGACTAGGTAAACAACAGGAAAAGTCTAAGTCGGCCAAGCAGCCACACACTAAGTTAGACGGAAATAGACACAATAACAAAATATAACAATCCAGAATGAGATTTTCACTCTGCAGCGGAGTGTGCGCTGATATGAAACTTCCTGGCAGATTACAACTGTGTGCCCGACCGAGACTCGAACTCGCGACCTTTGCCTTTCACGGGCAAGTGCTCTACCAACTGAGCTACCGAAGCACGACTCACGTCCGGTACTCACAGCATTACTTCTGCGAGTACCTCGTCTCCTACCTTCCAAACTTTACAGAAGCTCTCCTGCGAACCTTGCAGAACTAGCACTCCTGAAAGAAAGGATATTCTCTTCTGTTCCGGTTTTCCCACAGTCCATGTTTCACTACCATACAATGCTTTACTCCAGACGTACATCCTCAGAAATTTCTTCCTCAAATTAAGGCCGGTATTTGATATTAGTAGACTTCTCTTGGCCAGAAATGCCTTTTTTGCCATAGCGGGTCTGCTTTTGATGTCCTCCTTGCTCCGTCCGTCATTGGTTATTTTACTGCCTAGGTAGCAGAATTCCTTAACTTCATTGACTTCGTGACCATCAATCCTGATGTTAAGTATCTCGCTGTTCTCATTTCTACTACTTCTCATTACCTTCGTCTTTCTCCGATTTACTCTCAAACCATATTGTGTACTCATTAGACTGTTCATTCCGTTCAGCAGATCATTTAATTCTTCTTCATTTTCACTCAGGATAGCAATGTCATCAGCGAATCGTATCATTGATATCTTTTCACCTTGTATTTTAATTCCACTCCTAAACCTTTCTTATATTTCCATCATTGCTTCCTCGATGTACAGATAGAAGAGTAGGGGCGAAAGGCTACAGCATTGTCTTACACCCTTCTTAATACGAGCATTACGTTCTTGATCGTCCACTCTTATTATTCCCTCTTGGTTGTTGTACATATTGTGTATGTCCCGTCTCTCCCTATAGCTTACCCCTACTTTTTTCAGAATCTCGAACAGCTTGCACCATTTTATATTGTCGAACGCTTTTTCCAGGTCGACAAATCCTATGAAAGTGTCCTGATTTTTCTTTAGTCTTGCTTCCATTATTAACCTTAACATCAGAATTGCCTCTCTCGTCCTTTTACTTTTCCTAAAGCCAAACTGATCGTCACCTAGCGCATTCTCAATTTTCTTTTCCATTCTTCTGTATATTATTCTTGTAAGCAGCTTCGATGCATGAGCTGTTAAGCTGATTGTGCGATAATTCTCGCACTTGTCAGCTCTTGCCGTCTTCGGAATTGTGTGGATGATGCTTTTCCGAAAGTCAGATGGTATGTCGCCAGACTCATATATTCTACACACCAACGTGAATAGTCGTTTTGCTGCCACTTCCCCCAATGATTTTAGAAATTCTAATGGAATGTTATCTACCCCTTCTGCCTTATTTGACCGTAAGTCCTCCAAAGCTCTTTTAAATTCCGATTCTAATACTGGATCCCCTATCTCTTCTAAATCGACTCCTGTTTCTTCTTCTATCACATCAGACAAATCTTCACCCTCATAGAGGCTTTCAACATATTCTTTCCACCTATCTGCTCTCTCCTCTGCATTTAACAGTGGAATTTCCGTTCCACTCTTAATGTTACCAGCGTTGCTTTTAATGTCACCAAAGGTTGTTTTGACTTTCCTGCATGCTGAGTCTGTCCTTCCGACAATCATATCTTTTTCTATATCTTCACATTTTTCCTGCAGCCATATCGTCTTAGCTTCCCTGCACTTCCTATTTATTTCATTCCTCAGCGACTTGTATTTCTGTATTCCTGATTTTCCCGGAACTTGTTTGTACTTCCTCCTTTCATCAATCAACTGAAGTATTTCTTCTGTTACCCATGGTTTCTTCGCAGCTACCTTCTTTGTACCTATGTTTTCCTTCCCAACTTCTGTGATGGCCCTTCTTAGAGATGTCCATTCCTCTTCAACTGTACTGCCTACTGCGCTATTCCTTATTGCTGTATCTTTAGCGTTAGAGAACTTCAAACGTATCTCGTCATTCCTTAGTACTTCCGTATCCCACTTCTTTGCGTATTGATTCTTCCTGACTAATGTCTTGAACTTCAGCCTACTCTTCATTACTACTATATTGTGATCTGAGTCTATATCTGCTCCTGGGTACGCCTTACAATCCATTATCTGATTTCGGAGTCTCTGTCTGACCATGATGTAATCTAATTGAAATCTTCCCGTATCTCCCGGCCTTTTCCAAGTATACCTCCTCCTCTTGTGATTGTTGAACAGGGTATTCGCTATTACTAGCTGAAACTTGTTACAGAACTGAATTAGTCTTTCTCCTCTTTCATTCCTCGTCCCAAGCCCATATTCTCCTGTAACCTTTTCTTCTACTCCTTCCCCTACAACTGCATTCCAGTCGCCCATGACTATTAGATTTTCGTCCCCCTTTACATACTGCACTACCCTTTCAATATCCTCATACGCTTTCTCTATCTGTTCATCATCAGCTTGCGACGTCGGCATGTATGCCTGAACTATCGTTGTCGGTGTTGGTCTGCTGTGGATTCTGATTAGAACAACCCGGTCACTGAACTGTTCACAGTAACACACCCTCTGCCCTACCTTCCTATTCATAACGAATCCTACACCTGTTATACCATTTTCTGCTGCTGTTGATATTACCCGATACTCATCTGACCAGAAATCCTTATCTTCCTTCCACTTCACTTCACTGACCCCTACAATATCTAGATTGAGCCTTTGCATTTCCCTTTTCAGATTTTCTAGTTTCCCTACCACGTTCAAGCTTCTGACATTCCACGCCCCGACTCGTAGAACGTTATCCTTTCGTTGATTATTCAATCTATTCTCATGGTAACCTCCCCCTTGGCAGTCCCCTCCCGGAGATCCGAATGGGGGACTATTACGGAATCTTTTGCCAATGGAGAGATCATCATGACACTTCTTCAACTACAGGCCACATGTCCTGTGGATACACGTTACGTGTCTTTAATGCAGTGGTTTCCATTGCCTTCTGCATCCTCATGTCGTTGATCATTGCTGATTCTTCCGCCTTTAGGGGCAATTTCCCACCCCTAGGACAAGAGAGTGCCCTGAACCTCTATCCGCTCCTCCGCCCTCTTTGACAAGGCCGTTGGCAGAATGAGGCTGACTTCTTATGCCGGAAGTCTTCGGCCGCCAATGCTGATTATTTATGAAAATTTAGACAGTGGCGGAGATCGAACCCGGGACCGAACACGTTTTCATTATGAATCAAAGACGCTACCCCTTTTTTTTTTAATCTCATTTTGTTCGCTTCTGTTCGTTGCATCTGCTCGGGGCGGACGTCGTAAGACATCCTTTTATGTTTGTGGTTCGTCGATTGACTCAGTTTTTTTATGACAGAGGGCAGATAACCCCCTGACCGAACACGCTGAGCTACCGTGCCGGCTACCCCTAGACCACGGGGTTATCTCTCTCTAAGCACTATCTGAGGTTATCAGTCCCCTAGACTTAGAACTTCTTAAACCTAACTAACCGAAGGACATCACACACAGCCATGCCCGAGGCAGGATTCGAACTTGCAACCGGAGCAGCAACGCGGTTCCGGGCCATCAGTGAACAACAGCAGATTGCCTCCCAACTTGACCACCAATTAATAGCGGTCCTATCACACCACCCTGTGGCACGCCTGACGAAGTCCTTGTCTGTGATGAACTCTCGCCATTGAGGACAACATACTGAGTTCTATAACTTAAGAAGCCTTCGAGCCATTCACATGTCGGTAACCTGTTCCACACACAGGGTGTCCCATTTATTTTGACCACCCAATATAACTGTTGGTCCAGATGCAAGTAACAAAATGTTTCAAGCAAATTTTCTCTAGCCGTCAGGGGGACATCAGTCTGCATGATTGCCTTCGTTGTAGCTTTGTTTTTTACAGAAGTATTAACAGCGGTATTTCTTTTTTAAATGGAACCCTGTATTTTTTATTCGGTAGTTCATTTCCTCTCCTAAAGACCTACTGAAAAATGTATCACAGTTTACCATTCACTGAAACACAACGTTATTAATTTCATAGCACAAAACTGACGTTGACGCTCCCAGCGGTTAGTGGAGGTACTCGGGGTATGGAACACATCCACGTGTTGACGTTGACAGAGGACAAATGTAAATATAAGTAGAATGCACACCCGTCAATCCGTAAACCATCGTCAGTTGAAGAGGTGTGTGAGTATAATGTAAACCACCGAAGAGAAGGCGGAAATGCTACCCATCTATGGGGAATGTAAGCAGAACAGTAATTGCAATACTGTTTTCTTATGTATAGGTACATTTAGTACAGTAGTTTAGTCCTTTTGATTTCTGTTGTGAAGAGTAGGCATACAGTAAAGACTGTCCTTCCTACAAGCTGCATCGACATAACATTTCTTTTATTGTTGTTGTTGAAGGTAGGCGACACGCTAGGTAGGTTCAAAAAAATGGTTCAAATGGCTCTGAGCACTATGGGACTCAACTGCTGAGGTCATAAGTCCCCTAGAACTTAGAACTACATAAACCTAACTAACCTAAAGACAACACACACATCCATGCCCGAGGCAGGATTCGAACCTGTGACCTTAGCGGTCGCGCGGTTCCAGACTGTAGCGCCAGAACCGCTCGGCCACCAGCGGCCGGCCGCTAGGTAGGCAGTGGAACTGTACGGAGAGCGATATCCTGACAAGAACCCACCTTCCCGATGGATGTTTTCTCGTCTTATTGCGACGCTTCAGGGAACGGGAAGTTTCAACCAACAACAATTTGTCGTAGCTCTCGCACAGACGAAGCTGCCGAAGTTACTGTTCTCGCTTCCGCTGCTATGAATCCACATGTTAGCTCACGACAGCTTGAACACGAGACTGGGGATCTTGTAGTTGACGATGTGAAGGAATTTTGTTAGCTCGGAAGTAAAATAAGGTGGATATTAACGGCCAACCAAGGAGGATCAAGAAGAAGACTATCACGGGAAAAAGAGAGCATTCCTATCCAAAAGAAGTCTGCTAGCTTCAAGAATCACTTTTCTGAGACTGTATGTCGAAAGCATAGCATTTCTGGGGGTGAATCATTGAGTATTGGATAATCAGAAAAACACAAATCGATTCGCTTGAGATGTGAAATTACCGAAGGATGATGAAAATTAGGCGGACTGATAAGATAAATTATTGTGAGATTCTCCGCAACAATTCGCGAAGAAAGGAATTTTGGGGGAGTGACAGGATGATAGGACACATACTGAGACATCAGGGAACGTTTTCCATTATACGAAAGGACGCTATGGAGGGCAAAATTTATAGGGAAAAATTTTAGTCATCAGTTTTTTGAGCCCGCCACGAATTTCTCCCCTGTACCAGCCTCTTCATCACAGAGTAGCACTTGCAACCTACGTCATCAATTATTTACTGAATGTATTCTAATTTATGTCTCGCTCTGCAGTTTTTACCCTCTGCAGCTCCCTCTAGTACCACAGGAGCTGTTCTGTGATATCTTAACGCGTCTCTTACCATTCTGTCTCTTCTTCTTGTCAGAGTTTCCCATACATTCCACTGTTCACCAATTCTGCGGGAAACCTCCTTATTCCTCACCGTATCAGTCCCCCAAATTTTCAATATTCTTCTGTAGTATCACATCTCAAATATTTCGATTCTCTTCTGCCCCGCTATTCCCACAGTACATGTTCACTAGTACACAAAGCTGTGCTCCAAACGTACATTTTCAGAAATGTCTTCCTCCCATTAACACCCATGTTTGATACCAGTAGGCTTCTCTTGGCCGGGAATGCCCTTTTTGGTAGTGCTAGTATTATTTTTATCTATTCGTTGCTCCATCCATTGTGAGTTATTTTGCTGCCTAGGTAGCACAATTCCTTAACTTCGTCTGCATGATGATCCCTAATTCTGCTGCTAAGTTTTTCGCTGGCGTGTCTTGACTTTCTTTTATCTTGCTTTGATTATCAACACCAACTTCAGAACTGTCTTTGTGATACTCGTACTATCTTCGGAATTACACGAATTAAGCTTTTCCAAAAGAATGAAGGTACATCGCCAGTCTCGTATATACACTATGTGATCAAAAGTATCTGGACACCTGGATGAAAATGACTTACAAGTTCGTGGCGCCCTGCATCGATAATGCTAGAATTCAATAAGGTGTTGGCCTATCCTTAGCCTTGATGACAGCTCTCACTCTCGCAGGCATACGTTCAATCAGGTCCTGGAAGGTTTCTTGGGGAACGGCAGCCCATTCTTCACGGAGTGCTGCACTGAGGAGAGGTGTCGATGTCGGTCGGCGAGACCTGGCACGAAGTGAGCGTTCCTTAACGTCCCAAAGGTGTGACACATTTGTAGTTTGGCCCCATGGAGAAGAAAAACTGGCAGGATTCTTAAAACATCTGAATTCCATTCACAAGAATATTCAGTTTACCATGGAGGTCGAAAAAGATAGATGTCTGCCGTTTCTGGATGTCCTTGTCAATCGTAGAACCGATGGATCTTTGGGGCACTCCGTCTACCAGAAGCCCACACACACAGATCTGTATTTGCAGGCGACAACCTGCCACCACCCTACACAAACCATGGGTTCGCTGCATCCTCTGGTGCACCGGGCACATGTGGTATCTGATGACAGCCTTCCTAAAGAATTAGAACATTTGCAATCCGTCTTCAGGGAGAATGGATATTCTACACGCCAAATCCGCACAGCTGTAACAAAGAAGAAATGTAAAGAGAAACAAGAAGAAGAAGACAAAGAGGTGGTCAGGTCCAGGGCGTTTCTTCCGTATGTGGGTAACCTCTCCTCTAAAATAGGAAGGATTTTAAAGAAGCATTGTGTTAAAGTGATCTTCCGACCACCTACGAAAATATCGGCTTTGCTTGGCTCTGTGAAGGACGATCTGGGTTTCAGGAAGGCGGGTATTTATAAGATCCCTTGTCAATGTGGCAAATCCTACATTGGCCAAACTACTCGCACAGTGCAGGAAAGATGCGTGCAGCATGAGCGCCACACGCGTCTACTACAGCCCAACAAATCATCCATAGCAGAACACTGTATTTCGACGGGACACTCCATGGATTATTGTAGAACAAAAAGTTTTGCGACAACTAGATCTTTTTGGGAATCCATTACCAAGGAGTCCGTGGAGATACGATTGGCAAAAGATCTTATTAATCGAGACGGTGGCTTTCAGATGGATAAAGCGTGGGATCCTGCAATTTTTTTAATCGCTTCACAGAGACATGGGTCTGCATCTAGTGCGATGGCTGACGAAAATTGATTTTATACTTTCGACTACCGCGCCTCAGCTGCGCGAAGGCGCTTTACGACAGATAGCGCAAATGTAGGTACACCACTAGGCATGCGCGGCCCGCTTCTGCTGCAGAGCGCGCCAAATTAGATAGGGGGCGCGGTATTAGCCCTCTCCAATGCGCAGGCGCCGCCGCGCCAATTTTCGGTATATATAGAACGACGCACACCAGTAATCTTCACCTTCCGCATCCGCCTTCCGTCCCCCACGCGGATCCTCTATGACCTCATCCCCTTCCCCCACCTTCCCCTTTTCCTTGGACACATCTGCACACTATTTATTGTCCGCTGCCTTGATCCCCCTAACCCCCTGGTGTACCCCTTCCTCTCCACTCCCAACCAGTTGCCGCGCCTTTACCGTTGTGTCCCTTCCTCTCTCCATCTCCACACCCTCCACCTCCTTTCCCAACACAACTTCCACCCGGATGATGAGCTTCGCCCTGACACCTACCCTTCCTACCAACTCTAACCCCCTCTTCCTGCCTCCTCCCCCGGGCTCCCTCTCCTCCCCCTCCCTCCTTCTGAGCGGATTTCCCCTCCTACTCCCCCTCCATCTCTTGTGCCTTCTTTCAGTGTCTCTGTGCTCCCTCCTGCCCTGTCTTCCCTTTTCCTCTCCCACCCCATGTGTCTCCTGGCTCTTCGTGAACCCACGGTTGCCCCTCCTCTCTTCATCCCGCCGCTTCCCCAGCTGCCCCATGCTGTCCCCTCCTTTTCCATCCTCTCTGACCTTTCCCTTGGCAGGTCCCACCTGGTAGTTTTATTCTTTGTCGTGTGCTCCAAGTGGATTTTAAATGTGTTGTTTCGGAGTGTTTTTAATACTGTGGCCAACTTTTAACCTGTGCATGCACATTCAGTGTCTTCTCTGTGTTTTAAGAATCGCCAACTGTGTTTTTTAACTTTATGGTGACTTTTTTAACTGTCCCCCATGAACGTCTACATGTCAGTGTATTTTTACCTCCATTTTCTCCCCTTACTCTGTTTCATGTTCCCCTTTTTTATCTCCTTATGTATGTATCATTTTATTCTTGTTTTAGTTGTCGTGTCACTCGGCTGAAGAGCGGCGGATTGTGCCGCTGACAGCCCTCCCCTGCCCATATGGGGCACGGGAATGAAATCACAATAAATAAAAAAAAAACAGTAATCTTCAGTCTCGTACTCACCTGAAGATGGCTGCATGTTTGTTAGCCGAAATATTGTGCCAAGATGTCAACGTGATCCGGCTGCAAGCCTGAAATATGATTACCCACAGTTACTTTCTCTGCAGTGAGAAATTCATTGACGGCTCGTTGCTTGTAACGTATATCTCCTACAGATATCATTTTGAAACTGTCCTGCAGCTACGCTATCTGATCGAAGTGACGGAAACTTGGCGTGCTCGCTCAGGAGACTTCAAATAACACATTCGGCTGAGAAAAACTGTGGTACATTACTTTCTGGGCAACCGCCGCACACACACACACACACACACACACACACACACACACACACACACGCACACACACGTGTGTGTGTGTGTGTGTGTGTGTGTGTGTGTGTGTGTGTGTGTGCATTTCGTGTAAAGAAATGCAGCTTGCAACTAATACTGTCGACGGACATACAGCGTACGTTCCTAAGCACCTTTCATCAGTGGAACAGTATTTCACACCAACAGCACCGATATTGAAATTCGAGAGCTGTTTCCCGTGGCACACAAACGTGGCAGAAGCATTCGTTACGAACAAGAACACGTATTTTCAGCTCCCATTGACCATCTTTCATATTTATGTGTGTTAATTGGCATGCCAAACTAAAAGAGATACCTGTCAATATTTATTTCTGTTCCAGCTATGCTTCTGGCTTTATTTATATTAATTTATATTCAGTTTGTGCACTGGAAATAGAAACAAACGACTTAAATAGCGTAGTTGCAGCGCTCGGATATATTCTGCAGAGGTCCATGAGAGTGGAATGGCACTGCAGGTCACGCCAAAGCTTTCGGCGTAATGAAAATGAAGCGACTTGTTTGCGAGACGGACGAATAAATATGGTACAAACAGGACAGCGTCGCTCTACTAATAAGTGTATATGAAACGATAGTTTTCCTGGAAAAATTGGAAGCTGTTGTTGTTGTTGTGGTCTTCAGTCCTGAGACTGGTTTGATGCAGCTCTCCATGCTACTCTATCCTATGCAAGCTTCTTCATCTCCCAGTACCTACTGCAACCTACATCCTTCTGAATCTGCTTAGTGTATTGATCTCTTGGTCTCCCTCTACGATTTTTACCCTCCACGCTGCCCTCCAATGCTAAATTTGTGATCCCTTGACGCCTCAAAACATGTCCTACCAACCGATCCCTTCTTCTAGTCAAGTTGTGCCACAAACTTCTCTTCTCCCCAAACTTATTCAATAACTCCTCATTAGTTACATGATCTACCCACCTTATCTTCAGCATTCTTCTGTAGCATCACATTTCGAAAGCTTCTATTCTCTTCTTGTCCAAACTGGTTATCGTCCATATTTCACTTCCATACATGGCTACACTCCATACAAATACTTTCAGAAACGACTTCCTGACACTTAAATCTATACTCGATGTTAACAAATTTATCTTCTTCAGAAACGATTTCCTTGCCATTGCCAGTCTACATTTTATATCCTCTCTACTTCGACCATCATCAGTTATTTTACTCCCTAAATAGCAAAACTCCTTTACTCTCATTTCCTAATCTAATCCCCTCAGCATCACCCGATTTAATTCAACTACATTCCATTATCCTCGTTTTGCTTTTGTTGATGATTGGAAGCTAAAGACCTACATTTCAAACATACACGACAAATGAGACAGTGTGAAATGATTTGCCAACTATTACGATGCATCAATATAGAGAACAAAAGTTGTGCTAGGGAAAGCATAAAAAAATGTATGTAATGCTTAAACTTGATTACAGCTTAGCTCGTTGTAGTATTGTGGCTAAGTTGGTAAAATAAGTCGATCAAAAAAAGACCACTAGTGCATCCGGAGCGCGGAATGAAATCGTACTGTTCAAGCAACAGAGTGTAAATCGTCAGTGCCCATTGTGTAACAAACCACCTCATCGCATGAGATTTATAGAAACCCCAGTATCTTCAAATCTGGATGGCCAAACACAGATACTGATACCTCAGTTGGTGAAGATAAGAAAAATTATGTAATATCAACTTTACTAGTTCCAGTTCCTTCAGATTTACCTAACATTTTTTGAATGATAGTGCTCTACCACACTTAAACTGACCGCCACAGTTTTCGTATCCCATTCTGCCTCAATGAAAATAGCTGGTCCCAGTTAGTGAGCTGGATAAATATTGGTATGTCACCGGGATTTCATGTTATCATTGTACCAAAATAAGGCCATGGGGTGGTTACGACCCTACTTGCAGGGAGCCACTGATTTGAATGGATGCTGGGGGAAGGCGGTAGAAATCGCAACACAAATAAAAAATTTAGAAAGTAGCATAAAGGAATTGGTGGGTGTATGGCGAGGGGGGGAGGGGGGGTGGAGGCGGTAATCAGTTTTCTGACTGGTTTCTTTCCTGTGCAAACCTCCTGTTCCATCTTCTTGTTACTGCTTTCCATATATTTCTTTCTTCTCCGATTCTACACGGAACTTCCTCATTCCTTCCCTTATCAGTCCACCTAATTCTCAACATACGTCTGTAGCATAACACCTTGAATGCTTCAATTCTCTTCTGTTGCTGTTTTCCCACAGTCCATGTTTCACTACCATACGATGCTGTGCTCCAAACGGACATAGAGATCTGTATGCGCAGTAACTGTTAGTTGCATATTTTTGACATGATTCTAACATCTTCTGAAATACCATTGTTAACTTTGCTATTATGATTTGAAAACGGGTCTCGGTCCGAAACTAGTCATCGAGTGAATAAAAAAA
This sequence comes from Schistocerca serialis cubense, assembly GCF_023864345.2. Taxonomy (NCBI): domain Eukaryota; kingdom Metazoa; phylum Arthropoda; class Insecta; order Orthoptera; family Acrididae; genus Schistocerca; species Schistocerca serialis. Next base: position 646,764,268 of record NC_064642.1, on the reverse strand, counting down.
AAAGTGAAATTAGCAACTTTGGATTGGTTTTTCGTTGTACTGATTAACAGAGGTTGCTGATCACAGCTACTCCCCCAAGGTGGAAGTTCGTTGGTACACTTATCTCTTACTGTCGGCAGGTAACTATCGCTGTAGGGGTAAGAACCACCGACCTATAATAGTTCAGGAGATATGACGTCATGCATAACGGGATGCGTGAAAAAATGACTCATGATACATGCTACTAAGACACTTCTATAGTTCAAGTCGACTTAGGGAAATCCCTGACCCATGGCAGCGTCTTTGACAGCTTTCAACTGCGAAGCGCAAACGGCTGTAGGCGAAATCAACAGCCGTCTGTAGAGCTATGAAGAGGCGTTGCCATAGAGACGTTTACAAATTCGGATTGTAGATGCACGAAGGCGCTGAATTTATACATTCGTACATTATGCACAATTCTTTCTTTGGCAGTTTCTAATTTCAGAGGGGTTTTGACAAAAATATAGAAATTAAGTTTTACTGATATTACACCACAAAAACAGTTAATTTTTTGTTTTCGCCTCTTGGCAAAATGAATACCCGGACAATACCAGGTTTATCATCTAGTAAGTTATTATAACTGAAAGAGATTTGCTGGTATACGAGGTGGGCAAATAAGTACATCGTACTGCCAACTCTGGCAGCAAAAACGCCTGTAACAGGCTAAGCAGTTAGTCGAACTGAGATTGGATGACAGTTATAGGTACGTGACTGCCATGACGCTGCGCATACCAGGATCCATCAACCGTAGTGGCTGGCGACTGGCTCTGTCTCAGTGTCACGTCAACCCATGACCACATCTTTTAAACTTCTGAACGGTACAGAGAAGGTGCTAACCGGACCATGACTCGTACAACAGGACAACAACCTCAACATGCATTATTGCGTTGTCTTATTGAACGGTAATATCACAGCCACCAGCCATAAAACGTCAGGACTGTAATGCCTGTTGTCCAAACGTAGGTGTGCTCTACTGATGTGTTTCTTGAGCTGGCTAGCACTTCGGAAGCTCCCTCTCCAAAGACGTTGCAGCGCCCGCTGGGCTGGGAGCCGAAATATATGAAGCGTTGTATTTGTGTTTCTGTAACAATGATTTGGGCCTAAAGCACTGTTACAAATATATCCGGATGTGCCGAATGCAACTCTAACTGTTCGCAGTATTAGATTGATGCATACGTTTGTAGCGTTTTTGCTTTGCATGTTCGTATTCTGATTGCTGTGGGTTTACTTATCGATTGTCATTTTTTATTTGTAGTTCATTGTCGCTATTTCAGTTACATGGAGATAATGTCTGGAGCTATGGGCGCTAGAAAATAGAGTGCTAAGTGGAGATTTCCGTAAATTTCCATTATGTTATTCTGTTTGAGTACAACGGAGGGATGGCGAAAGCGGAAGCAGCCAGAAACATTTGCGCCATGTATGGCGGGTTACAGCATTGGACAGAAAATGGTTTTCCCGTTTTAAGGAGGATCGATTTGACATTATTGGCAAATGGCTTGGTTCAAATGGCTCTGAGCACTATGCGACTTAACTTATGAGGTCATCAGGCACCTAGAACTTAGAACTAATTAAACCCAACTGACCTAAGGACATCACACACATCCATGCCCGAGGCAGGATTCGAACCTGCGACCGTAGCGGACATTAGTTACTCTCCACGTTCAGGAAGACCTTCGATGTTTGATGAAGATAATTAAAACGCGTCGATCCACAATGAACAACCTCAGTGTACTCGAGAACTGCTTAATGTGATGAACTGTGATCATTCCGCCATCGTATGACACTGGCATGCAGTGGAGGAAGGTTCAAAAATGGGATGTATAGGTACCGTGTGCTCGTTATCAACTGGCTCGTGAACAACTCCAACCATTCCTATCCTGTATTGTTATTGGTGACGAGAAGTGGTGTCTTCATCCTAGCGTAAGGAAAAGAAAGGAATGGTTGAGCTCACACAAAGCAGCAACTCACCGTTGAAAGAGCTGTGCGGAGCCACGAAAGATAATGTTATGTGTCTGCTGGAACAGCCGCGGTGTGTGTACTACGAATTGCTTCCCAAAGATGTAGCCATCACTGCTGACATTTATTGCCAAACACGCGTCTGGCGATTCTGATTTAGGTTTTCGGTGGTTTTCCTAAATCGCTTCAGGCAAATGCCGGGACAGTTCCTTTGAAAGGGCACGGCCGACTTCCTTCCCCAGTCTTTCCTAATCCCATGGGACCGATGACCTTGCAGTTTGGTCTCCGCCCCAAAATCAACCAATCATTTACTGTCAACAAATGAGACGTCTTGCAGACGCAGTCCAAAAGCAACAACCAGAAAGACTGCGTGAAGTGATGCTACTCCTCCATAACGCCCAACCGCATTCTGCTAGACTGAAAAAACACTATTTAGGTGTTGGGTTGGGCAGTCATTCCACATCCATCTTATTCACCTCTCCTTG